>NC_136065.1:408150972-408760972 GCF_964261635.1 Lissotriton helveticus
CTGTGGGACGCTGTGGGAGAATACTTGCCCCGTTTGCTGGACTTTGCACAGTCCTACTGCTCGCCGCTCCCGCTGCGCGGGAGCCGCTTCGCTGTGGGAGGAGGATACTTGTGACCCACCAACGTTGCTGCACCTGACTGGCTGACGCGCCGAGAGGAAGGGAACACCTGTGGAGGCTGCAGGGGTAGCGCGGCAGGGACTCACTATCCCAGGAGTCCCTGCTTGACCACGAGACATCCGGTCAGCGCACCCCTGCGTGCCCCGCCCCCACCGGCAAACCGGCCAAAAAGAGAGCAGCAGCGCTTTCCAGTGTGACCCTGAACTTGGAAGGAGACGCTGTGGGACGCTGTGGGAGAATACTTGCCCCGTTTGCTGGACTTTGCACAGTCCTACTGCTCGCCGCTCCCGCTGCGCGGGAGCCGCTTCGCTGTGGGAGGAGGATACTTGTGACCCACCAACGTTGCTGCACCTGACTGGCTGACGCGCCGAGAGGAAGGGAACACCTGTGGAGGCTGCAGGGGTAGCGCGGCAGGGACTCACTATCCCAGGAGTCCCTGCTTGACCACGAGACATCCGGTCAGCGCACCCCTGCGTGCCCCGCCCCCACCGGCAAACCGGCCAAAAAGAGAGCAGCAGCGCTTTCCAGTGTGACCCTGAACTTGGAAGGAGACGCTGTGGGACGCTGTGGGAGAATACTTGCCCCGTTTGCTGGACTTTGCACAGTCCTACTGCTCGCCGCTCCCGCTGCGCGGGAGCCGCTTCGCTGTGGGAGGAGGATACTTGTGACCCACCAACGTTGCTGCACCTGACTGGCTGACGCGCCGAGAGGAAGGGAACACCTGTGGAGGCTGCAGGGGTAGCGCGGCAGGGACTCACTATCCCAGGAGTCCCTGCTTGACCATGAGACATCCGGTCAGCGCACCCCTGCGTGCCCCGCCCCCACCGGCAAACCGGCCAAAAAGAGAGCAGCAGCGCTTTCCAGTGTGACCCTGAACTTGGAAGGAGACGCTGTGGGACGCTGTGGGAGAATACTTGCCCCATTTGCTGGACTTTGCACAGTCCTACTGCTCGCCGCTCCCGCTGCGCGGGAGCCGCTTTGCTGTGGGAGGAGGATACTTGTGACCCACCAACGTTGCTGCACCTGACTGGCTGACGCGCCGAGAGGAAGGGAACACCTGTGGAGGCTGCAGGGGTAGCGCGGCAGGGACTCACTATCCCAGGAGTCCCTGCTTGACCACGAGACATCCAGTCAGCGCACCCCTGCGTGCCCCGCCCCCAACGCCCATCCTATAACATCAGAGGAGAGACCGTCTTGCGGGACGCAAGCGGGACGCCGGGCGAAGCCCGGGCAAAGGGCTGGCCGTCTGTGGCCAGCAGGGGCCGGGACAGGACATCCCCCTAACATCTCCGGTAAGCCAAGCCGAGTATTGTGTGGAGGGATTACACCAATATATTTAACTGTGCTAAGTCTTTGTATATGTCTTCATACTCCCCAATGGCTACCCGTTCAGGTAGATGTTCACGGAGAGGGGGAAACACCACGCTGGGGACCATGGACAACTTTATTACCCGCGCGGTTTCTGTGGTAGAGAAGGAGATTATCCTAGCGGAACGCAGATTGTCACGTGAATTTGTAGCTCATAAACGATCCTCCTTGGGGTCTCTTGCACAGGCTAAATCTCCCACAAACAACGTTATGCCAGCTGATTCAAACACTTCCCATGGCAATATACAACCATGTGTCATCGACGTAAGACCAAACAGTGATTTTTCTGAGATCGCATCTGATCCGGCATCTCAAAATAAAACATCAACTACTACCGGAACTAGAAATGTTACAATTGTTGAAATCCCAGCACCACCGGTCTTGCCCTTAGTAATGATACATGATGCCCCCACAAACCTTACTCTTCAATCACCTCCTAAGACGACAGGAAGGGTTGCTGTAAAACGAAAAATACTGGTCACTCCACGTAAAGCCTACAGAATAAAAGTATTAAAAAGAATCCGCAAAAATCACATGAATGTGGGAGCTCACTGCAAAGCAGTAGATAACGACGCCACAAACAATGGAATCGAACTCAGCGAACACCCAGAGTGTAACCAACAAAAAGACCCTGCTGATAATGTTGTGACCATTGACTTAGCTAATAACTCTACAGGCTTACCAGTACCAGAAATGATGATGGGATGGATTCAATCGCTCATGACATCCTTATTGTTACCAGTTACAGAAAAACTGGAAGGGTTATTAAACCGCTTGGACAAATTTGAACAAACGTCCCTGGATAATTTCTTTGCCCTAAAAACGCTGATAAAACTTAATACAAAGATTGGACAAGAAACAGTAAGACCTGAGAAAAGCCCAACAATAACCAAACCAGTCCATCCACCTTGTCAAGCCAAGCAAGATAGTGCAGTGGATTTAAGCAGACCTAACACTGTACTGGGAGGACAGAGCACGGAGTCACGGATAGACCCACTAACCAGTGATAGATCTCGACTGGCTGTTCCACCTAAGCCAGCACCACGCAAAACAAAACAACCATCAAATACTATCACTGTAGAAACTAGGGTACCCACTAAATCAACTAATGGAATGGTACCCACAGGCACCAGTAACAACAGCAAAGCACAAACATCTGTCTGTAGCACTGATTTTCAAATGCCCAAAAGGGTCCCCAACGCTCATCTTCCACCAGGGTGCCAACCGTACGTGGTAGTTCTCACAGGGGTTCCACCACTGAAACCCAACAAAAGGGAGTCTTACAACGAACTAATAAATAAGACCCTATACTGGCTGAAGGAAAACAGACCCCTACCCTACACAGTCAACTGCCAAGTTATCCAAGTCCGAAGAGTCAGTTGGGTGGGAACAAGATCAAAAGACATTGAAGGGGATTGTATACTGGTCAACTTTAAAGATCCTTCTGTTGCCCAGCTTGTATATAGTCAACAGCCGCGAAGTAACAACCGAGGAATTGGGACCTGCGATCTTAGTTATTTTTACCCAATGCAACGGAAGCAAGATAGCAGAGTACCACAACAGCCAGGTCTGTTGGCCAATAAATATTCCTTCTTTGACCCCCCGACCCCAATTGGAAGAACACCTCCGATAAATCCGGGATTGGACAACAACTGGTCATGGTGGGGCCACTGACAAAAAAACGAGGAAGTTGCACCTAAAAACACGACTACTAACTCTTTCAATGAGGAACAGCATGTTGGGAATGATAATCCCATGCTAAAGCAAATAGAGAAAATACCCGGAAGAAAAGCATCTGACCAACAAGGACTAGTTCCAATCGCTGATGGTAGTACTGAGGGTAACGGTCCACCAGCATCATCATTGTTCAGTAAAGTTCATTGGAACCAGGCGCCTGTACATGCACCCCTGGTCGATTCCAACGAGGACGAACCCTTGTCCACAAGCCACCCAACCAACCAAGAACCTTGCAAGCCTAACCAAGTCTTAAAGATACTGTCATGGAACATTGCAGGGCTGTCCAGAAATCTGAGCGATAGAAATTGGAGCTCCTTTATGGAGGAGCACGAAATTATACTCTTGCAGGAAACATGGGCTACTAACATTGTACACAGACTTGGTTTTAAGACGTTCTTTAAGGGGGCAACCGCATCTGTAAGAGGTAGACCCTCTGGGGGTCTAACAATCTGGATAAGTATATCCCTGGATGTTGTTGTATCACCCCTGTATTTTGCTTCCAATGATTTACTTGGCGTCAAGTTAACCACTAGAAACTTGGGAGATGTTTATATGATAAATGTCTATAATAGACCTTCCCCAAAAAATAAGTTATCAATGGTTATTGAACAGCTTAGCACCTATCTAGTCAACTTAGAACCTGAATCCAAAATATACATAGGTGGGGATTTCAATTGTCAGTTCGAGCCCATAAAGGGGCTCGAAAAATTATTGGAAAACGAAGATAGAGCACTCGACATCCCCCCCTTAGATAATGCAAAGTATGCAAAATGTACAGTGGCTGCTATGCAGATATATGAATTGACTGTATCCCATGGATTGCGGGCATGTAATGGTCGATTAGACCCGGATAAACCGGCTAACCACACCTTTAGCAAAGGGTTGTCTAAATCCTTGATAGATTTCATACTAATTTCAACTAATCTCTGGCACTTACTGTCGGCCCTTAAGGTCGTGGATAGACCAGAGAGTGACCACTTTCCCTTACAGTTAGGGCTATTATCCGACCCTTTTTTGGACCATGATAGCAGGATGGAAAGTGAGAGTGGGGTAGCAGAGGTTGTCGTCTCTAATAATAGGAAGGCAATTAAATGGCCTCATATCTTAGCAAAAGAGGAAACACTCTTGGGAATTTACAGCATTTTCTCAGATATCATCCCCCAATACGGAAATTTAAGGTTGGGATCCCATGAGGTCCTGAAAATGCACTATCACCTAGTGGAATCACTAACTCCGCTCCTGAGTAAAAGCTGTACAAACAAAAAAGTTAATACAAATAGGCAATTGGAACTAGAGACACCATGGTACAACAAACAGTGTCATCTAGCCAAAACTGATTTAATTATTGCCGTGAAGTCCAAAGACCAGCCGAGGGTTAGAGAATGCAGAAAAGCATATAAAAACCTTATGCAAAATGCAAAAAGGGAATGGGATGAGCGAATCTGGGAAGACCTCTTGAGTGCTGCTAAAAGACATGACCAATGTACTTTCTGGAATCTAATAGCCAAAAACAACAAAACAGGTAGTTCCAATAGGGATTTCTTCTTGGACGAAAAGGTCTGGTTTGATCACTTTGTGGTCTTGTATGATCAAGCAGGGCCTCCCGCCGAATACAACAACCCCGGGTCTTGTACCGAGTGTATTAATCCTGTGCAATTTAGCACTAAAGAAACTCTATGTGCAATAAAAGCAATAAAGGCGGGAAAAGCTCCAGGTCCGGACAAATTACCTGGTGATTTATTTACCCATAACATCGAGGTATTGTGCCCTTACATAAATTATCTGTGTAATTCAATTCTACTAGGAACCCCGATCCCTGAAACGTGGAAAGGGGCCGAAATAGTAACCATTTTTAAAAAAGGGGATCGCTATAACCCGGGTAATTACAGACCAATTAGTTTAATTGACATTTTACAAAAAATTTTTGCCAGACATATTTTAAATCGGCTTTTAATATGGATTGAAGAATCTGAAACCCTCTGTAAATTCCAAGCTGGTTTCAGATCCAAGACTAGCACTGTGGATCAAGTGTACAGATTCATGTGTATATGCTGGAAATATGTTAAGATAAAAAAGTGTAGCATATATGTTGCATTCATGGACCTACGCTCAGCGTTTGATCTTGTTCCCCGCCACTTATTATGGGAATGTTTAAAGAAGATGGGTGTCCCGGATGAATTGTTGGTTAATCTTATAAAATTGCATACTGATAACTTTGCTAAAGTAAGGTGGGGAAGAAACGGAGAACTTACCCGACCCATCCCAGTGAAAAGGGGGGTGAGACAAGGGTGTGTACTGGCCCCAACCCTCTTTTCGCTGTTTGTAAACGATATTCCCCACTATCTAGCCCAATGCAACCACGATTCTCCTAAACTGTGTAATGAGGCAGTCACAGCACTACTATTTGCGGATGACACCATCCTAATATCCCAAACTCCCAAAGGCCTGCAAAATCTAATAAATAAATTTAATAGTTATTGTGAGATGAAGGGGTTAGAAATTAACTCATCTAAAACGAAATATATGGCAATCAATCCCTCCAAATCATTTAAGAAAAATCTGGCCCTAAATAATACCAAACTTGAATACGTAGATTCTTTTGATTATCTGGGTATCAGTCTGGACAGCAGAATGTCTTGGACAAATCAACTTGACAAAAGCAGGTTAACACTTAAACAGAATTCACTACCCATTTTAAAGATTCATGGTGGGAGTACATCTAAAGCCATAACTCCTGCGATTGAAGTGTTCAAAGCAAAAGCACAATCTGCTGCCTTGTATGGGGCTGAGATCTGGGGGCCTCATTCTAAAAAAACATTTGAGGCTGATGAAAATATGTTTTTTAGACGTGTACTAAGACTGCCTGTAAGAACACCCTTAGTGCCGGTCTATTTAGACATTAACATAAAGCGCACAGACCTCTTATGCTGGATGCGACCATTGCTTTATTGGGTGAGATTGTGGTCTACCCCGGAACTTGCTGACTATAGAGCAGGTTTAATGGAAGTTAGGGAGCTGGACTCCTTCAACTCAATTAAGTGGCTGAGACATGTATCTTACTGGTTCATAGAAATAGGTCTATCACACTTCTGGGAAACACCAACCACATCTATCACCTCGCCAAATATCTGTAAAAATCAAGTAAAAGCCGCTTACTGGAATTATGTAAATACACATGTATACGAACGTGCTACTGGTACACTAACGCACAGATTCTTGCAATTTAAGGATCACCCCTCATTCGAACATTTTATGGACGAAATCGAGCCACCCTTGGCTAAATCTGTTTACCTCCAATTTAGGTATGGGGTTTTACAGATTAATGCAACCACTTGTAGGTGGGGAAAAGCAAGTAAAGATCCATATTGTTCTTCTTGTGACCTTAAACTAAAAGAAGATGAAGCACATATTCTCTTTTTTTGCCCGTTATACGTATCAACTCGGAAAAAATGGATTATACCCCTTTGCAAAAACCTGGGGACACGTTCATGCAAAGAGGCAGAGCGTATACTCAGATCCTCGAATAGCAGGTTGATTGTATTTGGTTTGAGTAGGTACCTCCACAGCGTTTGCATAATCAGGAAAAAACTTGGAATGTTAACATAGAAAAAATTGATTTTATCTTCTGGCTTTTAACTATTTATAATTGTATATAACTGTTCTTAATACTTTAATGGTCTAGTAAAAAACCCTGGTATGTATATTCCTTTTTTTAAAATATATACTCAATGAATTATCTTACAATTGTATCTTGCACCTACCTGTATTTTTGCACACTATGAACGTTCGTTTTATCTATTGTAACTAATTTTTAACGACAAATATGTGTAATATGTGTATTATATGTGTGTTGGCTTTATGACAAAGTGTCGAATAAAAGCTTTTTACTACTAAAAAATAGTCTGGTCTCCAATCTGTTGTTATGAATGAAGACTTCTACATCTAGAAAACACACATTGATATGGCCTGTGAAATGTAAGGTAAGAGGGTTGTTGTTGATCACATTGATGAATTGCAGGGCCTGCTGTTCAGAGCCCCTCCAAATTAAAAACCCGTCATCAATGGATCTATACCAAAATGCCACATGATGAGAAAAATCCTCAGCTAATTGTCCACGGAGGACCCGTTCTTCCCAGAGCCCCATCTGCAGACAGGCGTAGCTGGCGGAGAAACAGGCCCCCATAGCAACACATCTGATCTGCTGAAAACACCTGGTTGGAAAACATGAAAAAATTGTTGTTAAGACAAGTGGAAATCATAGATACCAACATCTTATTGTGATCATGAAACTGAATGGGCCTGGTGCCTAGATAGTACTCCACTGCCTTTATACCATCTTGGTGGTATATACAAGTATAAAGGGATGTAACTTCGAGTGTCATTAGCAGGTATTCACTATGCCTTTCAACAACATTAAATTTACGCAGAAAATCACCTGTGTCCTGGACAGAAGAAGGCAAAGATTTAACATGCTCCAGCAGGAAAGAGTCCACATATTTAGAGGTGTTCTCAGTGAGACTTTTTCGTGCAGAAATGATGGGCCTGCCGGGTGGTTTGTGAGAGTTCTTATATATATCAATTTGAGAAAAGCTGTCCACGCTTTGAAGTGCACTTTAACAACAAGAAGAATTTAATGGCAAAAGAACAGCTTTCGATGCAAAACAGTGCACGGCAGAATATAATCGCTGACATGTTTCGGGTCTCACACCCTTCTTCATATGCTGCATATGTGAAAATTGTGAACAGGCCTCACCAATTTATCCCCTTATTCAATATCACGCCCTGCTGTGGGCCCCTTGGTAGGTATAGAGCATACTGGGATTGGTAGTCCAAATCAAATCCCTGTGAGCACACCAAAGAAACACAAATGAACAGTTCTTGTATTTCTGCCTATACTGTCTGTTCAAAGTCATTCACAAATTACTGCCTCCATGTCGTTCCATATGCGGTTGCTAAATAAGCGTGCCACAGAACCCGCTATCATTCACATGGTGGTGCGCATCCCGGTCGGACTGACCGTATTTTGCCATTAAATTCTTCTTGTTTTGAGAGTGCACTTCAAAGCGTGGACAGCTTTTCTGAAATTCATAAATATGGTCAGTCCGACCTTGAGGTGCACCACCGTGTGAATGATAGCAGGTCCTGTGGCATGCTTATTTATTTAATTAGCAACTTCAGACCAAGGGTATAGTTAGTGAATAGTGTCTCTTTGGAGTCGTTTTGCATAGAGTGAACATGGTTCTTAGTAGATACTTTATAATACTCTATGGTGTGTTTCTGATGGGATTTTCACTATCTGCAAACTGTGGTACAGAATAAACTCTCTTGATAGCGTAAACACTGTTTTCGCACTCACGTTTCTTCTTATTTCAGCTTCATAACTCACGAGAAATTCACTAACTGTGAAGGGTTTGATACAGGCTAAAGGCTGTCCTTAGTAGTGCATTAGTCCTATAACAGGGCTTATGGATCTGGTGTGTTGGTTTTCTCTGAACAGTAGTGCAAAGGTTGAATACAGTATACAGTAGAGTTTACCAATGTATGTGATGTTGATTGTCAACATCATCTCAGTTCCACATGAAGTGTATGGTATAGGGTCAATGTTGCACATAACAGAAGTTTGCTTCACCTAAGGGGGCTATATGTGTGATGCCATTACTGATGCTTCTTGTTATTCTGAGCTGTTTTGTACTTACTTTCATACCTCTAATGCCATGCTCGTCTAAAGAGTAATGTGTAGAAAAGAAGCTTGGATGATGTCATCAGTGATGTCATCAATAATGTCATTTGAGATTTCATCAGTGATGCCATAAATTATGCCAGAAAAAATCATTAGTGATGTAATATATAAGGTCAACAGTGCATGGGGGTGCAAGTTATAGTTAGCTCTGTTAACTATAAGTGGTGAATTTTAGTGCTTCTTAGAGTTCAGAACTTTATGTTGGCACTGACATAGTCATCTAACTAGAATGTCACTTTAACCTTTGGTTTTTGTCAGTGAATTTCTGCGGAGTTTCTTGTGTTTAGTAATATTTTGTTACTGTACACAAAGCCAGCCCCCCTGCACATGACCTTTAGTCATGCGCAGTGGGGATTGGCCGCATAGCCTGGCCTGTGGCCAGACCTTGCGGCCAACCCATTCCATGCATGCCTTTTGGTTGTGCTCGGTGTGGAGTTTGCCACAGGGGCTGGCTTGCAGCCAGGCCCTGCTTTCAATGCACTACAGGCAGCCAACCCCATGCTGTGTGCAATCTTGAAACGTGCACTGTGGGTGATTGGCCACATGGCCAGGTGTCCAACCCAGCCCCTGCAGCCAACCCACGCTGTGCACAGCCTTGAGCTGTGCACAGCAGGGGGTGACGCAGAACCTGGCCTGCGCACTGCCCCCCTCCCTGAGGCTTTAGTGGCCATGGGGATCCCATCCGTCGGGCCAAACCATGTATTTTAGGGGGAGGGGATGCACACCCCCCCCCACCCCTCTCCCAACCCAAAAGTGGTCCCATGGGACCCCATTCCCCAGGGCCCAAAAATATGTTACAGGGAGGGCGTCTTGCGGCTCCCCGGTCCGAGCCTTGTTTTTATTTGATTTTGTCAATTAACAAGGTGTTACAGAATCACAGTTGTCACTGCACAATGTTAACCTGATTGCTCAATTGAATACAAAGAAAGCGTCCATGTTACAGCTCATATTTTCTTGCCCATTACCTGGGTACCATGCAGCAAGAGATAAGGAACGCTTGAAATTAAGTAAGAAAGTGGTAGGGCCATGGGGATAGGGATGAATAGGCACAGAGTGGAAGGAAACCATGTGAGAGAGGAGAAAAAGTTCATGTTGTGAGCCCCGAATAGGCGAGAGAATGGGAGGGGGGGGCAGCCTCATGCCGGTCCCTGGATCAGCAGTCGAGGCCACCACCTGTGTGCTTGTCAATCATCATTGGTCGTCTTGCAAGAAGGGCGACCATGTGTGGAGGCCCTCCCTGATCCTTATAAGGCCCCAGGGACATCCCCATCCAAGGCCAAAAGCAATTAAAAATTGGAAGGGATCCGCACAGTCCCTTTTTAGGCCCCAGGGACCCCAACCACCAGGATCTAATTCCATAATTAAGGGGAGGGGTTCTTGCGACCCACCTCCCCTAGCCTTCTTGAGCCCCGGGTAGTCCCATCCCCTGGGGCCAAATTCTATTCAAAAGGGGAGGGTGTTATACGGTTACCATTAGAAAAGGTAGGACTGCATATTAGGACATCATGACTTCAGAACACAGAGACTAAGTCCATCTACACCATCAGAGACTTTTATCCAATTCCTAGCTAGCTTACAGTGCTTCACCTGAACACCTAACCGCCCTGTGGTGGCAGGTGATTTTGGAAACTTCAAATATGACACTCTAATCCCCAAAGGAATCATGGAAACATATGTTTCCCCTTTCGGTGTTTACTTATGCATGCCCGTGGTAAACTAAAGGAAAAGGTAAGAATAATGTTTTCAATACTTTAATAATGAACTTTAATAATAATGTTTATTAAGTGTTTGGTCAATAAAAACCATTACACAGACATTCGTTCACTGCATGTCATAAACGAAATCAGTTTCTTTACTACCACTCTAAAGTGTAGTACTTGACCATTTTGTCAAGTTGTTTTCATTTTAAAGGAATATATTTAAAATCTCTAAAAGGTCATACAGACATTAAATCCGATTCTATGTTTCTATTGTTACAGCGGCCATCTTTTAAACCAACAATCTATTCCTCATTAATTGTTCCCCACATAACTCTTACTTCAATACTTATTATTCAAATTTAATGTTCTATAAATCACTTACCTAGAGGGGTAGTTGTTTTCTTTCATAGTCCTATGGTTTAAAGAGCTAGAGCTTTGTGCAATTTAGTTGATGCCTGATATAGTCCAGTCGATTTAAGTACAAGGGCCTTTTGAAAATTGGATGTCCATACTTGGTGTGTAAATTAATTCCTCTTTAGATTTCTTTTCTGTGGTTAAGACCGTTATTCCCTTTTGCGTTTTCTGATCCCCCTAAGTTTAAAGTATTGGTGCATTATTCAACTTAGTCAATAATACTTTGTTCTTACATGTTCTGCAGATATTGTTCCCCAATGGTACTTCTTTATTATAGTACAAATGCCTTATGTTAGTTGTTCCATTCCTTTTATATTTGCATTTACAATTTACAGCTCGGCAAATGAGGGGTATTGAGTTTTCAATACATTTATTGAAACAATAGAAGTCTTTCATACAAAGAATGGACTGCGAATACACCACAGTTCCTAAAATTAGTATGGTACCATCAACAAATGATTTATATTGTAACTAAAATCTGTTATCACCCTTTATACGTTCTCGTTTTTGTGACCCTGAAAACCTGCCATTCACTAAAATACATTTCAATAGGGTGCTACCATGTCTACTGGTCCCAAGATGACTGCCAACACTTCCTGGATGACGCCCTATTCTTGCTCATTTTGCCCCAGTGGGATTGGGTCCCCAGGGCTGCCATCTGTCCTTTCGTAAAGTATCTGGCCCCAGGGAATAGGGGCCCAGAGCCCAATATGGACTAGGGTAGCAGGCCCTACTGACGCCCCTCCAACCCTATTTTAAAAAAAATGTCAGGCCATCATTTTGATTTGTTTTTCTGTGCGATCGTGAAAAAAGCAGACAATTTATTTTTATAGCTTGGCCCCCTGTTATTCCCTCTGGGTCCCTCCCATAGGGCCTTGGGGGAACGGTATCCCTACCCTGCCCCCTTATATTATTTTTGTTTTAAAACTCAGGATGGGGGACTAATTCCCCAGAGTCCTGCCATCAACATCTTTCTTATGTTGCTGGTAGCCAATCAAAGTGCTTGCTCCTGCAGGAGTCTGACTACCACGGCAGCGATTTGACCTAAGGATAAACAAAAGTTCCCTGGGCCAATCAGAATGCTCTGTTTTTGTACTTCTGCTCCATCGACACTCTCAATAGACTCTTGTGGTTTTATTTTTTAACCTTCATTTCTCAAAAAATACTGAACAGATTTACACCAAATCACAAAAAATATAATTTACAGGCCAAGATCTAGCTTCTTGTCACATTTGGTGTCATTCCATTCAGCAGCTTATGCATTAGCTCTACTTAAAGAAGTCTATGGAAAATTGCACAGGAAATTTGTTTTTGGGACCCCTTGTTTTCTCAGTCCCCGCTTAATGGATCCCCCCAAAACTTTCCAGGAAGGAGCAGAGGTGAATTTTCTTTTCGTTTTTTGGGAAAGTTTTGTGAAGATGTTTCAAACGGTGCCAAAGGAATTTGCAAACCAAAACCACCTTATCTATGGGAAAGCTGACATAACTAATTACCCAGTGTCAACTGCCACTGGGTAAAAAAATATATGTATATATATTCATTGTGCTCTGTTCTGTTCTGAGTGTGATAATTGAAGGCTCCTGTATGCCTGTCTGCGTATGTGCATGCTCAAGTATCTGATGCACTATGTGTGGGCTATGACGGCTGCCTGACCCACAGAAACACGTTCTCAAACACAGAAGACTGCCTTCACATCAGACTGCCTATCCTGCTATCCTGAACCACCTAGTGGCGTGACAGCCATCCAGGTGCTGGACTGCTGCAACAGCAGCAGGGTAAATATAAAGAACAACATAAACAACAAAAAGTGTTTGAGTGAGGGAGTTTGCTCCTCAGGTAGAATTATAACTCAGATCGCCTGCACGCATAGCAGTTTCTTGACTAAACCTAATCCAGTCGCTAGTGAGATTTAGAGAGGGCTTTTACCTCTCTGGACTCTTTAGCTGCCTCACGCCTTCATGAGGATAAGGTCATCAACAGATCAGGTCAGTAGAGCTTCAGTTTGCTCGGGCCAGGAAAGGATGGGCTACTCCATGTTTAGTAGCGAGTACATGTAGGTCCAGATCTAAAGGTGTTCAACACCTTCCGCAAAAACCACAGTCTATATATCCTGGTTCAAGATGTTTGACAGTGGCCCATTGCCAATCAAGTCAATTCATCATCCTGAACCAAGTGGTCCAATCAGTGTGACTTGGACAGTTTACTTCCTCAAAGAAGAATCATTGGACAGCCTATTTCCAGAATTCAATGCAATGGTGCTTACCCACCTGTACATGACTAGCTATACCTTGTAATGTGGAAAAACCTTTCATGCGCTGTACTGAGAGCCCTTGAAATAATGAACAACAGAGGAAGAAGTGAATGTTTACAAATAGCTGTTTGTATCACTATCACATGGCAGTATAACGTTCAAAGAGCACTTACAGTACACACAAGTTCCAATGATTGCAAACAATGTCGCTAAAAGTATCTACTCAAACATACAAAAAAAATTAACACAAATCCTGCCTAATTGGCATAAGACTTTTGATTCAATTTATGCAAGGATGCCTGTAGATATATCGCCTGAATGTAGCTACCACATCCAAAAACCTTAACTATGCTGCCATCAACCAGAGCTTGTGCAGAGAAAGGGCTGGACTAGTGATCTAGAGGCCTACCTTCGTGCGACTCAGGGTGTAGAGAGCGATTGAGAGTCGTCTCACTCATGGTGCACCAAAAGTGATGTCTCTGAGGAGATCCAGTTTGAAATTTGAAGAGATTCCTCTGGATCAGAAGCCTCACAAACTGTTGCCAAAAAGCAACAAGCATTGGTAAAACCAATAGGACTGGCCTTTCATTAGGTAAAGTGGTAACAGTTGGGCGACTGTTTTTGTTGCCCCAAGCTGTCAAAGGAACACAATCCTATATTGAAGCAACATCCTGGGCTACAACAATATAAACGCTGGTAGTAGGGCTCCTTTGCTGAATATAATGCTTAAGAGAGAAAAGCTGTAGCTGTTCCCTCAAAGAACATTCTTATGAAAAGGAATCAGACAAGAAGATTATTTAAAAGGGCGTGCTTACTTAAAAGATTTTTTTAAAGGATGTGATTACGAATGGGTCTGTGTATTCTTACTCGTTCATAAACCCTGGTTTAGGCACTGTCGGAATTATGAGTTGGAAGTATTTTACTTATCGATAATATCGGATGCATTAAATACTTCAAGCTTCATTACATTTTGGCAGGTGAAAACTGCTAAAATTTAACCGGGGGAGTGTATAGTATTTACCATACCATGCAAGAAATTCTTAGAGACTCATAATACATGCTATAACGCACCCAATAAATAACATACCCCATTGCATATTGATTTGTCTTGTGCAATAAATAGCACCTATACTCGTTATCAGGCCCTTAGAGTAGGGGTGTCTCATTTTGTTTACTAAAGAGAGCGAGAAGGTGTAACAACTTTTAAAATGTAGAAAACCTAGGGCCAGATGTAGTTAAAAGCAGTTTTCCGAGTCCTTAATAGCGATTTTTAGGGAATCGCAATTAAGGACTCGCAAAATGCCATGTAGGTAGGAATCTCAGTATTTTTTGCCATTCCTTAATATTCCTTAATTGCAAATTGCGATTCGCAATCAAGGAATACCTTCCAATTCATTCCTATGGACCTAGAGGCCCATAGGAATGAATGGGAATTGCACAAGCTATTTGCGAGTACCCAATAGGTGTCTGCAAATTGCGTGCACAGTTTCAAGGGTGCACGGGTTCCAGAGGGACACCCTGTTGCATCCCTGAAATGTGCATGTGTGCCCATGTGGCGCACATACATGCCCTAAGTGCATGGATGCGTGCCGCATGGCACTTTTAGAAAAGCAAAAAAGTGCTTTTTTAAAGGAATTCACAAATTACCTCCAACTCGAAGTTAGTGATAATTTGCGATTCCTTAAGGCCAAATCGCACTTTCATTTGTGCTTCTTACATTGCATTAAAGGAATCTCAATTTGCCATTCCTTAAATGCAATCACAAAATAGGGAACTGCACATTTTGCGATTCCTTATTTTGCGAGTGGATTTTTGTGTGCAACATTGCACACTGCTAATTTGCGATCGCTGAAATTCTGCTAATTTCAGCATTTGCGATCTCAAATTGGCTTCCTACAGCTGGCCCCTAGTGCCCAGTTCTTAATCACAGCTCTCAAGTAGAGGAGGTTAACTTGAAAGCAAGCAACAATAGTTAAGTCATGAAACAATTGTACTTTGGGCTCATTACGTTCCACAGTTTGGGGCCCTGAACTTCTAGGAACCTACAGCCACGTTGGATACTGTCTCTTTGGATTACTAAGTGTGTTGACGTGGAGCACAGGGACCTGTTATTTTTTGTAGACCTAACAGAATCCTGATAGCTGCCTTGTGGACTGCCTGTAGTTTAGACAATCATTTCACTGATTGAAACATCCAATTAATCCTGTAGTCAAGAGAGGACAACAACCTGCTCCAATAGCTTCCTTAGTTCTAGTTCCACCGGCAGGAGGGTGAGGGGAAGGGAAGGGAAGGCGAGTTGAGGGAGGGGGAGGAGGCAGAGGAGGAGGAGGAGAAGGAGGAGAGAGAATATGAATATACTGGAAATTAGCAGTTTTTTTAATGCACTAATTGTTACTTCATGGTTACATGATTGTATTTTGGGCAAAACACGGAATACCTGGCAAGGTTACTGCAAATTTTCTTGCATAGAATTTCCAAGAGAGCTGTATTTTGTTTTTCAAAAGTGTACACTTCAAGTACCTCTTTTTAGCATTAGTACTGTTTCATTCCTGTCAGTATATCACAAAGTAGAACAAAATTATTAAAATGCAACACATGGAGTAAAGGAGATGTGCATGTATATAAATGCCAAGTTAAGCAACACACCATTTGGAGATCATATTCACCTCCTATATGTTTTCCAATATGAGCAATCAACTGCAATTAAATGTATGAAAGTGATAACCTGACAAAAGTACTTTTTTATTTTTATTTTCTGTAGGATTCCACAAGAAGGTATGCCTGCTCAGTGGCCTCAGTCTATCTATTTCACCTTCCAGTTTTATCGTTTTCCACCTCTAACAACTCAACGGTTACAACTAAAGAAACTGGATCAGTCGGATTCGTCATCGCACATCCTAGTGCAGATTAATAAAGATGGCTCAGTTAATGCTGGTAAGAACCTTATACATCTTTTACAAGTATTATTTGACCTTTGGGTACCAGGGGCTTAGCTTAGCCAGTTCGATTTTTTTTTGGGGGGGGGGGGGGGTGAAACTGAGTTTTCTCAATCATCACTGCCATTGCAATGGCAAAATGTATGAAAATAGTCTCAACTTTAAAAGGATTCTTCTCTGCACCATTTGAGAGCCACCCAGTCCCTTGTTTATTCTTGGCCTGTTTTGCTACCTCGGCCGTTGGGTAGCTTAACTTTAGATGGGCATAGCAGTTGACTACCATACCATAACATAACAAAACCTATTCTAGAGAAATGCAGCACCCAGTTTACGCCAAACTCTATACTATCTAAAATGTAAAGTTCACTCTTCTAAGTAAACATGAGACCAAAGAGGCAAATCAGGATGCAGGAATGTGCTCTAAACATTATGATATCAAATGGTAATGCCCAGAACAGCTCTTACAAAAGGAAGACCAAGGACCACTTTTGGGAATTCATTACCTTCTGCAATTTCTAACTCAATTTCTTTTATTGGTCTGCTTTCTTGGACCTCAGTGAGAGCACCTCATGTATTAGAAAATGACAGACCCTTTACATGCCACTTTATGGGTATTTGCTCTAGACTTTCATAACTAGCTGCAAGTGGTGAAAGTATATTGAACTTAATTAGGTTTATTTTGATTGCATTTCCAGGAAAATGTAGGGGTGGGATGTTTATGCAGTAGGGTATAAGAATGGAACATTGACAGTTTTTAGTTTTTTCCCTTTTCACTGACTGGCCGGTGCCTCTTTCCTAGTTTCATTTGGTCAGGATCCTTTAATCTGCAACCAGAAAAAAGGTGTCCTAAAATGGCGATGGTGTTGGAATCCTCTTTCGGAGGGAACAACATAAGCATTTTATTTTGGGATCTAGTTATGAGGAAATCTATCCCTTTGCCAATGGTGTTATTTCATCGTTTCCGGACCTTCATTTTTGGGGCACCCTTCAGGACTCAACTCTTTATATTATTTGAACTGTTTGGCTTTCACTCCCAATGAAATATGATCACATTATTTACATCAAAAGTCTCGGCTTCAGTCTATTTTTAATGGGAAAATCTGTGACTCATGCAACAAGTAAAGCCCTCAATTAATTGTAATTTGTTCGTTCTTGTTCATAGAGTGATATTTTAAATTTAACTTACCCACTAAATAATTCAAAATAGACCACGTTAGTAGAGAGGTCTGCTCGCTATACCGTTAACATTATGACAATAGAATGGAATATTCCAAATAGAATTTATATGACATAATCAATGCTATCTTTGTATCAATAACTCAATAATAATCTCCCTGTTTTACCGGATTGCTTTGCTCCCCCTCAGTGATAACTTCGACGATGGCATGGCAGTCTTTTGAGTTACGAAATCCAGTAAGTGGGGCCTGAATTGCTGCAAACAGTTGCCTTAAATATCACCATACACAGGGCTCCTTACTCACATCGTCTACAAGTGGTATTATTTTTCTGAAAGAAGTCATATTCCTGACTTTGATCGAAACAATGCTTGTGCATCAGTATTCTAGCATCTTTCGCCGGTATATTGCAGACGTGGATACCATACTCGATGCGCCACAGGACGCAGCTATATTTCACTGATGAGGCTTAAGTAAGCTCACAGTAATCCGCTTTTGCTTCTATTCTCACCTGGACGGGGCCTGGCCTAGCAGTTCATGCTGAACTGTGCTCATTAGAGCAGGACAGAGGATGATTTGCAGCTGGCTGCTGTCTTTCTAAAGTGGCACAGTGTGTGAAAAACAAGGGGCTGGAATGTGACCCAAGTGATTGGCAGCAGCTGAGATTAATTCAAACTCTTTTTTCCATCATGTTTTTGTTTATTTCAGTAGTGCATCAGGTATTTTGTGTGGCCATTCCATAGAGTCTTCACTTTTGCTATCTACTTTTGGAGCCCTTCAGATGAATGCCCATTTCCTATGGCAACGCCTACACCTTATTTTTTCCCAGATGTAATGTTTCTCAACTTCCGTTGATTCTACATTGAATGTAAGTTATATCATATGAGCAATTAGTCACCTCTTGGACTTTTATAATGTCTGGTCTTTAACCTTCCTTGATAAAGTCTGAAGGGACGAAACACGTGAATCTCTTACCGATTTCCTATAATTACTTTGGAAATTATCTATTGTCTGCTTCAACCTTTTCATGTTTCAGATTAGAGGATTCCCAATTCTGGCACAGTCTGTACCTACCACCTTAGGCAGCAGGGTGGTTTGTGATGTCTTGAGCACCACATTGCTGCCTAAATTATTCTTTACCTTTCATCATACCTACGTTTCCTTTCTACTGCCGTATACTCTACTTAGGATGTGGGACTGCATTTAGTAACTGCTACCACTGTAATACCAACAAATAATCCACTTTCTTATAAATCTGATGAGTTAAAAAGACAAAGTAGCATACAAGTGCCATGGAATAATATATCTGATAGAGACATATTGTCGCAGATTCCTTACTTTAAAATCCTCCCCCAGGCACGAAATTGGATCCAGAAATTGTTTCCACAGCACGTCTGCGCATTGGAAGAGGACGCCGTGTGACTCCTTATCGACATCATCACGCGATGTGATGTCGACGTAGTCCATACAAACCCCTCTCTGACGTGAGCTCATTCTTTTCTGTGCTTGCATTGTGGTTCAGGAGCAGTTGGGGGGCATTTTTTCCCTCATCTCCACATTTTGTGTGAGAATCAGTGTGCTTTTTGCGATGCCTTCAGGGTTTAGACAGATGTCAGTCACAGAACCCCATACCATCTTTTTATGGTGCCTTGGAGACCACCATGACTCGGAGGAGTGTGGTTCCTGTCAGCGCCTTCGTCCAAAGGCATTGAGAGCGCTTCGAATGAAACTTCTGGCAGTGCGTATTTAGTTTCTGACACCGTCTCCCAACCTTCAGTTGTGGAGCATTCTCAGGGGTACGCCCCTTGCCTCCCTAAATTTCTTGGAGCCGAGGTGAGACTAGCCTAAATGTGGGAATAGTACATTTCCCTGCATAAAGTCTTAGGGCCTCAATTCCCTTCTGGATCACTGTCTAGCCCCAAGGAGGTGGGAGGTACCCTGACTGGATTCTCGTTGGTGGGTTTGCTCTCTGTGCCAGTTCGGCCCTCTGAATCCGTTATTGGATTTGAGATGACATTGGTGCACAGCCCTTTGGGGTCTTCCCCTTCGATGTCGGAGTCTGGTCAGCCAATGACGTCGGGCGTGCCAATCGATGCCTCATCAGTTATTCTTCCTGACGTAGACACATTGCTGCACCGGTGCCAGGCAGCGTTGGGTGCAGCGCCGATGAAGCCGTCCTCTTCGGGCAACTCTTTATATGTCCCTATACAGCCGATTTCTGCTCTTTCTATGGAAATGCACAGGTTAGCAGGCAAAGGGGAAAATATAGGGTATCAAAACTGTCTGGACAATACAGTCCAGCCTCCCTTAGAGGGAAATTGGCTGACTGAACTGGGTGAGGCTAGTGTATTTGAGTCTTCCCCAGTTTCTGATTTACTTTCTCCATCTAGTATGGCAACAGAGGTGAGTTCTTCTCATGCTGTGATTTTGAGGAGGGCAGCTGTTGATTTATTGTAAGCTTCCCTCAGTGTAATTATCCACAGGCCCTTTGGTGGATGTTCTTCACAGGGTAACACAGGGTGGAGCCCTTGCTCCCATATAATGATTCTTAACACAACATATTGTTGGGGGTTTGGGCCAGTGCTGTAACTGGAATACCTGTAGACTGCGCAATATACCGGGTTTGGGTAAGGCCTGTAACAGGAATGCCTGTGGACTGGGCAATATACCATAGACATCGGCCCGCCCCTGAAGATCCTGATTGTCTCTTTAAACATCCCTCCACAAAAGGTCTAGTTGTGCAAGTAGCTACAACTTCTGTTGACACTAATGTGTCCCCCCTCTGGTTCCACCAAGCACTGAGGCCAGAAGGCTGGAAAGTTGTGGTAAGAATATTTTCTCTACCTTTAGTGCAGCATCACGGTCTTTGAATGCTACATGTGTTCTCTGCAGGTTTTCCCATGCATTATGGGACACAGTGGAGTGTGTGCTGCCTTCTCTTCAAGAGGAAGCCAAAAGTGAACTGCTACAGTGGGTGCAGGATGGGTGAGAGGCGGCGAAATTAATCATAAGATGTAGTATGGACACCACTAATTTCATGGGTAGAGCTATGGCTCAGTCAGTTACACTGCGCAGGCATGCATGGCTGCGTCAGTCTGGGTTTTTAGAACCTGTAAAAAATACCCTGGAAGATATGTTGTTTGATGGTGTATATTTTTTAGTGTACATGCTGATTCAGCATTAAGGCAATGTAGAGCTGATAGGTGTGCTAACACCTAGACATGTCTTTGCAGGATCTGGTTGGAACTTTCTTTCTTTCTTTCTTTCTTTCTTAAATATCTGTGTTGCAATATGTATTCATTTCGTTGCAACCAGTGTGGTGTTTCTCCTTATTGCAGGAGTTTGTTTGTTTAGCTAAACTTGTGGTTCTTTACACATGTTTACTTGAGATGTTTTGCATTTCCTGGGTCTCTTCACCATCCCCAGCAGGCACGCCACATGCGTGCAAGGGATATCTATACTCATGGTCCCGCCCTCTCTAGGGACCACCTCCCTCCTGAAACTCAGGACCGCAGCCTACTGCCTCGCCAGATGCAGAAAGGTGGCATTCTCCTTTCTGCAGCGCACACATTTCACTTCCCTAGTAGGGTTAATTATATGAAGCCCGGCATGTATGTTCGATGTAGGAATTGAAAGGTTCAACAATTTTAGCAATTTGAAGCTGTGGTTGCAGGATAACCCTTTTACCAGACCAAGATCCCAATCCCAATCCCAATCCTCGATCTGGCCCCAAAGTCCACCATCCATGCTGCAGAGGTATTTAAGTTCATATGATCTCCCAATGAAGTTCTTGATGTCTTGTTGTCTGCTAGGCATCCTTCTGCTGGGTGGTAGATGGAGGCTGTTGGTGCTGCATCGTAGAGTGATAAGCCCCACATTTGATTCTTCATTGCCAAACACCCTTTTATTCTAGTGGCTCAGTAGTTACACATCCATTCCAGGTCAGATCATGCACCAAGGGCAACATTTAAAGAGTATATGAACCATATTTCCCCGACCATTCTTATATGACATGGCCCCGGGCTCAGTACTCCCTCAAAGCTATGGAAGTAGCAGTGAATTCTTGATGTCGTCTGACTAATACTCAAACTTTGAATATTGTGGTTCTAGTTATGTGGCGTCAAGAATACTTATTTTCGCTGTTCAGTCTTAGGGGAGCTTTGGATACCCATCTGTGGGAAAATTGGTAACTGGTTGACTAGGGTGTGAGCTTTGGACAAGCAGCAACCACAATCCTTGTCAGGGTAAGTCTCAAGCAAACCCCAAATTAACTTGTGCTCAATCCCCTGGTAGCTTGGCACAGAGCAGTCGGGCTTAACTTAGATGCAATGTGTATAGTTTTTGTGCAACATTTCAAACAATAAAACGGTGAAAAAACCACACAAAAATGATCCCATAACAGTTTGTTAAGTAGAGTTGAATTTAATAAATAAAACACGACTAAAACAACAAAGCTCCAATCAGTAGAACCGGAGTTATGTATGTGTAAAAATAAGTGTAAACTAGCACCTAAAAGCATAAGGCACCAACCTCCGCTATCTGGTCAAAGTCAAATATTCAGGCCAACAGTGATTGCGTGCAGGGAAGACACAGACCCAGATTAGTCCCAGTGAAGTTTTACCTTCTCAAGTTTTGTGCCAACAGTCTTCTTTAGCTTTGGAGTGAGCCGCGAGGAGCAAGGTGTGCGTCGTGGGAAGCTGCCGGCATGGCACAAAGAGCAGGCCGGGCTTTGCGGATGTTGGGCTAGAGCTTTGCTTTGGCTATCCCCTGTGGGCGGTCAATGCTGCTGTGTGAAGAGATGGGCTGGAAGGGGCTCGCGCTGATTCTCAGTGCGAGCTGCGCGGTCTTGGTGCGAGTGGGCCTATTTGCTGTCGCGAAGACCCCAAAAGCTTGATTTAAGCTCGCTGAGCCAACCATGAGGCACAGATCTGGAGGCCAGCAGACCAGCCCTTGGAGTAAGTCTAAGGTCCCGATGTCAGATGAACTCCTGTCGGATTTCGGCTGACTCGGGCTGCCTCAGCACTGACTGATCTCCCTGGGCATCTGCTGGATCCCCAGCTCATATCTGTCAATATCACCACACCTACCGAAGTCTACACTGGTCCTGTTGTCTCCGGTGCCTGCCTAGGCTCCAGTGATATTGGCTCTGGAGCCAACCTGGCACCTCAGACCTGGAGGCGATTGCGGCCTGTGCTTGGTTAATGACTCATTATGAGATAACCAAGGCACAGCCCATGTCTTAAGAGGATTCCCAGGCAATTCCATTCTGTTATCAGCGAAGGGTAGAGGCCCTGTTTGAATTGGATTCGGACATTGTCCAGGGCCTCCAAAACATTCTACATGTAAATTATGATTTACTATACCCACATTACACTGCTGCAGATCTGTATTTAGATTTATAGAATGCTAGTGACCTGGATATTTCCAATGAATTGGACTCGGGTCTTTTTGCGGAGATAGTCCTCAGAGCCACAGAAGTGTTGTAACTTCAGCTACCCAAAGTTGATATCAAGGCAAACCATTAAAAGGTCTTGCAATCTGGGCCTGTCTTTTGAACTTTGCTAACCATTTACAAAACTTTGACAAGAGTCATGGATGGCTACCTGTTCCAAGCCATGCCCAGCATCTCTATTAATTTGCACAGTGACTAGGCATCATATGCCTGACCCAGAACCCAAATCCTAAGAGCTAGGTGGTTCAGGCTTCCACCATCAAGATCATCCTCACACACTCCCCACTACTTTGACAGATCGGAAATCAAAGTGCATACTTGTTCAGGAAGAGGGTGCTCTCATCTGCCAGTTTGGCTTTGAGTCCCTGAACACTAAAAGCATGCCAGCAAGATTTTCACTGCAGTTCTCAAGGAATTCAGAAATGCTTTTTATTAAACAATTCAAGACAGACATGATGTGGTTAGTATATGTTGAGAGCCAGTCTAGGTGTAGTCTACTGTGCAGGTCACACCATGGGCAGCAGTGTGGTGATCAGGCGTCATGTCTGGATGCGCAGCACAGGCTTCTCTTGGAACATGCTTACATCCCTATGATGGTTTCAGGCTTTTTGGAATAAAAGATTGTTCTGCATTGAAGTGCTTCAATGATGGTTGGGATGTGGCCCACTCCTTATGCTTTTTATCCCCTGTGCATCAGTTTCACCATCAATACTAAAAATGTAGAGAGTACTCTTGGATACCCTCTTGCAGCCCACGCAGCAGCCTCTATGGCCTTTTCATAAATCCAGAAAATGTGGTTACCAGCAAGGACTGCAATCTATTTTCTTGCCTACTGCAGCTACAGCCATGCATGACCGGAAGGGGACAGAGTTATCTGCTTGGCTGGTCTGCAATTATCTCAGGCTGGTAAGTGTTGTAGGTTGATGATCACGATGACACTTTCTTGTTTGCATGTGTTCCTCTTTCAATCTCATCTGTTTTTGTACAGACTACAGCAGATCATGCCGCCATCCTTTCGCAAGATGTTTGATCATTGCTGGCTAGTGGGGTTATGGAGAGAGTGCTTGGGCAGTGAGGGGCCAGGGGTGTTACTCCTGGTACTCTTTGGTGCCCAGAAAGGCCAAAGACCTTCAGCCTCTGAATACGTGTTCAAGATGTTGGCCTATGTTTAGAGGTCTGAGATACACATATTTCTGTAGCTTGATGACTAGATCTGGATGATGATCTTGCTGCATTTACTTGTTACCCACCTAAGGGCAAGTGTCACCCTGTTGTCATCCCTCCATCAATAAGTCAAATCCCTTCTGAAACCCAAGCTGAAGATTCCAAACATTGGGGCCACACTGGGCACCATGACTTTCTAGGCCTTTTCACCCCACTGCAGCAAGACCAGGACATTTAGTTTATAATCCTGATGAAATGCGTTACTTACCTGTAACAGCAGTTATCCAGTATTGGTGTCTTTCATAGATTCACATGCCTGAATCATTCCCCGTCGTCGAGACGGGAGCCTCGGCTCCCTCCTGGTTTGCAGCATGAACGATCTGAGACTTCTTGGCATCATGCATCTTGCTGTCAATCATGAACGTTGGCACACGCAGGCTCTGAAGCGGAACCTCCACCTGCAATGAGTCCAGCAGTGGGTTTGCGTCTTGGACAAGATCTGTGTTTTAGAAAAGACAGCTTTGGCTATTCAGTGGTGAATAACATCCTGAAGGCTGGTCCAACTTCATCCAGAGTTCACAGTAGTGACAGATGCATGGTCTCTGCGTTTGGTAAAGTTAGGAGCCATTGGTCTCCAGTGGAGCTGAATCAACATATCAGTCTTTCGAAGATTTGTGCATTGCAGTTGGCACTAAAGGCCTTCTGCTATTCATTAAGGGAAAGCTGGTTCAACTCCTGAGAAGTATTACAAAAATCATGTGGTACTTCAACAAGCAGGCAATGTGAGGTTGTGGGCGCAGTGCTAGGATGTGTTTAAACTTTTCGTGGTGCCACAATAGCCTTTCTAGTTAACATTATATTAGCAGACATCTGGATATCTTCTACTTGGTTATCTATCAACACATTCACTAAACACTTCTGTGTGGACATTCATGCCCGACAAAGTACAAGTCGGACAAACTACTTAAAACATTGTTCCGTATTAGTCTCTCTGTTTCTCCAGAACCACTTCTTTGGATGAGTTGCACTGGTTTGTAGTCTATGCACAGCATGTGATCTACAGCTGCGCCTGATGCAAAAGGAAACATTGTATATCTGTAACAATCATTCAGCTTGCAGTGCCAAAAATTCACATACACCCTAAACACCACCATGGTTGCGAGCACATGGTAGTATGTCTGATTCCAGTGCATAGGCATCATCAGCAGTCAACTTTATTTCGGTTCGATGAACCATAAAAGTGCACAGTGCAAAAGCATCATAAATACATAGAAACATGATACATACAAGTCACAGATCATATCAGTGTAAGTATAAAAAACAATTACAATCATAATCATAATACAATCATAATACATCAATGCTACCACAATACTAAGACAAAAGCCAAAGGAACAAAAACCTCAGAAAAAGTCCTTAGAAGTGGACTCATATAGGGTCCGCTATGTCACCTGGATTAACTATAATATTTTCTAGTATGGGCAGCTCTAGAATAGACATCATATTTTTTCACATCTCCTCACCAACACTCACTCTGAAGTTGGTAAAACACAATTGAACCTGATGTGTGTTTCTTGGTGTATTGTGGTATTTATGGGTAGTATCACAAGTCACTTTTAAACCAAACCTTTTTGAACAAACTACTTGGAATATCTGATCCCAGCTCTAGATGACAGGGAAAAGACAGCATTTGAGATTACACCACTACAAGCTGCAAACAAATTGTTACAGATAATTAACGTTTTCTGTTTTAGTGCATACTGATATGTCTTACGTAGTTTTAGTTTTTTTATAATGCTTTAAATCGTACCGTTGGGACTTGATTGGGATCTCTAAAGTGGGGGATGTATATTCAAAGGGTTCGGTGCGCCCGTTTCAGGCCCTCCAGGCTGACTACGGCCTGAGTAGTCGGGAATTCTTTCGTTATTTACAGATCAGGCACGCTTTGGTTTCGGTGTTTGCTCCTGGTGAGATTCCGCCTGACTCTTCCCCACTTGAGGACCGTATCCTTGACGAACATCTTCCTGATAGCACTATCTCCCTGATTTATAAAAAGTTGATTAACAATCGGACTGACTTATTGGCCCGGCTTCGGGAACAGTGGATGGGAGATGGGTTGGAACTTGATGGTGAGGATTGGCAATCGGCCCTCTCCTCTCCGAAGGAGGTGGCTATACCGGCTCGACTCCGTTTGGTCCAATTGAAGATCCTTCATCGGGTGTACGTGACGGGACCGCGACTGATGGTGATGGGCTTTTCCTCCGATGGACTGTGTAAGCGTGGATGTGGTTTGCGTGCTACTTTCCTGCATATTCTTTGGGAGTGCCCGATGGTGGCTGCTTATTGGGTGGCCGTGCTTGATCTGATGACTGTGGTGACGGGGATATCCTTGCGACCGGAACCTCGTCGCTGTCTTTTGAATGTTTGGGAGCCCACGGACTATTCGGTGGCACAGACTAGATGGGCCACCCTGGGCTATATGATCGCGAAGCGAGATATTGCGCAACTCTGGGGGGCCTCCAGGCCCCCTGCCCTCTCGCAATGGGAGGATAATATGGATTGGTCCATGTTCCGTGAGAAAACTGTTTATGTGGCCAGGGGTAGACCCAGGGCATGGGTGAAGGTGTGGGGTCTATGGAACGAATACCGTGGCGACATTTGTACTCCTCCCCTTGTGGACACTGTCGAGATTACTCTATCTCCCTAGGCTGGCGTTCCCGGAATCTTCATATAGGGACTGAGCTGGTGTCACCGGCTCTTCCCCCCTTCTTCTTCCTGGTCTCTGCCCCCCTCCCCCCTCCCCCCTCCGCTCCATACTCCTTAGTGCTTAGGATATTATTATTGCACCTCCGTTGCTGTCCCCCCCTTGCGTCCCTTGGGCTGACCTTCAGTGATACACTCTCGCCTTTTTGTATGTTTGTTCTTTCATTTATATAAAACCTGTTTTGGTCCTGTATATAATGTGGAGTATTGCATTGTTGATTGACGGTTACCTCTGCGGGCTTATGTGATATGTCTCTCCTCCTTTTTAGCGGCTGGCCCGTGTGGTTGTAGGCCCATCCTTGTACATTTCTGCTTGCTCAAATAAAGGTTTTTAAAAAAAAAAATAAAAAAAAATAAAAAAAAATAAATCGTTCTTCAAATGGTATCATCACTAAAACTCTGTTTTCTTATACTCTCCAAAATATGGTAATTAAATCAGTAGAAGGTAATATCAAGCATTTCTACATAAAATGTTTTCATTATGTGTAAACTTCATTCAATTCTAGGACTTCCTGGATACCAACTGAAGTATATGGTGGAACCTGCGTTTCTAAAACCTGGAGAACAGCGGTGGTTTATACGCTACCTTGCTATTCATACTCTTCAGATTGATGTCTGGGATGGCGATTCCTTGCTTCTGATTGGATCGGCTGCAGTTGAAATTAAAGTAAATATTGCTTTTCACTCGTGTCATTATTTATATGCAAAATAGCCATTGCAAAACAAACGATTAATATTTATAGAAATCTGTTTTTCCCTTTAATAAGCACTGTCTTGTGTTTACAATGATCCTCTGGACAGCCAGGTCTTCAATTTAACGTGAACGAATAGCCTTAGAATATGAGTACTTGGCTTTATTTCTAATTGAAACTACTGCCTGGAAATTTTTTTAAACTGACTTTTCACATTGTACTGAGGAGGGTATTGGGGAAATAGGATTAAGGGAGTAGGGAGGAGGGAACCTATACCCCAGTGTGTTGCACCGATATTGCCCAACACTGACTGAAGAATTTAGCACATGGTCCAATCAATTTTGTTCCATTTTCCACATTTCAGGATTTTGTAACCCTCTTGGAGCAATGTCCAATGATCTTAAAAGTCACGCATATATTTTGCTTTTTTTTAAGACTGTTAAACAGGCCTTTTGTTTTTTTAGAATTTGTAGCAAATGCATAAAGGCACTATTTAAAATCTCATTCCAATCAATCATTATGTGGTAATTTGGGATTTAGCGTGGCATATGGAAATGTGAAACTTGCCTTCCGCTGAATTTTAAGACCTAGTGCTATCATGTACTAAACTTGATGTCTTGGACAAGTTTGCTTTCTGAATGTTAAGGTGTCCTACTGTGTGGTAAATGGGCTAGTTCCCTTCACTTAAAGCACTGTGTCTCCTACTGGAGAATTTACTGGGACTTGCACGGGGAAAAACATAAAAGGCCCAGGTCTCGCAGCAAACCTCGGACTTCCAGGAAAAATCCTTCTTTTCAGAGAAGATTACAAGACATTTGTATAACAGTAAATGTTGGATGTTCTGGTCGTTGTGCGTTCAAAGACATCTAGCTCCACCTAGAACTTTTTTTGTTGTCAGCCAAGGTTTTTCTTTGCAACTCATGAGGGATGTTTTGCATGTCACAACAGTGTGAGGTTACATGATTATGGCTTCTTAGTTTAAAAAAAGTAGGGTGCAGATTTACTGTGAGATTCTAGTAGTTTTAATTTCTGAAAGAGTTGGTCAACGTTTTCTCTCAGTAATGTATGTCATAGCTTACTTGTACCTCATTTAGTTTTGACTGGGCTTAGAGCTTCACCGTGCGTGGCTTTCCTTGGTTGTGATAAGATGTACTTTAACCTAAACACTGTGTCTTTCTGATGGTAACTCGGAACCAGGAGGGTGAGTCAGTTACAACTGTTTTGAATTGCTGCTCACTGGTTTCAAAGGGAAAATGGTGTTATTTAGACCCTGGAAGATGGTCCAGTCAAGAACCGCCTGACATGCGTAAAGATATTTGCTGTGTCTTTCGGAATCAGTTTCCTGAAACTGCTACCAGCGGTGTTGTGGAAGAACTTTCTGCAAACTAAAGGCCGGGTCTGCCACCATGTTCTTGTGGCTTAGTCAACATTTTTTTTTTCAGAAACAATACTCCAAGCTGGGGGTTTGTTTTTGATAATTAAAAAAGCATCCCTGCATAAGGGGAGTTTTCTCCAGCGCGTACGCGCCATTGTTGATTTTCCCAGCCTGGTTCTGCATGTCTTGCATTCTATGGAAGACCTGGGAACAGAAAATTAGCTCCTGATGGACGGACACTTCTTGCCACAGATTCCTCACATTAGAATACTCACCAGACTGGATACGGCCACTTTGCTTAGCAGTCCTCCTGCGCGCTATGTGGCTCTGTGTGGCTCCCCACTGTCCCAGAAGTGATAGAGTGGAGTCTCATAAAACAGCCGCCCCTGAGTTCTGACCTCAATTTTTTGTTTTCCACTTTCCACATTCTGCAGGTCCAAGAACACCGTCCAGCTCCTAAACCACCTCCCTCACGGGGGTCTGGATCCCATTCAGTAGGCCACTGGGAAGGCAGGGGCTACAGGACCAGAACCTTGTGGGGTTGAAGCCTCTTACCAGTGCTGTCCTGGGACCTGTCCCACAATGGCTCTTTAAACTTTGCAAAGTCATTCCCTTACCACACTTTACTGTCAGTGAGAGAGAGAGGGTGAGCAGTCAGGGGTTTCTCAGGGTGGTTAGTGTAGAGGTGCCCAGGATCAATACTCAACACCACCCAGCAACTGAGTAGGATCAATGTCCAGCCTAGTGCCTCCTTTTGTATAAAAGACAATAACTTTATTACCCAGAAAACACAGAACTAGACATACTATAATTCAAGGATACCCGGGTTACATTAGTTAGTCTTTATGCTTCTAGGAGCCTTTTCGGACTATCTTTGCTACTCTACCACCTATCCATCATGGGTACCCCACTTTTCTGTGGATTCCCCCCTCCCAGGTCAGAGTTCCAACTACTGCCTATGGGTACAGCTCATGCACCTCTCGGGTCTCTTGATATTTGGGATTGATCCTGAGCCAACGCCAAACTTTGGTAGTGATGAAGTCCCCAGTCCAGTTGTGCAGCACAAGGGCCACCAGCTGGCACGTATCCCAGCATAAGTATGGCCTACAGCACAGGCACACAGCTCCAGGTGCTGATTCCAGCAATGCACATATGTTGTCTGGGGAAAGCAACCTTTCCTCAATCTTTTACTGTGGTCCAGACTGTGGGTTTTCAAAAGGGACATGTACAAAGTACACTATCAATACTAGCACACGTGTATATCTGCAACACAGAGATGTCAACATTCAGTATTGCGGGTTCATCGTCCGAACTTTAATCAAATGGAAATATAAACACACATTCTGATAGAGACTTCTAGCTGCAGGTTCCCCAAACATCACATTGGATCTAGAAACCTTTCCATAGGCCCTTTGCCCACAGAAGGTGGCCCCTTGTGGCTCCGCACTAATGCCTCTTCGCTCTGGAGATGACATAGGAGCCTCTCCAACGCTCTAATGTCGGTTCCTTTCTTTCCATGCCACCAGACGCTGATTTTGAGTTTGTCTCTCAGAGATCCTTTACCTGCAACTTGCAAAGGATGTCACCCCCTAAAACGACAGGTTTTAAACCCTGTAGGGACTGTTGCAAACAGATGTCTGTGATTGATCCTCACCAGGTGTGCTTGGGGTGTCTGGGATCCAGCCATGACTTCAAGACCTGTGCAGACTGTGCGTAGATGAACTCAAAGTCCATCAGGGAACTTAAAGTGAAACTTTACATAGCCATACACAAGAAGACACAGTATTGGGCTCAGGCCAAGACTGCTTCCAGTCCAAGGCTGGATTTCGTACCCACTCCCATTCCCAGAGCCTACGGAGCCACTCTAGAGGCTGGTCTTCACCGTGCTCCAAATCTTCAAGTAAGCACTAGAAGCATAAGAAGTTAAAATGGAGTTCTGCTCCTTTTCACCATTCCCGCTCACCTGATGAAGCGCGGGGGTGCCACCAGAGGTCCTGTTCCCATTCTCAAAGCAAACTGACTTGGGAACGGATTCCGCAACTGGATCCAGCATAACCCTAATTTCCGGGACCTTCAGCCATGTTGCGCCAACTCAAAAAGTTCTGCACAGCTATACTCCAGCCCTTTGGATCTTTGTGGGCGCCCTCTAGCATGCCTACAGGCCCCACACAGCCGAGAGGCCCTCCTGCTGGATTACCACGGCGGATTCACCCTCTGCGCCACTTTTGCCCTTCGTTCCAGTACTGACACCGTCCCTGCCGCAGACCACCGCGGAGGTGAAAAGCATTTTACTGACCGATGTCCTGCAGCCTGGTGAGGCTGCGTCTGAGCTTCTTCTCCCATTTAGTGGGGCCTTGACAGATACTCTTCTCAGGACTTGGGCTAAGCCTTGTACCGGTCCTCCAGTGAACTCTCAGATTGCCAGGCACCAACTTCCTGCTCCAGGCGACCTGGTCTTTTTGTCCCAGCGCCCCTCTCTAGAGAGTCTTGTGGTGCAAGGTTCCACTAGCTAGACTAGCCAGACAGTTTCCCAAACCTTCCCCTTGATAGGGAATCTAAGACATTGGAGACGTTTGGGAAGAGGTTATTCTCCTCAACCAGCTTGACCCTCAGATCAATTAATGCCTCCTGCCTGCTAGGCAACTATATCCACACCCTTTGAGGCTCAGTGGTTCCGCAGAGTTCTCCCCAGAGTTCCGGAAGACCCTCATCCTGTCCTCTCACAGGCAATTCAGGATGGTATGATGTGGCCAAGTTCACGATTCATTCTGGCTTCAACACCACCAACTCTGTTGGGTGGGCCATAGGCACAAATGTTGTGATTCGCCTCCATGCGCGGCTTTGAACCACTGGGTTCTTGGGTGATGTCCAGTCCTCACTGATGTACATGCCGTTTGATGGGACGCCCTAGTTTAGGTACAAGGCTAACTCTACCCTTGAGCGCTTCAAGGAGCATTGGGGCACAGCTTGCTCCCTCGTCCTCTCTGCCCATCCTCACCAGCAGCAGTTAATCTTGTCTGTTCATGGCTTAGGTCACGGCATTCCGTACCATCACCCTATCCCACCCCAACAGGAAACCACGAGGTTCGTCGGAGAGGCTGTGGTACCTACCCCCTCTACGGCCAAGGTCAGCATACCACCCAGTCCACCACACTTCCCGCAGCCCTACCTACCAAACATCTTTACTGTACCTCACAGGGTAGTTGCCACCCTGTGGGAGGCAGAATCTACTGATTCTATCCTGGTTGGCAAGCAATCACATCAGACAGGTGGGCCCTTCAAATTGTCCGTGAAGGGTACGCCTTGCTCATCCTTTGGTCAACACCACATATTGCGCCATCTACCCAACGACTGACGATGGAACATCTCTCTATTTGCAGCAGGAAGTGCTACCCTTATTGGCCAAAGGGGCTGTGGAGAGGTGCCATTGCCAGAAGTAGGGCGTGGTTGCTACTCTTGCTACTTTCTGGTGTCGAACATGGATGAAGGTCTTTGACCCATTTTAGATCTGCACCTTCTCAATCTCTTCCTCTGGAAAGAGAAATTCAAGATCCTTTCCCTGGCCAGGTCTTCTCCTCCCTAGACCCTGGAGACTGGATAGTGGCATTGAATCTGCAGGACACCTATTTCCATATTTCTGTCCTGCCCGCCCATCGGCGCTACCAACTGTTCATAGTGGAAGAGGAGCATTTCCATTTCGCTGTGCCTCCCTTTGAAATTCCATCACCCGTCGAGTGTTCACAATAGTAATGGCAGTGGTGGCAGCACTACTTAGGAGGTCAAGGGAGCCAGTCTTCCCCTACTTCAGTGACTGGCTCTTGAAGGTGGGCTCACACACACAGTCGTCAACCAGCTTCAGACTTCAGCAAACCTCCCGTCATCTTTGGGGTTTATGTTAAACGTGCCAAAGTCACACATGACTCATTCTCAGATTCTCCCCTTCATGTTAGGTTATGTTATATTAAAAGTTTTCTAAAGCGCACAGCTGCCCCAGCGAAGGGGCGTCCCAGCACGGTTCAGTTTCGTGCCTATCCCCAGGAAGAGAGTTCAGGATATTCAGGCTATGATCCCAAGCTTTCAGTCTTGGGCCTGACTTTCATTAAGGTCAACTCTGAGGCTGCTGGGACTTATGGCCTCCTGCATCTTGCTGGTTGAGCTCACCAGGTGGCATATGCAAGCTCTGCAGTGGGGTCAGAAGTTTCAGTAGGCCCCACATCAATGGGACCTTTCTGACTACATCCAGAATTCGGAGGAAAATGCGTAAGATCTGCCATGGTGGTTACTGGACCACAATTGGGTCAGCAGAAGACACACTCATTTCCCCATACAGAGCTACTAGTCGTGACCGATTCATCACTTCCGGGTTGGGGTGTCCATCTGGTAGAGATGACAATCAGAGTGCACTGGTCTCAACCTTTTGGAGCTGAGGGCTATCCACTTGTTTCTGAAAACCTTCCTTCTGTCCATCAAAGGGAGACTGGTACAGGTGCTCAAGGAGCCCATCACCACCATGTGGTACTACAGCAAACAGGGTGGATGGGATCAATGGCCCTTTGCCAGGAGGCCTTGCGCCTCTGGAAATAACCTGGCCATCCAGGAATTCTTCTGGTAGTGAACCACCTGGCAGGATTGTTGAATGCTAGGGCAGAACAGTTTAGCCGCTGGCGTGTAGCGGATCACAAATTGCAGCTAAACCTGGAGGTATTGCTAGGTCCCTTCCTACGAATGGGGAGAACCTTGACTAAATCTGTTTGCCACTACTGTAATGTCAGCTCTTTTGCACTTTGGAGTTTCCAAGACGTCCTTTGCTCAGAGACGCGTTCTGTCTCATTTGGATCCTGGGGTTCCTAAATGCCTTCCCGCTGATGCCATTCCTGCCCCAAGTTCCTCAAGATCAGGACGAACGGATTCCAAGTCATTCTTGTGCCTCTGGACTGGACACCGAGAGTATGGTATCCAGAACTCCTGGGCTTGATCAAGTGTCCTCCGATCAGGCTGCCCTTCGGGGAGGATCTTCTGTCACAGCAGAATGGTCTGGTTCACATCTGGTCTTCGCAACATCCACCTTCATTTGTGGAAATTAAGAGGCGACATCAGACAACCTTTGACCTTGCTCCAGAGGTGGTTGATGTCGTCTTAGCAGCCAGACATCTCTCAACAAGAACTTAACACACCTGTCGTTGGGATAAGTTTGTGGTTTGGTGTAGGACTCACAAGATTGATTCCCTACATGCAAAGTTGTCCAATGTCTTACTATTTGTGCTGTCTCTCGCCTGGCAATGCCTTGCTGTGGCAACTGTTATATGTTATCCTCCTGCCCTCTTGGCCTTCATTTGCTTGCCTCTTCAATTAGTTTTTTGAAAGGGCAGCAACACATGTTTCTCCCTTCTCTTTTTGTGATGTTGACCTTTAGGGCTCCTAACCATCAAAACAGTGCTCCTTGCTGCCATCACTTCAGCATGGCGTGTGAGTGAGCTCCTGGTTCTGTGTGTTCACCCACCGTACACCACCATCTTCGCCGGCAAACTGGTTCTGCGTACTCAGACAGCCTTTCTCCCTAAAGTTGGGCTGTCGTTCCACGCCATCTAAACCATCACCCTGCTGGTGTTCTGTGCTCCACTTCACCCCTCTAAGGAGGAGGAGAGGCTCAATTGCTTGTACTCTAAAAATGCACTTCGCTTTTACATCGCACTAAAAGACCACCGGGTGGACGATCACTTCTTTGTGATGTTTGCCGGAGCATAAAAAGGAAAGGCTGCGCAGAAAGTACCATCTCATGCTGGATGGTGCTCTATATTAAGATCTGCTACCACATTGGTGAAGAAGCAGCCTCCAGAATGACTTTTTGCCCATTCCACAAGGGCCAAAGCGGCTGCCACTGATTTAGTATGCACATTCCCTGTCCTAGACATATGTCAGGCAGCTATGAGGGCGTCCCTCTTTACTTTCACGAAGCACCGTTGTTATGACATCCTGGTCTGCTGAGAAGGGCATTTTGCGCGCTCAGTGTTGCCAAACTTTATGGTTTTAGTCTATCCACAGCCCCTATTAGGTACCAGTATGGTATATATTGAAAAGGTGAGGAATCTGCGGCATGAAGTCTCTATCAGAAGAACAAGTTACTTAGCTTCAGTAATGCTCTTTCTGGTAGAGAATCTATGTAGTCACCGATTCCTCACCGACCCTCTCACCCTTCCTGTTCTGTGTTTGGACTCTACCTTAAACCCGTTACGCGCGGCGTAGAATCCTCCACGGTGCGGCTGTTGCCCGACGCACGAGGAGAACAGGTTAATAAGATCCCAAGTCTTTGAATCTGCACACTGTCTACGGAATTGCTTTTGGGACTCTGCATCTGGAGGCACAGAGAGTCTCGAAAGCAACTGATGTCAGCGTGCAGGAGTGGTGCCTAAATTGGCCCCACACAAGATTAGAAAAATCTAAAATGAGGTCACAGGTACAAGAAGTTTAGATACGAGGGCATGGAGCACACTCCTATATCAATCAGGGGACATTTCTGTGCCAACATAGGACAAAGCCATTTTTATTCCAATGGTGGTAACATAATATCATCTTAACCAATCCATATGGTGCCGGTGGCAACTTCGTTCTCTTTCTTACCCTTAACATCCCTCATAGGCAGGCAAGAGACTGTATTTAAAAAAGGCTCCCTGTTATAGGGTCTGACAAGCTGATGATGGACACTCTTTTATCATTTTTTGGTTTGTGAGTCAGTAGCAAGCAAAACCGAAAATTTGATAGAGGATAATCCTGGTGTGGTGGGTGGTCCTGCTGCGGTGTGACCGTGACGGTCTGCTCGAATCATAGAAGAGCCCATCATGCAGACCACCGCAGTCAGAGCGCTGCCTGCACCTTCATGCACGGTGTGGCACATATGCCACACTGTGCACGAAGGGGGGTGTAAACCAGGGGGGCACCACATGTGCCCACACCCGCATGCGCCCACAGGCCCACATCCAGCAGGGGGCCCTAGGTTGTCACTCCGCCAACCTTTTCATGGCAGGTTCGCTGCTGTGAAAAGGACGGTGAAATGGCAACCTGGAATATGCTTGGTGGTGCCGGCTGGGGCACCTTCAGCATATTCCTGCTGGTGAACGACCACCAGCCCAGTGGAATCCTTGATCCTGGCAGGGCCTTGGTCCAGTGGCCATCTGATCGACGCAGTCGTAATACTGTGGCCGTTCCCACAGTGTGGCTGGCGGTGGTTGGACTGCCACCACGGGTCCTATGGACCGCCAAACTCGTAATTAGGCCCAAAGACTTCAACGTATTTTTTTATGAAAAATAAGGGGTCTACGTGTATGTGGCATATGTATAACTTGAACCTAGGTGAAATGCAGTACTGTGTTTTAGAGGCTCAAAGGCAAAGCTACAGCCAATCACTGATTGGAAAGGGCAGCTGGATTCTGAGCTAAGTAGTGTACTGCTGCTATGTAGTGCTTTTTAAGCACATGTGTGTTCAGTTCTTTTGTAAACTGTATCTGTGGTTTGGGTGGTCCTGATTGATACGTAGATGCTGTTCCAGATCATGGGTGTATCAATGGATAGGTCTGCTTCCTTGTGGGTTTTTAAAAACAAAAACATTTTTTTCCATTTCTTCCTCTCAATTCTGAAGGTGTCCTGGCTGTAGGTGTTCGGAAAGCCACCTGAGATGGTGAACTTGGTATCCAGATAGGTGGGGTGCTGGTCGTGCTGAGTTTGTAGATTGATGCCACTGGTTTTGAAGATAATGCGGACTGGAAGTTGGTGCCAGTAAAGTTCCATCAGGGTGAGGATGGTGTGGCCTTTAGTAATTGATGAACGTAGCTGTGGAAAGTTAGACTTCCTTAATGGGCCGGATAGAGTCTGGTAGGCAGTGGAATAGAGCACTGCTACAATCCAGACACTAGAGTACAGGGTTTGAACAGAAGTACTGAAGTTTCTTTCTGTGAGGAAAGGTTTCACTTCATATAGTAGTGAGAACTACTACCAGGCCTCATTGGACTTCGTCACGGTGAGTTTCTTGGAGGTATTTTAATTTGCATTAGTTAATGAAAAAGGGGACAGGGTAGAGACAGGAAAGAGCAGGAATTGTGTTGAAAAGCCGTCCTCGGTAGCGGTATTGAATGTTTCAATTTAAGATGACATTTTGTCACTAAATGAGATGTGATGGATGCAATCATTTGAAGCTCTCGACGTGGGACAAAGTATGAAATGAGTAGTTGAGGATGAAAATGTTTCTAATGCTTTTATGATTTGTCATGGAAATTGAGTAACAAAGTTTACTATAAAAACTACATAGAATTCAACTTGAGAAAGAGATACGAACGGTACATTATTCTTTTAGCTCTTTACTGGCTCACCATTGGTTTTTAACCTTTGTCAGAATATTTAAACTGTGATGATCAAAGAAAAGTGTGTGATGATTGATACAGTACATGCCCTAGAAGAGGGTGCTTTTCAGGTCACTCTTGTTGCTGGTGACAACCCGCATCTGGCGATCCATTGTAATTTAGAAAACTGAAGCTTCTCAATACAAGACATGATTAAATTAGCTTCAAGGAACACATATTGATTTAGAAATCCTGCAACTAAATATTCTGATAACATTTCTCAATAAAACGCACACTCTGCCACTGGGCAATGCAACCAGCCTTACACATTAAACGTTATTGAAAGTCATGACTCCTGGCCCACAGGACACGCTGACACAATCCTAGCAGTTACTTGACATCGTGCGTTACTACAAGGGAAATATATTGGATCCATCATTCAGCCACAGAGAGATTGCTACAAGCAAAATATGTTGGGGGAAATCAGCAGTCCCTAAACAAAGTGGTCAGGTTCTCTCATACATTTCTGTCATGTGAATAAGCAGAAGGTTTCCTGAAATAAACATGTAATTGTGGATTGACGTCAGACAAAATCTTATTGGAGGTTAAATCATATCAAAGGTGGTATATAGTTTGTCGAAAATGTTATTATTTGAAAAGTGTTGCTGCTGAATGCCTGTTTACTGTCCCTGAATTTTTTTAGCTGCCTTTATCCCAACTGTAGATTATTACTGATGATGTATTATGTACTTTTTCTCAGGGGCCATGCTTGTTATGTGATAACTGAGTAAATATGATTGTTAACTTCCTGACTGTTGGAAGTATGGATGTGTGTGCAGCTGGAGAACAGTTTCTAAAGCTATCTTCATCATTATCCGTTGACTATATACAAATAAAAAAAATGCTTCTTATTAATGTTACAGTAACAACAGAGGAAAATAAAAACAGTCGCCATGCGAAATGATTGTTCAGTGACAGAGTATTCGAGAAGACGGTGATGGCCTCTGAAATAGGTTGGGGGGGCAGTGGAGGATACAGGAAAACTGAGGTAGAGAGACCAAGGGTGGAGAAGGTAGGCTGACAGGGCGAGGTGATTGATTAAAGAGACTATTGTGAATCCTCTTGGGTGTGGAGTAACGTGAGTGCAGTCTGAGGAGCAGGTATTGTGGTGCAGCGTATTTGTGATGATCAGATGGATGACTGTTTTCCACTTAAAGTCTGAATCTCTAAACTGGAGTAGGGTGCAAGCAGGTGCCCAAATAACGTAATAAACAAAATGATGGCAGTGGTTTCAGAGAAACAGTCAGCACCTCTGTTTAGTTTGCACATGTGTATCGCAATACGTCCTCTGGTGTGCTCAATGTAAACACTGTGCCATCCACAGTATTACTCGGTACATAGAGAAAAAATTCCTCCATACACAATAATTATAGAAATGCGAACAACAGAGCACAGCACAACAAAAATATACAACTGATTTCAACAGTCAGTAATGTATTTAATTTCAGAATGAGCAGTGGATGAGACACTCAATATAACATAATCATGATCATAGGTGGATCAGTTTCCAGAAATGTTGACACTTAGTTGTAGAAAATAAACAGCCGACACGTGTTTCGTCGTTAAACAACTTTTTCAAGGCTTAAGTTAATATCTGTATGCAGAAGAATCAACAAAAGTACCCTTGACTTCTCCAATTTGAAGGTTCAAAGGTGTGCAGCAATTCCAATACGAATCCGTGAGTCGCAATACATCTAAATAATCACTAGCTGTGACAGGTGAACTGGAATAAGATCCGTTATGATAAACGGGAAAGAAGCCAGTGTATACAGCTTCTAAAAGAGTATTGGTCTTCAGTTGACGTCCCAAGGAGTTTAGTTTCCTGCTCCCATCGCGAAAGGTACAGGAGCAGGAAACTACGCTCCTTGGGACTTTACTCGGTCTAACTTTAGTAGATACATTCATATTTGCATGTTCCTGTGCAGTGTTCTGATAGAAAGAGGAGTCATTTGCCTCTAACATTGATGAATAATTTCATTGATTTATAAAACTTTTTTTATTGGAGTCTATAGATGTGTCCTTTTTAGAAAAGATGCTTTTCGTTTCATCTGAATTTGTGTAGTCATTTCAGTGTGTGCGTGGCTTCCTCGGCAACATGAGATTTAAAGTTATAAAGCTTTAAATGTCTAAACCCATTGCAAATAACAGGTGTATAGTTGCATTCCTTAGGGATTCAGATTTGCACATTCTATTCAAATAGCAAGTGACACACCCAGTGTCAACTTCTACAATTAATATCATGATGTTCTTGTCTTTGCATAATGCTTTTTTTTGCAAAACATTCAATATTAATTTGTACATGTTATTTAATGATTAGAGGTTCTAAAAATACCTTTCTCCGATGGAATCGAACTCTGACCTATATTTCTGTATCCAAAATGTCAACAAACGAAGAGTAATTACTTGATTTGTATGTTCCTCTAAGGATCCTGTTCCTGCTTCAAAATCATCCTATAGATTTTCAGTGTTAGTATCTAGAACTTGCATTACAGAAGTGAAATGAAGGCATAGAAAACAGAATTATTCCTCCCATACCATTCGACCAGATGCCTAAGCTCTACCTTCAAGTAGCATCCCTTGCTGACTGTGTTGGGATGGTGGCATTTGGAGGGGGTAGGAATCCAGGGGGTCTTTGCTCTCTCAGTGCCCCTTGCCCCTAGAACTCCTTAGCTTTGCCTATCCATCTTAAGTCAAACTCTAAAAGGAGCAATCTGGCACAAACATATTTTTGAATAGTACCTGCACATTAACAAATAAACTAAAACAAATCCGTAAAATTCATATTTGTTAAGTAGATATCCTTTTTTAGATTGCACTTTCACATTGCACTGCACTCATCACTCCCACACACTAGCTGTCATCAAATCTAGGCGCGTTGAGAACCTGCTCCATCTCATTTTTTTGCTCCTCCTACATGACCCGTGCATAATATTATCCACTAGAAATTCCTCTATCATCAAGAGGCACAGTGAATGGTAGGAAGGATACCCAGATGATGATATTGATCACTTTGGTGAGTGATGGGAATCCGATTGCTCACAAGGGTCTTCATATTCTTTAATTCTTTGCTGTATTACTCCGGTTGTCATTGAGGTTCTCCCTCAGTGAGGGTCCCGTTTTAAGAGACCCCCGGATTTATTGTGTAGTTTTGATAAGTAGTAGGAGCAACCAACAGAACCACCATAAATTAATAGAGTCCTTATTTGTAAAACATATCCCCAAAATAGAGCCTTACATCGAATCGCCTTCCTTGCAGCTCATGTACAATTCTGACTCCCTTGCTTCCTGTAATTGTTTAATAATTGCTTTACTTAATTTTGGGTACAATTTTGTGGTATTGATATTTTTATATTGATAACAATGCCGTCCTAATTATGGCATTGAACTACAATTGCACCTAAATATTCACCTTGTTTCTAATCAATAACAGAATCTAATTAATTAATTCATGCCTGACTTCCTCTTTGCTGATGATCAGTTCCATCACCTGCTTCTTCCATCCTGTGTGATTTTTCTTAGCAACCCCCTCCCATGTCCCATTGTTCGGGATACTTTCTTACGGGGGAGTGCGGGGTTGGGCCTAGACATGCCTGAGGATGCAGCCCGGTTTCTAAAGCCGGCCACTTGTGTCTTGGGTCCTTTTTACATACATTCTTCAGTGCTGACTGACGCAGATGGGGGTCATGCCAAACATATCGAGTGCATCGCTGTTGTGCCATCAGGATGAATAGTGGAGCTAAAACTATAATGGTTTTAACTCCTACCGGCAACCATGATCGTCCATTGAAAAAGATTGAAAAGGCTCGTATAGGGAGGGGCAATAAGGCAAACCAACAGCATTGTTATCAATTCAGAGCAAAGCATGTTATTTATTATCTTCCGTTTATTTTAGAGTCACTATTTTAGCTGAATCTGTTTCGTCACTTCTTCTGCAGACATCTAAGAGAGACACACCCAAAGATGTCATGCAGTTGTCTATGGAATATCATTATAATGATAAAACATCTTTCGACCTGCTAACTACCTCTGAGACTTTGGCAGCTCTTGGGCCGAATAAAACCCCTTGTAGATCACTGAACAAAAGGAGCCCCTGAAATGTTCTGAAATTCAAGTAGTACAGCTTCATAGGAGGAATATCCCCTAGTCTCCAATAGTTGTTAATAATTACATTAAGTACATTTATTGTATAGTTATTTGAAACAGTTCCAACATTTAAATAGTACCTTGAAATTAAAGGTTTGTTGAAGGCAGACTAAAATCTAATAAAATCATTGGGTACAACATTTCAGAGTTCCTTCAAAGTATACACATCCATGAAATATAAAACCAGCCGCCCTGGCCTCACTTATAGTAGCTAAAAAACAATTTAGTCAGAGAATTAACATATTTCTGTTCTGTTCACATCAGAGCTATCCAGAAGGGCAGTAGCTCGTTCTATAAATCTTCACTGTCACTTACAGGATATTTTTTCCTCAAGCAATAAAGAATTTGTTGGCGACAGTCTATTACAGTCAAAGTGCAGTGCACGTGCACAATAGAGGTGCTCCCGTTTCCGGTTTGTTAGTGCACAGTCTGCATTCCTTCCCAAATGGAGAAGCTTTCCACTTTGGAAGAAAGTGTAATGTTGGAAAAAGGCCATCTTCTACGCGAAGCAGCTTGTCCATATATATATATATATATATATATATTTACTAATATTATAAAGAGAGAGCCCAAACCTTTGAGGCGGGTAGTCTCAGGAACCACAGCACCAATCACAACACCCAATACAGTATTGGAAAGGACAGTTGAAGCAGATGGACATAGGCTATACAGCTGGCCACCATATACATTAGAAGGGTAAAAGAACCTTAGGGGAAAATTAGTCCTTTGTGGGCGTGGGCGTTCTGCTGGGGGCGTGTGCATACAGCGATAAACTAAAGCCTTCAAAGTACTTCATTGTGTGCGTTGTGCTGGGGGCGTCGCCATACAGCAATGGTCGCGGCATTCAAGCGGCATTCGGAAAAAATGGTGCGCGGAAATCCGGTAAAACAAGCGTTCACAGGGCTCCGTTGAGGGCATGTGGGGGCGTGGCCATACAGCAATGTGCGCGGTATTCAACGGGCAATCGGCAAAAATGGGCCGCGGAAATCCAGGAAAACAAGCGTTCACAGGACTCCATTGTGGCCGTGTGCGTAGGGCTGGGGGCGTCTGCAGACAGCGATGGGCGCGCCTCAAACCAAGTTGGATTCCACCCCTTGCGCCAAGCCTTCTGGGGGCGACTACCGTTACAATAACACTGGGCGGTGCTTTTGGCAATGTGCGGTGCGTTTGCCGTTCATGCCAATGTGGGTCATGGAACTGACAACACAGCGGGCAAACACGTCAGCTGAGGCACATATCACAAGGCCGGAGCCTCACACTGGCTGCAGAAGCGTTCGCCCATGTTGCACAGCAATGGAGAACTAACTTTACCCTATATGCACAAGTAAACGGAACAGGTAAAAGACGACGTGCAAGGTCATTTTTAAAGCACCCATCTAACTAATCTTACCTTTTCTGCAACTTACCTAATGATGCATATGTGACAACCATTGCACACATTCTATTTCATACCCGGACAACGTCGGGACGGGCTGCTAGTATTTAATATGTGTAGGGAAGTTATCATATAAATACGGTTGTGTAAAATTTAATTGCTAGACATGAATCAATCATTATCATATGTATGTATGTAATGTAAGATTGTGTCACGAGAAAACCATCCAAGGTGTGAATAGTCAATGCTCAGTGGTCAACTCTGCGATGACTACTGAGAGGTCAAGAGTACTAGGAGTCAAGGGTTATTTTTTTCATTGATGACAAAGACATTGGGTATCTGAAGGGTAGCTGTCTCTGTGCTGCAGCATGGTCTAAACCCAGGCTGGTTATGTATAGTTGTTTTTGTTGATCGGATCAATTTGTTCCTTGAGGGAGGCATTGATGTTGAGCAGGATAGTGGGACCCAATGGGTCCTGATGTTGGTGAGGTCAGCTATGAAATTGATGCTCGCTCACTAGTTGGTGGAGCCATCTGGGACAGGTTGTTGATTGATGTCTGTTTAATTTTGCCTATGTGGCATCTCATTTTGTTTAACTTCTTGCTGAAGAAGCAATTCGTTTTGTTGAACTTGTAGATTGTTTGAGTAATTGGACTCTCTGAAAGTGAATTGATGCAGGACTTGACAAAAATTCAGCCTCCGTGTTTCCTATAGAATTACGATTTCATTATTTTCATAGAACAATGCTATCCTCAATCTTATAACTATTTGCAAATAAAGCAAAATATCTTGATTGATTGATGTCTCAATGAACATTGTTTCCTAACTACAGTGTCGAGATTAAACATTTTTAATATTTTGTAACAAGGTGTTTTGAGGTGGGCCATTGGGTCAATGCCATGTGTTTCATCTACTTTTGAGAATATGTAGTTGGAGTTCTAAATGTTGATAACCACAGAAGACTTTCTTGCCAAGTTCTGATACAAGATTCATTGTTAGGTAAGTCATTGGTGCAAGACGACTTTGCATTATATTCTATGCGTTCCATTAAGAATATTCTATTTTGCATGTACCCAGGAGCTCGATCACACAGTGCCTAGTGCATGAAGCCAATGCAGATTATGTGCTTGATAATCTATAGAGGCCAACTGCCATGACATTTAAGCACCTGCGCCTTTATTCATGCGAATCACATTTTTCAACGCAAATGATAGTTATTTCAGATCTGCAACCTAACCTATAAATACCTATGCGGGGTCCCTGGGAAAAGAATCCGTTTATTAAAAGGAAAAACGGCAAAGCAGAGCATGCATAGTTTGGGAGGGAACAGAAAATATTTTATATTTTTACATCTGCTTACAGCACTGTCCATAGGTCTGGACCGTGTGTGGAGTATTTTTTTTATTGTTTATTGCAAGCATAAGCCAACAATAAAAAGAAGGGAAAAAAAGCATGCTGCCTAAATAAGGCCTTCATGTGTCGGCAAGAAAAACTTTAAATTTAAAAAAAATGTAATCACTGCTTTTAGGTCAATGTAACAGTAGAAGTGCATCCAGGCAGGCAGATGTACTGGGAATAGGGAATAGGAAACCTTTGTAGTTTGAATGCACAAAACACGAAATAAGAATCTTATTGGTGTAAAGAAAATATGCTATTGTCTTTGAATTACTGCAACTTCAAAACATAGTTCAAATGCACATGGATGACTAAGATCATTTTAATCAGGATAAAGAATAGAAACAAAAAAGATTGGGTAGTGTCTTGCTAGTTTGTAATGACGGAGCCTTTTTGGCTACTGATGGACTCCGTAAAGCTGTCATATAAGTGTTAGAGTAGAATGCAATTAAGCCTGATTTAGAATGTGGAGTTTGCAGTCACACGCAGACGAATAAAGACATGTAATACTAAGCTCTGTGTGTGGTATAGTCATTGGTGGGTACCCAGGCTGGGGAGGACGCTACATTTGGTGAAAAGATAGGGGATAAGTAACCCGAAGAGCGACAGTGCCCACCCAGAGAGTTTGCCCTGACCCAAGCAAACAGTTTGTCCGTGCCACTTGTGCCATCGTCGATGCTTAATGCATGTAAAGTCAAAGCGCAACTCCAGCTGCTGTGAAGCAGTTGAATACAGCGAAATCTACACATTGGTGGCCAAGAACCTGCTTGTCCGGCCATACATAAATATACAGTTTCTGCCATTCAAGATAAAGTCCTACGTTATACGGAGCATTACTGTCAAAGGCGGATACACACAGATACAGAAAAGAAGCGCTAAAGACTGCAGTAGTCAAATACAAATAAAATACATAAAGCACTGGCAGACGAAACAATTAACAAGAAAGCATACTGTCATTGCACTTACCAGAGCTTCGATAAGTTAAGCTTCATGACATCAGCACCGGGCGAGGAGGCCCAAGAAGAAGCACAAGGTTTGTGCTTACTGAGCTGTCCAATGCCTGAAGTGGCACATCACCAAAGCTGTCTAATCAAAAGAGAAGGATCACTTGTCCTGCATAACATTGGGTATCTATATAGAGGAACTTTGTTTGATATGGTTCCTAAAGGTCCTAAGGTACCTTCGAGCGGTTTTGGTTCTGACTCTGCCACTCACGGGTCCGTGAGTGGCAGAGTCAGAACCAGTTGATTTACGGAGGAACCGCAGCAGGCCCCGCTGACCCACTCGAATCCCGATGAGGTTTGAATAAAACCGCTCGAAGGTACCTTGGGACCTTTAGGAACCATATCAAACAAAGTTCCTCTATATAGATACACTAAGTAATTCTTAGGAGTATACCTCACGTTTATATACACATCACCCCTGGTCCTGAAGAAAGCCCACCCGACCATCCGGCGACTGAGGGCTGAAACATGTTGACCTACACGATTAGACTAGTGTGAACGAGTCATAATAACTCCAAATCACCTATAACAATTTTATTGCCTCTTGAAACCAAAATGAATAAATTAACAAGGTCTGGAATCTAAAGACTTTTAATACACTTTCACTGTATCACGAGCACCATCACTGGTCACTACTGTTTTAACAAAGGGTATTTTCTCCTGGTGGAGGTTGCATAACCACTAAACCCTATGATTATGCAAACACGTGTGAGGGAAAGCGGAGAACAAAGATATACCGCTCAACGTTACCAACATCCAACACGTGCATGAGGGTTTTTTATTGGGACTTGAAAGAACCGTTCCCGCATACCCAATGTTATGCAGGACAAGTGATCCTTCTCTTTTGATTAGACATTATTGAGTTTAGGGAACTGAACGGATCACGGATTCCTTCCCTCCCTCAGATTGATTTTGAACATCACCAAAGCTGCCAGGTGGTGGCTCAGAACAACCCCAGAGGTCTTCAGAACGTGAAGGGGCTTCTATGAAGACCAAGAAGGAGGTCACCGTAACACAGGCTGTCCAGGACGATCTGGAGGCTTATCCATAGCAGGGCTTCAGAGATGGTGCTGACGATGCAGGTCCCAGTGGACAACAGACAATCTCTGAAATAGCTCCACCCTCAATGCCAGCCACTACCATAAATGGTTATAATGCTGCTGCCTTCCTGAAACCATCACCACCTTAGATACCACCAAAAAGCTAAATATTGGCGATAGATGGATTGTGTGGATAGAGATATTTGATGATTTCATTGATGGACTTGAAGAGATTGATAACAAAAAGATTATTAAATACCTCAAAACTCTTGCTGGTGATGGTGTAAAAGAACTCATAAGGAAGATGCTGTGAACTAATTAGGAAATCACGTACTGTCAGATTAAAAAACTTTGAATCTCAAGTTTAATCCAATGCCCAACGTGGATTACGAGAGATACATTTTCAGTCAAGAGCACAGAAAGTTGGTGCTACCATTGATGAATATGTGGAACGACTTCTCACACTCATCAAACACTGTAAGTTCAGTGAATTTAATGACGAAGAAGCTATACGTCTTAGAGTTATTGATGGATGCTTGTCAGATTAATTGATACGACGAATGCTGGGAGAAACTCTTAGTCTGGAGCGAGTGCTAATGGCTGTCGGAGCTGAAGAGAGTGCCGAAAGACAAGCCGCTGACATGGAGGCCAGAGGTGCCCAGAATGATTACGTCATGAGTGTGAAAAGTAAGCGAAAGCAAAGACTGAAGGTGATGTCCACACGTAAAAAGAAGTTAAGTTGTGTTTTAGATGTTGATTTTCGCTTCTACACAAAGGTATATGTTTCGCCATTGGACAGCTCTTTAAAGGGTGTGGGAAGGATAATCATTTTGCGATGGTTTGCAATGAAAAAAAGCCAGTACTTCACAGTGCAAAGACAAAATGGCCACCTTAACGTTCCAGAAGTAACGTTCAATGCTTACCCACAAGGCCAAGTGGCGACATTAGTTAAGGGAAATCAACGCTGAACGAAGTTGATTGTCATCTAAATCATTCTCAAACAGTTTATCTATATCAGTATCAAGTGAAAGTGAAGAAGATGGCTGTGTCATGTTGATGTTTACCTCAGAAAAGTGTGCCCTTGTTGGAGTGCACGCATTTGAAGAAAAATGTCAGCCAAAGAAAAGTTGACATGCCAGAGCACCGAAGTCATTCAGACATTGTCCGAAGCTTACACTGAAAGTAAATGGTTGTTCGATACCTTTCATTTTGACAGTGGTGCTGGGATAAACATTATGCCTAAGTAGAAATATAATAAATTGTCTCCATTATCTCATCATATGCCATTGAAAACCAAAGTGTATTCATGGGCTGCATCAACACTCCTAAAAGTCAAGGTTCGTTTGAAGCTACGATGAAACACAAGAATACAAAGGTGCAATCACCCATCCATGTGCTTCTAGGTACAGTGTCAAGTGCAGGTCTACTCAGTTTCTGCATATGGCTGATATGGGACTGACTTCCATAAACTACCACATGAATGCTCACCACAAAATTGTAAGTCAATTTCCTTAATTGTTTCATGGTTTAGGAAAGCTTAATACTATGAAAGTAAAGCTGCATATTAATGTGAACGTCTGTCCTGTTTCTCTAAAAGAAAGACTGATTCCTTTCATTTACAAGATACCGTTAAAATGGAACTTGAATCGTTACTTAAGCATGATATCATTGAGCGTTCTACTGGTCCAACAACATGGGTTTCTCCCATAGTGGTAGTGCCCAAAAAGGACAGTGAAGGAGCTGTACGCATATGCGTTGACATGCATCAGGCAAACCAGGCAATTGAACAAGAACAACATTCAGGCCACACACCGCTGACATAACTCAATTAAATAGTGCAAAGGTCTTCTCTAATCTTGATTTGAATAAAGGTTATCTTCAGTTGGAAGTCGAACAAAATTGCAGGTACATTTAACACTTTTCTACACATGTTGGTCTGTTTCGATAAAAAAGACTACATTTTGGTGTGTCATCAGCTGCGAAACGTTTTCAAGATGTCATTCAACGTATAATACAGTCAGTCATAAATGCCTTAAATTATAGCAATGACATTTTGGTTTTCGGAGCTACTAGAAAAGTGCATGATAAGGCTCTCACACAAGTATGTCATTTATTGGCTGATGCAGGAATGACTTTGCAGATAAATGTGAGTTATGTTATGTTAACCATACTTAATATAGCGCAACAAATCACCCCCTCAGGGTTATCTCGGCACTAAAGCACAGTCAGGAGCTGATAAAGGGAAAAGGAAATACGGTCAAAAGGCCAGAACTTTAGTGGCTTCTTGGTCAGAAAAGCCAGGTTTTAAGTAGCTTCTTGAAGGATGCAAAATCAGAGCAGATGTGAATGTGAAGCGGAAGCCTGTTCCAATGGAGAGGGCCCAGGTAAGAAAAGCATCTACTGCCCTGCCTATTTGTGCGAATATGACTTGAACAGAGCAAGAGTTGATCCTTAGATCTCAGATTTCTGGTTGAACGATAGATTGACAGTTTGTTTTGAAGATACATTGGTCCCTTTCCTAACAGAGCTCTGTGTACTAGGCAAAAAAGCTTGAAAATCACTTGCTTTCTAATGGGAAGCCAGTGCTGTGTTTTAAGCGTGGGCACTGAAGGTGTGCCAGTGGGAGTTTAAGGACAAGCCCGGCCACAGTGGTCTGGATTACCTGTAGTCTGGACATTAGAGAGTCATTGGCCGCTGCCATGAGCGCATTGCCATAATCTAAGCGGCTGACCACTAGTGCCTGCGTGAGAGTCTTTCTTATATGAAGAGACAGCCATTGAAATACTCTTCTTAACGTGTATTATCCCAAAGCAGGCGCCACATGTAGCTCTCTTATTGAGAGGCTATCATCGAATAGAATGCCCAGGTTTTTGACTACCTATTTCGGGTGAGGTGGTGTGCCTAATTCAGGTGGCCACCAATTGCTAGTCTAGTGGTCATGTGCCTTGCCCAACATCGATATTTCTGATTTGTCACCATTGTGCTGTAGGCAACTGTGGGACATCCTAGAAGCAATTTTCCTCATGCACTCTCTGAACTTCAGTTTAGTGAAGTCCAGGTTTGGGCCAATGGAGATGATCCGTTGAGTGTCATCAGCAAATGAGATGACATCAAATCCACTGGATCTGATTAATTGAGCCAGAGGTGCCACATTGATGTTAATGAGAACCACGCTTAATGATGAGCCCTGGAGGACTCCTCTGCCTAGTGACATGACCCAGGATTTAAAGGAGCCTAGATTGATAACCTTGGTGCTATTGCTGAGGAAGGTCTCAAACCATCCTAGGGCTTTGCCACAGACACCGATCTCAGCGAGTCTTTGAATCATAATCGAGTGTGAGATGTTGTCGAGGGCAGCCGAGAGATCAAGCAACACCAGCATGACTGGACAGCCCTCATCAAGGGAAAGTTTTATAGTATCAAGAACCCCCCATCATTGCTGTTTCAGTGCAATGAAAGGCTCTAAACCCAGACTGCAAGGGGTCTAAAAGGGTATTAGATACCAAATCGTGGGTAAGTTCCACAAGACAAAACTAAAATTCTTTTGTCATATCTTTTCTCATCGGGGTATGACACCCGATCCGGCTAGAGTACAAGCGCTGTCAAATGCTAATCCCCCACAAGATCTTTCAATGGTGTGTTCATTTCTTGGCTTGGCCAGCTACTGTTCCTGATAAATATGAGATTTTGCCACTGTAAGTACTCCCTTGAGAGAGTTGCCGAAAAAGAATGCTTCATTTTATTGGTCACAACAATGTGAGAAAAGTTTAAGAAGGTCAAACAAGCCGTTGAGAATGCTACAGAAATGGCTTGTTTTAATCCAAGGTTATATATATAGTTTTTAGTTGACGCTAGCCCAGTCAGGTTATTTGCTATCTTTTCCCAGCACAGCAGACACCCAAATGCTCAAAGGCATATGTGACATATGCCAGCAGGAGTTTGTCTCAAACAGAATGTGCTTATTTACAACCTGAAAAAGAAAGTTTAGATGTGGTATAGGCTTGTGAACATTTCCATATATTCCTTTATGGAAAGCCTTTTACGGTGTTAACTGATCATTACATTTTACTAATTATATTCGGCAATCCAAATATGCCTCCTCACATTGAACAATAGGGACTTCGATTACAAGAGTGCAATTATAACATTGTGCATTATGCAGGGAAGGATCCGAACCCTACTTACTACTTTTCCAGAGTGACTATACAAGGTCATGGTACCCCATCCAAGACGGCTGAAGCCTTTATCAATTTCATTGTACAATCAATCACACCAGTTGCCTTTTTGTTAAACCAGATTATCACTCCCATGAGCTATGATAGTGACATGCTAATTTTGAAAGATATAATCACTCCTTCAGTCATGGAATCAACCCCCTCGGTCTCTCACCAGTGATGGTGAATATCAAAAATACAAAAATGTCAAAGATCAGCTGTACATAACTCAGGAACGGGGTGTACTGTGAGGATCAAGAGTCCTGATTTCAGAGAGTCTGCAACAGAAAATGATTGTGGCCCTCCAAGAACAACTTGGAATCGTTGCCATTGAACGAGTACTGAGAGACTAAGTGTGGTTTCCATATCTCGATGAGCGGGTTGAAAAGGAGTTAAAGGCGTGTCATATATGTAGCTACCTTTCTACAAAGGTTACTCAACACACCTTAAATATGTCAGAACTCACGAAGCATGCCTGGGAGAGAGTAGCCATTGATGTTTTCGGTCCACTTGACAATGGATATCACCAGATGATGATTATGGATGAATACTCACGATTGCCGCCACTACTTCTATCACTTAAGTCCTAATCATTGAGAGACTAGATGGCATCTTTGCAACAAGGGGTGTTCCAGCCAGATTGAAATCTGACAATGACCCGCCTCTTAACAGTCGACAGTTCAAAGGTTTCTTAGAGCATCCAAATATCAAGCATCAGAAGAGCACACCTCTGTGGCCAAAGGCCATAGGACTTGTTGAGTGCTTTATGAGCACACTAAAGAAGACAGTGTGGCGTGCTACTCTTTAGAAGTGCATACTAAAATCTGTGTTAAATTCTACCCCAAGAGTTTATCGTTCAACACCTCAATCGACCACAGGTGAAAGCCCTGCAACATTGATGTTCGAGAAAGCAATAACAACCAAGATACCTAAGTGGACCAGTCATAGAGAGAAAGATGAGAACGCAACTCGTGAGAAGGACTTGATTCATAAACAAAAGATAAAAGTGTATGCTGACAAATGATAACATGTAAACAACATAGTCTTTAAGAGGGGAAATCAAGTGCTGGCCCGCCAGATCCGAAAAGGTAAATCTGATACTACATTTGATGCAAAACCTTTTCCAGTGGTGGCTACAAAGGGACACGCGGTGACTGCCAAGCACTCTGGGCAGTCTGTTAACAGAGACTGTTCTCACTTTTTACTCATCATTCATCAAGTCTACGTGTTGAAAGAGAGACTGGTTCTGAAGCACCAGTGGCTGCTGTTGCCTCTCCACCATCGATGCAGATCCTGAACATTGATGGTGACAGTTCCCAGTTTCCAATGACAAGATCAGGTTGAACAATGACATTTTTTCTAGTAATCATGAAGGAAAGTTTCAATTCTGTTAAGGACAAGGAGGGGAGGATTTTGCTCCAAACTTTCTTTTATCATTTTTCAGCAGCTTCAACAAATAAGATAAAAACTATCTTTCCTATAATGCACACAGTAAAGCTCAACATATAGTCCACCAATAGGCAGTCCAGGATATCCACAAAGTTCCCCTTGGAATACCTCGTTCTTGACTGCAGCCAAATAAGCCTCGGATTTCCATTACTCTGCCTTTGAATTGTCAGAACCTGAAAGAAGCCAGAGGGAGAACAAATGAATCTGAGCTCGGTCAATCCAATGCAAACCAGATGTACAGGCATATCTAATTACGCAAACATCAACCACTGAACTATCCTAGGAAGAGAAACTCTGTCAAAATGTAAATAAGGGAAAAGCACAAGTGTGATGACATAATTAAAAGAGAAAATAAGAGATACTGATCCCATACGACTGAATGGAGAAGAGCCAGTCCTTAATATTCAGCTTCCCAGGGTTGGAACAAGGATCCCAGGAGCCTTGGGACAGGAATAATCCTTGTCTCTGTGTCCTTAATAGAAATGAAACTTTCCTTCCTGATTACTAGGAAATCTTTCATTCTATGTCAGGACCGGAGGCGAGGATTATGCTCATTCAAATCTTGTCCACCACCAATGATGCCATATCAGTAACTGATTTAAAATAGAACTTTGAACATAGTCAGAAGACCAGTCTGCTGCGTTTATAATGTCTTCCAGATGATGGCCAAGGGTGAAAGCTTTAGAGACCATCGCACCTCTATCAGAATGGGCACCAAATTTGAAGGCATCAATACCCACTTCTTGCATGACCCACCATGTCCATCAGGCTATGGAGGGAGGAATGGTCGCTTGAAAGGCTTCCTGAGAGAAATCAACAAATGACGTTCCCCCATAGGGTGAAGCTCCTCCGTCACAATCACGTATTCTTTAAGACACAGACCACACTTAACTTTGGAGACTTATCAAAGGCTGGATAGGACACCACCTTCGAATTGGACTTGGTCCTGCGAACACTATGGAAGGTTACCCCTTGTGGGGTAAATACCCATCCTGAATTACCCAAAGCTCATACGTCAGATACTCTCCGACATGACAATAAACACAGTAACATGGCTTATTTCACCAACAACTGCTTTCGGGACTAATATTTATTGGATGGCCAAGAGCGGAATAAGCGAAGGACCTTGTTAACATCCCACAAAGTTGAATATCCGGGTTCTGGGAGAAGCGTCGAGTGGCTCCTCCACATTCATTTGGAAATCAGATGATGTTCGCCCACAGGAGCGCCTTGAACTGGGATATGCCCTGCCGAAATCGCCGATCTATAGGAGTTGATCGTCCTATATGCCAATCCTTAAGACGCCAAAGAAGCCAAAAAAAATGATGATGGTGATCAACCGGCACCCCAGGGGATCTTGGTTATTTTGTACACATCAACTAACCCATATGGCCCATGCTGATCGATAACGTTTGCTTGTAATGTCAGCCCATGCTTCTGCCAGTAGTCCTTCAGCTTCGCTCAATAAGCCTGGGACTCTCCAATGATGCCTGAATTTTGCCATGCTATCATAGAGGCATGTGACATTGCATGACCAGAGGGTGAGGGTTGCGTTGGTGACACCCCGGGAGAGTTGGATCAAGAGGTACAAGAATTGGAGAATCCCAAGAAAGTTCCAGTAGAACTGGAAAACACACTTGCAAACTCCAACAAGACGTAATCACCACTACCTTAGCCTTCTATCTGCGTTCATGCGCTGTGATTCTCATTCTCATTTGAAACTGTGGGAAAGCATACCCGGCCTCCTGGGATCAGTCCTGTAGCAATTTGCCCGTCGCCGCAGGCTAGAGGGTCCTGCTTCCAATTGAAGATCTTGGGAAGTTGGTGATCAAGCTATGATGAAAAAGGTCTGCCGAGAAGGGCCCCCAGAGGAAGTTTAACCTCTGCAAAGCGGGGGTGCAGTTGCCACAGATTCATGTCCAACCACATTCTGGAGCACTAATCCGCTACCACATTGGAGGCTCCTGGGAGGCACTCTGCTGTCACTGGGATATATTGGAAAATGCAGCTGGTCCAAAAGTCCTTGGCAAGATCTTGGATTTGGTCCCCCCCTGAGGGGGTTTATATAGCGTACTACTGAAACATTGTCCATCTTTACGAAGATGCTGCAAGAAATCTTATCCTTCATCCAACCCTGAATGGCAAAGGACCCCACCATCAGTACCAGGCAGTTGATATGAAGGGGACACTCGTCTGTGGGCCATTTTCCTCCGGTGAAGGAGTCACCACATCAAGCCCCTCAGCAGGACTTGCTGGCATCGGATTCTATCACGATATCTGGGTCTGAGCCAAAGATGGGCTGCCCATTCCATGTCTCCATGTGGTCCAGGCACCATCTCATCTCTACTCTTATCTCATCCATAAGGGGTATCTGATCCGCGTATTGTAACCATTCACATCCCAATATATCCTTTCATTCACCCGCTCCAACTTCCACACTACCATTTTCAAAACCATTGATACAACCATACCAGTGCGCGTATATATATAAAGATATATATCTATATCTCCACCACGCCACTTCCAATCCCCACTCGGATCGGCGAAGCGATAACCAGGAGACGGACCACTGGATCAGGTTACAGGTTTTTTATTGCAGTTCAGCTGGTAAAAGTGCACAATGCGTTTCGGGCTAAGCAAGCCCTTGCTCATATATATACATACATACACACACACACACACACACACTCTCTCTCTCTCACTCATAGGTCTACACACACATCCACTCAGTCACTCGTACACCAACTCGCTCACTGATACAGCCCCTGATATATCCACTCATATACCCATAAAGCCACTCACACACTGTCAGTCACCAATAGAGCTACTTACACCCCTACTCACTCACCCATAGAGTCGATCACACAGCCACTTACTCACCTATGCAATTATACACATACCAACACACTTATTCGTACCGATACAACAGATGCTCACTCACCTATACAGTCACTGACACAAGCACACACTCACCCCATACAGCCACTCTCACAAACACTCGCTCACACAAAATGTCATATATATACTCCCACAATCACCTATACTACTTTTCACATTTGCAGTTACTCACCCATATACCACTGACACATCCATTCGCTCACTGACACAGCCATACGCACACTCACTCACCCTTACAGCCCCTCACAGATGCATTCACAAACCCATAAAGCCACTGGCTCACCCGCTCACTCATCCATGCAGGTAGTCACCCCCCCCTTACCCACCCGCACAGACACTCATACACCCATACAGGTATTCGGACAACCAATCAATAACCCATACAGCCACTCATGTACCTACTCACCACCCCATACAGCCACTCACACACCAACTGACAAACTGATACAGACATTCACACAACCTAGTCACCCACGCATATATTCACTGAGACACGCATAATCTCTCACTTCTGCAGCCAGTTATGCACCCACTAAATCATCCATACAGGCACTCATACTCCCACTGATTCATCAATACACCTTGGTGTATATATATTTAACACTCATAAACTTTTTCGAAACACTCACTGTCACCGGATGATGTAATCAGTGATGTCATTTGAGATGTCATCAGTGATGTCACTGACCATGTCATGGGTGATGTAATATGTGAGTTCATAAGCAGTGCATTTTGGTGGCACGAGTTATAGTTAGGTCAGCTAACTAGGGCAGCTGAATTTCTCTGGTTTTGTACGAGTAAAATGTCAGCGTAACTAGAACGTCCCTGAAACCTTTGTTTTTTTTCAGTGTGTGTGTGTATGTGTGTGTGTGTGTGTGTGTGTGTATATATATATATATATATATATATATATATCCAAAAGACTCTTCTCTCCTCGAATGCTTTCCAGAACACAAAGAGCATGGACCCAGGATTCTTTCCTCAATACCAGTTTGTTTATTTACAGGTTCACAGGTCGACAAACAGGTAGATGGCAGCCATTACGCGTTTTATCCCTCCTGGGGACTTGATCACATGACGCAACTTTACCAATAGCGTTAACTTTTAAAGGTTGCACTTTTTTCCTTTCTTTTCTTACTTTTTTCACTTTTTATGTTTACTTGGTTTTAATTGGTTACTCGTATACCATGTGATTTTTGTGCAAAAACAGTGCTCAGTGCTCATTTATATACATTGAATTAAAATAAAATACACATCGTCCATCCATAATTTTGCCTCATTATAGTATGATCAAGCTGCGAAATTTCTTACAGCCTGAAATGTATAATATTAAATAATTCAATTTCACCTTACCCTTTATAACTGTATAAATACATGGGTGACTTCATAAGGCTTCATTTCATTCCAAACCAAATGGTTAGTACACATTTTGTTTCTTGGTTGTGTGTGCATTTTAGTTTTTGGGTTTCCATACCTCAAAGGCCAAGTCAATATATAAATATATCCATAAATAAATAAATATATAAATAACTCCATATCGACGGGTTTACATACAATTATAAATACCAATCTAAACATCAATACGAACATGGCTGTGCGCTTGAATGTGCACATGTGCAAATGCATGTAAATATACATTTAGATAATAAATATATAGGTAAATAAATAAATGCATAAATAGATAATTCACTGTCGTTTATAATATTATTTAAAAATCTCCTTTAGCCTTTGTATACACACATCTATACTAACCCACAGAGTGTATTATTGGACGTATTAGGATAAATCCCTTTTTGACTCTGTCTGCAGTCTAGTTTGGAGTCAGCCCTTATGTTTATTAGATCTATAGTATTTAAAGTTGGTGTGGTAATTTGATCTAAATCTTATATTTTGATCATACTCGAAAGGAAGGGATTTGTGCAAAAAAGAGCTGTGCAAATATAGAGAAAAAGTGCAAAATGTGCTTCACTAAAACCCTGGTAACTTAAAAATATCTAGGGCGAATGTGTTTATAAACAGTCAGATTCTGAAGGCGGTTTCTTTTCATAAGTCCTATTTCTGTGCGATCCTAGTTCATGTACCTCATCTTGTGACTCTACAGCTTGTGTTGTTTATAGGAGGACTGAATGACGCACTTAATCCGGCCGCCAATCCTTATGTTAAAGACTTGCATGCAGTTCTTCCTAACTATTCAGCCCGTTTGGATGCTTGCTCTCTAAGTTAAGAATATAGTGCATCTCTAATATTCTTAGGGATTTTTCTCAATCCCCATCTCTTTTATTTCTTGGAACCGCATCAATGAGGAAATATCTCAAGTCTTTAGGATTGCCATCATGTTTTTAATGAAAATGGCGTGCCACCAGATATGCCTGATGGTGGTTTTTTATAGCTCATATGTGTTGGAGTATCCGTTTATGGCCCGGCAAGATGGCACTACCGACAAATCTTAGATTGCACGGGCACTCCAACACATACACCACATGATCTGTTTTGCAGTTTAAGGATTTTATTATTTCCTGTTTAGGCCCTCCAAAGGGTGTGGTGTACTCAGTTTTGAACACTCCATTTTGGTACGCTTTACTAATTTTACATTTGTAAAATCCTTTTCTTTGTGCCAACCAAGATCCCTTGGTTGGCGTGCCACATGGATCATTTTCCACCAGAGTGTCTTTCATGGATACCCCCCTCCGGGGAACATCCTTTACAACGCAACTAACACAACGCACTACCATTACAACGAAACTTTTACAACGCAGGATCCATTAAAACGCATGCCATTACAACGCATTCCATTACAACGCTGCTGCTATTACAACGCATGCCATTACAACGTAAGTATGGGTAAGTATTTAATTTAATTTGAACCCCTACACCATCCAACACTTACCTTACTATTACGCCCCCCCTGGAGTTAGAATAGTAATTTTAACCCCTACACTATCCAACACTTACACTGTAAATTACTTACCCATACTTACGTTGTAATGGCATGCGTTGTAATAGCAGCTATGTTGTAATGTCATGCGTTGTAATGGATCCTGCGTTGTAAAAGTTTCGTTGTAATGGCATGCGTTGTAAAAGCATGCGTTGTAATGACATACATCCCCCACTCCTTTATGTTATTGAAGGTTTTTTGGGGACTGGTTTGCCTATTAAGGGTCTTGTTTTATGAGGTGTCAGTTTTTATTTATAATTTTTCCTACAGCTACCTCTTGACGATTGTAATCTAGAATGAATCTAAAATCACTTGCTGTTTCATCTGGGGTAGTGGATTGTTTTTGCTGTTTGTTCATTAGCTTTTCTCTTTTGACCAGATTGCATTTCATTAAAGCTTTTTCTAAACATTTGTTGCTGTAACCTCTGGCTAAGAATCTGCCAATACTCTACTGTTGTGCTAATTTTAGTGCCTCATCATTACTACAGATTCGTTTAATGCGCAGTATCTCACCATAAGGGATACTTTGCACTAGGTGATTGGGGTGCGAACTACTGGTGTGCAAAATTGCATTTCCTGCCGTTGGTTTCCTGTGCAATTTGGTCTTAACCTTGCCTTGATTAATCAATACCTCCACATCTAAAAACACTACACTGGTCTTACTTATGTTTGCTGTGAAGTTCAAATTAAGTTCATTTACATTGAGTGAAGCAATGAACTTACTCGCCTCCTCTTCCTTACCCTGCCAAACTAGGAACAGGTCGTCAGTGAACCTCCACCAGCATTTTATATGTCTCTTTAGTGTCTCTGCGTAGTTTGCCATGAGAACCAGCTCCTCCCACCAGCCCATGTTAAACACGCGTAGCTGGGGGAGAAGCTGGCTTCCATGGCAACACAGCTTAATTGTTGGTACAGTACATTTTGGAACATAAAGATGTTATTTGTTAGACATAATTCCACCATGTTAACAATCATTCTGTTGTGTTCCGTATAAGATTGGCCTCTCCTTGCCAGGTAGGGCTTCAATGCTCGTAGTCCATCCCTGTGTTTGATGGACGTATAGAGTGAGGTAACGTCTAAAGTGATTAAAAGATAATCATTCTGCCATTGAAAGTCTTATTTTAAACAAAAAGTCCCCTGTATCTTTGATATATGAGGTAAGCTTTTGTATATGTTCCTGTAGAAAGAAGTCCACATACTTTGAAGTGTTTTCAAAAATGCTGTTTTTGGCGGATTTACACTGTCCTTATGCACTTTTGGTATAAAGTACAGAATGGGGATTGTGGGGTTTGCTATCCATAGGTACTTGTGTTCCTCAGTGGTTAAGAGGCCCATACATACATATACATATATATATATATATATATATATATATATATATATATATATATATATATATTAAAAAAAAATATATATATGTAAAAATATATGTAAAAATAAGTAGACCTTTAAGAATAGCTTTATATTTTTAAACTATAAGCTGTATACATTTATGCAAATAAATGCTGATATCTACATACATATATTCAAAATATATATGTTTCCTTACACAGGCATAAGCTGTACATTTGTGTTTTGAGTAGGAAGGAGTCAACTCTTGAGTATGCTTTGGTGCGAAGAATTCCACAGTTTGGCTGCTTGCACAGAGAAAGATGTACCACCCATGTGTGCATAAATGGGTGCATTCTTTATTTATGAATTTAATTATTGCATTGGGAGGCTGCTCCATTCATAAAACTGGGCCAATTTGTTACATCTTTTTTGGCTGAAAGAGATGCATGTGTAATACCCTTCTGTGACCAAATATAGGTGTTATGAGCAGAGGGATGTTCCCAGTGGTCCCACACTAAACATCCATACTTCCTCTCTCCTTCTCAATATTGATTAAAGTGTCATTAATTTACAGTGGCAGAACTTGTTTATCATAACCGTTACACTGAATGCTTCAAAAGTATTTTTATTCTTGTTCTATAGCATTTGCTGCGGCAGGGTCGTACAGCAGTTCAGGTGTCTCATGAACTCGAGGTCATTACAACAGAATATGAGCAGGATACCATGCTTATGAGTGGTGACGTTGCTAGACATGGCACTGTTAAACCAATTGGAGTCAGCACTATTGTGAAAGGCCGACTTCATCTGCGCTTGGGAAATGTTGGTAAGAGATAATACTTATAATTCTCTATTTTTCTGGTAGATTGCTGCTATATATAAAATATTCCCTAAAAAAACTAAAGGTGAAAGTGATGTTATAGTTAGGTGAATATGTGAGTGACAGCATAAATGTTTTGAACAAAACAAAACACATAAATTCATAAGTTATAGTTAGCAGAGCTAACTAGAACTTGCAACCCCACCATGCACTGCTTATGACCTCGCATATTATATCACTCTTGACATGTTGTTTGTGTACAGCGTGTTCCACACCCCTTGTGTGGAACATGCTGTACTCAAGTAGTCAGCTGTCACCAGCACACAGTCACACTCTTCAATACAAAGATTTATAGATTTATTTACCCCTACACATCTATGATGCATTAGAAGCGCATGTTTTTTGAAAACACTTACATCCATTAGCTGGACACAGGTTGTACTTAATTAGGCAGATAAGTAATATATTAGTTATCCGCCACTATGTAAACTATAAAATAAACTAGCACCCTTGTTGGATGATATCATCATAGTTTTCAATGATGTCATCAATGATGTCACTTGAAATTATTTCATAAACAATGTCGTAGAACATGTCGAGTGATGTAATATGTGCGGTCATAAGCAGTGCATGGAGTGGGTGCAAATTTTAGTTAGCTGTACTAATTATAACTGGTGAATTTCTGTGTTTGTTTAAGTTCAAATGTTAATGTTATCACCGACATATTCACCTAACTATAAAGTTACAACAGCCCTTTTTCCACCGAATTTCTAGTTTTTCTTTTAAACATAAAGTAATATTGTATTACCATATGTAAAGTCAACCCCCACTGCGGCTAGGCTTTGCAGCAAACTCCACACATGCAGCCAACACCGGGCTGCACATCGCTTTCGGCTGTGCACAGCAGGGGGTTGTCAACAGGGCCTGGCCTTTGACCAGCCCACCCGAAGGAAGCCTACGTCCCCACAGGCAGTCAACCCCATCCTGCGCACAGCCTTATGTTGCGTGCAGCATTGGGTTGGCTGCCGTCAGCCAGTCAACCCCACACTGCGCACAGCCTTTGATCACGCAGTTGTGTGTTTTATCACCGTCTACAAACAAACTCTGTAACCCATTGGGGTAATAAAGCAGGACTTACAATTACTTGACAGTGTGCCGGTCCCACTTGGGAGAAACATGGGCTCTTAGTTCTACAAACTACAGGTACCAGCATGCTTGGATTTCTGAAAGTCCACTGGGACTATTTAATTAGCGCGCAATGAAGGTGCCGTAATGAGCTTTCCAGCACGCCAGCAAGCAGTCATCCTATGAATAAGGGGCTTTTGCCAGCCCCGAAACGCGTCAGGATTTTATTTGTGAAACGGAGCTTGTTTGTGCCGGTTCTTGGACTAAAGGTCCTCAAACCTTGCAGCTGCTGTGTCTGTTCCCTCATCAAGGCAAACGTTTTTGGAATATATATATATATATATATATATATATATATATATATATATCAACTGACGATATCCTTGTGCAATCGCGCACATACAAGAACACGGACTCACGGCATAGCTAGTGCCAAAATTAGTGCTTTATTTTCTGAAAAACAGGTGCTGCCTCTGACGTGTTTCGGACACAGGCTGTGTTATTGATCACTGTGAGCACCTGCTGAGGTCTTTTTGGGAATACCAGAACTTCAGGGCGCACGCCTTGTTAACCGCTAAACAGTGACAAGCAAGAGTAAAACAGGTGTAGGCAATAGGGCGAGTGGTAATACCTCACAACCACTCAGAAAGGCCAGAAACTGGTCAACAATGAATATGAACAACTGTGCCCCTGCACTAACACAAAAGCGTACAATACCAAAATTTGTATATGATTGTAACATACAATAGTGACATATAGCGCATCAATCTAAACAGTTGGTGGAGATACGTAATTCAATAAAAGTTCATCTATTGAGACGGGTAAGTCAATCAATAGTCTGTATTGGGTGTGTCCATTTTCTGTTTATTGTTCCGTTTCAAAAAAGCCAACACGTGTTTCATCGCAAGTAACAAATGCGAATCTTCAGGGCTAAACAAAAAATACAGAGTCTGTTTTTACTACACATGTTTTGATTATAATATCTATGTAGACAACGGGTGACTCATGGTGTCACCCTGGTGGACAAAGGCATGCGCAGAAGGTGGTAATGTGACTTAGTGTATATGTGGAGAACAGTCATGGCTAAGGTGACATAAGTGACATGGTGGTGTGTGTCGTGCCAAACAATATCTGTCAGGAACAAGGTGACTGGTGTGACTTGTTGATCATTGCTTGAACAAAACCCTGGCCGGTTAGACGAGTGAAGTGGTAAGACAGGTGGTGTGTGGTATAGAAAGGACGGTTTCCCAAGATTTCTCATGAGTGACATAAGTGAACGTAATTGAATCGCATTAGGAATGACAATGTTACATAATTGTGGTTGTCAATTGCTTGGTGCGTATAGAGTATGATATCAAAAATTATTTATATTCTAAAGTGCGCACTTTGATCAAATTAATTCTGTGAAGGTGGACTACAGTTACGACATACCAGACATACCTGGAGAATGGCTTTATGGACAGGATGTGTTGATATGGAGTGGACACAAGAAAGGGCGCGAAAGGACCGGTCAGGGCGTGGACTGTGTTGATCGTCAGTGAGAGGTTTTAAACAAAGGGGGAGACAAATGGAAGAGAAGCGGAGGAAAAATTGTAAATGTCAATTTATAGAAAGCTTATCTGAATTGAAGCACAGTGAAAAACACGCTGGGCGTTAGATTTGAACTATGGAAGACAGGAGGGTAGAGTCCATTGAAAAGAATTTTATATGGGAAAGATAAAGGGATATGGATTAATGCCGTACTCCGGTGTGACAAAATCCAAGAACTAAAAACCAATCAACCAAAATATTAGTAGGGTAAACAACACTGAGCTAAATGCGATTGCAGGCCACTAGCTTTGTGATGGGGCGCTTTGGAGACACGTTAAAAAATTAGAAAAGTACAAAATTATTATTATTGTAAATATAGGAACTCACCCGACTAACCAAAAATTTTTGTCTATTTGGCTTCAATGCAAAAGGGGTGTCTGCCACGGTAACGGCAGAAAACCAAGTATCGCGTTATTTTGTCAACAGTATCTGATGTGTATCTTTTGCATTGAAGCCAAATAGACAAAAATTTTTGGTTAGTCGGGTGAGTTCCTATATTTACAATAATAATAATAACTTGCAATAAGACGAGGTAGACTCTGTTTGGTGCTTATTTTAATTTATTTTCCAATATTCGTCCATATCATCACGACGCGTTTCGGCATATCCCTGACTTGATCATATATATATGTGTGTGTGTGTATGTATATATCTGATAGAGACTTCTAGCTGCATATTCCTTACCTTTGAATTTTCCCGGTGTCATACTGGATCCGGAGAGAAACAATCTCTCAAGGATCAGGCTGGATCCGGAAATATTTGCTGGGTAATACCCCTTGCGTGCGCTATTGGGTGGCTCTATGCTCCACGTGGCGTTGTCGACGTCGTTCGCGCCTGTTATGACGTCATGGTACCTATATAGGTGCCACCCAGGTGCGTAGATGTCAGTTATTTTCTTTCCGCACCAATTAAGAGCCGATCTGGGAAGAGCTACCCCTCTGTCGCTTTTTGTCAGTTATTTTCTCAACGTTTTGTCAGCTTCTGTATTTTTTCATCGTCTGCGAGGGATGTCTTCTAGGAAGACAGGGTTTAAGCCGTGTATGCTCTTTCCCCGCACAATGTCGGTCACCGATCCCCACCTTGTATGCATATGGTGACTCGAGCGTCACCATGATCCTAAGTCGTGCTCGGACTATCGTGTCATGGCTCTTAAGACCTTGAGGGAGCGTGCTTTGAAACTCTTTGCGGCCCGACAGCTGACATTGTCAAGCGAGACTCCTCGGAGGTCACGGTCATGATCGAAGAAGAGGAGGTCGCAGGACCGCTCCCGGAGCTCAAAGTCCCATTTATCCCACTCGAGGTCATCGGAACACTCTGGAAAGAGGCGCATGGATGTTGTCCGTCGACAAAGGAGGTAAGAAGCACGGTTAAGAGGAGCCGGAGCCAGGGTCGACTTCGCGCCTCCCCCCTTTTCTGAGAGCCGGAGTGACCCCAGCTCCAATTAAAGAGTGTTATGAGGGCATGCGCCGTGGATTTGAGTGGGCCGACCCCTGTAGCGAGCCTTTGGGCCCTTCGGGGTCAGGAGGGGCCCCATTGTATTTGACGCAGTTGGCTCCTGCCACAGCACCGGTGGGACCTCAGGGATTCAATCCCAGATCTGGGTCGACACCAGTCGTTTCACCGTGGCCTCCTCCAGCATCGTGCCCGAAGTCTATGCCTGCGGTGCTGCCGGTGCCCATTGGCTGTGTTAGCCCCATCCTCATTCCAATGAAACGAAGCCTGAACCCTGTCGTTTGACTCCGATTCTGACGTTGATTAAACCGAGAGGATCGATGTTGTCGCCTGAGCACTTTGTGGCTGCGTTAAGTTCAGGAGAGGAATAGGAGGGGTCTATGGACCCTCTTGATTACCAGGATGACTCTGCAGAGCAGTTGGACTGGTATGGGGAACTTAGGGAGGCCAGTGGACTGGGCACTTCTCCAGATACCGGTATGCTTTCTCCGCCAACTGTGGCTATGGAGGAGGTGGCATCTTATGCCATGGAGGTTGAGGGCTGCTTGAGGTCCTTGAGGGAGGTGCCCTCAGTGGAGGTCAGGACTAATCTCCTGACCGAAGTGCTTTACACTAGGGCTTCCACCTCAGAATCCCTATTGCCCTTTAATGAAGCACTCCTGATGTCCTTCCAGGCATCTGGTCCAAGCCTAGCATAGGGGCTCCTGTGAATAGGGCAATCTGCCGCCAACATCGCCCATCTCCGGTTGACCCAAAGCTCTTCAGCCAACACCCCACCCAGACAGTTTGGTGGTGCAGGCCTCTACTTCCCAGGGTGCGTTCCCCTCCACCCCTCCTGATAGGAAATCCAAGAGGCTGGATTCATTTGGGAAGAAAATGTTTTCTTCTTCCAGCCTGGCATTTCGGTTGCTGAATACCTCATGCGCATTGGGCCGTTTCTCCCACTCCCTTTGGGAGACGGTTGCTCAAGTGGTGCCACAAGTCCCGGAGGAGGACCGGGCTGTGCTCTCTCAAGCTCTTTAGAACGAGAGAGATGTAGCGAAATTTACCATCAGGTGTGGCTTTGATACAACAGATTTGCTGAGCAGATTGATTTGCACAACAGTGGTGTTGAGCCGCCATGCCTTGCTTAGGACAACTGTCTTCTCGGGGGATGTCAAGGCAAATTTTCTGGACATGCCCTTTGATGGGACCCACCTTTTTGGGGAAGAGGCAGAATCGGCCCTAGTGAGCTTCGAGGACTCGCGAGCTATGGCCAGATCCTTGGGCCTCTCTACTGATCCTCGTAGCCAGTCTACCTTTTGCTCCTATCATGGAATTGGAAGGGGTTTCTAACCATGTAAGCCCTCTTTCATCAGAGCTGTTCTGGACACAGTGTGGTTTCGGGTCTATACTCCCGAGCAGCGAGGCCAGAATATTCATGCCATGATACTGATATTTCAGCCTCTTTCCTGGATTTCAGTGAGGCTGACTCTAAGGTTGTTGGGCCTCATGCATACTGTTAGTAAAGCATGCCAGCTGGCATATGTGGGCTCTGCAGTGGGTATTGAAGTTTCAGTGGGTACAGCATAAGGGAAATCCCACCGCTGTGTTTCAGATCTCAGAAGGAACTGCAAAAGATCTGCAGTGGTGGTTGACGAACCGTGATTGGGTCAATGGCAGACTACTCTCCCTTCCACAATCAGATCTTACAGTTGTGACAGATGCGTCTCTTCTGGGATAGGGTGGCCATCTTGGAGAGGTAGAGATCAGGGGACACTGGTCTCCAGTGGAGTCGGGACTCCATATACATTTGTTGCATCTCCGAGCGATTTGGTTGGCATTGAAGGCATTTTTCCCTCTGTCAAGGGGAAGTTAGTGCAGGTGTTCACGGACAACACCACTGCTATGTGGTACTGCAACAAGCAAGGTGAGGAGGGTCGTGGACCCTTGTTTGTGAGGCCTTGCGTCTCTGGACATGGGTGAATCGGCAGGGGATAACCCTAGTGGTTCAACACCTGGGAGGTTGTCTGATAGCCATGGAGGACGAACTCAATCGTCAATGCCTAGCGGCTCATGAATGGTGTCTCCAGTCGGGGGTGGCGCAAGGTCGCTTTTAACAGTGGGGAGAACCTTGGTTAGATTTGTTTGCCTCAGAAGAGAACGCAGAGTGTCAGCAGTACTGTGCACTGGAGTTTCCAAGGCGGCTATCCCCGGTGACACTTCATCGCTACACGCCTTTCCGCCCATACCCCTCCATCCCAGGTTTCTGAAGATCAGGAGCGACTGGTATCCAGAGCTTCTGAAAATTAGCATCGATCCTCCGATCAGGCTGCGCCTTTGTGAGGATCTTCTGCCATAGCAGCAGTAGGGGAGGGTCCTTGACCCATACCTGTCAACTCTGCACGTCCATGTGTGGAGATTTAGTGGCAGCAGTTGAGGGCTTTTGACCTTCCTCCCGAAGTATGCAATGTTATTTTGATGGCCAGGATGCCCTCCACTAAGATGGTATACGCCTGCGGTTGGCAGAAATTTGTATTCTACTGTACAGATAGGTCTATTGACCCTCTTTTCTTCTTCTCTTTCTACTGTTCTTTTGTTCATTCTGACCCTTGCCCAGCCTCTCAAGGGTTACATTTCTGCTCTGTCTGCTTTTTTGCGGCTGCCAGACCAGCCCTTCAAGTCTCCTATTGTACATAGATTTCTAAAAAGGCTGGCTCACTTGTTTCCACCCACGTCCTTTGTTTTGCCACAGTGGGACCTTACTTTGGTCCTCACCTACCTGATTTGTTCTCCCTTTGAGCCTTTACCCAATTGTCCCCTCTGGCTGTTGACCATCAAAACCGCCTTCTTAGTGGCGATTACTTCTGCCCGGAGGGTGAGTGAGTTGTAGGCGTTCTCTTCCTCGCCTCCCAATCTGATGTCTTTTCCAGATGAAGTGGTGCTCTGCACCCAGGCTTCCTTTTGCCGAAAGTTGTGGCCCCATTCCGTTTGGGTGAATCCATCACATTGCCCACATTCTTTGCTCCCCCGCATCCCTCTAAGGAAGAGGAGTGTCTCCACCGACTGGACCCAAAAAGAACATTGTTGTTCTACCTTCACCGCACTAAAGAGTTCCGGGTGGATGACCAACTCTTTGTTGGATACGTGGGAGCTGAGAAGGTAAAGACAGTGCAGAAAAGGACCATCTCTCACTGGGTCATTCTCTGTATTAAGATCTGCTATGCCCAGGCAAAGAAGCAACCAGCCGAGGGATTAAGGGCTCATTCCATGAGGTGAAAGGCTGCGACTTCGGCCTTGGCTCAGGGTGTCCCAGTTCTAGATATCTGTTGGGCATCAATGCAGGACTTCCTAGTTTGAAGTATTGTTCCGCAAGCCACCACCTGGATGGTATGGCTTGGGTATCTAATTCAAAGTTATGGAATCTGCAGCTAGAAGTCTCTATCAGATGAACAAGTTACTTACTTTCGATAACGCATTATCTGGTAGAGACTCTATCTAGCTGCAGATTCCTTACAGCTCCACCAATGCCTCCCCGCTGTGTGGACTAATGTTGTAGAGCTGGGGTTACTCCCCTGTTAAGGGCCCTAGTTTTGCACACGACTACATCAGTTACTTTGTGGATCTGCGCTTCTGGTGTGTAAAAAACAAAAAGTACTGACGTCCTTGCGCCTGTGTAGCGCCTATATAGGTACCTCAACAGCATTACTGAGCTAACAACGCCGCCAATATCAAGCAGAGCTGAATGGAGTCACACAATGGCGCGCGCAAGGGGTGTTGCTCAGCAAAAGTTTCCGGATGGCAGCTTGACGCCTGGGAAATTCAAAGGTAAGGAATCTGCAGCTAGATAGAGTCTCTACCAGATAATGCGTTACGGAAGGTAAGTAACTTGTTTATATATGACAAAAGACACTACGACACACCACTTTACTCGCCACACACCATGCCACTCCACTCTACGACACTCTATACCTGGGCACGCTGACTCTTCCCTCAACTTTACTCAATGCCAGCCCACTTTACAACATTTTACTACCCTTTATGCCCCTCCACTCTACCCACTCAAACACGACATGACACTCCACTCAACGGCACGCCATTCCACTCTACACCACTCAACTCTATGCCACTCCACTGTACGACACTCCACTCTAATACACTCTCTGAAATGCCACTCTGTGAAACACCAATCCACTCTGATACCCGTCTCCACTCTGACACTGCTTTCCACTCTACGAAAATCCACACCAATCCACTCTGACACTCCACTTCACTCTATGACACGCCACTCCAACTCGCAACTCCAGTCTAGGCCACTCCAGTCTAGGCCACTCCAGTCTAGGCCCCTCCAATCTTCGCCACAACACTCTACTCCACTGTACAACACGCCACTCCACTCTGACATGATTCTCTACTATACTGTATGGAACGCCAATCCACTCTACTCCACTCCACTGTACTCCACTCCACCTTATGCCATTGTACAACCTGTCACTGCACTCTGACATGCCACTCTACTGTACAGCACTGCCCAAAATTGACTAATACAAGTCACATTTGCTAAATAATCGCTACAGAAAAATGTGGAAAACCATGAAATTTATGACCAATATTCTTCAAAATTTAACAACTGAAATACTTCTGTTTTTTGTTATCTGATCCTGTAATGTCCATTTATTAAACTAACATCTAATATTTGGACTGATAAGTGCACACTCACCCCTCAAACCAACAATAATGACTATATCAATTCTTATGTGCTTTAAATATTTAAATAACAATTGTTTTCATATAAAAGGTGTTATTCTAGGTAAATATTTTATAATCTTATGTCATTATGGTTTCATAAAGTTTGCATGTTTTATTACAGGTCATGTTTGTGAGCAAAAATTTAAAAGATCTGATTCACTACCACCATCACGATCTCGTATTGTCTCAGCCCATGACGGTACTAGTGGGTTCCATGGAGGTAGTTTGTATTCCTATAATGCCAATAGTGGTAGGTATAAATATGTTTTCTTTATTATCTTTTATTTTAAAGCCCTGTTGTTTTTAAATGCTTTATGTGAAACAGTATAATAAATATGAAGAGAAAGATGTACATGCACATGTAATTAAAACAAACAAACAAAACAGAGTAACAAGGAACCCTAATAGGAAACACCATATTAGTTTAAAGTTTTAATAGAAATTATTATGAATTGTTGAGCGGATACATATTGGCCGTTATAGATGTTAATGAAAAGGACTTTCCTCTAAGTCACCTGCCAGACACCTGCCCCAGTGGTATCCCCACTCTCTGTGGTAAATAGCGAGCTCCCATTCATAAGGTTTGAGCCCACTACCTGATGAATGATGTGTCAAAGTGCCAAGGAGCTAATTTCTTTGACAGATGGCATGTCCTCACTATCCAACATCTCCAGCATCTCAACCTCACTTGACTGACATCGCCTTTGATTTGAGCTTAGAGGTATTAGTTGTAGGCGTACAACTACAAGGTGTAACATTTAATATTACCAGGTTACTCTGCTGTTCTTACTATTTAGGGCTAGATATATCACATCAGAAGAATTTCCCACCAATGGCTACTCTCTGGCTGGTACTCTTGCTTTAGCACCTAATCTTTTAAGTGCTATTGTTCTAATAGAAACCACAACACTTGGCTATTTTGAATGACAGGAGTGTCACTGACTAGATGCCCACTTTCTCCTGTGGAGGAGGAAAGCAAAGGTGTCTAGAAGGGGTGATATGCACTAATCTTAGAGGGCCAAAGAAGGTTGGCTTTTGGGAGGAGATAGGGACAGAGGGGTATAATTTTTGTCATTTTGCAAAAACTGGATAACAAAGCATGATGGTATATTCTGCGCTAAGGAAGCTGTGGCAACTAGGATCTGATAGACAAAACAGAATGTGCAGGAATTCTGACTTAATCTGCACAGAGATTCACCAATGACTGTTAGCTTAACCTTACACAAATTGCTATCACTACTATCACTACTCTCAAGGCAGAAAGGTGTTTGAAACAAAGATGACTTAAGAGCTAGCTTTTAATTTCAGCTAATATTTGTTTGGATTATTTATTCCCTGATGTGAAAAGGCCGATATGGAGATCTGAAAGCTGCCTCAAAGCAACCAAAGTGTTAATAAGTGATGTTTGTGATAGGCAGTTCCTCTGCAATAACCCTTGGTGACATGTGTTAACTAAGGAAATATAGTTTGTATTTTTAAGAAGAAGGGCATTTACTTACCCCTTGAAACTGTGGGCACTTGCTTCTTTCATATCAAGTCTAAACAATTACTGAAGAAAAAAAACAATGTTTCTGTTGGGTAAGCGTAACAAATTTCTTGTACAATTAACTAAATAGTCTTATTACTTATGTATTATCCTCTTATACAACACAAAAACAATTTCAACCGAATGGAACACACAAGAAGGAACACAAATTAGTGGGACTTTTAAAAGTTACTTTTAATTCCATCCAGTGTAATTGCCATAACAAACTGCCTCCCCAAATTACTCAAGGATCCATACCAATAGTTGAAAATATTTATGGATTAAAGTTGGCAGAAAAGCTTGTCATGATCTGCCCCCACCCACCAAATGCTAGATCAAGAGACAAATCCTTTATACAGGCAATTGATGGTGTTATCTTATTTAAGTCAGAAAATTCGTTCTATGGCTTAGAGGGGTTGCTAAAATAAAACCCCTACCGTGCTATGATAGCCTCTAAAGACCACTGTAGAAACATGGTTCCAACATTAAAATGAAGTCCACATTCATTTGAGGAGAGCTCTGATTCTGATATTTCGACTCTGTAATTAGCACATCATGGTGTCAGAGAAACAGTTGCCCGTTAGAAATGCATGCTCTTGAATCACTCTCAACTGATGGGTACTAAAATATGTAGCTTGGTGTTTCTGTGAAACCCAAAAAATTGGAAAGCAAAAAACAAGAAAGAAAATAAGGAATGGTGGAAAACAAGAAAATGACTAGTGAAAAGCAGCCAGATGAGAGCACAAGTTCCTCATTCTATTAATATTGCAACACTTTATAACATACTATTACATGAGAAAAATGAATTTCATGCAAGTAAAAATGTGAAGTTATGCTTTAAAATTGTATTTGTAGGGAGCGTGGCATGGTGGGCAAGATGGCTACTGTGCTCTGGTGAGCTCCCATCTGTCACAGCTGAGAGGTTGACAAACTGGGTGCTGGTGTGCTTTTACTGGTCGGCTCGGGTCTCCCTGTCTCCCTGACCACTTGCCACCTCTCCTGGCCGAGGTGAGCAATACAGCAAGCCTGACTGGGTTATTTCCCTACTCGTGGTCCTTATCCGCTTATGGCCCAAGCTGGATGGGCGGTATTAGAGGGACTATGCAGGTCCACTCATGTGATGTGATCCTGGGTCAGCCGGCCCCTTTGGGAGTGCTTGCCTACTTTCTTTCATGCCGCAGAAGAGGCTAGGGCCAATGCCAGAGTGAGCTTGGAGGTGTGACGTACAGGCCACTGAGGTCCCCTACAGACGGGTTTGACCTGGACCGCCGTGTTATGATACGTGGGCCTCAGCATTGTTTCTTCATGGCGCTTGTTTAGGAGGAAATTCCACACCCCTCACAAATACTTGTACTGCCTGGGTCTGTGACTGGCTTTCTGCACATTGACAGCTGTTAAGGGCTGGGGCAGCAGAGGTCTGGGGGCCATGAGAGAGAGCCCGCAAACTTACCTTGTGGGCCCATTGGAAGAGCTCCCCCTAAAGTTTGCCTACTGCTGGGACGGGCTCGAAGTGAGAGTGATGGGGCCCCCCATTGTAAGTTCTGGCTGATCCCCCCCTTGACTTTGTTGCTGATTGGAGATCCTCGTGGGGCCTGCTCATCACCACTGGAACGCCATCGGAAGGCAGGCTCCCCTGGGCATGGAGAGAGCAGTGAGAGGCCGCCTGAGGCGAGCACCAAGGGATCTGGTGGGTGTGTGTGTGTGGGAGACGAATGTGCTATGTTGGTGTCCCTCTTGCTCTTCTGGGTTTTCCTTCCTTCACTGCTCCGCCGTTGAACCCTACCCCAGGTGTAGTGGGGATTGTGTCTGGACTGGACAGGATTAAGTCGCAGGTGGAGGAATACTGTGCAGGATCTCCTTGATACAACATTAGCGTCAGACTAGGACCTGCTTCTCTCTCCTGTGGGTTTGAGCGACTTGAACACCTTCTATATGTGTTCACTGTGGTGCTGGACCAGGTGTTGAAGGCTGGCTGCTTGTGCTGCCCATTGTGCAAGCAGGCTAGCTTTCCCCTGTGGTGAGCCTGGATGCGGTACCTTCTCCGTGGTCGGCGTGGTGCTGAGGCAGTGTGGCCAGTGAACCCCCTTCTGTTGATTTTCCCTTACATCTCTAAGTGGCGTCCTTTGAGGGCAGACTGTCATGGATCGGGATAAGGCACCCCTGGGCCAGGCCAAGATGGGCAAGTTCCCTGCCCCAGGGGACAGATAATGGAATCCTCATGGAAGATTCACCACTGCTGAACGACCATACCTCGGTTCTCCTGCAGATGATTCAGGACTCCAAAGCCACACTGAAGGTTAATTTAGGAGAGTTTGTGAGTGGATGTGGCTTTGTTGCGTCACGTTCTTCTTGAAACTATAGATCGAGTGACAGAGGCTGAAGGGAGGATATTTGAACTGAAGGACACAGTACGAAGCCTATTCTCAGACGACAGCCGCTTGTCTCAAAAAGACCCACCGGAATAACCTCCAGTTTATTGGATTCCCGGAGGGGGTTGAGGGCTTTGTTTTTCTTGAACAATGGCTACGGTCCTGGATGGACCCTGAGGGGTTATCCTCTTGCTTCTTTCTCGAGCAGGCCCACAGATCCCTGGCCCTAAAACCTTCAACGGAGGCCCCATGTGGATGTATCTCCTACCCCATTAATTGAAAGAGGGGAGGCTAGTTGTAATGTTTTGCGACACATGATACACCATTAAGTTAAAAAGTAAATAATGCCTAGGGTGTAGGTTCTTTTTTCCTGAAAAGTTGTCGAGTGGAGGGTGACCTATGACCCTAATTCCCTCTTAGCTCCTTGTTGTTAGACACATTACCAATCTCGCCTTCCTAACTGTCTCCTAATTATTAATCATACCGACGAGAGGCCGGAATAAAATAGATATAGCTACTAGCCAGGTATTTTTAAATGATACTGTAACCTGGCACCTTTCTCCACTCCCTCTCCAACAAGTGCTCTCACGTAAATCAGAGGTTACAGCACGCCCAATATGCAGCGGATCGGGATGGACCCGATGATGAAGCATGCCACCAAGCGGTAACCCTGGTGGGTGAGGGCTTTACAAGAAAAACATTGTTTTTTCTAACACTGGAGAGTTTTTTTTTGTTTTTTTTGGCTGCTTACATTTTTATCAGTTTTCAACAAGTATAAAGCACAAGGCCACACAGGCCAGAGTAGAAAAAAAACATAACCTGTTCAAGTTATTTAAAATGGTAAAAAACAAATAACGGTGGGGATTTTCATCATGATAAAAACTACTTCTACATGACAGCAGCCATGAAAATAAGACAAAAGGAGGGGTTTGGGGCGGGAGTGGGGTAGGGGAGGGGGGGGAGGGAAGAAGGGGAGGGAATGGACAATGGGCGCTGTCTCCTAGCGTTTTTCTTGGAAGCAGGCAACCAGGCACTGGCGGGGACATACGCCGGGTCCCGTTCACGCCGGGGGCCCAAATGGTTTATTGGGCTCACTGGCATGGTGCTTCCTCATCACCTCTTGAGCCAGACCACACGTGATCACGCCATTGGTCACCCGGAATGTTCCTGAATTCTCTGGGGTCTCCGACACAGTTGTCATGGCCGGATGGGTTGGTTTTCCGAAGAAGAAGCTAGCCCACCAGTGACCAGGATCCGCTTTGGGGAGACCTGGGTGGTGAGGGATAACTTCCCCAGAGTACTCAACACTACCACAGGAGCTGTTACTGGAAGTAGAGCCCAGACGTCTTCTGTAGTAGTCGTGGGTTGCAACGAGCGAGCCGCTGGATGAGATAGATGCCATTTTGCTTACTGATCTTAAAAGTTACTAAGATGTTTCTTAAGGCCAGATGTTGTGTGCTGTTTCTTCTTGGCACCGTGTAGCAGGGACTTCAGTTGACACTCGGCTCGGGAGAGCAAACGCTAGGCAACAGGGCCCATTTGTAAAGGAGATGCTGGGAGTATACTCCACTGCCACAAGACTAAGCTCAGCTTGACTGGTTGTCTAACACAGGAGAGTTATTAACTATATATTTACTGGGTTCTCTGTTTAACCAAACCAGGCCAACCCCGCAGCCACTGTGCCTCATTTTGGCCTATCTCCCTTATCTATACGGAGGTTAAACTGTAAGCTGAGCTCCTAGCCATGAGATTGATTCCGGTCATTTCCCACATGGTGTACCAGGACCAATGTGGCTTTATCCCCGCCGTAGCACTAGACATTGCATTTGACGGGTACACTTGGTGTTAGATCGGGTTAGAGTGCTGGGAGGTTCAGCAGGCCTTCTTCTGATTACTTTCAAGAAGGCATTTGATACTGTCCATTGGTCGTTTCTGGAGGAAACTCTCATCAAGGTTGGGTTTGGGCCCAATATTCGTGCATTCATCAAGGTCCTGTACTCCGCATCTCATGCCTGAGTTCGTATTACTGGGGTGCTATCCCATCGGTTCCCCATCGAACAGGGCACCAGACAGGGTTGTCCACTCGCTCTCCTCTTTTTCACCATGACCATAGAGCCTTTGACAAAATGAATCCGTTGTGATGCGCAGGCGTGGGGTTTTCGACTGGGGCCATGCAATTGAGCTCTTTATGCCGACAACGTGTTAATATTTTTGTCCAAACCGGCCGAAACAGGGCCGTGGCTCCTTCAAATACTGAATGTTTTTGGTGTGGCATCCGGTTGCAGGTAAACTGGGATAAGTCCCTGTTGGTGCTGTTGCGGGGAGACAGCCATGATGAAGGTTGGCACCCTCGGGTCCCGATAAACAACCTGGGCTTTCAATACCTCAGAGTTCATGTCTTTTGGGAGACGGGCCTCACATGGAGCCTTAATCTTACTTGATCTGGCATGTTCATGAAGATCTGACAAGATTGGATAAGCCCCTCTTAATCTTCTTGGCAAAATAGCCAAGTTTAAAATGATGGTGCACTCAAAATTATTCTATGTCCTCCTGAATTTTCTACAACATATTTCCAGGTATTGGTTTTCCATCTTGGCTGCAATGGGATGTAATTTATTTTGGCCAATAAGCTCCAGACGGTGGCTTTGGGCAGATGTGTGCTATCGGTTTATAATGGTGGGCTTACCATGGCAGCATTCGCCACCATTATTAGGCAGCCCAACTGGTGCCTATTAATGATTTGATGCATGGGGGATGGTGGTGACCCTGCATATCAGGGTGAATTTTCCCTTATAGACTTGGATACAGTGAGTGCTGTACTTTTTGGCGCCTCTGTCCCAGGCTCCCTGCCAGAGGTGACCCGGATGGTGTTTTTGGAGAGCTACTTTGCGTTAGATTGCCTGGGATCCTACACTCATGCTCGAGACCTCTCTGTGGGTAGGTAGTTGACTGGATGGTACAGATAGGCAAGTTGTAGGGTTTTAGGGGCTGGGACTCCATAGGGAATTTGAGGTTGGGTGATGTTTGGAACCAGGATCACATTAGAGCATTTCAGGATCTGAGAACTGAGTTCCAGATGCCTGCCCCTCTATTTTGTAGGTACCTCCAGCTCCATCATGTTCTCTTTGAATACTGTAGGGACCTGGATTGGGTCCCTGAATATAGCATACTTGAGGGACACTTACTGATGGGCCACTTGGGGAAGGGTGAGATCTTGCAGATCTACAGTACTTTTATGGTGCACTCGCCTGATCTGATGGGCCCCCCGAAAGACAGATGGGAGATGTGCGTGGGAGAGCTGGATGAGCCGGATTGGTGTGGTGCTTGTATGGCTCCCCGAGTTCTGGCAATTTCGGCAAGGCTTCGATTGGTGCAGTTCAAGTATCTGCATCAGGGTTACTTCACACCCTTAAGTCTGTGGAAAGATGGGATTCGGGATAACCCTGAGACCCTAGGTGCCAAGACCTGAGGAGAGATTTTTATCATATGGTTTGGTCCTGTCCAAAGTAATTGGAGAAGAATTAGAATGACAAGAGCAGTAATCCAAAGAGGGTATGATCTAAGTGTGGATAGAAATCTTAGTGGTTTATTTAGGATTTTGCAGATCGACTGCCAATTCCCGGTGGCAGCGTAGAGCCGCCAGCCGTATTCTAAGTTCTCTGCATCTATAGTTGTGCATTTTCACCCAACATGCTCAGCGAAAATATAATTCCAGAGACTGTGTCTTGTTACAGTAGAATTTACACTAAAAGAAACCCTAGCAGCAGGTAATGCACTTAAATAAGGGAAGGCCCCTTGTTTGGACAGAATCCCTGGTGATCCATATAAATATAACACCAGCATATGGGTGCCATATATCAATTCAATCTCAATTGCGATCACTGCCGGCACTCTTAAGTCCCCAAATGTGGAAGGGGGCAGCGATTGTGCCTGTATTTACAAAGGGTAGTCCCAGTGATCCATCAAACTTCCATCCAATCATTCTTCTGGATAGCCTCCAGAAGATTTTCTATAAACTAATTATGGACCGATTAGTGGAGTGGATAGATGAGAAATGTAATTTCAAATCTACAAGCAGGATTTATACTGTCAACTAGCTCCATTGACCAGGTACTTGGATTTATGCAGATTAAGTGGAAGACTGTTGTGCTAGGAGGAGGAGATTTATTTGTGGTATATGTAGATCTCCATGTGTCCTTTGATTTAGTCCCCAGAGGGAAGCTGTGGACTATTCTTCGGGAAATGAGGGTCCCGAAAGAAATAATAAATATTATTGTACACGTACACAAAGAGAGCTATGCGAGAATTCGATATGGCACCAAGGGTGAACTAACAGACCCGGTTGCTGTCAAAAAGGAGGCCCGATATGGTTGCATCTTGGCGCCCACACTCTTTTTGCTTTATCTTAACAACTGCATAGGGTATTTAACTAATTGTGTCAAAGATTCCCCTTTATTAGTGGGACAGAAAATCCAAGGCTTATTCTACGCAGATTTGACCCTTCTTATAAGTAGAAATAGAATGGGGCTGCAAAATGTATGAACAGCGTTAGCGTATTTTGCAAAGATTTCGGTTTGGAAGTAAATGTTGCTAAAACCAAGCTAATGGTTTATACAAAAAGAAAGAGGCTCCATGGTGTGGTCTGGCTGAATACCGAGACATTGGAAAGGGCTGAAGATTTAAGTTATTTAGATGTGAGATTAGCAGACTCTAGGTCTTTTCTCCTTCACATAACCAAAAGCTCCCAGGCCACAAGTCACTGTGCAGGGGCTATCATTAGAATGGCAAAAAAGCACAGTGGTTCCCAGTCATCCCTGCGGTAGACATCTACAAGATGCAGGTAAGGGCTGGATCGCTAAGGAGAATAATTTCCTCCGAGCCATTACAGGTGTGGGAAAGGGGACTCCACTGTTGCCTCTTATACTAGATCTTTGAATCCATACTGGTGCTGAGCCAGCAGCATTAAGACTGCTATTGTATTGGGTCCGCTTATGGACCACTAGGGAACTCCAAAGCCATATGTCTGGCCTTAGCAATGTTATGCAGTATAAGAAGGCAATGTTGACGATTGGGTGGTTAAAGAATATGAAGAATGCGTGGTCTGAGCTGGGACTACCAGAGTTCTGGAATGCCCCGTGGGCCAGCCCTACTAATACTGCCCCAATAGTTACTCAAAGATTTTGGGAGGTGGTAACATACATATCGAACAGGACAGCCATAAAGAAACACTGACCAAATGTTTTTTAATGCACAAAGTTGTACCCAAGGCGGAAGAATTTCTAGATTACATCAGACCACCACATGCCCGTAGTTTGTTCCTGCAGTTTATATATGCTACCCTCTGTATTGCTGCCTTTACCGCACGCGGAGCTACATCGGTAAAGGGCACTAGAAGTTGCAGATTTTGCACTAGTACAGATAAAACGGACAAACACCTTATTTTTTTCTATTTTAAATACATCTTTCCCAGAAGGAGGTGGATCGCCCCTTTATGTATCAATTTGTTATTTACAGATCGAATTAACGCCCTCTGGATCTGTAAGAGCGAAACAGCTCAAGCAGTAGTGGTTCCATTTTCCAATTTTTTTCGTTGCCTCGGCAATCGGACAAAAAGAATTATTGAAACTTTAGTGGCTCTTGCTCCGAAACCCTAGAAGGCTGTTGATATTTGTACATTACCATCCCTGATATGTTTTAAATGTATTTGATTATATGAATTTTAATAAGCTAGAGCTTTTTAATCTATGTTTTTATGTACATAAAACCTTTTAATCAATTAATGTAATTATTGAAATGAACTGCAAATTGTTTTATTTGTTGGATGACGATAAGATTTATTTTGATCTGTCAATAAACTTTGAAACTTTGACTTACACCGAATTTCCGCATTTAATTTACTTATACGTCACTAGTAAAGTGGTTCTATATATACCCAAGATCTGTAAATTAAAAACTTCTATTGGGCCCCTAACACTTATTGTACCACCCACTTAAGTAACTTTGTTAAACAAGTCTTTCAGCCTGTGTGCAATTTTCAAACTGCCATTTCAACCTGGCAAAATAAATCTTTTGCTGTGTCTTAACTTTCCTTTTTAATACATATACATCACCCTTGGGGTAGGCCCTAAACAGCTCTTAGGGCAGGGCTCATTGTATTGTAAAACTTTGGACATATACTTTTAAGTTTTACATGTCCTGATAGTGAAAAGCTCCTAAATTTGCTTTTCACTGCTGTGAGGCCTAGGATGACATTTACTAAGTGATAACTTTTCTTTGGGTACAGTTAGAAATGCAAGATTTGGTCTCTAATTATTTGAAATTTAAAACTCTTTTTAATGATAAAGTCAGATTTTAAGTCACAATTCTGAAAATGCCACTTTTAGAAAGAATCAAAAAACAAAACAGAGTAATAACAAAAAGAATCGCAAACCTATACAAACTTTTTCCATATCCCAAAATAAATCCAATATTAATAAACAAGATGACACGATTCTTTTTGTTATCTCTCTCTGTTCTTAAATATTGAGCAAAGTTATGTTAGTATTATAAAATGTTACAAGTCATGTTTATTAAATAGAATGATCTTGTGTGAAAAGTAAAAAAACAGAAAGAAACAACCACCTACCGTTTTTGTTTTTGATTGTATATAGAGGTCCATGGTGGTTGCAGGTAAGAGCTCCAACCCCCTGTTGTTTTTTTTCAACTTTTAGAAAGAAGGCATTTTCTTGTCCTAATCATTTGGTGCCTGTATCCTGAGTCACATGACTAGGTGTAGGTGGCAGTTGGCCTTTGTGTATTCCTTCCGTAAAGTATCACAAAGGGGAGTGCACGTTGGCAGCATGGGACATCTTGACCTGATGGGAGGGGTTGAGCTGTCACTTGCACGTCAAACGAGCTGCCTCAGCACACACAGAAATAACTTCACACTATTCTTTGTGACTCCAGAGATTGTGGGACCAAGGAGGAAGGACATTCCAGATGTGGGGAGAAGTCTTGAAGTTTCATCCACTTCAAAGATGGCATCAGGTATAATTATTGGACCCTCAGATCAACTCTCTTCAGTATGCTCCTGGACTTATGGATGCTACAGAAGGACTGCCCTGCTGCCAGAGGTCTGCCCTGCTTCCTGAGACCTACCATACTGTCTGAGAAAGACTGGAGCTGGTCCCTTTATCCCAAGTTACCTGAAGGGACTCCAAGGGTTAGCTGACTGATCTCCTCTTCAAAGCCTCTGGAACAAAACAAGCTCAAGAGGCCTCCCTTCAACTGTCCAGCTGACCTGCTGCAGCTACACATGTCTGGACCTGCAAATGGACCTGCCCAAGTCCTGCTGGGCTCTGCTAGAAAGAATCCTTAAACTCCAAGAGGCACCTCCCCATGTTCTGGGCCTTGGGTTGGCATCAGAGTGCATTCCTCAGGAAAAGAAGGAGGAGAAATCCTGAGGTTTTCAGCTCTTTGCAACCGTGAACGGGCCGTTCGTGCTAAGATCTTGCCACCTGTGATGACTGCCAAGTCGAAGCTTCCGTGTACACAACTCTCTGCTGTACAGCAACTGCCAGCACGACTGACAATGCGAGATCTGTACTTCACGCTACTTCACCCTACAGAGACGACAGCCCACGAGGACCGCCCTGCTCATGATGCTACATTGACGACAATCCATGACGCTCTCCTTGCACGCTTCTCCACCACAAACTGGGCTCTTTGCTCCCGGACTCAGATGGTCATTTTTTCACCAGGACTAACCTGGTCTCTGTATCTAGCCTGCACTCCATAGCGGTCCACCTGAACTTGTGACTTCCCCTGGTCTTTCACGACCAGAGGAGCACGCTTGGCCCTTTGTGCTTTTAGGTACCATACCTACTTACATCTATGGAAATGCAAATCTTTTTCATTGTTTAGGTATCAATTAATTTGTTATGGGATTTTTCTTGTGTTGTGTTTTTACTTTATTACTGTTTGAGTGCTGCATACAAACTTTATACATTGCCTGTATGTTAAGCCTGACTACATTTGTGCCAAGCTTCCAGAGGGTTAAGCACCGGTTAATTTATTGACTTTTTGTGGTTCACCCTGACAAAGATTGTGGCTGTTGCTTGAGAAGGGCTCACTCCCTCCTCTACCAAAAACCTAATTCTTCACAGTATATAATCTCTTAAATTGAAGTTTATTTCTGAAACATGAAAAACAAATGTCCCTGGTGCACATGAATTTTTTTCTTCCCAGTTTCTTTGTGTGTCTGCCATAGTTTAAATGGCAGTTCAAAACCAGAATTAAATGCATTGGAAAAACATGCCCTATATGGGCAGTGGCGCCCAAAGCCTTTAGGGTGACGCCCCTTTAGCAGATAGGCCACCACAGAGGAGTATCTAACAGTGGAGGCAGTTTAGGCTGCAATGTTGGACATTCAGTGGCTCCTCCACTTCTGAATAAGACATATTCACCAAACTTTCCTTAGTATCTAGAAATGTGAGGAATGAATAAACAAGAAATGGTTTGAGAAAGAGTGATGATTTAGAGATGCCCAAATTCTGGACTTCACAGACTAAGAGAAAAAATGGTAGAGGGTCAGGAAGAAAGTGTAGGGTCCAAAAAAGAGCGAAAACTAAAACCATCCAGAGTTCATCCTCTGAGCTCATAAATACATAATAAACAGTACTGTAGGTAAATCCATATCGCTTGTGCAACAGAGGAGGTAAGATACCTTTGCTTCATCAGTTTATAGGACTGTAAGCCCTCACCCACCCTGGGGTTGCATGATTCATCATGGGGCCCACTCATTCATGTGTAACAAGTAATAGGTAGGGCGGGTTCATCTTGTAATAAGGGAGTTATTGTGGTTAAGCAGTTGAAAATTATAGCATCTTAAAACCTCATGAACACATAGCTCAGGACGAAAAATAGTAAAACTACTTCATGGTTGATAAAAAAAAAAATGTCTATTCTTGTCATATGTAGGTAACTCTAGAACAACATGGAAATCTGTTCAACCATAACAAATGGTCAGTATGGTTCAGCCTATTCCTTGGGTGTCTAGAATGTATAAGGCTTTCGTCAAGACCTAACCCCTAGTCACACTGGCTTCTCTGGGCTAGCCACCTTGATAGAGTGTCTAAAGAGAAGTGTAATTTAAGGAGATGCACAACATAAAAAAACAAGAAAAAATAACGACAAGACGGGATTGCCTGCTTCTAGTACACACTGAAGGTTGCTAATTCCCCCTTTCAGTAAGTAACCCATCTGAAAGAGACAGTTATGGATTCCTCACCTTAGAATTACCCCAAGGTGTCAGACTGGATCCGGAGATTTTTTTTTTCAGCAGTACCCCTGCGCGTCAATAGTTGCATTGGTCGACTACGCGTTCGTCGTTGGCGTCTTGGTCGCCGGAATGGCGTCGCAGTATCTACTTAGATGCCGCCCTCGCACGCTGACGTCACTACTTTCTTTTTCCGCGCCAGCCAGCGCAGATCCAGAGAGAGCGGTACCTTTTTGACTCTTCTTTTTGTGACTTTTTGTCGACGTCATTTGAAGTTCTTCGACTCCCGGTGCACGCTGGAATGTCCCGTCCTCAAACCGGCTTCAAGGCTTGTGACTCCTGTCGCAAACTGAAGTCGGTTACAGACCCGCACCTTGTGTGCCTTTGGTGCTTGGAGCGCGACCACGAACTGAAGTTGTTCTCCGACTGCCGGAACAAGAACCTGAAGTCTTTGTGTAAGTTGTCCCGAAAGCTTCTCGAGGCCCTGCAGTCAGCTCGTGCCGTTTGAGATCCCAGTCGAGAGGGAGGTCGCGGGACCAGTTGCAGAGTTGTCACCACCACTCTTCATTCAAGTCTTCGTTTTCGGGTAAGTCGAAGCACAAAAAGAAGGCAAAGAAGCACAGTCACTCTTCGCGTTCTCCCCATCCGTCGGCCGACGCAACTTGGGAAGCGGAAGGTAGTCGTCAGGCTCCGCCTGTGGAGCATTTTGGGTCGACTCTGGCCTTCCCTCTTTTTCCGGGAGCCGGAGCGACTTCTGCCCAGATTTGAAGCTTTTACGAAGCCTTGCATTTCATCTTCGGGCAGCCCGACTCGCCGGTGCACCCTCAAGCCCGGCAGACTCGGTTGGGGGCTCTAGGGCCCCCAAGAATCCAGGCCTGATCCGGATCGGCACCAGGGGACCTTGGACACCTCCTCCCACACCGAATCCAGTTGTTTCTCCAGCCGGTGTAGACCCCAGGCTCACCCTCGATGTAGACGCAGAGCCGGACCAATGTCGGCCAACATCGGAACCAGCGCCGACCGGTACTTTTGTACCATTGTTCTCCCCTGGTGTTCCCTATCTTCCTTAGTGTCTACCCGAGAAGGGTGAGGAGTACTCTGTGGACCCTCTAGCAGACCAGTTGGAAAAACCAGACTGGAGAGAGGAGTTGGGTGAGACCAATGGTCTGGAAACGTCCCCAGACCGTGGCATGCTTTCTCCCTCTGCCTTGGCTACGGAGGAGGGTGCATCTTACGCAGTGGTGTTGCGTAGGGTGGCCTAGTACTTAAACCTCGAGCTTCCTACAATGGCAATCTAGACTAACCTCCTGACAGAGATGCTTCAGCCGGCAACTGCCTCTTTGGAGCCCCTACTGCCGTTCAATGAGGCCCTCACGAACATCCTCTTGGTACCTGTTCCAAGCCCAACACAGGGGCTAGGATAGGATGATTGCCCAACGCCACCACCTGGTCCCGGACAACCCTATTTTCCTCTCCCAACACCCCGCCTCTGGGAGCTGGGTGGTCCAAGCCTAGAATTCCAAGGGTGCATTCCCGAACGCACCACCTGACAGGGAATCCAAGAAGCTGGACCACCTTGGGAAGAAGATGTTTTCTTCCTCCAGTTTAGGACTGCAGTCGGTGACCACCGCTTGTCTCTTGGGCCGTTATTCCCACTCTGTGTGGGACACTGTTGCACAGGTGCTGCCACAGTGCCCGGAGGAGTGCCCGGAGGAGGCCCGGCCCGTGCTCTCACATGCTATTGCCAAGGGGAGAGACGCAGCGAAGTTCACCATACAGTTTGGGCTGGACACCGCCGACTCACTAGGCAGGATGATTTCCACGTCAGTAGCACTGAGACGCTAAGCATGGTTGAGGTCCACTGGCTTTTTGGGGGATATCCAAGCAACACTTTTGGACATGCCCTTTATTGGTGGTCGCCTGTTTGGCGACAAGGCAGACAACGCGTTTGAGCGCTTTACGGATTCTCGGGCTACGGCCAGATCCTTAGGCCTCGCTTCCACCTCCCTCCCAGCGCAGTGTGTTTTTCGCCCCTTTCATGGCTACGGAAGGGGTGCCCCGCCACCTTCCGCCCAGATCCACAGGCCTACGCAAGCTCCCCAGCCTCTACGCTGCTGGGGACATGGATCCCACCGCTGTGGGTCGGGGGCAAGCGGGTGGGCCAGTCCACCAGTGCCCCCTCTGCAGCAGCCGCCAAACCCTCCTAGTCTCACCTTTCAGGGCCACCAATCATCAGTGGGTGGCAGGATTTGCCATCACCTCCCCCACTGGCTCAACATCACGTCGGACAGATGGGTTTTGCAGATAGTCCAAAGGGGCTACTCCCTCCCCTTTGAGACTACCCATCCATCCATGCCACCTCAATTTCATTGTATGTCAGAAGATCACCTGGCCCTACTCCAACAGGAAGTTACGTCTCTCTTGGCCAATTAGCCATCGAGCGCGTTCCTACCCCAGAAGTAGATCATGTTTGTTATTCCCACTAATTTCTGGTGTCCAAGAAGGACAAGGGCCTGCGTCCTATTTTGGATCTCAGGAACGTCAACCTCTTCCTCCGGAAGGAGAAGTTCAAGATGTTGACACTGGCTCAGGTCCTGTCTGCTCTCGACCCTGGAGTCTGGATGGTAGTGTTGCACTTGCAGGATGCTTATTTTCACATCCCCACCCTGCCGGCCCACTGGCGTTACCTACGGTTCATGGTAGGCCACAAGCACATTCAGTTTACCAGCGCCCCTCGGGTGTTCACAAAAGTGATGGCGATGGTCGCAGCTCATATCCTCAGATCAGGGGTTCTAATCTTCCCCTATCTTGACGACTGACTGTTGAAGGCAGGCTCACCCCAGGCTGTTGTCTCCCACCTCCAGACTATGGCCGACCTGCATTCGAAGGGTTCTCCATCAGTGTGCAGAAGCTACACCTGATTCCCTCTCAGAAGCTCCTCTTCATCTGAGCAGTTATGGACACAGCGCAGTTTCGGGCTTATCCTCCCGAGCAGTGAGCCCGGGATATTAGGGCTATGATTCTGAACTTTCAGCCTCTATCCCGGGTTTCGGTCAGAATGACACTGAGGCTCCAGGTGGCAGAGGCAGGCTCTGCAGTGGGACCTGAAGTTCCAGTGGGCACAGTATCAGGGGACTCTTTCTGATTGGGTCCAGATCTTGGAGGGCACTGCATGCCAATTGCAGTGGTGGTTAACGAACTTGGTCAACGGCAGATCCCTCTCCCTCTCCCAACCAGAGTTCACAGTGGCGATAGATGCTGGGGTGGGGTGGCCACATGGGAGAGGCGGAGATCAGAGGCTTCTAGTCTCTGGCAGAGTCTGGGCTCCACATCAACCTTCTGGAGCTTTGGGTGATTCGTCTTGCACTAAAGGCATTCCTTCCCTCTGTCCGGGGAAGAGTAGTGCAGGTTTTCACGGACAACACCACCGCCATGTGGTACTGCAACAAACAGGTTGGGGTGGGGTCATGGTTCCTATATCAAGATGCTCTCCGCCTTTGGACATGGCAGGAACAGCAGGGCATATCTCTGGTGGTTCAACACCTGGCAGGTTCTCTGAACGCCAGAGCGGATGAACTCAGCCGCAGGTGCATGATGGATCATGAATGGTGTCTTCACTCGGAGGTGGTGCAAGGTCACTTTTGGCTCTGGGGAGAGCCTTGGTTAGAAGTATTCATCACCGACGAGAGCGCGCAATGTCACCAGTTCTGCGTGTTGGAATTTCCAGGGCAGCACTGGGCTAGGCGACGCTTTTCGTCGCGAGTGGAGTTGCGGTCTTCTATATGCCTTTCCACATATACCACTTCTGCCAAAAGTGCTGAAGAAGATCAAGTCCGACCGGGCCCAAGTCATTCTTGTGGCTCCGGATTGGGCACCAAGAGTCTGGTATCCCGAGCTGTTACACATGGCCATCGACCCTCCGATCAGACTGCCTCTTAGGGAGGATCTTCTGTTGCAGCAGCAGGGAATGGTCCTCCTCCGAAACCTGTCCAGTCTCCACCTCCTTGCGTGGAGATTGAACGGCGACAGTTGACCGATTTCGACCTTCCTCCTGAAGTCTGTAATGTTATCTTGGCAGCCAGGCGTCCCTCCACCAAAACGGTATACGCCTGTAGATGGAACAAGTGTGTGGCATGTGCGCAGCAAAGGCTGTGGATCCCTTTTCTGCTCCCCTTTCAGAGGTTCTTCTCTTCATTCTTCCTTTGGCCTAGCAGGGCTCTCTTCTGAGCACTCTCAAAGGCTATCTTTCGGCCATTTCGGCCTTCCTTCGGCTGCCTGACCAGCCTTCTCTTTTCCAGTCCTCTATTGTAAATCTCTTCTTTAAGGCATTACTCACTAGTTTCCTCCAACCCCTTTCGTAATGCCCCAGTGGAACTTGAACCTGGTTCTCACCTATCTTATGTGCGCTCCCTTTGAGCCGCTACATAACTGTCCTCTCAGACATATGAGTCTTATGACTGCCTTTCTAGTTGCCATCACCTCCGCTCGCAGGGTGAGTGAGCTTCAAGCCCTTTCTTCTAAACCTCCTTTCCTGGCTGTTCACCCAGACAAAGTTGTCCTTCGCACTAGGCCTTCTTTCCTTCCCAAAGGGGTTACTTCTTTCCACATAGGGCAGACCATTACTTTGCCCACCTTATTCCCTTCCCAGCATCCTTCTAAAGAGGAGAGGCTCTACCGTCTGGAACCAAAACGTGCGCTTTCGTTCTATCTGGATCGCACACAAAAATTCCAGGTGGATGACCAGCTCTTTGTTGGCTATGCGGGCGCCAAGAAAAGTCGGGCCGTGAAAAAACTGGCCATCTCCCGATGGGTCGTCCTTTGCTTCAAAATCTGCTACTCCTTGGTGAAAAAGGAACCTCCAGTGGGGTTGCGCACCCATTCCACCAGGGCAACGTCAGCCACTACTGTTTTGGGACGTGGAGTCCCCCTTCATGACATCTACCAGGCGGCTATGTGGGCTTCATTGCACACGTTTACCAAACACTACTGCCTGGACAGCTAAGTCCGGAGAGACGGCTTCTTTGGCTGTTCAGTTCTCCAGGACTTTCTGGTGTTAACTTGGTTAGAAGACCCACCTCCGGGGTTGGTATTGCTGGGGTATCTATTCTAAAGTGAGGAATCCATAACTAATTGTCTCTTTCAGATATATCGTTACCGAAGGTAGTTAACTTGTTCAACAAGTTGTTCATTTTTATTCTCCCGGGGGCTAGGGAGCTGAAGAGCACAACTTTACTAAATTCTTTTGAGAGCTATTCTTGCTATAGACCACAGCCACTTATCCCCGTTAAGTGACAGGATCTTCCCCCCTACTATTTGATTGCTGGAGAAAACTAGCTATTAGTTGATGATGCACTAAGCACAGGATTAGAGTTTTCGGATGAGAGGTAATTAACACTTTTTGCCAGATAGACAGCAATAAGGTGAAGTTTAGAATCAAGAGAAAGATGATGGCATAGATTTGGGGTTGTCTGTATATAAGTGACAGTAACCCCAAAAGAGTAAATGATATAAGTAAGAGGGTGGTATTGATAGGAAAAGGAAGGGCCTTAGGATAGAACTATAGAGAACGGAAAACCAGAAAGGTTAAGAATTTGAGGACTGACCAGTCCAGTATACAGAGTTCTTAAACCAGGACATATAAGAATGTAAGAACATAGCTAGAGATTCCCATCAAAGAGAATAGGGCAAAAAGTAGATTGATCAGCTGTTGCAAACGCAGCAGAAAGTTCTACAAAGAAGAGGAGTGAAGAGAATATAGAGTAATTAATGGCAGTTAAATAATTGGTTACAGGGAGTAGAGCAGTTTTAGTAGAGAGACCTGACTGAAAGATAGGCTGGAGTGGAGAAAACTGAGCTTTGGAGCCAAGGTAAAAGAAAACTTGTTCCTTGACCATTCATTGGTACACAGAAGTGAGACAAAAGAGCAATAAGGGAAAAATTAGAAGCAAAAGATTGAGTGGAGACTATTATGATGAATGGTAGCCGGTCTAAAAGAATTAAGAATGATTAAAGATACAAGAGAAAGGCTGAAAGAAGAGAAGAAACATGGTAAAATGCTAAATAATTATAGATATGGTAGTGACGTGGGAACATGGTAGCAGTGCAGCACCCCTTTTAAGGCCTCATTAAATAATTACAGTTCTGTAAATTATGTGGGCCATTTTTGTATGTGATCTTGAAAGAGACTTGATTTATGGATAGAGGACATAACACTCATCCAGTTTATTCAAGAGTTATAGAGAAAAATCACGGTTGTGCAGCTTGGTAAAGTGAGGAAGCTGAGATTAGAACCCAGGTCTTTTACTTCACCAGTCTAAAATAGTCACTGAATCACATATCTTATTTTGCCACGCTCACCTCCGTATTTCATTTGGCTTTTCCTGTCTTCTACATGACCCTGCTTTAATTTTCATGGTCTTTCTTCCACATTGTCAATGCTTTTTCTTATCCAATTTCCACTCTTTCTCCCGCTCCCTGCACGCACCTCTGTCCTATCAACATCCTTTATTTGTATCCTACCTCCTCCCTCACTTTTTTACATATCTTCTCTCCTTCCACATTATCTTTCTCCTTCTGCATTCTCATCCACTACTCAAGTCCCTCTCTACTCCTTACGAACTCCCTTTCGTCCCTTCCTTTCTCCTCTCCTGTAAAGAGTCAAATCTGCCTCTTTGCTAGTTCATCTGTACTTCAATTCTTGCATTTTTTTATTGTTTCTCAACCCCTTAGCCCCTTTGGGAGTGCAACCGTTTAAGTAGTGCTTTGCAAACTGAGTTGGCCCTAGGTCATTCCAACTGTAAGTAGACACATGGGTAACATGATCACATAATGTGACTGAGTGTGGAAAATTGGGCCCAGGATCTGGATTATATATTGTAAATTAGCCTCATTTTATCACCCCTCCATTTCTGTACTTTTCTCTCTTATGCTTTTTCTCTGCATTTTCTTTTCCCTTTTTTGTTTTTTCCAATTGCATTCTTTCGCTGTGTCCTTCAGCATCTGCACTACCCGTTTGCCCTACCATATTCTGTTGCTTTTTACACCTTTTCTTTTCTCCTTTTCTTTCACCCCTTTTCACTCATTTTTTTCCATCTTCTATTCTTCAACTTTTCTCTGAAATGCACAGTGGAGATAACATTTCAGAGCCTGGTGTCATTGAGCTGCTAAGTTAGATCATGCCCTTAGACCGATCTAACCAGCCGCTCCCTTTATGGCGCTCCAGCAGTACCTGAGCCATTAACTCGGTAAAAGATACACAATATGCTATTTCCAAATGTCTGTTTTTGTGATCAGAAGATTTTTTGGGACATATATTAGAATCATAGAGAACTATTGTATACTTGTAAACCACAATTGCCAAGTCACTGCATGGATATAGTGTATTATCGAACAACATGCACATAAGTGATGGTATATATCAAAACAACATACTTCTTGTGCTACTTTGGCTTGCAGTCTGATTGCCTAGTAAGTATATACAAATCTGCTTTTGGTTAAATTGATTGATCACTTGGAACAGCACTGTATCACTTTTATCATAATTTATTACCAACTACCTTTGGACAGATGTTAACCTAAAAGAAATTGAGCACAGGAAATGAAGATAACATTGATTAACATTTAGTCTTCATCCTCATTCATGCCTTCTTTTTGTGATCATCTTTCAGGAAAGAGTTTTTCTCAAGCACAAAAGCTGGCAGATTTAGACAGTGAGCTAGGAGCAATGCTTTTCAGCAGAACAAAGGAGGTTAGTGCAGCTTTGCAGCTCTCAAACCGAGAAGCAGATACCGTACGCAGGCGTAAACTGGAGAGAATGATGTCTGTGCGACAGCAGGAGTCGCAAGAAAATGTTAACCTGAGAAAATCTCTCATAATGGTAAGTTTTCTCATGCTCTGACTTTAACTAGTAACTAGTAACAATAAAAAAATGGTTTCAAAGTCTTTTAAATAATGGGTTAAACTGCGATTTGCACAGGAGTTGAAGAAGGCTCGGTGTTTCCAGGTTTTGAGGTCTCTAGTACACTGACCAATAATGTACAAGTATAAATTGGTACTCCTTAGAACAACAAGGTGTAGCTCTACGTACAATTGTCTTGGAACATCACTGAAGTTCGTGTTTGTGTTACCTAAGAGGTGTGAAACTGCATAACTGATTGTGCACTTATGCGTCATCCTCATTTTAGGCTTCTAGATTAAAGCAATTATAGTGAACAGGTTCTGCTCCAGCGATAAATTATGTGACCCTTTTAGAGCAAATGCAGAAGAATTTCTCTAAACAAGTAGGATCTCAGGGGATCTTGAGCCACAATTATAATGACAAATGGTCCTTGTTAGCACTGTGCAGCACAACTAATTATTCCTCTATATAGAGTAGGGTCAAAGAGCATGCCTAGGGCACGCAGTGTATAAATCTAATAAGAATAATTGAAACAGGTCTGTTGAACTTTTGTTCTAATATTTTGGTTGAAAGCCACCTTCAAAAATTGTACTTCTAGAAATCCCTTGAATGCCATTCTAAATCTTCTTAAATATTATAGGTGAACACTTACATACGATGTGTAGGGTTGTACAGCAAATATCTGATTTGATATGTGTGATACCTTATCAGACATCCATATGTGATACTTAAAATAGATTACTGTTTGAGGTAATATTGACTTCTATTCTCAGATCAACTGAAATTGATTCACTGGTTGAAGCTACTTGCAGGAAATTATTCTTATGCTTTCTGAAGTAATTATTGTCGATAAAATATGTATCAGGCTTGTTCAGAACAAAAGAACCTGTTCTACAGTAAACTCCATTACCATATTAAACCAAATAGACTGGTTGGAAAGATGTACAGAGTTCGAACACAATTCAACATTAGACAATGAGCAGGAAGTAAACAAGGTGGTAAGAGCACAACATAAGTTTAAGTGATAGACATGAAGGCAGTGAAATAACATAATGTAATGAAATCCTTAAGGTAAAGTAAAGTGGGGAAGAGATGGCCTAATGGCTAGGGTGGTCGACCTCGAATCTGGGGAACTGGGTTCGAGTCTGGGCAATGACGCTGAACATCCTGGGCAATCTCCCTGTGCATCACAAAAATTGAATGTGTCCTCATGTAATGCAACTGGTGCTATGTAAAGCACTCTGATACCCGATTCGGGTCACGTTCGCACTATATAAAACTCTGTAAAAAAAAAAAGGCCACTTGTTATTCAACAGACAACAAAAAGAGGGCAATTAAATATTTCCTAGGTATTGATCCAAACAATATTGGCACATAATGAAAGAAGAAACAGACATGGGCTTTGGGTAGGATTGTTAGGTGTCTTGGGTAGTTTACCTTGCAAAATCAGATAGGGAATGTCTTCTGATTTTAGAAGGCAGCCCTAAAAACACAGGAGCATTGACATTATAAAAAAAGAATTTAAGGACAAAAAACTTGGTTTGGTGATCATCACCTTGAGGCTTATTTATTTAATATTGAAAATCATATAAGTGTTGCCCACCTCGGTGGGGAGCGGGGGGAGGTTGTACATAGTTATATGGACATTGCTGTGATACCTTCTAAAAGAAAAAAATAACATACCCAGAATACACAAAAAACAAATGTACAACATAATCCTAATGTTAGTCCAAATAAATCAAAGCTGAACAGTCCATAAGAAAGAATTAATTTGGTTTCATGGAAAACCAACCATAGAGGAAGGCACAGATATGTACTGAGGTTTCAGTGTTGCTGTGTCTTTAGTACAGGTTCTGGAGCAGTCAGATGTTAGCTGCATACTTCCGTTTACTCTTGGTTTCCCACTGCCAAAGGTAGAGTTGCAGTTCTAATTGGATAACAGTTTATCCCTTTGCACACTCAACTCTCGAACGATAGCTTGGGCTAAAATTCAAGGCTTATTGCAGGAAGTTATAGGCTGATTGAAACTTGGGCAAAGTCAGACCCTGTAATCACACTCAAATAAATGACCATTCTGAGCTTCATTCTGTAACAAAATAGATATTTGTTATTATGAAAACTATTTATAATGTGACTCATCAAAAGTAGCTAAATATTCTTTTGGTTGTAAATTTTAGCTACAAGTCCTAGATTTAAAAGCAGAAGCAGTATTATACACTTTATACCTACTACAGTTTGCAGTGTTCTTTCTCAGTGCATAATCCAATCCTTGGGTCACATGGACATCAGTTATCCATTTGCTTTCCCCGGCTTTTTCTTTGATGTCCGTGCCACTGTCTTTGCTACCAATTGTCTCAGTGATCATGAAGACCGTGATAGGAACAGAAAATAAAGAGTGCTCTGTGAGCCCAAATTACTTTCTATAGGTCTTTCTTCTTGGACTTATCCTATCCCCTCACTATCAAACCCTGGTTTCTGAGTTGGGATAAGAAGACATCTCTTTAATGCCATTAGCTGGCAACAGATGCATAATGTCACTTCTGCTACGCTGCCATTTTGGTGAATCTACATCCATGTTAGGTTACCCTGAGGGAGATGTATCAAGTTCATCTTTGATGGTGGATGGTAACAATGATCTTTCTGTTCCTGGTTTCCATTTCAGCTCGGGGTTCCAGGATCATAGTTCAGTGGGCTTGAAGCACTGCTACTGAGGTTGTGCGCAAAACCTAGTCACGTACCACTTAAAAGTGAAGTGGATCTCGAACCACTAAAAGGAGGGGCTACTGATTTGTAAATGCAATTTTTACTGTCTCATTTTACTGGGATGTCTAATATGCTGCTATAGTAGGTTGCAGAAGGCCTTTTGGAGGATCAGTAGTAAACCTGCCCTGCTGAATGATTACTGCCTTGAATTTTGCACTTAATAGGTGTAACCGACATATCGGCCTTGTATCTTGAAAATGCAAGATTTCATCACCTTTTTCTGCTGATAGGGACACCCACTGAACATATTGCTACAACTGGGGACAGCAGGACAATATGGGTAAGGATCAACCGGACCTTTAAACCACCATATCTTATGGACCGTTAGTCATGTATCTGATAGAGACATCTAGCCGCAGATTCCTTAACTTGTGAATTCCCCCAGGTGTCACGAATCTGCGGGTAGACTGTCTCTACCAGATAGGAAGTTACCGAAGGTAAGTAACTTGTACAACCGGTTCTCATGGTCCTAAAATCAGGGTAATCATCCTTAGTCAACTAGCTCATTAAGGGTGATGTCTCATACAAAATTAATAACCGATTTATTGGTCTTCTTTTGACCATGCTTCTGCGTAAGACAGTGTTAATGTCCTGGAGCTTACACCATAAAAGTGGGCTGGTGTCTAGGGGCAGGGAAAGGGCCAATGCTGGTCTACCAGTAGGCACAGTTCTTTCGTGCCTGCAACATGGTCTTACTTCTTTTCTGATCCAGATATTGCGAAGAAACATCTAGTTTGGTCTAGGTCAGGTAGGTAACAGGCTCTCATAGCTCTGACGCAGGCTGTTCCATAGTGTTATCATCCATAAAGGAATTGGCTACTTACACCATTGGCTGCTACTAAAGGTCAGGGGAAGCTTCTTTTCTCTGTTGGTGTTCTTCTTTGGTTTTAGGCTTCTTCTCGGCCTTGGGGATCTGGGGCGGGGTAAATGTTGATCTTGGTAAGTCATCCTTTACCAAACGATTGGCCAAGAGTTTTAGTTTAAAGTCATGGTATATAGAAAGCAACAGCTCGGTAGGGACACTATTTATCCATAGGTGGTATGAGTTCTTCCTGGGTAGTTAAAAGATCTGGGCTACTCATTCAGCCAGTGCATTTTACCTGCTGCTCCATTCTTTTAATAAATGTGGATTGTAGCCTAGAAACCACACCAGGGTGAAACTTATAGAGTCTTCGATGGCCATGCCCTTATTGTTTTTTATTTTAACATATTTTTATTGCCATTTATTGCACACTGAATCGGTTACCATCATTACTATTTTACAATCATCCATTATGTTAAGGAACACTACATTTGTAATATATTCAGTGGCATCTCGCCGTATGCGGTTCCATCGACAACTGCATCCAACTAAGGATAACAACTTGCATATCGTAAACAGTGAAAAAAGACTTTCTAAATTGCTGTACATTATAAGGTTTTCTATCCACCACAATATTTTCTCCAAACCGTAGGCACCTATAAATGGCCTGTGGTCTGACCTATCTCAAGTTAGGGCTCCAACAGGGAGGTTTCCCAGATAACGCCTTTCATATGCAACTATTAACAAATGTATGCTGGGTGGTATGCTGTCATTCAGGATAAACTATTATAGACATGTGCTCAGTAGTCGGGCAGGGGGAGTCCGACCAACAGTCTACTACCCATTTACTCCAGGCACTTGTTACATGCAATGAAATCCCTCATGCAACCGCATAGCAAAACCTCTCATGTAACCCATCGCAAATCTGGCCCATCCATCTAGTCCCTGAGAGACTGCCTCCTCCGGACCTTGTCGCCCAGTGTGTATCATCCTTCGTTTCTGATCTCTGGGCTGCAAACACTCCTCAGACCCCCATCGGGGACCCGTCTCTGCCACCGCCCTCCGATTCCTGTTCGCACTCATAGGTATCCAGGGTCTCTCTCCATTGCAAATGGATCTCATACTTATATCTAAAGGTAATAGCAGATGGAGAGTCAACCGCTCTTTTATTAGATGCTTAATTTGCCTATTCTTTTGAGACTATTGCTAATGAACTCTTTCAGCTAAATTAGACTGATAATATCTCTATGCAGACTGTTTAGACTCGTTTAAGGTCACTGTCGGGGTTTTTATTATCAATTACATATAAATAAAAAGACAAAAATTTAATATGAAAAAGTAATGGACCTGCTGAGGAATATTAAACAATTACAGAATGCATATTTTGCTTCCCATTTCCAAACCTGTCTTGATGAATTAGAAAAAGCTACATTTCATTTTAATAAGCTGTCTACAGAGAATGCTGCTTTATATTTATTTGAATTGAGTGCTAAATGCTATAGAGGTCAGAACAAAATGGGCAAAGTCTTAGCTAATTACTTTAAAATTAATAAAGATCGTTTTAAGGTTGAATCTCTTCTCTAGACGGTAATATACCAATTCTCAAATACTCTGAACTTTTGAGTGAATTTTCACGCTAATATGAACGATTATGCACTCCTAAAACAATCCCTCAACATGATAACATTTTGAATTATCGGTCAGAAAAACTGAAGGAACATAATTTGCATATACATATTTCTTCCCTTGAAAATGATATGACAAGATATAATTAATGCAATGCTTCTGGTCCTGATGTTTTTTCTATTGAAATTTATCACTATTTTTCTAAATTGATTTACTCTAAATTGCTTGAAGTGTTTACTTTTTTTGCAAATAATAAATCAGTGGTAGGTACTTGCCAAGATGCTTTAATACATCTTATACCCGAGGAAGGCAAGGATCCTACATTTTGAAGAACTGTTGAACTATTTTACTAGTTAATACGGATGATAAAATCTTAGCTAAAATCATTGCACTACATCTAGACCCTCTATTAACAAATGTATTAGGGAGTGGTTTCATCAAGGGTAGGCTTCTTTTGGACAATGCTCAAGTTTTCTTCACTATCTTAAGTAAATCTAAAAATTATAAACACCCAATAGTAGTAATATTTCTTGCCGCTGAAAAAATGTTTGATTGCATGGATTGAAGTTTTGTCTTTAATTCACTTTCGTCGTTTGGTTTTATTCCACATTTTTTCAAACTTAATTTCACTTCTATTCTCATCTCCTAATGCATCCATTCTTGTTAACAGCTTAATTTCCAAGCACATTTCTTTCAGCTTCATAAAGGAGTCATAGAGGGTGGTCCTAAACTTTTCATTCTTTCTCTAGAATCCTTTATTTTCAATAGAAGACAAAGTGATAACAAACCTGGATTCCAATATGGTGTTAACCAAATTAAGACTTCTGTTTACTTGGATGATATTCTTGCCTTTCTTTCTAATCGAGATTCATCCTGCTTTTCTGGAAGAGGTTAATGATTTTGCAGTAGTTTCTAGATATAAATTAAATACAGATAAATGCGAAGCTCTTCCTATTAATATATTATCTTTAATACATGATTTTAGTTTATCTGATTTTGCATGAAACACGGATTAATTCAAATATTTAGGACATCGGTTTACCAAATCCAGTGCTGACAGCTAGGGACCAGAAGTAGTGGTGGTGGGGGAGGGGGGGGGGGGGGGGTGGGGTTAAAAAGAAAAAGTCACTTACCTGTGTACCGCTGCCGCCTCTCCTCCGTCCTCTTCTGTTCCTGACTCCTGGCAGCACACAGGCTCCCAGACTCCCCTAAGCCAATCACAACGCTGCTGTCATGCTGGTAATAGCATTACCAGCATGACAGCAGTGTCGTGATTTGTCTGAGCAGACTGGTTTGCCACTCATACAGTGCCTGGGAGCCAGGGACTGTTCTATACCGAGCTGTGCAACACAGCTGGGTGGAGAAATGCTACGTGCGTGTGACAGTTTGGCCTTTCTAAGACAGCCGGCCAAACTCTCATTTGCACTAATGGTGCTCAACTGTCCTTTTCCCTGCTGGCTGCTGCTGTCTCTGGCTCAGTACTGAAAAATAAAATTATAATAACATTGTGTTAGTATCTTTTTATTTTTCCTTATTGCACTGCTCGGTGAGCAGTGGGGCGACGCTCCTTTACCTTAACGGAGAAGCAGCTGCTGACCAAGTCTAATACTGTAAAATTAAATAATAAAACCATTACTAAATTATCCAATTTAGTTGCCAAATGGAATCCCATATTTTTGTCCTGATGGGGTCACCTTGACTTTACTCAAATTTTAGTCCCCATAGTTCATTATAGCCATTTTACAGTTCCTATTAGCATTACATCCCAAAAAATCCACTATATCATCATTGTTATTGAATAAGAAAAAAACCTTATATATCACTTAACACATTCAAATGTAATAAACATGAGGGGAGTTCATTACCCAGACCTACCTGCCTATCATAATGATTTCTTTTTTAAGCAAACCACATACTGACTATCAAACAATATAACTCAGCCCACATCACTCTGGACAGGCCTAGAACAGCATCACATTTTTCTTTTTCTAACAAATACTTTTTATCCTTCACTCAAAAATAGTCTCTATATCTCTTCCAATTCTGAAAACTGTCTGTAGATTAATAAGGCCATTGCTTTTTCCTCATCTTTGTGAAAAAGAACATATCTTAATTCTTCATTTTGGCCTAACAATCTAATTAAATTAAATACTAGAACAATTTATTGGGCTTCATGGAGGAAAATGTGTTTACTCTGGGTACCCCGGCTTGTAAAAAATGACAGACCACTTGTCTTTCTGGAAGCACATGACTTGTTTCATTTAGTTTCCTAATATATTAGAAAATGTGATTCTTTAACTCAAACCTTTTCCCAAACATATAATACATTACAGTCTAGTAATACCCCAACTACCCAAAATTCTCATCTCATAAACATTATTACTCTTTCCAAGAGTGTCAGTCATTTACAAAGCCTTCCATACTTCTTCTAGTTCTATGCCTAAATAGATATTGACTCACAGTGGGAGCAGGACTTAAATGTTTCATGACCAATTACAGTGTGGAATGCAGTGTGGATTAAAATTCTGAAGTCTTCTTGAACTTCTAATATAGCCCGCATTCTATTTTCTTTTTTCTGATTTGAAATATATTTTACTTACACGTCCTTATATTCATGCATTCTGGTTATGACTTTGAAAAAAAGTTATGTCTATTTTTTGTGCTAATGTTCCTTTTACTTATTAAATGTATTTTTAGAAAGTCTTTCCAATGATTGGATATGTTCCTCTTTAAATGTTAGTATCACAGATTTGATGCTTGTAGTTTTCTTTCAGCAAATAACTAAAGAGTAGAAAATCTCTAAGGATATTTCCTTCCAAACTTGGAACTTGTATATGCTACAACAACGTACTTGACAGACATATGTGAATCCTATTTCACTCACCATCAAAAAAGAGACAATTTTGTCACTTGAAACTGTGTTTCTCAGTATGTCAGCTCAATTTTCCAAACTCCACCAGCCAGTTTTTGTAAACGTTCCCAAACCATCTTGATATTTATGCTTATTAACATGGTTGTGATTTTACTTTTCTTCTATAACGAATATAGTAGCATATGTTCTACACATTTATATAGCTAACAAAGATAATTTTTCCTTTTTTTAATACTTAGTATATTTCTATAATCTTCATCATGGTTCCTCTTATATTAGCCAAATGTGTTGCATTTTTACTTTCGTGTCTCTTTGTTTCTCGTTTTGTTTTTCTGTCGTCATTACTCTGACTTTTCTTTCTTCTTTACTGGCTGATATTTATTACCGGCATATTACTGTAATTTTACTTGATCTTTTAGTACACTTACTAGCATATGTTCCTCTTCAATTCTGTGTTAATTCTTTACATGTATGGATATTATTTATGATGTATTTTCAGATTAAAGAAACTCTCTTTAAACTTAAAACATTAATGAGCAAGACATGATCAACGTAAGAAAGGGACATACGATACTCAAGGATTAAGAGCAGACAAGCTCCATAAAGTTCTATTGTCGTATTTTTCCATTAAATAAGGCAGAACCCTCTATCAGACTAATGAAGATTTCTGCAATTTTAGCATTTGTCTCCTTGGTGGAGTGACAACCATATCTTACACAATTCCATTTTGCAATGACATGTTTTGATTCTATTGTGGAAGAAAGATTAGTTCTGGTATTGCTTAACTGGATTAGAGCAGTCCCCTTGGTTTGTGATTTACTATGCAATGTTTTCCAGATAAAGCAAAACACTGTGTGGCTCTACTGTGTGGATTAACAGTTAGCCAACCTTGTATAGATATTTTTTTATTCCAAAAATGATATGATCGCTCGATTTTGAACTCCTTGAAGTAGTCATGTAAAGAGGGAGTCACATTTTTAAGCAAGAAGGTTTATCGCCTTCTTTTAGTGTGGTCCACATAAATACAAATTCCAATCTTAGATACCGTTGATGAATGATGATGCACCATTATGACCACGTTCTGAACCCAGAGATCAACACACAGTCTATCATGCCCATCATCTAAAAAACTTTCTCAGATTTCAGACTACCCCTAATTGTTGAGAGGGTTGACCCCTGAAAATTGGCTTTAAGGAAGTAGATTTTGTGATTTAGAGTTTGAGAAGCACAATGTTTAGTCTTTATTTAAGCAAAACCAGTTGTGTTCCAGACTGTGACTACCAACTCTGTGCCTCTTCTGAATCCACATTTAGGTCCCAAATTATCGTTATACAATTGTATATCTGACAGAGCAGACAACCAAGGTTAGAGGTCAAGGTGTGGTGTGGGTACTAAAAAGGATTGGGTAGGTTCAGAACCCTGGGTTAATAGCATTATGGAAAATATAGCCAGGCTGACTCAAACCTGTTGGCCCGAAATATGCAAATCCACTTCAGGGCTTGTCTCCAGGTAACTATGTAAGTAACAAATGATGCACATACATGTATATGGATTGTAAGTAGTGCAGTAAATCAGACATACTCCTATAAAACTAAAAATGTAGGAATTATATTTCTGATGGCTACTTCAGCTTGCAGATACCTCACCTATTGAATAATCCCTGGCGTCTACTAGTTCTGGAAACTTAAAGGCTGTAATACGCTGTTATGGGGTGCTAGCTTCATACAGACACTAGAAGTGTAGTCACATGATGTCACAAAAGCCACAAAGTGCCCGCCACAGCACAACAATATCACTTCCCATTTTTATGTGTCTTCGACGAGGATGCAGAACTCACTTGCTCTGTTGTATGAGCATTTCCACTCAGAAATTGTTTTGTAGCAGTACTTGAATGTCTCCCCAGAAGCATTCAGGCTTCAAGTCTTGTAGAGATTGTGAGGGACAGATGTCCATTTCTAGATCCTCACTTTATCTATCTCTGCGGCTTTGGGTTAGACCATGACTTAAGGGCCTGCGAGTCATGCCTTAGCACGCACCCCAAGACATTTAAAAAACAAGAGACTAAACTGTTCATGCCTAAGGCCTGTGATGAGAGGAAAGGTTGATATATTTCTCTAGGGTCTGTCCTAGGTTAACTTCTTCACTTCCAGAATGCTAAAGAAGCATAAAAAATATATAAAGCACAGCAAGGGTAAGGGTAAGTCTCCTCAAACTCAACTCCCACAGGATCATCATCCTCGGAGCTGGAGTTGGTAGAGTTGGAGCAGTAGTTCCTCTCTGATGTAATAACTGAAGTGGGCCCAGGAGCTACCCCGCTCCCCTCCGGCACCAAATCTGGCTTACTCGAACTTTCCGGCATGAGGTACTGTCCCAGCATGGTTTCTCAATTCTATTTTCAGCATTTTTGTTCAGGTGACAGCCCCATGAGGTGCATCTTCGAGGCCATGGAGTCAAATGGCATGCTAATCTTCATGCCTCTTGCCCCAGTGCCGGTGCCTGTTTGGTGCTGCGCCTCAGGCACCTGCTGCTCTTCCAGTTCCTCCTTTTACATCAGCGCAAAGATGCGCTGCTTCACCTCTGTCACCTGCGCCGTGGCTGGCTCTGCCTCACAGACTACCGATGTCACCTCCTTCTCCACTGGCACCAGAGTTGGTGCTGCCACCTCTCCCTGCTACTGAGCCCCCAACTCAGCATGAGCAAGTGAGTATTGGCCAGAGACTTTTGGAGGAAGGAACAAATGGCCTTTGGCCAAATGATTCATGAGCTCTTAGACTCAGATTCAGACCCTTCCCTGGTCCAAGACCATCTAGCAACAAGGGATGGCAGCGCTCCTGCTGAAGGGAGTGGTGGAGTACCAAAGAAGAAGATGGCGCAGAGATGCTGTTCACAGTACTTGCTTGACCTAAGAAGGAGACCAGTTGCGTCCAATCCTGACCTCAGGTTCCTGAACACCTACCTCCGGAAGGAAAGGTTAAATATGCTGATTCTAGCTAAGGCTCTGTTAGCGTCAAAGCAGGAGATTACATGGTGTCAGTTGACTTGCAGAATGCGTACTTCCACATCACAATTCTGCAGTCGCAGTCGAAGTACCTGGGTTTTGTGGTGGGTTCCACCCAGTTTACATTACTCCCATTCGGTTTGACATCTGCACCTTGAGTTTTCACCAAGGGGATGGCAGTGGTTGAGCCCACCTCAGATGATCAAGTATTCCAATTTCCCATACATGGACCACTGGCTACTCAATGCCAAGTCTCTGGAGTTGATGCCACACAGCCTGCAGTCAGCAGCATTTTTGCTGTTCTGCATTGGTTTTTCAGTAAACAGACCCAAATCATACCTGTTGCCCTCCCAGCGTCTTTTGTTCATAGCGTCAGTTCTGAATATTACCCTCCATGCTTTTCCTCCTCTGCAGAGGATCCATGACATCCAGAATATGGTTCCATCCTTCCTGGAAGATGCAAGAGTTACAGTCTCATTAGTATTATGCCTGGTAGCCTCCTGTATCCTACTGGTCACACTTGTTCGTTGGCATTTGAGGGCTCTGCAGTGGAGCCTCTGCAGGCAGTGATTCCAGCATTGGGGTGACCGTTCAGACACCTTTGTGGTCTAATGGGATGCTGGGTCGGAATTGGTTTGTTGGGGAGAACAAGTTGAACCTTTGCCGAGGGATGCGCTTCAGTCCTCCAGCTGGTGCCCGATAGTTAAGGATGCCTCCTTTCTAGGATGTAGGTCTAATCTGCAGGATCTGAAGTTCAGGGCTTCTGGTCTTCAGAGGACCATGTGTTTCATTTCTATTTTCTAGAACTGCAGGTGAATTGGTAGGCAACCAAGGCCTCTCTCCCCTCATCCAAGGACAGTCTTTTCAGATTTTGATGCACAATATGACTGCAATGTGGTTCATGAACAGTCAAGGGGAGTAGAGTCTCAACTCCTGTGACAAAAGGCATTGAGACTGTGGTCATGGCACACCACCATCAACATCAAGTGATTTGGATAACAGCCAGTCACCTAGCGGGGTCTCAGAATATCAGAGCCAGCAACCTGAGCTGACATTATCTTGCCGATCATGAGTAGTGTCTCCTACAGGACGTTGTACTGGACATCTTTGCCAAAAGGGGCATTCCTCAGGTGGACTTGTTCACCTCATCAGAAAATGCTCAGTGCCATTATTTCTGCACACTCTAGTATCCATTGAGGTGCGCTATGAGGGATGCCTCCAGTTCCCTTTGAGGTGGATCTTTCGGCTCCACTATTTGTGTCCCCCATACCTTTGATTTTTCGAGTTCTGCTGAAGATTCACCATGTCCAGGTTATAATCATTCTAATTGCCCAGATTGGCCAAAGAGTGTGTGATATAAAGACCTTCTGTGTTTCTTCTAAGTCTCCCCACTCTGGCTGCCGGCTGCTACTCTCCCAGTTGCGGGGAGACGGTGCTGCACCCCAATCTCCATGGCCGCCACCTACATGCCTCGAGATTATACAGGGATGTCTATGCCCCTTTCGGTTACCAAATGAGATGGTCGACGTTACCTTGCCAGCTTGTCGCCCCCTGCTCAGAGATGGAGCCGTTTTGTATTATGGTGCTCAGGCAACAATGTGGAGTCTTTAGAAAACCAATTGTCACAGGTCCTACAGTTACCACTCTTCCTGGCTCAAAGAGGTTGTGTGGTGAGCACTGTAAAATGGTACTTGGCCGCAGTGCCAGCATTCCATTGTCTCCCAGACCTAATTTCCTTGTTCAAATTCATCATTGTAATGAGGTTCCTCAAAAAGTCAACTGATCTTTTTCACTCAACCCCTTTTGTTATGCCCAAGTGGAACCTAAGTCTTGTTGTGACTATTGTTGATGGGGTCTTTTTTAATTTTTATTGACTATGAAGACAGTGTTTTTGTGGCAATCCCTTTGGTGAAACTGATCATTGAGTTGCAGACCCGGAGTGCCTGCCCACCACTTGCATCCTTTTTCCCTGACAATCTGGTGTTGGAAACAAGGGCTTCTGTCTTTCTAAAGTGGTGACACCCTTTCATTTTGGCCAGTCCATCACCTTTCCAGCCTTTTTTCTCCTTCCCCAACGCATGAAGTCGCTACTTCGGATCCTAGGCAAGCTTTTAGTTTTCACTTGACTGTACCAAAGACATCCGAGTGGATGATCAATATTTTGTTGGGTAGTGTGGCAGTAGGAAAGGAAAAGCAGTTCAGAAGCGGATGTTATCCCGATGGAACATAATTTGTATGAAGTTGTGGTATGCCTGCCTGCCTGAGGGAATCGGAGCTCACTCCATCAGAGCCGAGTCATCATCTTCAGCCCTCACAAGAGGTGTTCCTATTGCAGAGATTTGCAAGGCGGTGAGATGGGCATCCTTACACACCTTTGCCAAGCATACAAGGGTTGTAAGCGTATATTCCTCCTTTCCCAATTTTTGTATTCAATTCCATCAATCGGTAAATTTTCCTTAAATACTACAGTACCAGCTGAAAGATGTGAGCAAATTTCTTTTTATTAGTTTTTTATCCAATATGGAAAAGCACCGCTTCGCAAGTCAATCCCATCCAACTTGGAGAAACTAAACAATTTTCTTAGTGTCTTCACACACAAACGCTGAGTCTTGATGTAAGTTTGTAATGCTCATTTAATGATCCATTTTTAGGAAAAAACCAGCCAACGCGTTTCGTTCTGAAAACAGAACTTCTTCAGGGCTGAAAGTTTAAAACATATAAAATAACAGTGTAAGTGCTATACAAAACAACACACAAAAATTATGTACAAACATGACAGTGAACATAGAAACCACAACATATAAGAAAAAGAGGAGTTGTGGCATTTCATCATGTATACAAAAAGTGCCTATTTACAGTATTTACACGGACATTTAACATAAAACATTTAAGTGCTGTACATAGTTATTTACACTGGGGATTGAATGATAACCAAATCTATTCCAAATCCTCTCATGTTTAGATCAAATCTCTCACTTATCACATTTATGTAAATTTCGAATTAGACTCATATGTGTCCCTTAAAGACCGCAATTTTAGTAAAGGCTGTAGGATACATAAAACTTGTCATTTGTCATCATTGATACTTTTACTGCTCCTGATTAAACCTTCAAACCACAAAGTATGTTATTAATCTCCCAGAAAACGGGTCGCCAAATTCAAGCATCATTATTCCACATTTCCACCTCCTACCACCTTACTCAATGGTGAATTTAAAACACAGCAAGAAACGAAATGTTAGATTTCTACCATTTCCAACCATATATAGGTCAATTTCCAAGATGTGTAATGACAGTGACCACCACAGCCACTTCGTTCCACACTTCCTTGTCTCTAAGTCATATATGCTGTTCATAGAATATATGCTTGCACCTGCGCCTTCTATGCACAGTCAGCACGAGCCATTAAGGCCAAATATCGTCAACAAAATCAATGAATAAATAATAAAACAGCTCGTAAATAGGAAAAGCATGCAATATTCCATACCGAAATAGTTGTTCCAAGGCGTGTTAGGTTCCAATTTTAAGAATTAATGGAGGGAGGAAAGAGAGCTTTTTGTCCTTATACTTCTTTTCTTTTCTTTATGTTATAGCTCTTTTTATTAGTGTTCACTCAGGATTTCCTCTTTTAATGCTCATTATACATTTATCCATTATGCAGTTGATTCATACAGCAAAGGATAGAACAGCCGACACGTGTTTCGCCCTGTTTGGCGAATAGAACCAGGGCTTTCTCAAGGCTGTTAATTGAAAAAAAGAGCAATTATACATACTAAGTCCAACAACCAAAAACAAAAGAAGAGAAAAATAGGTGAAATGTGAACCCTAATACCACAACCAGTGTTATTAAAAAGGCCAATTTAGAAATAGCAAGTTTTCTAAAATTCCGTATCAAAGAGTGTAGCCAATCTCAAAGTGCAAAAAAAGAGTGAATTATTTAAAAGCCCAAGCATCGATTAGAATAGTTTAAAAGATATTTTCGAAATCTTTTTGGAAAGACCTGCAAAAAAAGATGTATCGTTCATGCAATGCTTGCAGAAACTAAACAGGAAGAAAAATAAAGTACTGGCAAATGGTAAGAGTGCTGTTAATTTGGAAGTAGATACGAGGAGACTATCAGTAGTTTTAGGTGCATTTTCAAACATGAAGAATGTGTTAGCATGCATGGATTTAATGTACTCGGAACAAAATAGATCCAGAAATTACCTATTTTTTAGTATTTTCTTTTTTGTCAGACAGCAAAGCATTGTTTACAAACAAAGTCACATGGTGGAGTATAAGTCATCCATAGTCCTATCAAAAAATCTTTCAATACATACATTTGCGTCAGTCAACTTATATGCAACTTTAAAAAAACATCACTGTTTTCATCTGGGATTCATATTCAGTCTTGGGATTCCTGGACCTTACCGTTCCCTTTCACACACCTTTACCAAGCATTACTGTTACATTTTGTGAGATTTGTGCTGCAAGATTTCCACATCCAATCATCTAGCGGCCCTTTTCTGGGGACAAAACATCTTGGTATTCTGGGCAACAGGAAAGGAATCTGTAGATGGAAGTATCCATCGAAAGAAAAAGTTGCTTTCCTCTTGTATCTTTCTGGTGATATTTGATCTACCTGCAAATTCCTCCTCGCTTAATTTCTGTAGTACAGAGAAATAATTAATAAAGGCCCAGTTAGAGTTGGTACTGCACTACTTCTAATCAATCTGCTCCATCTTCTCACCTCTAAAGGTTTGGAAAAAATGAATGGAAATTGATGTTGTTATCGGGAGTGGGTGCTATATTGCTTCGGTAACATAGTCTGATGTCACTATTGGCATCGATACAGAGCCAGCACCCCCTCCAGGCATTTTAGAGCTTTGATGTTTCCAGATCCAGTCTGATACCTTGGATTATTCAGCAAGTCACACATTGCAGATAGACGGAGTTTCCACAAGGAAGATTGTTACCAAAGGTAAGTAACTTTTTCTTTATCTCTAAAAATGCTTATTAGAAATTAGTGAAAAAGCAGTAATGTCATCCTTCCTCATTTGGTGCCAGCAACACAATACTTCCTGGGGGCTACTTCAATATTTATTAGATTTTTTTTCAGATGAAATTCTCTACTAGCACTCACTGTTAACTATGCATAAATTGTAAATAATTCTTACAAAAATTCAGAACTTGCTCTAATTTAATTGAGTATCTCCTTTTTAGTAACCAAACCTGCTTTTTTATGAAGTTTACATGGAGTTTCAAAACATTTCGATCTGTGATCTCATGTGTGTTTCTACATCAATTCTATTATTTATGAAATCTGAGATTTAGAATTAGTGAATGTAAAAACTTGTTTTGCCCCCGCCCGAAGCTTCAGAACAACGTAGGAGAATTTTGCAGCCTGGGATAGGGAAAAATCTAGGATTTCTTTCAGACCAGAAATTTGGACTCCGGAGATTTTTCTACAGTACGTTGCTCCTTATGCTTAAGAGAATTCAGGGACTTCCTGTAAGCATCTCATGCCTGTGCATGAGAAACTAAGTAGTACAAAAGGGGGTGGTGATGGACGGAGCATCTGAACCAATCAAACACTCACACCCAGTCAAAAGATCTGGGTTTAATCCATCACCGTTCTTTAGCCCACTCTGCCACCCAGTTCAGACATGGCCATATGCAAATCAGTCTGACCCTGTGCCTCATGGGAACAGTCCAGCCCGAACTGCCAAGCCATGCCTTCCCTGGACCGGAAACATGCTTCCTAGGACCGGTTTCTGGCATTTCAGCCGTCTTCAGCCAGGCTTGCTTGAATCCAGTGGCAAAGTGAGCAAGGGACTCACGTCTGAGCATACCCTGCCAACTTATGGCGAACAAAGCGGTACAAAGCAAACACTCACACCCAGTCAAAAGATCTGGGTTTAATCCATCACCGTTCTTTAGCCCACTCTGCCACCCCAGTTCAGACATGGCCATATGCAAATCAGTCTGACCCTGTGCCTCATGGGAACAGTCCAGCCCGAACTGCCAAGCCATGCCTTCCCTGGACCGGAAACAAGCTTCCTAGGACCGGTTTCTGGCATTTCAGCTGTCTTCAGCCAGGCTTGCTTGAATCCAGTGGCAAAGTGAGCAAGGGACTCACGTCTGAGCATACCCTGCCAACTTATGGCGAACAAAGCGGTACAAAAGGGGGTGGTGATGGGAAGAGCATCTGAACCAATCAAACACTCACACTCAGTCAAAAGATCTGGGTTTAATCCATCACCGGTCTTTAGCCCACCCTGCCACCCCAGTTCACACATGGACATATGCAAATCAGTCTGACCCTGTGCCTCATGGGAACAGTCCAGCCCGAACTGCCAAGCCATGCCTTCCCTGGACCGGAAACAAGCTTCCTAGTACTTGTTTCTGGCATTTCAGCCGTCTTCAGCCAGGCTTGCTTGAATCCAGTTGCAAAGTGAGCAAGGGACTCACATCTGGGCATACCCTGCCAACTTATGGCGAACAAAGCGGTACAAAAGGGGGTGGTGATGGACGGAGCATCTGAACCAATCAAACACTCACACCGTCAAAAGATCTGGGTTTAATCCATCACCGTTCTTTAGCCCACTCTGCCACACCAGTTCAGACATGGCCATATGCAAATCAGTCTGACCCTGTGCCTCATGGGAACAGTCCAGCCCGAACTGCCAAGCCATGCCTTCCCTGGACCGGAAACAAGCTTCCTAGGACCGGTTTCTGGCATTTCAGCCGTCTTCAGCCAGGCTTGCTTGAATCCAGTGGCAAAGTGAGCAAGGGACTCACGTCTGAGCATACCCTGCCAACTTCTGGCGAACAAAGCGGTACAAAAGGGGGTGGTGATGGACGGAGCATCTGAACCAATCAAACACTCACAGCCAGTCAAAAGATCTGGGTTTAATCCATCACCGTTCTTTAGCCCACTCTGCCACCCCAGTTCAGACATGGCCATATGCAAATCAGTCTGACCCTGTGCCTCATGGGAACAGTCCAGCCCAAACTGCCAAGCCATGCCTACACTCTTAATTTAGTGCCCCGCACCTCTAGTTCCCTTCCCCTGGACCACCAGGGGATAGTGTGGTTACGATTTCTGTTTCTATGGCACATACATCGTAAGTGTATTATCACGTTGATTCGGTATTGCACTGGTATTAGTTTTCGTCATGTTTTTTGTCAAGGAGCATGTTTTTGCATGCACGTTTTTTCACACATGATTTCATTTTAAACAAATCGTAAATTAGTTTTCTGTTGAAAGCACTTGTCAGGTATTTGCCTGTGGTTAAGTTAAGCTTAAATCTTCATGTGGGGACAAGTTTTGTATCACGAAGTGGATCTTATGTTGGCTCACTGTATTCATTTTGATTCAGAGCATTTACTTTAAATTAGGGGGTCATGTGCACTGTTTATTTGGGGGACAATTACGCAGGTGTCATTATGGTTGCAGTTGCATGGCAAGTACACAGTATTGAATTAGGCATTTCTGAGTTATTGAGTGTTCATTAGCCATGGACAACATGTTATTTAGTGTTATTTAGTGTATATTCTGATAGGACTGTTTACTTAAACTTCTTATTGTAGTTACCCCCGGCGAAGGGATCATTCCTGAAATGCATTGCATGTACAGGACATTGGATGAGATCTGGAATGTTAAGAACAGAGGAATGTAGTTATGTACAGTTTTCATTGTGGAATTTGTATTTTGGATCCATCAGGCTGCTAATTAAAATTACAAAACCTAAATATCAACGTTTCATTTTATTCAAGACTGTTTTAGCATACATAAAAAAAAAAAAAATGATCACTGTGAGATTGTAGCTGGAGTTACATTGGCCAACTGGCCACACACATTTCTTTTTTTCTCAAAACCTTTTTGAGGAAAATCAAGTCAGACACATTACACTGTGCAACATAGCAGCTCAAATTGACACAGTAAAGATCAAGTCAATCATTTGAAAACAAGTTGACTACACCTTGCAAGAAACAGGAATACATTAAGGTTGAGATCACTGCTTCACTACACAGGGGTCCCTCCCCTCATGGCGGGTCACACAAACGGCAATAGCAACAGTGGGGAGACCCGAAAGGCGAGGGGCCTAAAAGGAGGGAGGAGGCAGTCACTGACCAGCACCGTCGGCCGCCGCGGGTGCAGGGCCGGCGGGGAGAGCGAGAGAGGCAGCACCACTAGGGAGGGAACGGGAATGGAGATAAGCCACCAGAGGACCCTAAATGTCAACAGGTCAGGACTTGGCGGGCAGTAAATCCCAGAACTCTGATAACATTCTGACACTGAGAGGCATCCTCCAGCCAGCTCTCTGCTCTAGGAGCAGGTCTACGACCCCAACACATGGCCACTCTACGCCTAGCCAGGACCAGCAGCATCGCAATCAGGCGTCGGGAATGGCATCTGGACAGAATTTTACGAAACCAAAATGGCACAGGGGAGGGTCAGGATGCACTGTGGCACTAGTAATGTCAGAAATAGTGGAACACACCACCCGCCAGAATTCAGAGACCTTAGGGCATAACCATGCTAAGTGTGTGAAGTCCGCAGCAGGGGCAGTGCAACGCATACAAGTGTCCCTTGGAATAAGCCCGAGCTTGTGGAGCTGAGCAGGGGTGCGGTACAACCTGTGCAAATACTTAAAATGTATCAGACGGAGCCAGTAATTTGGTGACAGCTTCTTCATCTGGTTACAACAGTATAGCCAGTCAGCCTGCGCAATGTCCGTACCTAGATCAGCGCCCCTCGCCTCCCGCGCCCGATCCAAAGAAATAGAGGTGGACGTCCGAGTAAGAGCGTATAATTTGGTAACTAATTTGTGCGGGGACGGGGATGTATACACGAAGTCCAGAGCCGGCATGGTGGGTGGGGGCTGAGGGAATGTAGAGTGTAGTTTCGACAAATAGCACACAGCTGGTAGAATAAAAGCGTGTCTAGCGGGCCCAAGGAGTCAGGAAGAGAGTAGAATGTGTTCCCTGGGTAAAGATCCGCCACTGTCTGCAAACCCAAACGTGTTGCATGCCTAGACCTGCCAGAAGGCTGGAGTGGGAGAAAATCTGGGTGGTTCACCATTGGCACAGCATTAGCAGTGAGTGGAGAGCCGGCGAAGGCCGGACCAGGCCCAGCTCAATGTCTCAACTGTTTCGACCTCCACTCGCGGGCGCAAACAAGGCCATGCACAGAGGCCAAGGGGATGCTATATCCGTCTCAACGACAACGTGAGGTTGATAAGGGGTAGGATGGATCCAAAAGTGCAGAAAGCTGGCCTGGGTGCACAAGGCATAGATCCTGAAATCAGGAGCGCCCATACCTCCGACAGACATGGGGAGAGTGAGGATGTCGTATGCGACTCTTGGCTGTTTACCCGCCCAGATGAGCGAAATTATTAGGGAGCCTGATTTGCAGATGAAATTAGAAGTGAGAGGGATAGGGACGTTCAAAAATAGGTAGAGAAATTTAGGTAAAACAATGATTGCGATCCGGCCAGCCAGGGATAGCGGAAGCCGGCTACACGATGGAATCCTAGATTCCAGCCAATCAACTGCACAACCGAAGTTAGATCTCCACAGTTCGTCCGGGTCCCTACTCAACCAGATACCTAAATAGTGCGTGGGGCCCGTGACCCACACAAACGGGAAGTCCAGTGTGAACGGCGTGGTGGCATCAGTCAAGGGAAACAACACTGACTTGCTCCAATTCACTTGAATGCCGGAAAGTCCGCCAAAGCGTATTATTTCCCAGACAGATAGGGTTGCATTGTCCGCGTACATGGAGATGAGAAGGGAGCGGGCCGAAAAACCTATTCCTCTGTGGGTGTGGTGCTGCCGGAGCCTGGCAGCCAAGGGCTCCATTGCAATGGCAAAGAGCATGGGCCACCTGCATTACTAATATCGTCAGAGACATTGATACGGAGACGTGCCGAAGGATTGGTTTAGAGGAGCCTGATTTTATGCATGAACATCTCGCTGAAGCCCATGCGTGGCAAGAGGTAGAATAAAAAGGGCCACTCAAGCATATCGAACGCCTTTGTAGCGTCCAGCAGAGCAGCCACCGCTGGAAGGTTAGGATTAATTTGATGTAAAACCGAGAAAATTGTACGGAGGTTGTGCAAGGTAGCCCTACCGGGAATAAAACCAGATAGGTCCGGAAGGGCAATGAGGGGCATGAGTAACATAAGACTGGAGGCGATCAGTTTGGTGAAAATGTTGTTATCAGTGTTGATGAGGGAAAGGGGGTGGGAGGAATCGCGATGGTCAGCAGGTTTGTCGGGTTTGAGAATCAAATTTATCATTGCCTCACGGACCGACAGCGGAAAGAGGCCAGTATCGAAGGATTCATTAAACATAGCCGCCAAGTGTGGTTCTAGGAGATCAGCATCCGCTTTGTAGAATGAGGCCGGTAGGCCATCCAGGCCCCGGGGCCTTATCCCTGGGAAAGCTACTAATGGCTGCGAGTATTTCCTCCCTAGAGAATGGTTCATCTAGAAATTTCCGGTGATAGTCCTCTAGCCAGACCAACGCAATAGGCTCAAAATATTGATCAAAGGCCTCCCGTGACGTAGGGGTATGTACTGCATTTGCTATTTTACACGTAATGTACTGCATTTGCCATGTTACACGTGCTAAATTACATGTTGACCTCGATTCCATGCAATGCTCTGATCTTCCATTTTATTTCATCGCACTTCCATTTTGTGCTGCTTTGCCCTGTAGTTACACTTCAGCAGTAACATAAACATGTTTTTCACGTAAACCAGTACAAGCAGGTGCGAGGCATCTCGTGAGGATGCCTCGTGAGGTTATGTTGTACCTTCAGAGTGTTTTCATGCATTCCATACTTATCTCTAGGACAGAGGGAGGATGGCCGTGCAAGTCTCCAAGGCCGGAGATTGGGAAAGGAATGTCTTTTGCCTCGGCACAGCTCAAACAGAATCTGGCCAGGTCTGGCTGGGTGGGTCTGATGCAGAGATGGGGGCCAGCACTTGTGAATAGATGGGCGAGAGCGCCTGCTAGAGGCTTCTCGAACAGGTTGATTTAAGCTATAAAAAGTTGTATCTGTGGGGTGGAGCTCAGGAACTCAGTCTTGGAGTGGACGCACTCGCGGGACAACTTTGGTGCACGAAGAGATTACTCCCTGAGCCCCGGTCTACGGGTTCCCAACTTGGTGTTCAGTGTTTGGCCCAGGGATGTTGAAGTCTCCGGTGCTGCAAACGAATCTGGTGAGGTGCTTTGTACATTAACTGTTTATATACCTGTATTCACAGTTTCATATTTATGTATATAGTGTGGTGTATTCATTGTTTATTGCCTTTCACTCGGTGCCTAAGGATTTATTAGTTTCAGTGACTTATTGCCTTTGCCTACAATATTAATAAAGCTTATTTTTACCTCCAGTGGAGTGTTGGAGTTTCCATGTGAGTAAGTGGTGTGCGTAAGTTCAGATTACGCAAGTGGGCAAAGCAATACATTTTGGCGTAGTCGGTGGCAGGATTCGTAAATTATGCGGGGAGGAACATGTTTAAAAAGACGAAAGGTGGTTCTGGTTCTTTAGCACCAAGTGAAATCCCTTTAGCCCCCATGCAAATTCCTGGATGGGACGCGACGCCGTACTCCGCGCTGGCGTGTGAGTATTCTAAAAGCTCAGGATTAAGTGAGAGCTGGTTTGACTGTCTGGGCGAAGCAGCGCCAGAAGATGTTTTAAATTGTTTACAGAAGGTTCCTGTGGAGAAAAGTAGAGAGTTATGCACAGTGGGTCGCAGAGGTTGGGTTTTATTGCATGCCTACCGTCAAGTTTTTGACAAATGTTTATCTCTGCAGCGGGAACAGTTGAGTTTAGAAAAACAACTTGTTGAAGCTAAGAATATTTCTACGATGCTATCCTGTCAGAATAAGTTATTACAAGATAAGTTAGAAACATATCAGACGATAGCAGAGCGGGCTGCGGACCGTGTTGCTGAATATAAATACAAGAAGAGGAGAGACCGAGTGAGTAAAAGGAAGGTTCATTTAGCGATTGCCAAAGCAGGCTTAGATTTTGACCCTTCAAGTTTGGACTCCAACATCTGGGAATCGTCAGAATTCTCCTCAGAAGTAGAGCTGCCCTTGCAAGAGGAGGGAAGAGGTGAAAAAGGAAAAAATGCTAAGAGAGTGGAAGCACAGCCCATTCTAAGACAGAAGCTTCAAATCGCTCCAGGGAACCCAGATGGAGTCATGTTGAATAGTTTGGAGGATTTTACCCAGCAAGAAATAAGTGATCTTTTAGCGAGGTTTAGACAGAAGCCTGGTGAGACGCTATTAGCGAGGATGGTGCGCCTTTATGATCACGGCGCTTCTGGGGTCATGTTAGATGAGGGGGATGCTGCCAAATTTTGTACTCTCAGTACTGATCCCACTGTGCAGGGATACTTTCGGACTTTCCATGGTGATGATCAAACTACTCTGTTGCAGTTAGCTGTGGTCACAAGTACCCCACAGATTCCGACTGGCCTGGGAATGAAAAACCATGGTTTACCTTAACAGATGCTTCGCAGAGAATTAAGGAGGAAGGAATGAAGCTGGCTGTTCTTGTAGGTGAGGCTCATAATTTAATGGGTCAGTTAATGACTGTGTCAATGCGGAACAAAATCATTCGTTTGGCGCCCCCTGCATATAAAGCTGTGGTAATGACTTTGTTAATCAATCAAACCGGTAATACCATAGGAGAAGTAGTCGAGGCTGTCCGTGAGCTAGGTGAGCTTGGGGAATGGGCCAAGCCAAACAGAGCTTCACGCCCAGAGTCCTGTACTGATAACAACCGAGTGACCAGACGTGATATGTTTTTGGCGCTGTTAAAGGTGGGAGATGTACCGTAACGAGGACTGGATAGGAAGGAGGGGAGTAGGCATGTGAATAAAACAGATAACAAGAAAGTGAGTCGCAGGGATGCAGAGCCTGAGGAGAAGCCTGAAAAAGAAGTTCAGGAGAGAGAGAAAGAAAGGGAATCGCATGTGAGAGTGACAAAAGAGAAAGGTTGGGACCGAGATTGCACAGACTCAGATGGGGACCGGGAAGAGGAGGAGTTGTTCCCTGAGGGTTACCCAACATTGTATTCAGATCTGCGCCGGGACCTGCGCCGGGCAGATGCAGAGCTGCGCAGGCGAAAATTAGATTAGGAAATTGGCCAAGCTCCGGTGCAGGGACGGGCTCGCAAAGATAATAGACCACATGTGAGGGTTGAGATCTATTGGAAAAATAGAAATGTTCAGGAGGTACGGGCTTTGGTAGACACGGGAGCGGAGGCCACATTGATACATGGCAATCCACGAAAATTTAAAGGACAATATTTTACTATCACAGGTTTGGGAGGACAGGAAACACCAGCAGTGCAAACAGTAATTCAAATGAAAATAGGCAGACTTCCCAAGAGAGCATACACTGTTTTGATTGTGCCTATACCCGAGTACATTATTGCCATTGACATTCTGAAAGGTATGACCCTATACTTAGATGACGGATGCTATCAGTTTGGGTCAAAGCAGTACTTCTCCGTAGCTGCTGTGACGGTGGAGCGCTTGAAGATTCCCCCAGTGAAGGTGCCCCAAGCAACAAAAGTGATTCACATAAAGCAGTACAGGATTTCAGGGGGACATGAGGAGATTACCGCAACCATTCGGGACTTGGAAGAGGCGGGGGTGGTGAGACCGATTACCACGGCGTGGAATAACCCCGTGTGGCCCTTGCGCAAACCTGACGGAAGCTGGTGCATGACAGTTGATTACAGCGAGCTTAATAAGCATACACCCCCGTTGACAGCCGCGGTCCTAGACACCATCACCTTGATTGAGAAAATTCAGAAACACAATGGGACATGGTATGCGGCATTTGATATTGCCAATGCTTTTTTCACAATTCCACTTGCCCCTGAGTGCCAGGAACAATTCGCATTCTCATGGGGTGGTAGGCAGTTTTCGTTTCAATCTCTTCCTATGGGGTATTTACATAGTCCCACGATCTGTCACCGGCTGGTGGCAGAGCATTTGGACGAGGTGTCAATCATTTCTGGAGGGCAACTTTGCCATTACATTGATGATGTGTTGATTCAAGGAGAGACCCAAGAGCAGGTGCAGGCCCAACTAGACAGAGTGGTAGAGCACTTGCAAAGCAAAGGGTGGGTGATTAACCCCGAGAAGGTGCAGGGACCCTCTCAGAGTGTGAAGTTTTTAGGCATTCAGTGGCATCAGGGACACAGGGAAGTGCTGCCACAAGTGAGGCAAAAGATCAAAGAGTTTGCAGTGCCAAAAAACAGGAAGGAAGCGCAGCGTTTAATTGGATTGTTTGGTTTTTTGGAGACAGCACATTCCCCATTTGAGTCCGATTTTGGCCCCTCTGTACAAAGTGACATGGAAGAAGCATGAGTTTGAGTGGGGGGAGGCACAGCAACAGGCGTTTGAGTCAGCGAAGGAGGCTATACAGCGTGCCTTAGATTTATGGCCCATACGAGAGGGAAGCATTGATTTAAATGTAACTGTTCAGGATCAGTATGCAACCTGGAGCCTGTGGCAAAAGCAGGGGAGACAGAAAGTGCCCCTAGGGTTTTGGACAAAGAAATTACCTGATGCTGGAGAGCGGTACACTCCTTTTGAGAAGCAGTTGTTGGCATGTTATTGGGCTCTGGTGGATACCGAGCAGTTGCCCCTAGGGCCCAATGTGTTTTTGAGACCTGAGATACCTATCAAGCAATGGGTGATGAGCTCACCCAAGACACACAGGATTGGGCATGCACAGGAGGCTAGCGTCATAAAGTGGAAGTGGTACATACAAGACAGAGCACGAGTTGGTCCTAAGGGTACCGCCGTGCTGCATGAGCAAGTGGCACAGACTCCAGTAGCAGATGCAGAAATGTTGCAAGATGTACCTAAACTGCGAGAGTCCCCGGTGAAATGGGGTGGGCCTTTTTCAGAGTTGTCCGCGGAGGACAAAAAGCATGTGTGGTTTACAGATGGCTCAGCCAGATATGTGGGGACCAAGAGACATTGGAAGGCAGTGTCATATAATCCGGTGACCAAAAAGTTGTTGTCAACTACTGGAGAGGGAAGAAGTAGTCCGTTTGCAGAATTGTATGCTGTTTACCAGGCATTAAAGCAAGAGCTCCCTGGTACATGTCACATTTACACTGATTCATGGTCTACCGCCAATGGGTTAGCCACTTGGCTTCCCACATGGCATGCTCACAATTGGATGATTCACAATAGGGAGGTTTGGGGAAAGGAGTTGTGGCAGGAAATTTGGGAATTGTTGTCCCATAGTACATTTACAGTTTATCATGTCGATGCTCATTGCCCGACTGACTCACTAGAGCGGTGGTGCAATTCCTTTGCAGACCAAGAAGCGAAGATTCATGAAGCTGAGGTGGAGACGCAGGATTCTGACTTGGTGGGCATGGCTAAATTGGCGCACCAGAAAAGTGGACATTTGGGCGAGCGAGCCACTAGCAGGTGGGCTGAAAGTAGAGGGATGTATATTCCCCTAGATTTGATAAGGACTGCCATCATTCACTGTCCTGTTTGTCAGCATACTCAGCACAGACCAGTTCCACAGGTAGTGAGAGGCCAGTTAGGCAGAGGGAAGTTACCAGGGCAGATCTGGCAAATTGATTTCATTGGGCCGATGCAAATGAGTCGAGGATGTCAGTATGCATGCACGGTGGTGGATACCTATTCTGGCTATCTCATCGCCTTTCCATGCAAGAGAGCAACCCAGTCTAACACTCTGAAAACGTTGAATTTGTTGATCTTGTATCACGGAATTCCATTGCAGGTCCAAAGTGACAATGGGTCACATTTTAAAGGAAAGATGGTGAAAGATTTTTGTGTGCAGCATAACATTGAATGGATCTATCACATACCCTATTACCCACAGGCAGCAGGTTTGATTGAGAGAATGAATGGTTTGCTGAAAGAGCAGTTGAAAAAGTTGTCTGATGGGTCCTTGAAGGGGTGGAGGGATCACTTGTCTGATACATTGCAGATTTTAAACAACCGACCCCTTGCTGATGCAGAGACTCCTTTGATGCGCATGTTGACCCCAGCTTTGCAGATTAAGCCCCATGTGGCCACAAACACGATTCTGTATTGGGAGACAGCTCCCGGAGCTTTGGCTCCATATCGTGCCACACCAGAGGCTGCCGGTCTTGATTTACATGCCTTGAAACTTTATCGATTGCAACCACGAGACATTACTTTGATTGAGACAGGAATTGGAGTTCAAATTCCCGCAGAGCATTTCGGGCTAATTGCTCCTCAATCTGGGCTTGCCCTTAAAGGCATCCAGGTTTTAGGAGGGGTGGTCGATGCGGATTACCAGGGGGAGATCAAAGTTATCCTATTGAACAGTGGAAACAATGATCTGATTGTGCAACCCTGTGACCGCGTTGCCCACATGGTCATCATGCCGGTTTATGGAGGAAATGTCATGAAGGGGATGGCCCCAGCCCTTCTAACTGTGCGTGGAAAGGGCGGGTTCGGATCTACTGACAAGAACCCAGGGGCGAAATTGTGGGTGGAGTCCCCAAACAAACCTCCTGAACCTGCAGAATTGATCGCTAAGGGCAAGGATAATATCCTAGTCATCATGAAACCCGGACAGGAAAAGTGGGAAAATGTACCTGCTGAAAAATGTTATTTGCGAGAGTGATTGTACCAGTTTGTTTTCTGTTTCTAGATCACAGTATGGCTTGCCGCTGCGATGCTTGCGCCGTGTGGTCGGTGTTTGGGCGTGTCCGGAGGGGTCCGGGAGGGCCCGGGGATGCCGAAGGGGATCAACCGCCCGAGTCGGATGACAGCATTGTTGCAGCAACCGGATAACATCTGGACCAACGTGGCCGGGAATGTGCTGTACACTTCCCACTTCTGTATGAGAAATCTTCAGAGTACAGCTGATATAATATCCACCTGTCTTGTCGCCGTACCTACCCCTGCACATGTGCTCCTACATATCTTCAACTAAACTAACTTTGATGGGGTAGTGGAGGAAAGTGATGTTCGAACACATATGAGTCTTTATGAGTACTGTCGCTTTTGCCCGGAGGTTACAGATAGCCTCTGGAGGAACATGACGAGTATTGTTACTTACAATATCTCTACTTGAGAGGTTTGCTATCAACTAACTTGTACCCCAGCCCAAATTGGCAAGTGTGGCCAATTGAAACTAGAGAAAAGCAAACAATTGACCCCTAATCAACAAACATTATGTCAGTCACGACGTGACAGTTTTTGTAATAATGTTACCAATTATATGGTTTGTAATCACACAGTATTAGCCACTAGTCATGTTAACCATGTGAAATTACCTAAAGGATGGATGTTCTCGTGTGGTAATATTTCATACACTTACATATCAGCTAATATAACTGGAGGACCTTGTGCCTTATCACGATTAAGCCTTATGCTTTTTCCCATGCATTCTGTTACACGCATTCGCTCTTCTAGAGCCGCTATTCAATTACCTGAGGATTGTGACTCCAATATTGACTTGCTTTTTAGAACAGAATATATTAGTTTGGCTCTTTCCATTGTAGGAGTGGCAGGACTGTCTATTTATAATGCTAGGACAATTGCAAAGCTTGCTTGTTTAATAGTGAAAAATCTCAATCATACTTCTGCCGCTTTAGCTGAATTATTATTAGATGTTCAAGGAACAAGAAAGGCCGTTTTGCAAAAAAGGGCAGCTGTGGACTATTTGTTGCTAAAACATAACCACGGTTGCGAGGACTTTGATGGGCTCTGTTGTTTCAATTTATCTGATCATTCTACATCTATCCATGCACATACTAATGCTTTAAAAGGTTTAGTGAAAGGGGTTACCCAAGACGTTGACCGAGGATGGTGGGATTGGTTGTTTGGATGGCTGCCTAATTTTGGACAGCTTCGGTATATCTTGGGTGTTATTATAGTCATTATTTGCATTTTTATTTCATTATGTTGTTGCATTCAATGCATTCCTAATCTTGTCTCCCTTTTTAGGCCCAGATCCATGGTATTTAGGCCAATGGGGTATGATAGCTGAATCGAAGGTCAAGGGGTGGAATGTACTGCATTTGCCATTTTACACGTAATGTACTGCATTTGCCATGTTACACGTTATAAATTACATGTTGACCTCGATTCCATGCAATGCTCTGATCCTCCATTTTATTTCATCGCACTTCCATTTTGTGCTGCTTTGCCCTGTAGTTACACTTCAGCAGTAACATAAACATGTTTTTCACGTAAACCAGTACAAGCAGGTGCGAGGCATCTCGTGAGGATGCCTCGTGAGGTTATGTTGTACCTTCAGACTGTTTTCATGCATTCCATACTTATCTCTAGGACAGAGGGAGGATGGCCGTGCAAGTCTCCAAGGCCGGAGATTGGGAAAGGAATGTCTTTTGCCTCGGCACAGCTCAAACAGAATCTGGCCAGGTCTGTCTGGGTGGGTCTGATGCAGAGATGGGGGCCAGCACTTGTGAATAGATGGGCGAGAGCGCCTGCTAGAGGCTTCTTGAACAGGTCGATTTAAGCTATAAAAAGCGGTGTCTGTGGGGTGGAGCTCAGGAACTCAGTCTTGGAGTGGACGCACTCGCGGGACAACTTTGGTGCCCGAAGAGATTACTCCCTGAGCCCCGGTCTACGGGTTCCCGACTTGGTGTTCAGTGTTTGGCCCAGGGATGTTGAAGTCTCCGGTGCTGCAAATGAATCTGGTGAGGTGCTTTGTACATTAACTGTTTATATACCTGTATTCACAGTTTCATATTTATGTATATAGTGTGGTGTATTCATTGTTTATTGCCTTTCACTCGGTGCCTAAGGATTTATTAGTTTCAGTGACTTATTGCCTTTGCCTACAATATTAATAAAGCTCATTTTTACCTCCAGTGGAGTGTTGGAGTTTCCATGTGAGTAAGTGGTATGCGTAAGTTCAGATTACGCAAGTGGGCAAAGCAATACAGGGTACCGTCAGAATATAGCTGTGAACAAAAGTCCAAGAAGCGGGACTTAATTTCCTCCGGGGAGGTAGTCCTACACGAACCACCGTCACTAAGGGCTGTTATATAGGAAGCAGCTCGTGGTGGGCGGAGGAGATTGGCAAGAGTACATCCTGGGCGGTCGCCTTCACCGAAACGGCGAGCCCGACCCTCCCTACCCAAGAAGGATAGTTCGCGGTCAGCTTCTTCAGAGAATTCAGTGTGTTTTTGACGTATTAATGCCAGCGTCTCAGGACTGGGGTGTGCAGGCTAGGCGGCATCCGGGTCTTTGATTTCCGCCTCGAGCTTAGCCAGAGTAGTGCGGATGGAACGGAGGACACCGGCCTGTTTAGAAATGCATTGACCCCGAATGACGGTCTTAACCCCTTCCCATAATACCGAAGCTGAGTCCAAGGACCCTGTGTTTAAGTCAAAATAATTAGTTATAGCAGTTTGAATGTCCGCACAAAAGACAGTGTCTTGGAGGGCGTTTGGGGGGAGACGCAAGGTAAATGCACCTTGCGAGGAGTGGGGAAGACAGAGGCGGATCTGGACCGGCGATGGTCGGAGAAGGTATGTGCCATGTGTGCTGCGTCGGTGAGCCAGGTCAGGCCATCCGAGGAGGTCAGCCAAAAATCTATGCGTAACCAACAGCCCCTCACACTAGTAACACAGGTACCCTCACGAGCATCAGGCCGAAGATGGCGCCAAGCATCATAAAGAGAGTCATCAGTTAAAATGGACGTGAGCACGCAGGTGGGACGTGTAGGAGCGAGACCGATCAAGGGCCGCCAATAGGGTGACATTAAACTCCCCTCCCCAGACGACAGCCGCAGGGCCACAAGTGGAGATGAGGTGGCAAATATGATTGAAGAAGTCTGGATCGTCCGAGTTGAGACAATAGACCGCGGCAATCATCACAGGCTGGGCCAATAGTGAGCCGTGGAGGATAACATACTTACCCTCAGGATCAGTAAGTGCCAGGGCAGTGTGCCAATGGAGACCCCTGCGTATCATACTAGAAACCCCCCTAGCATATGAAGAGTTATTAGATGAGTGGGATTCCCCCCAGTAGCGCGCTTGGAGTTTGGAGACGGATCCGGACATCCGGTGCGTCTCCTGTAAGAGGCATATATCTACCCTGTGTCGGTGTAAGTGTGAGTGGATCAGTCTGGCCTTACGGTGGTCATTCAGACCACGGACATTCCAGGTCCAGCAGACAATGTCAGTCATGAGGAGGTGGCCCAGACTGTAACGCTACGCAGCACAGTCAGGGAGCACCACAGGCAGGTGCAGGAGTCATGAAAAGGTGGTCCTAAGTGCAGTGATATGCAGCGCAGGTGGGGGCTCCACAGACAGGTGTAAGCAGCACATCGGGGATGTCTACTAACAGGGCAACACGGGGAGAGCACGCAGGCAACTAACTGGCAAATGTGGCACTGAGGTACATAGCGTGCCAGTAAGCAGTGGTAGCGCCCCGCGCACCCAGACCCAGCGAGTGCAGCAAGTAAGGGGGAAGAGCGACCAGAGGAGCAATGTGATCACAGACCGTGAATAACCATTGACTCCAAGCAAGACAAGGCAGTAAGCACAATAAAGTGTCGCAATCAGGACTTGTGAAAGCAGTATTTAACAAACATACGGTGGCGAACTGAAGCCACCTTCCCAATAGAGAAACAGAGAACTCCAAAAAAGAACCCCCACCCCATCCCAACCCAACCATCTCAGACGAAGAAAACCTCCAACCCCACACCCATTTCAACCACCCAGTCAGTCTGAACAATCCACCCGCCCCACCCCAGGGACCCACAACTGGGAGAAGAGAGCAATGAAAGAATAGGGAAACATCCAGTGAGGGCATGGCAGGGCTAGGCGTACACCCCTGCAAAGAAGCAGGGTGGCCAACCTAAGGTAGTATCAAGCATCGTTCAGAAAAAGAGTTAAAGAAGAACCTTTCAATCATTGTCGCTAAGACGATCTGCGCCGTCGGGCTGAGATTTAGGAGGGGAGGAGCGAGCCTCTTTGTCCAGTTTCTTGGCAAAATCCAGGGCCTCTCGGGGAAAACGAGTGTTTTAGCTCCCCGACGAACCCTCAGTTTTGTTGGTTAAGCCAAGAAATATGAGACCTTATCCTTCTGAAGAATGCGCTTAGCAGGGAGGAATTCTCTTCGGGCTGCTTGGACAGTGAGGATGTGGTCTGGGTAGAAGGAGAGTGTGTTACCCTGGTGGTTGATGGTGCCCTTGTCTCGTGCCGCATGAAGAATGGCGTCCCGATCTGGCGCAAAAAGATACACTGCCTGTAAGACGCGCTCCGTACACGGCTCCATTGATACGTCGCCTTACACATGGAAACCGATTACACTCTGTGAAAATCCTCCTCCAAATCGAGAGCTTCTCAATATTAAATCATAATGGCTAATTTTCGCCACCCTATAGCCTGCCTCCGAAGAAGTTTTCTATCATTACATAATTCTTTTGCCCTGAAGAAGCCCATGTTTGGGTGAAACGCATTGGCTGGTTTCATCATTTGCATACATTGCACAGCTGAAAATAAAAGACGAATAACAGCACTAGAATATGTCGTCTCATTGAATGTTTACACTTTGCTTTGTTCTTATATGTTGCCTCTCATATACCTAGTTTGTGATTTTTTTCCATGGTCTACGAGTAGCAGACCACTTGAGGTGGGCAATATACTGCATTAATATTGTGACTAGCTCTGGTAGTGCAGTCTTCAAAGACCCTGCTGCTTAGCTCTGTACAAAACCTCAGGAAGACTCTCAAGACCTGGCTCTTCAGCTAAACAGATCTGCGGGCCCTCCCTCCCCCTTCAGCGCATTGAGACCCTCACGGGTGAGTAGCGAGCTTACAATTCCCCTGATTGATTTATTGATTATATGCAAGTACGTATGCCAGTTAGAGGTATACCAATTTTACTATATTGAAAGAGTACAAGCACTTTACCAGTGGCTAGCAGGGTAAAGTGAACAGAGTTTTATAGCAAGTCAAAGGCAAATTCACCGAAGACCAGCTAACCATCAGCCTCGCCCAGAGGCCACCTGCTGACCCCACCGACCCCAACACCGCAACCTAATACAGTGGATCGATGACTGCGCCAATACCCTTGCCCCAGTCAAGAAACTCTCCAACAGCCACACCAGCAAGAAAGCCAACTGGTTCACCGAAGACCTTCAGGCCTTCAAAAGGAACATGCCGAAAAGTGGAGAAGAGTTGGCTCCGCGAACGAACACCGGACAGCTACGCAGCCCACAAGAACGCCACCCGCAGACACCATCACCTCATCAGAGCCGCCAAGATGGCCTCCTTCAAAGACCGCCTAGACAACAACGCACACAACAGCAAAGAACTCTTCAACATCGTGAAGGAACTCTCCAACCCCAGCTCCAACACCAATGACATCCCACCTTCGCCAGACCTGTGGGACTCGCTGGCCACCTTCTTCCTCCGCAAGATCGCCGACATCCACGACAGCTTCAACGTTACCACTGCCCCGACTACCACTGAGACATCCGCCACCACGACCACCATCCGCACCAACCGCCTGCTGTCCTGGACCTGCATCAACAACGAGGACACCAGCAAGATCATGAACACCATCCACTCCGGATCACTTTTAGACCCATGCCCACACCACATCTTCAACAAAGCCAGCACAGCCATCACACCGCATCTCCGGAAAGTAATCAACATCTCCGAGACCGCAACCTCAACATCTACATGGCACCCCTCGCCCACGTCGCCCGACAGCACGACCTCAACATCATCTCCTATCCCGACGATACCCAGCTTATCCTCTCCTTCACCAAAGACCCTCACACCGCCAAAACAACCTCCACGAAGGAATGAAGGCCTTCGCCGAATGCATAAGGAACAGCCGATTGAAGCTGAACTCGGACAAGATGGAGGTCCTCATCCTAGGCTCTACCCCCTCAGCCTGGGACGATTCCTGGTGGCCGACAACACTAGGAACAGCCCCGACTCCCACCGATCACGCACTCAACCTAGGGGTGATCCTTGAATCCACCCTTTCCATGACTAAACAGGTTAACGCCGTCTCCTCATCCTGCTTCAACACCCTCTGAATGCCGCCGGCAGACCCTTCTCCCACCTCGCGCCACGAAGACCTGGAACACACTCCCCACCAACCTACGGCAGACCCAAGACCTACTGGCCTTCCGAAGACTCCTCAAGACCTGGCTCTTCGATCAGTAGCAGCACCCCCCCAGTGCCTTGAGACCCTCACAGGTATGTAGTGCGCTTTACACGTGCCCTGATTGAATGATTGAGCAAGCAAAAATAGGGTTTAGCAAATCCGGGTGAAACTGCAGCAGAAAGGGCAAACTTGCAACAACAATGATTGGGATGATTTACACCCCACTATGGTGATTGCAGTTTTTATATGGACTTAAAGGAGGTCAATGGGCTTTATACTTCCCCTTATAGATGGTTGAATTCACCATTTGGCCCCCAGTGGAGGAGTCTCCTTTGCTGTGGTAATTTGATGAGAGGCCAAGGTCCCAGATCTACAACTGCCTTTCAACTGAAATCAAGACAAGTGTCCTCAAATACGTGCTGTAACCTCAGCCAGCTACATATGAGCCCTTGCTTCTGTTCAGTGAAGCCCTTAGTAACACTTTAATGGGCACTTGATCTGAACCCTATTCTTTCACACAAGTGAACAGGCAGGTGGCCAGACGCCAAGAATTCGGCCCTGGTGACCCATATTTCCCCACACAGCATGCTACTTCAAAGAGTCTGGTGGTCCAGGCTTCTTCCAGTAAGGTGAATCCCAGTTTATTCTATATTACTACCCTAGACAGGGAGTCAAAGAGGATTAAGGAGTTCTGAAAATGCATGTTTTCATCAGCTAGACTCACAATATAATCAGTCAAAACTGTTTATTAGGCCAGTATACACAGGCTCTATGGACCAGTGAGATCTTGCTAGTGTTTCCGAAAGGACTTAACTCCAACTATCCAAGACGACCATGATGCTTTCAAATATATGATTCATGATGGGTTTGATTCTACTGGTTTTCTAGGACATTCAGTTGGCACCAGTGTGGTGCTGTGTCGCCATGCATGGATATGTTCTACAGGTTTCTCAGGAGACGTCCAGGCCTTCCTGATAAGTATGCCTTTTGATGGTTCGCTCCAATTTAGTAAAAAAGTGGATTCCACCTAGGAGCGATTTAACGAGAGTAGGACTGCAGCCCGTTTTCTGAGTCTTTTGGCCCCTGCCAAGCCGTTTCCTTACCCGTTAAGAAATTCCAAGGCTACACCGTGTGGTTTGGGTACAGACATAGCCAGTCTCACCAACCTCCACAGGAGTTACCCTAATACTTGTGTGGTCGACGATGTGGATCTGGCAGGCAACGCGCAGGTCATCATGTTTATCAGTCCTAGTCCCTCTACTCTGCAACATTAATCTCCAAGCCACTTTAACTGTCATTAGTGAAGCACAACCAACCAGTGGGAGGCTGGATCCCAAGATGGCGGTCTCTTGAAGATGCATTCTGCCTAGAGTGGAGCATGTGATTCTTGTATACCTTCACGCCATTACCACTCCTAGCCCAAGTTCTAAAGATCACAAACAACTGAGCCCAAGTTACCGTAGTGGCTCCGGATTGAACCAGGAGATTTTGGTAGCTGGAACTTGTGGGCATGAGCATCTGTCATCCGATCAGGCTGCCACTTTGGGAGGATCTTCTATTGCAGCGGCAGGGTAGGGCACTGGGCCTGCGCAGTCTGCAGCTCCAGGTATGGAAATTAAGCGACAACAATTGACTGCTTTTGATCTCCCTCCAGAAGTAGTAGATGTCATTCTATTGAACAAGTGTCCTTCAACGAAAAGTGTTTATGCAAGACACTAGGATAAACTTGTGGCCTGGTTTAATTCCTGTCATACAGACCCATTACCTCATTACGTTCCGGCTCCTCACCCACGCACACAAGTCTCTCCACGACCTGGGCCCCAAGTACCTCAACGACCGCCTGACCTTCTACACGCCCACCCGCCAGCTACGGTCCACCAGCCTCGCCCTCGCAGCCGTACCACGCATCCGAAGAGCCAACGCCGGAGGAAGATCCTTCTCGTACCTGGCTGCCAAGACTTGGAACTCCCTCCCCATCCACCTTCGGCTGACCCAGGACCATCTCGCCTTCAGGAAACAACTCAAGACCTGGCTGTTCGAGCAGTAGCATACCCCTCCCCCCAAGTGCCTTGAGACCCTCCCGGGTGAGTAGTGCGCTATACAAATGGCATGATTGATTGATTACAGGCAAAGTTGTCCGATGCTTTGCTTTATGTGCTGTCTTTAGCCCAGCTAAGTCTTGCCATGGGCACTGTTAAATATTATTTGTCAGCGCTTTCGGTATTTTTTTGTTTATCAGACCAAATCTTATTTAAATCTACTGTTGTGATGTGTTTTCTTAAAGGTTGGATCCATATATTTCCACCCAAACCTTTTGTAATGCCAAAGTGTGATCTTGATTTGGTTCTACGTTTTCCTATGTGTACCCCATTTGAGCTGATGCAAAGCTGTACTTTGCATCTCCTCAAAACAGTCTATCTTTTAGCATTACCCTCAGCTTGTGGCATGAGTGAGCTGTAAGCTTTGTTCTTTCATCCACCATACACCACTTTTTTCCTGTTCAAACTGGTGCTACAGAATACAGACTAGGGCAGCATTCCAACCGAAGATTATGACAACTTTTCAGGTCAGACAATCCGTCACTCTTTCGGCATTCTTTGCTTCACCTAACCTCTTGACAGAGAAGGAGAGGCACCATCGCTAGGCCCCAAGAGAGCTTTCAGTTTTTACATTGTTCTCACCAAGGTCATCGGGTGGGCAATCTGCTCCTCATGGGGTTCGTTAGGGTGAAGAAGGTTAAGGCAGTGCAGAAAAGAACCATATCAAGGTGGATAGTTCTCACGATAAAAATCTGCAATGCATTGGCCAAGAACATGCGAGCTGAGGGGTCACTCGACCATAGCCAAGGCTGCTTCCACTGCGGTGGCACATGGAGTGCCTGTTCTGGACATCTGCTAGACTTAAAATGTAGACATCAATTGAAAAATTTACGAAGCACTACTGCATTGATATCCACGTGCATCATAAGGAGCTCTTTGTTTGCTCGGTAATGAGGGACATTCTGGTTTGAGCCATTTCACAAACCCACCACCTTGGGAGGTACTACTTTGTATCTATTCACAAGATGAGGAATTAGCAGTTAGAGCTATCCATCAGAAGAACAATTTGCTTACAATCAGTACCGCTCTTTCTGGTGGATACTCAAAACACAATTCCTCCCTACTCTCCCACCTCTCTGTTCTGTGGAATAGTTTATTTTCACTCTCCAAAAAAATCCCAATTTAGAGATCTAAGCACTGCCACATCTGATCAGTGAGTAAGCCTCACACCTGAAGGTGCGGACATAGTCTAGAATAATAATATCAGTGCACATTTTCATTGGCTACGATGCAAATAATCACCACTACTCAGTCTCACCCCTTGATCGGTTTTGCTTCAGGACTCATTCATAAGGTTATGAATCTGCAAGAATTTTAATCTCTCAGGCGAAAGAGTGACTTTTATTATGATAGTTCTGGTTAATGCATAATCTTCCTGCAGACTCCAAGCTGACCTTCCTCCTCCTTTATCCCTTCTCTCAATTAGTTAGTGCCACGAATACTAAGATTTTAAGGTGTGCAAACGTATGTGCTGTAATTGTGACTGTCATAGATGCTTTCTCAGTTCCTCTCCTCTCCAAGGACATGGAAAAAGTACCAGGAACTGACTCCAGGGCACTGGTTGGCACGTAATATGCTCCAATGTTGTCACATCCAGCGGGGGGAGTCGCAGCTGAAGACGCAAGGCACTACCTTGCAACGTTGGTGTTATTACTAGGGAAAACGTTTCCAGATCCACTCTGGTGTCTCAATCAATCAGTCAATCAGGGAATTTAAGCGCACTACTCACCCACGAGGGTCTCAAAGCGCTGGGGATGGGGGGACAGCAGTTCCATTCAGTTGAAGAGCCAGGTCTTGAGGGCCTTCCTGAAGGTGTTTAGGGAAGGGCTGCGTCTGATGTCGAGAGGGAGGTCGTTCCAGGTCTTGGCCACGATGTAGGAGAAGGATCTTCCACCTGTTCTGGCTCTGCGGCTGTGCGGCTTTTAGGCGATGTCTAATGTAAAGACATAAGGAGAATCTGCACGAAAGTTGTGTATCAGCCAGAAACATCATTACTCAAGGCAAGTAACTTTTTTAGAGATAATGTGACATAAATGTACAATTATGACAAGGTTTCACTTCCTATCATTCATTTCTTGAAATGAAGCCATTGTGTGCATCATGCAGACAATGTCCTTATAGCGTGATATTCATACATGTTTTGTACCCTTACAGGCTCGACGTGAGGAGCGCCTTCAGCACTCGCGAGACTTGCAGATTATTGAAGCGTACCGAGAGCGGACCAAAGCTGAGAGTATCTCAAATATGCTGAGTCAGGCTATTACCTCAAATTACAATGTCTATGCTACACTGGGCACCGCGGAATTCTTTGAATTTGCTCTGAAAAACCCTTACAACATCCAGCACACGATCTCCATTGAGATTGATAACCCTGAGCTCAGGTAGGACCAGATGATTTTTCTCTGTCATTGACCTTTTGACATACTCTGACAGGGTGGTCGCACGCGCATTGTTAAAATGTTGTGTCAGCAAACTGGGGTGGCGAATGGCGGGAAGTGACAGTTTGCAATGCACAAAGAGAACTTATACGGGTAAGTCACCAGGTTTTAATTAACGTAAGCCAGTTCTATTTACTATGAGTTCTTCGATATCTCTTTAAAATCGAGTGAATGTGCCACGTGTAGTGTGACCATCGTTAGCAGCCAGTGAAGGTAATCGGTAAGCTAACTGTTTATGCTACATCTTTAGAAGGATTTTATTATAGCATTCTGTACAATCAAATGTTGGGTAAACACAACCAAGCTCGCGATTGCAGAGACCGTAAACTTTTAAGCCAATACAGAGAAACATATTTAGTCCCTTATTACAAGTATTTTTGATAATTGCCCGATTTGTTCACACACTTCTCACTATTCTGATGCCACCTTGAGAAAAAACAGCCCTTTGCGAGTTGCGCCATGAGGGCCCTCTAAGAACTGAAGAATTACTGGGGAATCTGTAATTCTGGGTTATTGAAAATATAATTCCTCATTGTGGCCCTTACTTCCACCTGGACTTTTAATCTCTGATTGAAGCGTTCCAGCAGATCTCATGAAGATGGCGCTGGTAACAGCCTTTAATAGTCCTCCCCAAATTAACACATAATGAGGTCCTTAGAGACACAGGAAAACCATCAGCATCTCCTGCAATTTTGACTTTGTGTCTTAATTATAAAATATCACATTCACCACTATGACCTTGTCCAAAAATACAGTTGGGCAAGTGAACGTTTCAAGTTATAAGATATCCAGCTAAATTCAAGTTTAAAAGTGGTAGCTCCTGCCTGTTCAAAAGTCAGAAATAGAACGCGAGGGATGGAAAGGGTAAGTAAAAGGTTTCATCATATTGGCACCATTAGAAGCACTAATGGCGTGAAATGGCGCACAGGCCAGCTGGAAGAGCAAAGAGAAAGCACAGAAGGCTGAAAAGGAAAAGCCAATTGGAAAACCTTTAAAGTGATGCATTAGTACAATTTAATAGCTTCTTGTGAAGGCGTTGGCGAGGGAGCCAGCAGTAACTTTGAGGTGAGGAAGTCATTTAATTTGAGAAAGGAAGTGAAGAGGTGATGGTGTAAGAGTATGCAGACAGCAGACTTTGTACCAGAGAAAGGGAAAGATGTCATTAGAATTGAGTGCAGAGAAAAGAACTTTGATAAAGTCGGCAAAGAATCCGCTTCTGAAACAGATGATTTGCATAGGAGAAAGTTTAAAGAGGAATACATGTATTTTAATATCCACCTGGTGTAGGCAACAATATTCATAAATAGATAAGGTGTGTAGAAAAAGACAGAAACGTTAGAGTTAGTAACCCGTTGGGAAAGGAATCAGTACACTACACCCAGAGTTAGCTAGCAGGTTAGTTGGCAGGTTCATATAGTGAAGTCAGGACCCAAGCAACGAACAACAGAATGCAAGGCACTCAGCAAAATTAATTAAAGTGCTGCAGTGGCTTATTTCGTGTGTTGGGCTGTAATCTCAGCTGACTGTGTTTGCTTTTCACCTGTAAGAAAAGAAAGAGCCTAGTCACCATTTTCATATTGTGCCTGCCTTGCATGATTGCTTTTTTTATGTTGAGTAGTTTACTGCATTAAATCATAGGTAGCAGTTCGGATTCCTGTGCAGACTTTGCCAGTGGGTACTGATTGAAATGTTAAAGCGTGGTCAGCAGGACTTTTCAGTAGACAAGACCTGTCTAGAAAGGAGAGTTAAAGGCCTATGAAAACTCTAAGGTTGTGTGGAACTGTGAAATGAATGGGTTACTGGACAGTTAACCATCATGTTCAAACAATGATGCCCACACCGGGTTAAATTACACAAATGTATACAGCTTGGTGTCACAGTGTTCGTTGCTTTGATTTCCAACCTATGTTCTCAAGCCTTCTTGAGAAGAAGCATGCATGTTGTAGGTGGGATCGTGGTTAGCAGGACTCCAAATAATCTGGTTATGTCTCTCTAAAACTAACATCCATGATAATGGTGACATTACCTAGTAAACCCTACCTTATTTATTTGTTTAGAGGGTTGAAGTTCCCAGCAGTTACTTTGTCAGATCCCTAGTGATTGGGGTTTTTCTTTTGAGCTTTCCTCGCTAAGTTCTTCGCCCTACTTGTTGTGATGATTATAAACTATGGGGATACTTAAAGAAAAGCAGCACTGTCCTTGACAGAAGAATGTAGATTGAACAAAATGTATTTCTACTCTATCACCACAGACAGTATTGTACAGAGCTAATTTATTGGTGGGTGATTGTAGTTAAGTCGGTGCATGGACAGAACCAGTCACTGAGATAACAAGATTCATTTTTTGTGTCTTTAGTATTATTCTGGACACGCGGGAATGGAAACACTTCAAAGACCTCACAAATACCATCACTGCTTTGGAAGAGGACATGTTCCACTACCAGGCAGACATGCAGACGCCTCAACTATACCTGCGGCCTAAAGAAACTGTTCATGTACCATTTAAATTCCAGACCTTTGCGATAGATCAAATGGTCATGGCACAGGTATAAGATCTTACACTTGTTTCCTTTTCAGTGTATCAATTTCAACCATGTACCACCGTCTGGGGCTTATTGTTTTAAACTACGGAATTGGATAAGAAATGTCAGTCTAGTCATATAATATTATGAAAACAATCCTTTGTTTTCTTAATCATTTGACTACCAGTGTAGAAAAGTGCTATCTTATTCATTTAGTTATTCGTATTTACTTTGCATAGACAAAGAACAGTCTTTTTTAAAACAAATTTAAAGAAGTGATCTTTTATGACGCTGTTGGGTGTGGTAGTACATACTTCAATTCTACTTTTGTGGTGAAAAGGAATATAAGTCATTGTAGAAGACTGTGGTGAGGGTGAAGAGACGAAACAGCTTCATAAAAGATACAGTTAATTGTAAGCAAATTATACATTTCAAATCTACAAAGGAGATTGAATGGGTTTTATCAATGAGTTTAAGTGTTTTCTTAGGAATCCAGCTTAAGTAGGTCTATTTTCACAGCAGTCTTAAGAGCTGTTGTAGAGGGGTGTGTCCAAGACTCGGCGTTCGTGTGGTGAGGCCAAGTAGAGGCATAACTAGAAGTGCGATTAAGCATAAGGTAAAAGAGGCTAGTCTAGGGATGGTGAGGGGATTAAACTTGAAAAGATCTCATCCGCAGTGTAAGGGTAAAACAGTGAATAACTTTATAAAGCATAGAGTGAAGCTTAAATCAGGCTTTGTTGCTTGCAAGTATCCCCACAGCCGTATGAGGCGAGGGAGCTGGTGGGATGCTGTGGAAGAGGGTAGAAAACACTGGTAGCAATGTTTATCCATAGGCAATAGCATAGTTTGGAACTCCGGCTCACTCCGTGTTATAGTGAGGAACTTAGTAGTGTTAAAAAAAGTGAGGGGCAGAAAATCTGTTTTCCGTTTAATACCTGGCAACCTGCTGCGGTAACAATTTATGTGATGAAGTGGTAATGCTGCATGTATTAGTCGACTTGCCCAGGTTTCTGACATTGACGGCGGGACACAAGGTGGCAGCACTAAATAAATTAGTGAAATTGCTTGGGAAGAATGTGGATGATTTCTATTTAGAAACACTGAACACACCGGAGCCTAATGCTGCTCTTTGCTTGATGGCAGTGACACTGAGATTTATTGAAATTTGAGGTAGTTTAGGAATGTATTCTCCAATTTGGGAGTGACAAAGTAGAGGTGATAAGAAAATGAAAGCGGACATAATGACACTCCCCTAGGAGATCTGCCACGAAAAAAGTAGCAGACCCAGGATTGAACCTTGAGCCACTCGTGCTTGAAGGTGGGTGGCTGATGTTTGGCATGAGAGCTATGAACCTGAAAATCTGGGGTTGGACAGTGAACATGAGAAGCAATTTCGGATAGTGTTGGGAACTCTGAAATAAGGAAGATTATTCATCAGATTTAATGATTGCCAATTCTAATGCAGACGAAAATCAGCTGGAATTTGCAAGGTGGATTGGTGATTTTGGTGAGCTGAGGTGGTGAAGCTAATAACATACAACTGAACTGCCAGCGGAGAGTTTTTTGTACAAATCGAGGTGATCTAGTAGGTTATTGAGGGGAGATAGTTAGTGAGCTTAGTAGGCACTGGAGAGTTTTCGAGAAGAAGAGTGCTGGGAAACGAGCATGTAGGGATAGACGAGGTGTATCCTAGTACAGCTGACATCAAGCATGGATCGTAGTGTCTGTCCAAAGAGACATGTTAAACAACAGAGACAGGACAGCTTGACGGGACAGGAGTGGGGGAAAGAGGTTTGATTGGCTGATGACCGAATACACCTAAAAGGGCTCCTATTGTGCTGTGCAGCTTTAGGAATAGAAATGAGCTCAGTATGGTATTTGCTGGAGACACTGATGAAATGTACGAAATTATAGATTTAAGAGGTAAGTGAGGACATCAAGGAGGACAGTGATTAGTATCAAGGTAGTGATTCTGATATTGATTATCTTAGAAATAAAGAATGATCAAAGTTCTATAGCAGCAGTTCATATTTAAGTGTATGCTGTGTTTGTGTTGGTGTGATTTGAACATTTAGGTTACACATACTTTCAAAAGGGATCTACTGCAAAATCTAAACGGCCCGAAAGAGACTTGCACTAAATTGCCCATGACGATTGGTGTCTGTGTGTCAAACTATTGTGCTTTTAAGTAAGACGCCCGTCCTAATATATTATAGCTGGTCCAAAAAACAGTGCAATGCCGTAGTAACTTGCCTTGCTATATTTCTCATGAATTCCTTTCAACAAGCGAGGGCGAACATGACTCTTAAAGATTAGGGTTTGCCTGGCAGTCTTCTGAAATTAAAAGATTCTGACATTGAGGTTATGGTATTTTCATTTATTCAAATGTTTTCACTTTTAAGGGCGCAGCTCATGCTTTATGTCACATACGTAATGCAAAGCCGTTTTGAAAGATTCTTGTAACTGAAAGCATATATGTCATTTTGCATCATGTTTCATAAACATAAAAAAGTTTTTGGGGTCAGAAGGAGGACCCTGTCTGTAATGGTTGCGGATAAGTGCACAGTATTATGACATATTCTAAAAATCTCTTTGACGCTTTCCATTACTAGTTACATTTTTCAGTGTAAAGCACTGGTTGTTCGAGTATTTTAGAGAAGTCGTGGTTTCTCTGGCAGGAGTCTTACATGACGTGGATATTCTCTCATTCCTCCATGTTCTTGACTACAAACAGCGCGAGGCACGTCCACAGTCTGTGGGTTAATTTAGGTCTCTGAGCGTCTTCTGTATTGCACAAAATCATACCTGAAACGTCGTAATATCTGTATTAACGTTGAACCCTTGTTTTTTAGGAGCATTAGAAAATAGGACAGTTTTAAGCATCATCTAAGAGGAACACCTAGCTAAGCTGTTTGGTCGCTTGGAATGCAATCTATACTGCATGCAAATCAGTTTTCCCTTTGGCTCGTCTGCACACTAAGCTCATTGAAGCATGTTTCATATCCATTCGCCTTTTCTCCTAAGGTTCACATTATAAATTACTTTATTTCCTCGCCGCACGACTATTGTAATTCCATCTACTAGGGGCTTCCAAATTATTTGCTTCACAGACTCCAATTCTCGAGTCGTAGTTCGACTGAATGTAAGAGACCATGACACCAGATTTGGCTTTTCTTATGGCTGCCAGTGAAAGCTTGCATTCTCTTTCAGTCCCTGTGTTTGATACATAGGACTATTATTTCATCTGTGTGTTCTGCATTGGGTGCTAGTTTTCATGTGTATCAATTGTCACAGCTTCTTAGGTCACAGATCATTTTTTTCCCCATTGTTCTTAAAGTTTGCCGTAAAATATGTGCTGCCCATGTTTCCTCTGTGATAGTCGTGCAGGAATGAAACTCTGTGCCTTTAATACTTAAGCAGATTAGAAATATTTGCAAATTCAAGAAAGAGTTAAAAAATGTGGCTATTCAAAAATGTTTGCCCTTTCAATAGCCCTTTCTCTGGCTGACTTCTCTTTGTAGGTCGGAGGTAATTTTTAGGCCCATACCTCGTGGAGTGAATGCTTCCATCTACAAAACCCTTACAAAAGTATTCTTAAGTCCGGCATTTCCATGTCCAGGTTAAGGCCATGTGGTTCCTATTCGCACCACAATTCGTGTCACCTATCTCCCTACTGGCATGAATTTAGCTAAGTGGTTATCGTTGTGGACCCTGTTGTTCTTATGACAGAGGCAAGCCTCTTGCTTTAACGGTGTACTAAAGCATATTTTTTGTTCATTACTACTAGCCCGGCTTACAAGAAACTCATACTGATGGCTATTTCTTCCTGCAGACTTTTCACCTTAGGAACATTTCCAGGCCCCAGACTGGATCTGGAACATTTGGTGGGGTGCTATGCACTCACACGGGGCTCCACCCGCAACGCAGATGACCACACCAGATTTCATATACAGCACTGCCTGGCTTCTTTGTCACTTACTGTTTTTTGTGCCTTCGTGGTTCTGTTTTTTTAAGGAAACAAGGGGGACCCAATTGGTAGCTATGGACCATGGATATCAGTTATTAAAAGAAACAAAGGTCCTAAGCTAAAAGGAATGGCAAAATAGTACTATATAGACCACAATAGGCTACTATATATTTTTTCTTTTCCCAGCCGGGCAAGGAATTTATTATAGATCAATCCAAATGATTAAGAGTTTAAATACATTTAGCAACAAACAATTTTTTGCAGTAAGGCACAGTCCTGCACCGTACTAGAGAGGTAAGAATAGAAAGGGAAGGAAATGGAAGCTCTTCATTTTTACCAAATTCCTTACTTTTAACAATGCTTCATCAGCAGTCTGGGTCAGATGTAACCCTCCTAGGTCTTGGGTTCAAACCTGTCAAAGTTTCCTCTGTTCCTGTCAGATCACCATACCCCCTGCATGTGGTGTCTGAGGCCTCACTGCGACCCTTATGTTTGTGACTTATGTATCTCTGTGCTCTCAAAGGCGACCATGGAGTGGGAATCCAGGTTATTTCAGGCTCGGACCCGTACGGAAACCTGCAAAGGATCCCTGTCCCCTCTCTCGGGTACTTCTCTTAATAGGGAGCGATCCTCAAAATGGTCCTCTAACCAAAGCTTAAGAAACACCATTAAAAGACAAATTTCTTCTTCAAACAGAGCTGCAGTAGAAAAATAGCATGACCTACTAGGACAATAATATGATAGTAGCATTCCGTAACTGTCATTAGTAATACCCTAGACAGTCTGCCATTTTGACTACTGATCTGTCATAAATTAGCTTTAAAATATTCTATGGGCTTCCTGTAAGGTTCATGAGTTAGTCAGCGAGCAAGTGAATGGTTTTCAACCTCAATTTATAGTGCTTTCCAGCGAATCAAGGGAATTGCATAGTTCAAGAGAGCAGTATGAATAAGAGAAGAGATGTGCTTTAAGGTTCTTTAGAAAGTATGGAGCATTTTTTCACCTTTCATAATTCAGTCGGAAGGTTTTTCACTAGACGTTATCTTACAAACTGGAGCATCTAGATGGCTTTGGCTCTCAGCTGTGAATGTTCTTCCAGGAGTACACTGCTTTATTTTCTGATTAGGATGTATGAGGGCTGATCCAAAAAGGATTTTGTGTGTCAGACACAGAGGCCTCTTTAGAAGCAACTGGAGTCACTGGCGGGAACTCCTCAAATCTGACACATGGTATTGATTTTTCAAATCCTTGATTAATATCACTAGCATAGTATACTATCCGGCCATTTAGATGGTTTTTAGGTCATCAAGCTGTATCGATTCTTGGAATGTTTGTTGCTGCACTTTCTAGTATATCCATGATCCTGAAGGGTATAATTTCATCAGACAATGAAGTTGGTGCATGGGTTCTTTCAATGTTGTGTCTACTTGTGCATTTAGTAACAGACCCTTCAGCATTGTAGGGTCCTCATTGTTCATCATAAGTGTTGGAGTATTGCGGGCCTCCCAGATCAACAAAAATATTATATATGACCAAGAGCTGTTGAGCTCGAAACACGTCTTCTTGTGCCCTTAATAAATCGTAATTGATGAACCTTGGATCGGCGTGGCTCGTTGCTTGCTACATGGTGTAAGCGTGTTGGTGTATATATATATATATATATATATATATATATATATATATATATATATATATATATATATATATATATATATATATTATATATATATATATATATATATATATAATATATAAATATTACCTACTGGCGGCCGCCAGTAGGTAGTTATAGTTAAGACCTTGTCTCTATTCAAAAAGTGTTTTTTCTTTTGCCAATATCTTTGGCGCCGTTTGACAAAACTAATGGTTCACTCAGGTCAGCTCCGGCTGAAAGTTTTGGGGTGATTCGTCAAGGGGGTACCTAAACTCAATTTCCCCATGTTAATTTCCATACGAACATTAGACATGGCTACAGCCGAACTGCTGAACGGAATTACACCACATTTGGCAAAACGTTAGCTCTTGGTCCAGAAAGCGACATTGTTTTTTAAATGGTGTAAATCCGTTCAGTAGTTACTGAGAAATCATTAAAAAAAATGTATATATCTGGGCACTGAGGAGGAGTCGCGACTCCTCCTGAGCATGAGCTTCATTATAATTGGCTGCCAACACTACAAACCAGAATGTGTTGACAGCCATCTTGTGACTCGGTAACCGAGTCACAGGAAAACTGTTAAAAAAAATTTTAAAACAAGAAAAGGGGGCAGGGTAGAAACCCCCTGACCCCCTAGGCCCACAGGGTCCCCCAGCCCAAAACAAGCATTTTTTTAAAAATAATTTCGACCGAATTCGCGCTGGGTGCGCGAGTCTGGCTGAAGTTATTTTAAAAATGAAGTACGGTCTCCCGTGCTTAGTTTGTTCCAAGCCCCGGGTGGGCCAGGTCCAACTTTTGCACAAATATAAATTTTCTGCATTAGCCACATAATTCAACATCTGCTCCCTAATCTGCAGATTTGAACAAAAAAGCCTTGTTTCAAGCTCAAACGTTTCCAAAAATGCAGCGACAAGTGTTACAGCTTGGTGGAAGGCCCTTTGCAAACCTAGAATGGTCACCTGTTACTTATTGCTAAGTGTGGGTGTTAAATTGTTACTAATGGTGTGCAAGACACTCTTGCTTCCTTCTGCGCCTCTCTTGCCTCTTTCTGCACCTCATTTGCTTTTTCCTGTACCCTTCTTCCCTCTTTCTGCACCCTTCTTCCCTCTTTCTGCACCTCTCTTGCTTTTTTCTGTACCCCTCGAACGTCTTTCTGCACCCTTTTTGCCTCTTTTTGCACCTCTGTTCCTTCTTTCTGCACATGTCCTGCTTCTTTCTGCACCCCTCTTGCCTCTCTCGCTCCAGCCTCTTTCGGCATTTCTGTTACTTCTTTCTACACTTATCTATCTTCTTTCTGCACCTCACTTGCCTCTTTCTGCACCTCTATTGCCTCTTTTTGCAGTTCTCTTGCCTCCTTCCACTGCACTTCACCTGCCTCTTTCTGCTCCTCTCGCCTCTTTCTGTACCTCTCTTGCCTGTTTCTGTACCTCACTTGCTTCTTTCTGTACCCCTTTTGCCTGTTTCTGCACCCCTCTTCCCTCTTTGTGCAACTCTCTTGCCTCTTTCTACACCTATATCGCCTCTTTCTGCAGTTCTCTTGCCTCCTTTCTTTTCACTTCACCTGCCTCTTTCTGCACCTCTCTTGCCTCTTTCTGCACCTCTGTTCCTTCTTTCTTCACGTGCCTTCTCTTTCTGCACCCTTTGTGCCTCTTTCAGCACCTCTGTTGCTTCTTTCTGCAGTTCTCTTCCTCTTTCTGCACCCCTCCTGCCTCTTTCTGTACCCCTCTGGTCTCCTTTTCCACCTCTGTTTCTTTCATCACCTCTTTTGCTTCGTTCTGCACTTCACTTGCCTCTTTCTGTACCCTTCTTGCCTCTTTCTGCACCTCTGTTGGTTCTTTCTGCACTGCTCTGGCTTTTCGATGCACCTCTGTTCTACATTTCTGCATCCCACTTGCCTTTTTCTGCACCCCTTTTCCCTCTTTCTGCACCTCTCTTGCCTCAGTCTGCCCACCTGTTCCCTCGATCTGCACCCCTTTTGTCTGTTTCTGCAACTCTCCTGCCTCTTTCTGCAGTTCTCTTGCCTCCTTCTGCGCCTCACTTGCCTCTTTTTGCACCTATGTTGGTTCTTTTGCACTGCTCTTCTTCCTGCACTGCTCTTGCAAATTTCTGCACCCCTCTTGCCTCTTTCTGCACCCCCTTTCCCTGTTTCTGTACCTCTCTTGCCTTTGTCTGCACCTCTGTGCCCTCTTTCCGTACCTCTTTTGTCTATTTCTGCAACTCTCTTGCCTCTTTCTGCAGTTCTCTTGCCTCCTTCTGCACCTCTGTTGCTTCTGTCTGCTTTTCTCTTGCCTCTTTCTGTACCCCTGTTGCTACATTCTGCACTTTACATGCTTCTTTCTGCACCCCTGTTGTCTCTTTCTTCACCCGTCTTCCTTCTTTCTGTACCTGACTTGCCTGTTTCTGCATCTCACTTGCCTCTTTCTGCACTTTTCTTGTGTCTTTAAACACCTCTATTGCTTCTTTGATCAATTCTCTTGTCTTTTTCTGTACTTCTCTTGCCTGTTTCTGCACCTCTCTTGCCTCTTTCTCAATCAATCCATCAGGGAATTGTAAGCGCGCTACTCACCCGTGAAGGTCTCAAAGCGCTGAGGGGGTCCACAGATCTGTTTAGCCGAAGAGCCAGGTCTTGAAGGTCTTCCTGAAGGTTTTCAGGGAGGGGGCGTGTCTGATGTCTACCGGTAGCTCGTTCCTAGTCTTGGCTGCAATGTGAGAGAAGGATCTTCCGCCTGCTCTGGCTCTGTGGATGTGCTGAGTTTCGGCCAGGTCTGAGGGGGTAGTTGGGCTTCCGAAGACAGTCGGCCACCAGGTACTGTCCCATGTAGAAGGGGTGGTACCGAGGATGAGGACTTCTGTCTTCTCAGCGTTGAGCTTCAGGCAGCTGTTGGCCATCCAGACTGTGACGTCTTACATTCCTTTCTGGAAGTTGAGTTTGACAGTGGTGGGGTCTTTGGTTAGGGAGAGGATGAGTTGGGTGATGTCGCCGTAGAAAATTATGTTAAGGCCGTGTTGTAGGATGATGGCTGTGAGGTGGGCCATGTAGATGTTGAAGAGTGTGGGTCTCAGGGATGAACCCTGTGGGACTCCGCAGGGGATTTTCGTGGGGTCGGAGAGGAAGGGTGGGAGTCTGATCCTTTGGCTTTTTCCGGTGAGGAATGATCGGATCCAGTCCAGGGCTGTTCCTTGTATGCCTGCGTTGTGTTGTCTGGCGACTAGTGTACGGTGGGAGATGGTCTCGAAGGCCGCTGATAGGTCGAGTAGGATGAGTGTTGTGGCGTGGCCTTGGTACAGGAGGGCATGGCTTGGCAGTTCGGGCTGGACTGTTTCCATGAGGCACAGGGTAAAGACTAATTTGCATATGGCTGGGTTCAAACTGGAATGGCATGGTGAGCAAAAGAAACGATGGATTTAGGCCCAGATCTCTGTACTGGGGTGAAAGAGGGAGGACCTGGCTTTGCAGTTCGGGCTGGACTGTTCCCATGAGGCACAGGGTCAAGCCTGATTTGCATATGGCTGCGTTCAAACTGGAATTGCATGGTGAGAAAACAATGGATTTAGGCCCAGATCTCTGTACTGGGGCGGAAAAGGGAGGACCTGGCTGGCAGTTCGGGCTGGACTGTTCCCATGAAGCTTAGGGTCAAGACTGATTTGCATATAGCTGGTTTCAAACTGGAATGTCATGGTGAGCAAAAAAACGATCGATTTAGGCCCAGATCTCTGTACTGGGGTTAATGTATGACATTGTTCTCCATTCTGTCCATCCACTGTTGTTTTTGCATTGGTCCAGGAGGGTGTGGATGTCATCTGTGGCGGTGAGTAGGGCGGTCTCTGTGCTGTGGTTGCTTCGGAATCCGGATTGGGATGGGTCGAGGACGGCGTTCTCTTCAAAGAATCGTGTCAGTTTCTTGTTGACTGTTTTCTCTGCAACTTTAGCTGCGGAGGGGCGGAGCGAGATGGGCTGGTAGTTCTTGAGGTCAATTGTGGGCTTCTTGAGCAGATTTCTGACTTCTGCGCGCTTCCAGTCATCTGGGAAATAGGTGCCTGTTTTGAAGGTGTTGTTGATGGTGTGTTCGGGTGCGATGGCGGGCATGGCTCTGTGGTAGATGTGAGGGTGGTAGGGGTTGGTGGGGGCCCCCCCGAGTGGATACTTTTCATGGTCGAGGCGGTGTCTTTGGCCATGATTGGTGTCCAGTTGGAGATGGTGGGCTGGTGTTTCTGGGGGGCGGGGGCTGTCTGTGGCACCTTCTGGATGGTCGATGAAGTTGTCATAGATGTTTTTGATCTTGAGGTGGAAATAGGGTCCAAGCTTGTCGCAGAGGTCTTGGGATGGGGTGATGTCTGTGGCTTCGCTGCGTGGGTTGGTGAATTCTTGAATGACACTGAAAAGTTCCTTGGAGTTGGTGGAGTTGGCCATGAATTTGTTGTGGATTTAGTTCCTCTTGGTGGCTCTGATCTGGTTGTGGTAGTCCTTTGTGGCATCCTTGTAGGTGGTGTGGTTTTCGGTTGTCTTGGTGTTTCTCCAGTTCTTCTCCAGGCGTCTGCAGGTGCGTCTGGCTTCTTGGAGAGCAGTGGTGAACCAGACGGCTTTCCTGGGGCATTGTCTGTCCGGTTTGTGCAGCGGGGCGAGCTTGTCTGCCTAGTCAGAGGTGTGGAGTTCTCTGGCTGCGTCGTTTGCCCGGGTGTGGTTGTCTTGGGTGTGGTTGGAGTTAAGTTGCTCGTCTGTAACCTTGCTCCTGTTTCGTCGTGGGGGGCGTGGGGCTGGTTTGGGTGCCTTGGGTTTGTTGATGGCGAAGTGCACGCAGTGGTGGTCTGTCCATGGCGGCTGCATTGTGTGACTGAATTGGACGCTGTTTCCTGCTGTGAAGATGGGGTTGAGGGTGTGTCCTGCTCTGTGGGTCAATGTGTTGACAAGTTATTTAAGTCCATGCTTGGGAGGTTGTCATAAAGGATAGTGGAGTTGGGGTCGCTGGGGTTGTCGGGGTGGAGTTTCAGGTCTCCAGTGAGTATGTAGTTTGTTGAGGCAATGGCGTGGGGTGCGATGAAGTCGGTGATGGTGGTCGCGAAAGGTGTTCAGAGGGTGGGGGGTCTGTAGAGTAGACGAGGGTTCCTCTGAGTGTGGAGTTTGGGGTGGTCTGGATCTGGAAGTGCAGGTGTCCGGTGGGCCGGGAGGTTTCGCTGGAGGTGGGGAGGCGGAGGGTGCTCTTGTGGGCGACGGCGAGGCCCCCTCCTGGGTAGTTGGGGCAGTCTTTCCTCTGGATCTTGTATAGGTCTGGGATGACGGTGCTGATGTCGGGGGTGGAGGATGCGTTAGTCCAGGTCTCTGAAGAAGGCGATGTCGGGCGAGAGAGAGTCAAGTAGGTTCCAGATTTCCATGGCGTGTTAGTGAACAGAGCGTACGTTGAGAAGGATGCAATTTAGGGTGTCGCCGGTGCTGGGGTCGGCGGTGTTGGAGGCTGGGGTGGCAGTGAGTGTGTGGTGGCAGTGGAGGCAGGAGAACTGGCCGTGGGTCGTGTTCGATGAGTCCTGTTGGCATTCTCAAAATCTTCAAGGGTTAAGTGCGAGGAGAGTGGTGGTGTCATAGCCATGGGTAGTGGGAGGTCCAGGGTTCCTCGCGCTGGCCGCAGTTGGGTCGCGGATGGGTGCAGATGGGCATGCCTTTGGCGCGCCGGTGGCGCGACCGTGCAGCGGCCGCCATTAGGTAGAGGTGGTGGGGTGGAGGGGAGGCGGGAGCGGGGGAATTCTGGGGCGAGATTCCTGGGGGGAATTCCGGGGGGAGGGGCCACAGGGGCAGCAGCGGCAAAAGGAGAGAGGAACAGGCAGGCACCAGAAAAAAAAACAGTGTGGAATTATAGCAAGACACAGATGGGCACAATAACTTTGGAACAACAGGGAATTTTTTTTTAAATGGCTGAGAAAGGTTACGGCTTTCTGCACCTCTCTTGCCTCTTTCAACACCTCATTCATTTCTTTCTGCACTTCTTTTGCCTCTTTTCGCACCCCTGTTGCTTCTTTCTGCACTTTCCATGCTTCTTTCTGCACGTCTTGCTTCTTTCTTCACCCCTGTTGTCTCTTTATGTACCTTTCTTGCCTCTTTATGCAGTTCTCTTGCCTCCCTCTGCACCTCTGTTGCTTCTTTCTGCACTTCTCTTGCCTCTTTCTGCACCCCTGTTGTTTCATTCTGCACTTTCCATGCTTCTTTCTGCACCCCTGTTGTCTCTTTCTGCAGTCGTCTTCCCTCTTTCTGCACTTCTCTTGCCTGTTTTTGCACCTCTTGCATGTTTCTGTACCTCTCTTCCGTCTTTCTGCACCACTCTTGCCTCTTTTTGTACCTCTGTTGCTTCTTGCTGTACTTCTCTTGCCTCTTTCTGCACCCTTTATGCCTCTTTCAGCACCTCTGTTGCTTCTTTCTGCACTTCCCTTCCTTCTTTCTGCAATCCTTGTGCCTCCTTCCGCACCTCTGTTGCTTCTTTCTGCACGTCTCTTGGTTCTTTCTGCTCTGCTCTTGCCTCTTTGAGCACCTTTTTTGCTTCTTTCTGCACTTCTCTTGATTCTTTCTGCACTGCTCTTGCCTCTTTCTGCACCCCTCTTGCCTTGTTCTGCACCTCTCTTGCTTCTTTCTGCAGCTGACTTGCCTCTGTCAGCACCTCTGTTGCCTTTTTCTGCAGATCTCTTGCCTCTTTCTGCACCTCAATGGCCTCTTTCAGCACCTCTGTTGCTTTTGTCCTGCAGATCTCTTGCCTCTTTCTGCACCCCTCTTTTCACCTTCAGTACCACTCTTTTTTCTCTCTGCTCCTCTCTTGCCTCTTTATGCATCCCTGTTCCCTCTTTCTGCACCTTTCCTGCCTGTCTCTGCATCTCTCTTGCCTCTTTCTGTATATCTGTTGCCTCTTTCTGCACCCCTTTTGCCTCTTTCTGCACCTCTGTTACTTCTTTCTGCACTTGTATTGCCCCTTTCTCCACCTCTCTTGCTTATTTCTGTACCTCACGTGCTTCTTTCTGCTCTGCACTTCTCTTGCTTCTTTCTGCACCCCTGTTGTCTTTCTGCACTCGTCTTCCCTCTTTCTTGCTTGTTTCTGCATCTCAGTTGCCTCTTTCTGTACTTTTCTTACTTCTTTCTAAACCTCTTTTGCTTCTTTCAGCAATTCTCTTTCCTCTGTCTGCACTTCTCTTACCTGTTTCTGCACCCCTCTTGCCTCTTTCTGCAACTGTCATCCCTCTTTGTGAAACTCTCTTGCCTCTTTCTACACCCCTCTTCCCTCTTTCTGCACCACTCTTGCCTCTTGTTGTACCTATGGTGCTTCTTTCTGTACTTCTCTTGCCTTTCTGTCCCCCTTGTGCCTCTTTCAGCACCTCTGTTGCTTCTTTCTGCACTTCTCTTCCTTCTTTCTGCACTCCCTGTGCCTCCTTCTGCACCTGTGTTGCTTCTTTCTGTACTTCTCTTGGTTATTTCTGCACTGCTCTTGCCTCTTTCTGCATCCCTCTTGCCTCTTTGAGCACCTCTTTTGCTTCTTTCTGCACTTCTCTCTCCTCTTTCTGTACCTCTCTTGCTTTTTTCCTGGAGATCTGTTGCCTCTTTCTGCACCTCACTTGCCTGTTTCAGCACCTCTGTTGCTTTTTTCTGCAGATCTCTTGCCTCTTTCTGCACCCTCTTTTTTCTTTCTGTACACCACTTGCCTCTTTCTGCACCTCTCTTGACTATTTCTGTACCTCTGTTGTCTCTTTCTGTACTTCTCTTTCTGCACCTTTTGTGCCTCTTTCAGCACCTCTGTTACTTCTTTCTGCACTTCTCTTCTTTCTTTCTGTACTTCTCTTGCTTCTTTCTGCACCTTAATTGCCTCTTTCAGGACCTCTATTGCTTTTTTCTGCAGATCTCTTGCCTCTCTGAGCACCCATCTATTCTCTTTCTGCACCTATCTTGCGTCTTTCTGCACCCCTGTTCCCTCTTTCTGCACCTTTCCTCCCTGTTTCTGCACCTCTCATGCCTCTTTCTGTACCTCTCTTGCCTCTTCCTGCACTTTTCTTGCCTCTTTCTGCACCTCTGTTACTTCTTTCTACTCTTCTCTTCCTTCTTTCTGCACCCCTCATGCCTCTTTCTGTACCTCTCTTGCCTAGGTAGTTTTAATCCCCCTGCCCTATGGTGTACTTGGGCCCTACAGGGGAGGTCATGCCAATCGCAGGGGTACCCCAACCCATAGTGTACCCTAGTTTATGTAGGTATTTTCACTGTATTCTAAGTGTCTTTGAGCATAGCACTGGCTCCGTGCCTGGTTAGTCAGTCAGTTACCACCAGTACCAGTCAGCAAGAAGTTGGGGGCACAGGATGACTTTGCAACAAGGCCTCTTTCTACACCTCTGTTGGTTCTTTCTGAATATCTCTTGCTTCTTTCTGCGCCTTTTTTCCTCTTTCTGCACATGTCCTGGTCAGTGACATCACTGATGAAATCACTGACATCATCCACGTGATCCTCTGATGCACCTCCTCACAGCCTAATATAACCTTTGATACACCCACTCTAAAATAAAGACTGCCATTCTCAAAACCATAGACACACCAATACCAGTTACTACATACCCACTCACTGATTCCTGGGTCTACACACACATCCACTCACCCATACAGTCACTCATACATGCAGTCACTCATCAATACAGCCACTATCATATGCACTTATACACCTATACAGATACTCACACACCACCACTCACCCATAGAGTTACTTACACAGCTACTTAGTCATGCAAACAATCAATCACCCTCCCGTTTACTCACATATACAGTTATGCACACACCACCTCACTTATTCACACAGATATTAACACATACTTAATCACTGACACAAGCACACACACAGCCACTCTCACAATCACTCACTCTCACAGTCATTGATATACTCTAACACTCACATATGTAGTTACTCACACATTTACCACTTAGGCATCCATTCACTCATCAACACAGCCATACACACACTCACTCTCCAATACAGCCCCTCACAGACACACTCTTTAACCCATACACCCAGTGAATCACCCACCCACACATCCATGCAGTGAGTCACACACACCCCACCCACCCACCCACACAGACACTCAGGAACCAATGCAGATACTCAGACAAGCAATCAATAACCCATATAGACACTCATGTAGATACTCACCAGCCCATGCAACCACTTACACACCAACAGATAGACTAATACAGACATTCACAGTTTAGTGACTAACCCATGCATTCAGTAAGACACGTTTAATCACTCACTTATACTGTCAGTCACACACCTACTAAATCATCCATTCAGACAGTCATACACCCACTCATTCTTCAATACACCTTGGCCTATATATATATATATATATATATATATGTGCGCTCGCGTGTAAAGACACGGCCACACTCGCGGGGAGAAACTTGAACTCGCCTTTCTTGCCACAACGTGCTTGAATAGCTGAGGAGCTCAAGAGAAAGTGATTCAATCCCATTTCGCCGTGGAATTCCTGACGCGTTTCGAAGGCTCCCGCCTTCTCTTCAGAGGATTTGGCAAACTGATGATGGGAATGCAGGTACCAGCCCTGATATTGATCATGGCACGCCCCTGATGGGCAGTCCAAATGTCCCAGTGCCTGATGGGACTGGTAGTCCTGTTTAGTCTTGGCGCCCCATGTGTGGATCAAGGCGGACGAGTGGTCTCCCCTCGCCAACCAGGCGACCTCACGGTAGCGGAGTAGCAGACAGATATATGCCCGTCAAACTAGCAAGCTGGATGCTTGCCCTGGTCGGCTCCTACCCTGAGGCTACTTGGCAGTGCTCAGCGTGTATGCAGGGGCTCTGCTCGCTCGTTTCCATCATGGCGCTGCTGCACTCTTCTGGCGGGTGCGGTAAAAGGATGGTGATGGTTCCATCCACATATGTGCGCTCGCGTGTAAAGACACGGCCACACTCGCGGGGACAAACTTGAACTCGCCTTTCTTGCCACAACGTGCTTGAATAGCTGAGGAGCTCAAGAGAAAGTGATTCAATCCCATTTCGCCGTGGAATTCCTGACGCGTTTCGAAGGCTCCCGCCTTCTCTTCAGAGGATTTGGCGAACTGATGATGGGAATGCAGGTACCAGCCCTGATATTGATCATGGCACGCCCCTGATGGGCAGTCCAAATGTCCCAGTGCCTGATGGGACTGGTAGTCCTGTTTAGTCTTGGCGCCCCATGTGTGGATCAAGGCGGACGAGTGGTCTCCCCTCGCCAACCAGGCGACCCTATATATATAAAACATATTTAACTTTACAGAAACACACAGTCACTGGATGATGTCATCAGTGATGTCACAGACCATGTCATGAGTGATATAATATGTGATGTCATCAGCAGTGCATTGCAGGGGCGCGAGTTATACTTAGCTCAACTAACTTTAACGGCCAAATTTCTCTGGTTTTGTACGAGTGAAATGTCCAACTAACTATAACGTCCCTGAAACCTGTGTTTTTTCAGTGAATATATATATATATTACCTACTGGTGATAGTTAGGATTGTTTTCCATAGGGAAATCGCAACATTCTATCGGGAATAACTTTGGCGCCGGTTGAGGAATCTTCCTGAATTTTTCCTTAACTTTGCCTCGCGGCGCTCCGTTCCTTCCCTGAAAGTTTGGGGGGGATTCGTCAAGCGGGGGCCGAGATAAAAGGGGGGTCCCAAAACGTGTTTTCCCCATGTTAATTTCCATAGGGCGGGCGAACTCACTTTTAGCCCGAACGGCTGAATGGTTTTCCACCAAACTTGGCAAAATTGTAGGGACTGGTAGCCCGATGTGCCTTTGCTATGTCTCAAGATATGTGCTCCAGTGGATTTTGAGTAATTTAGGTTAAAAAAAATATATATATCTATAGCAGTTTACCCGGGAGCTACCCGTGCGCTTACGGTACACGCACGTACGCGTACGGTACGCGTTCCCCTACGTGCACGAGATGCATGCTGATTGGCTGCCACTGTCTGTCAACACTCTAAAACAGAAACTGTGGGCAGCCATCTTGTGCCTCGGTAGAGTGAGGTACAGGAAAGCAGAAAAACAAATGTGTAGAACTCAAAAAGGGGGCAGGGTAGAAGCACCCTGACCCCCTAGACCTGCTCAGGGGGTCCCACAAGGACCCCCACGGCAAAAAAAAATTATTATTCTTTTTTAAATCGCTGGGTTTTTTATTTTTTGTCTTTGGGGTCTTTGTGGGACCCCCTGAGCAGGCCTAGGGGTTCAGGGTGTTTCTACTCTGGCCCCTTTGCGAGTTTCACACCTTTGTTTCACTGCTTTCTTGTGCCTTGGCTCTAACAAGGCACAAGATGGCTGTCAACACTTCCTGGTTTTGAGTGTTGACAGACAGTGATAGCCAATCAGCATGCCTTCCCGAGAAAGCTGCATGGTCATTGGCTGTCAACACTTCTAACCAGGAGGTGTTGGCATCCATCTTGTGCTAGTGTTGACAGACAGTGACAGCCAATCAGCATGCCTTCCCCAGAAAGCTGCATGCTCATTGGCTGTCAACACTTCTAACCAGGAAGTGTTGGCATCCATCTTGGGTCTCAATAGACTGAGGCACAAGAAAGCAGAAAAACAAACGTGTAGAACACAAAAAGGGGGCAGGGTAGAAACACCCTGACCCCTTAGGGCTGCTCAGGTGGTCCCACTAGGATATTAATATATTTAAACGTTATCCGCTAATAGAATTTAAAAAACCTTTGAAATTCACTGAAAAAACCATAGGTTTCAGGCCTTATATAGTTAGGAATTAGCATTTAAAAAACGTTTGAATATATAAAAACGTTATCCGCTAATAGAATTAGCATTTAAAAAACCTTGCGAATTCAATGAAAAAACCATAGGTTTCAGGCCTTATATAGTTAGGAATTAGCATTTAAAAAATCCTTGCGAATTCACTGAAAAAACCATAGGTTTCAGGTCTTATATAGTTAGGAATTAGGATTTAAAAAACCTTTGAAATTCACTAAAAAAAACATAGGTTTCAGGCCTTATATAGTTAGGAATTAGCATTAAAAAAACGTTTGAATATATAAAAACGTTATCCGCTAATAGAATTAGCATTTAAAAAACCTTTGAAATTCACTGAAAAAAACAATAGGTTTCAGGCCTTATATAGTTAGTAATTAGCATTTAAAAAACCTTTGAAATTCACTGAAAAAACCATAGGTTTTAGGCCTTATATAGTTAGGAATCAGCATTTAAAAAACCTTTGAAATTCACTGAGAAAACCATAGGTTTCAGACCTTATATAGTTAGGAATTAGTATTTAAAAAAACCTTTGAAATTCACTGAAAAAAACATAGGTTTCAGGAGTTATATAGTTAGGAATTAGTTTTTAAAAAACCTTTGAAATTCACTCAAAAAACTATAAGTTTTAGTGGTGTTATAGTTAGCTGGACATTTTACTCATACAAAACCAATGAAATAGCTCCTATGTAGTTAGTTGTACTAACTATATTTCGCGCACCCGCAATCCACTGCTGATGTCACATATTAGATCATTCATGACCTAGTCAGTGACATCACTGATGACCTCTCAAATGACATCACTGATGACATCATCCACGTGACAATCACATACACCTTTTCATACACTATTACAATTTTTCATCACTCTTTGTAAAATACAGAATATCATATTTAAATCCATTGTCACAGCAATACAAGTATCTAAAAATCCACTCAGTGATTCATAGATGTATACACACATCTAATCACTTACCTATGGATTCACTCATACATGCTGTCAATGAATAATAGAACACTATCAAAAATACTTATACATCTATATCGACATTAAACAACAGCACGCATCCTATTCACATATGAAGTCATCCTACTCACTTATGCAAACAATGGATCATACTTACATATTTACTTAGCAAAACACTTATACAAACACCACTTCTTCTATTCATTTAGATAGTAAGTCATACTTAGTGAATTATAAAACCATTATTACAAGTATACAGTTATCCATACAGTCACTCACACAATCATTGTGTCTTATGTATACTTATTTATATACAACAACTGACACATACACTGCCTTTTCTTTTTCTAGTTTGTTGGACCTGTACCTTTGAGAAATATATTTGCTCCTCACCACACCCATAAAGAGATTCCCTCACCCAAACTGTTAGAACATGTAGTTTTAACTTCATATATCTACTGAATCAACTATTCACACATCTTTGGACAGTCACACACCCCCCACCGAACCACACACACTTTCACACTCCCATACAAATACTCAGTTAACTAATCAATAACTAATATAGACTTTCACATAGCTAGTAACCAACTGTAGAATCAGTTTACACAACAACTGACAGTGATACAGATATTCACACAGTTTAGTCACTATCCACTATATTTAGAGAGATATTATAAATTGGTCAAGTAAACAGTCAATTACACTGCTACTAAATCCTCCATCCAAATATTTATTTATATATATCCACTCATTCTTCAATGTAAATTGCTATATATATAATGCATATTTAAATAACTAAGCAAACCACATTTACTGGATGATGTCATCAGTGATGTCATTTGAGATGTCATCAGTGATGTCACTGACCATGTCATGAATGATCTAATATGTGACATCATCAGCAGTGGATTGCGGGTGCGCGAAATATAGTTAGTACAACTAACTATATAGGAGCAATTTCATTGGTTTTGTATGAGTAAAATGTCCAGCTAACTATAACACCACTAAAACTTATAGTTTTTTGAGTGAATTTCAAAGGTTTTTTAAAAACGAATTCCTAACTATATAACTCTTGAAACCTACGGTTTTTTCAGTGAATATATATATATATACTCATACATACATACATATATATACAGTGCTTAATTTGTTATTTCCGGTGCTCGGAACCTGCACTTAATTGGTAGCACCGGCTCTAGCAACAGTCCATCAAATGGTGGCACTGTCTTTTTAATATTGTGATGAGCATAACAACTGTGTTTATTATAGTCAAGTATACATTGAAAATGAATAATACCAGCCTCTCATGCCATTATTATAGTTTTGTATGACCTGAAATAATCTGCATTGTCACACTTGTACGTGTGCGATGCTTAGGAGTTATGTTGGTACTGTCTTTGGCAGTGCTGGCAGGGTATGGGTGGTGCAGGCTGCAGTGGCCTTCCGAGAAGGGCCTTGGCAAACGCCCTTGCGCTCAAGTGGGGCACTCGACGCTGTCCTCACAGTGTTTACCTCATGCAGCCCGCTCTCTGTCAGCCCAAAACTGCATTCATGCTCAACGCGTTTCGAGGCACCACGTCTCTTAGTCATGAGCTTAGGTACAGAGGCACAGATAACATCACCTGTTTTAATATTGATACAGAGGAACGGAGCCTACTATAGGCAATCACAAAGAACTCACCTGATGGACTACGATTACCAGCATGCCAGCAGAAAACTACTGTCAGCCACGCCCACTAAAGGCGACTTCACTAAATAAATTAAGTAGCAAACAGGTGATGTTATCTGTGCCTTTGTACCTAAGCTCATGACTAAGAGGCGTGGTGCCTCGAAACGTGTCGAGCATGAATGCAGTTTTGAGCTGACAGAGAGCGGTCTGCATGAGGTAAACACTGTGAGGACAGCGTTGAGTGCCCCACTTGAGCGCAAGGGCGTTTGGTTTGGAAAATGTGTGTTTATATATGTATATATGTTATCGTGAACAAGGTCTCAGGGGAAACCAAAATGCGTCAATACTACTTTCATTTGGACAACTGGTCATGAAATAAGTAGAATGAAATAAGAACTTACTTAATTGTTGATTTGAACTGGCCGGGCTCCGCCGCGGTGTAACACACCACTTGAGAGTGCCTAGAAGCCAGCTAAAGTTGAGCCATTTGGTGGAGGATATATATAAATGGTCTTAACACCACAGAAGACCTGTATCATTTTCTGTAAGATTGTCTCATCCAACATGTTTATCCCTTCTCTGTAACCCATATAGACCCAAGAATTTGTGTTCATAGTTTGGATTATTAGTCCGCTTATGTGATTTCATATTGACTTTCCTCGCAACCCAATAAGAAGATTTTTGTTCCATTTTTGGTTCTATCCACTGTTTATTTATTTCTTTTGTCATTCACCTGGATATATCTTTTCATTTTTTGAACTTAAGAGTGAATTTAAATAACTAGTCTTTATTGGACTACATCATAAAAATAGATTTATACAGAAAAACTCTTTTTTCTTTCCTTTTCTTACTTCACTTATTAGATGTTGGGCACACATTTAGAAATTTGGAGACTAAGTACCAGACGTAGGAAATATGTTTGAGAATGGAGGGGTTGCCATCATTTTTGGATGTCCCCTCGATATCATCACCAATTTGGGGTTGCCATCAATATTAGATGTCCCCACAAGATTGTAAATATGGTATATGGTTTTTAATACATGAATAGTATTTATTGGCAATTTTTGCACATGATATATCATTTATATTGTATAGGTGTCTAGTGTTTTTTAGAACATTTGTTCAAAACAATACCTCTTTGTGATATATTACGTGTGTTCCGCAACAACACTTTGTTTACATATGTTTTTTTTCCGTATTAAGTTTTATGGAAGTAAGTATGTATTCACCTTATAAGCTGCTAGTTGTCTAAATCTTAAAAAATATACATATGTATTTTACCATTTTATAAGCATTCATGCAGAAACAATCTTGTCATTACACATTAATGAATTTATTCATTTATTAATTGGTTTTTGGGAGACTTACATTGTGTATTCTGATTGTAATCCATCCTGTCTCACAACTATGCCAGTGATACATAGTAGTAGTATTTTCTCCATCTCTATTGTCATCACATGGTGTGTACTAGCACTTTAAAAGTTCAGGCATGATGGGTTAAAATTTGACTGTGATCAAGGGCATCCGCCCGAAACGAGTCAGTTTTTGCTTCTGCTTAGCTTTGCTCATTAAAATTCCAACTGCCTCATATCGGAATCGTTGAGTCGTCTGTTCTGCCCTGGGGACCTGGGGCTACAGTCTGGCTTTTGTTTTGAGCATATATATCACGTACTGGCGGTCAGCAGTAGGTAGTTCTAGGAAAACCCTTTTTTGACTGAGCTATATCTTTGCCAACCTTTGACGAATCTTCACTAAATTAAAAAAAAAAAGTGCAGTGATTTTAGTTGTGCATGAAAAGTTTTGGGGTGAGCTGTCAAGATGGGGTCAGGAAAAAGTAGTGGTCAATAAGAGTGTGTTTCCCATGTTACTACCCATAGGGATTTTGAACGTGACTACAGGCCGAAAAGCTGGACAAAATTACACTAAATTTGGCAGAAAGGTAGCTCTTGGTCCAGAAAACATGCTTTTTGTTATTTGGTGTAAATCCGTTCAGTAGTTTGAGATATTAAAGGAAACCTATATTTGTATATCTAGGGTCACGACTAATTCACAATTACTTCATGATGAATCACAAATGTGTGTACCAATAGGAATGCCAAGATTCGAGGCCGCAACTTGAGCAGAAAGTTGTGACTGCCATTTTAAGTAAAGGGACACAGTCCCAAGGACTGAAAATGAAGACCAAAAGTGGTATAATGGGTCAGGGTAAAGGTACCCTGACTCCATGGCTGAAATATAGATGTGACACCTTGTGCGTTCAAAATGTTAAAAAACAGTTTTTTCCCTCGTGCGATATTCGTAAATTCGTTGCGATGCTCAGCACAGCCCCCTGTGCAACGTTGCGATGAATTCACCAATATAGCCCAAAAAATCACACTCATTTACAGATCCTTAGACATTCATGCACTTTCTCAGACCCTCGCACAGCCACTCAGAGCCTCACATACCAACTCACAGACTCACTCAGACACTCACGCACCTACTCAAAGATCCACTCAGACTCTTGCACCCACTCACAGACCCTCTCAGAGACTCGTGCACCCACTCATATATCCATTCAGAGACTCATACAACCACTCACATACCCAATCAGAGGATCACTCACCCACTCAGACACTCAGGCATCCACTCACAGACCCACTCACTCATGTAACCACCCACAGACACTCACTCACCCACCCACCCTCAAACCCACTCAGAGACTCACACACTCACTCACAGTCCCACTCAGACCTACTGACTCACACACTCATAATTCCACTCAGAGACTCATGTAGCCACTTACAGACCCACTCAGACACTCACACACCCACTCACACACCCACTCACAGACCCACTCACAGACCCACTCACAGACCCACTCAAACATTTGCACATTCACTCAGAGACTCACACACCCACTCACAGATCTACACAGACATGTACGTATCCACTGACGATCAACTCACACTCATGCACCCATTCACAGACCCACTCACACACACAACAACCTACTGAGAGACTCATGCACCAACTCCCAAACCCACTCACAGAACCACTCAGACACTCATATAGCTGCTCACAGACCCATGAACCCACTCACAGACCCACTGAGAGAGACTCATGCACTCACTCACAGACCCACACAGACACTTACTTATCCACTGACAGATCCACTCAGAGACGCATGCACCCATTCACAGACACACTCATGTACCCACTCACAGATCCACTCAGAGACTTGTACACAACTCTCGGACCCATTCATACACTAATGCACCCAGTCAAGTGCACAGAGTCAGGTAAAGAGTTGTGAATTTTAAATGTGCTGGTGTCTATTGAATGTCTACCTCTGTTTTGAGTGTTTGCGAGCTATTCATGAATTAAAAAAAACTTTAAAAAAAAGGGATTTAAAAAGAAAATGAACCAGAGTTTGGAAAAAATGTGGTTCTGAGAAGAGCCTTTGAGTTTATTCCATGTAGTTGAATGATAACTACCCACAAAGCAGGATGCAGTGTTTTAAGTTGTTAAGGAACAACTCCATCACTTCTATATAAAGACTCCATGTTAAAGCGCAAGTTGTTGTTGTAGCTAGAGCCCATGTTATGGCTTCTGAGGAATGCAGAAACTGTTTTATTGACATGTTTCCTGGCTTTGACTATTTGTGGACAGAACTGGCTTGACCACTTTCATTTCTGCCTTTGACATATGTTGGAGAATACCGAGGCAGTCTGAGGGAAAAGTACCATTATTTGAGCAAAGGTATCTTTCATTGGGATTTCCAGTCCTACCCTAGTAAGTCTGCCTATGTCATTTCCGCCACAGTGCACAATCATGAGGTCATGGTGTTGGTAAAAAGAATTGCGGATTGCCGGCACCCTGACCTCATGATTGTGAGGCAGCAATTGTTGCCACTTTAACCTTCCTCGGCCAACCCAAATAATGTCCACATTAGGGAAACCCAAGTCTCTGTCAACACCATTCTTTCTAGTACACTCTCTATCCCAAAACATGTGTCCCACAATCCACACCCTGACCATTTTAAAGGCATTGAGGAGTAGCACACAGGAGAAGACTGGAGCTGAAAGAGACAGTTTCCAAGATGAAAGCTAGTTAAAATGGAGGACAGGACCGCTTTTAAAAAAGGACATATTTGATTGGATGATGTCAATATGCAGGTAGTTCAAATTAGGTAGTGATGTTCAAGAAAAAGTACCTAGATTGGTGATTGACTCTAGTGAAAATAAAAACGTATAATCCAATCTTGGATATTCTTTTAATTGCAAACAGTCAACCACAACTGCTGCAGGTGAGTTGGAAAGTAATGTGCTGCTTCTAGAACGTGTTGTGAACTTATGACCTGCTGGTTCATGAGTGTGTTCTAGAGGGGGTTGGTATGGTACCTGTGTTAAGAGAGTGTAGAGGAAGGGCATTACACAGATTATAGTGTGTTTCTTAAAATTATAGTGGTTTACACATATTATTTATTAAGGAGGGTTTATTACCTTAGTGGCATGTATGTAACAAACATTAGGGCAATTGAAAAGTATGAGTAGTACAAAGCTAAATATGTTTTTGGACTTCCATAGTTATTTGCAAATTCGTTGCGAAGTTACACAGGGGGCCGCGCTGAGGGTGGTGAAGAATTTGTAAATACGGCCAAAAAGTGTACCCTGTTGGGCTTCTTTATTGGAGTGCAAGAAAGGGTTAACTTAACACACACTAGCCATTTAGAAGTGAAATAACAAAATTAAAGTATGAAAGGCATATTTCGATTTTCTGCCTTCAGCAGTATCAGAGAGTGCAAAGTCAAACAAGTTGCCATGTATGGTTGCTTTGTATGAGAATGGTGTGCCATTCTTATGCTTAGATTCAACTTTCTCAGAAAATGTGAAAACTATCTAATAAGAGCAACAATAAACATTTGACCAACAAACTCAATTTTCAGGTATGTGAATTAGATTGAACTTTAAAAAAATGTAATTGAAAAGGTATATGTGTATGTGAGGTTGATAAAAGTGAGTATGATACATACAAAAGTATTGTAACTGTGAGGGGATCTGTGAGTGGTTGTTTGAGTGTTTTTATATATTTATTAATGGGTGAGTTACTCTCTTTCTGGGTGTGTGAGTATGTGACTGTATCTGTGGGTGAGAGTAGCTATATGTCATGTTTCCTAACAATGTGTTGACCGGGTGCTGTAGACTGCACATCTATTGTTTTACTGCATGGTCCAGTTGGCATAAAAAACATTCTTGCTAAGCTTTAAACTACTATGTAACTATCTACTAGCAGCCCTGCAAAGTTACACAGGTCCATGTGTGATGTGCTGCTCCAGAACAAGGTTTTTTATTGAATTGTGGGACTTGTAATCTTCTTTACTCCATTTTAAAAGAAGACTGCAAGTCCCAGAATTGAAAGGATAAAACATGGACTGGAGCAGTGCATCATGCATGATCCTGTGAGACTTGGCAGCTATGTACTAGATACACTTTAGGTGGGGTGTTGGTAAGTCATAGGGTAAGCTTGTATGGGCTTAGATGATACGACTTGCACTTTTAAACCATACAAGTAACATATGCACTTTGAGACCCCTAGGCATAGTTAGAAATGCAGTGTTTCACCCATGCTACAAGTTATATTCATATGTAGAAAATCATTGTTACTCACCTAGCCTGTGTGTGAGACAGACAGAGGTACATATTTATTTAGTGACATGCCCATGCAGCACTTATGTATGCAGCAATAACTATAGATAACTCTTCCCTACTGTAGGCTGTAGGTAGGCTATAGGGCAGGGTGCTTTGTGATGATGTGTGGTTTTAAGTTTCACTGAGTTACAAGTGTACTTACAGACCCATATGCCCAGTTATACTACAAGTCTCCCACCCATACTGCAACTTACATACCAGTTCACAAAAACATAGATCACTCACACCCAGTCACAGCGACGGAAGCACTACTACATTGACTCATTCACCTACACAGCATGTTATGTATGCAACAGTATCAGTGTCAGTTGCACACAGAGTTACATACCCCTATACTCACTAACACAGGCAGTAAGAAATGTGTACTGCCGCTTAGATACACATTTAGAGGCTCCCAGAGATATTAAAACAGCCAGTCATATACCGGCATACTTACTTTAACATCTGGTGGCACACCCATAGATGGACTGGTACACTCACTCAGATATATATTCAAGTACGGATGCAACCTAGTTACCAATCCAGACATGTAAAATTGAAACATGGGTTGGGCCTACTACTACAGGACCTGTGTGTGCAGTTTTACTGCCATTTCAACTTTGCATTAAAAACATCTATGCCAAGCCCTGAACGCTCCTTTTACTATACATAACACACCCCTCGGCTAGGCTATAGGTAGGCCATAGGGCAGGGTGCTTTCTCTTTAAAAGGTTAGACATGTCCTTTTGAGTTCACTGAGTTACACATGCATTTACAGACCTCTACGCCCAGTTATACATGCAGCCTTCAAGTCATACGGCAACTCTCATGTCTATTTACAATGGCATAAAGCCACTCACGCACACAGCAGTTATGTATCCAGCAGGAGCAGAGGCAGTTGCACACACAGTTACATACACTCACTAATACAGTCAGTAAGCAATTCATAGAGACATACATACACATTTAGACACCAATAGGGTTACTAAAAGAGCAAGTGATATACTGGCATACTTACTTCAACATCTGGTGGCACACCGACAGAGAGACTGATTCAATCATTCAGATATTTAATCAAGAAGTGAGAGACGTAGACACCCATCCATACAGGTTTCAGGTTTTAAAGTCTTTATTTCGATTTATCAAATCATAAAAGACAAAATAGTTTAAAAATACAAAAGAATATAACCAATTTGATTACAATAAAAGGAAGACAAAAACAAACATTTCATATCAAATGGATAAAACAGGATTAAATTTCAATCGATAAGTAAAGAGACCTGAATATTTTTATAAAAAATTCATTGCATAAAAAAAGTCAACTTCACAACACAAAATTGCGGACAATGGACACTAATGATGAGGCGTAATCGTAGGATAATTTAGCAGCTATATACTCAAACTAAACAGATTATGACCAATTTGCAAAATGGCCTTTGTACTTGGTGCTAAGGCATGATGTTTTTAAGCCTTAGAAGCCAAGCCCATCCCAGATACTTAGCCAAGGTTATCACAAAGAGTTCTGAAGTATTAGTTCTAAGCGCCCATATTGCTTCCATCACTGTTTTAAATGGCAATTTTTTAAACAAAGGTTTTAACCATTTCTTTCGGGGTGCTCCGTACCTTGGGCAGGCAAAGAAGAAATGGCCTTCTGATTCAATATGGCCTGGGCAGCATGTACAATAGGGCGATATCCCTGTGGACCGTTTATTCAGGAAAATGTTTAAGGGCAAAGCGCCCACTCTGAACTGATGGTACAGTTTCTTATCTAACGGTCGAGATATTACATCCCAATATGGCTCTCTCGATAGATCTACTTTGAATGTTAAAAACCTGCCAGTAAGGCCACTTTTATTGGACAACAGGACTCTATTTAGGCGGATAGTGGCCCAGTATAAGCATTTAAATTCGTCTTTGGGTGGGAAAACATTTGATTGTGGAGATATCCAGAGGTGTTCCAAACCCATATCTTTAAGAATGGATTTGACAGCAGAGAACCATGGGATTTTCGCTGAACCCCTGATAGACCTGACTTCCGAGAGTGCGTCTGCAAAGAGAGATAGGTCTGGGGATGTCCATATCCGTCTCCACAGTGCCACTAGTCTGAATCTTGCCATCTCGTTAATAGGAGGGGAACCAAGGTCCAGGCAAAGGGGAAGCGAAGGTGTAGACTGTGGGAGGCCCACCAAATTTCGAAGGAATCTACATTGGATTTTGAATAAGTTAGACAAGTCCATATGGCCCCATAGATCTGCGCCATATAAAATGGCTGTAGAGATTTTAACATCATAGATCTTAAGGGCCGGTAGGACCCGTTTTGTAATTGATTCCCTCTGCTCTTTGACGAGACAACCCGTCAGCCTGGCAAGTTTAAGATGTTGCGTGTTAATCTGATCTTTCCATCTTAAACGGCTATCAAGGGTAACCCCTAAATAGGTCATTGTATCCACCTGTTCGAGGTTTGCTCCATTCAACTTCACTGAACTCCGAACTAAACGATTCTTTGTAAAAACCATAAATTTTGTTTTCCCCACATTAATTACCAAATTATTGGTGGCACAAAACTCCTCGAAGCGGTCCAAAGCCCGCTGGAGCCCGCCACGTGTCTTCGAGAGGATTAAAGTGTCATCTGCGAAGACAAGTAGCGGGAACCTCATCCCTGCCAGCATTGGTGCGTCAGTAGGGGTGTCCATGAAAAACTTAACGACTTGGTCGATAAAAAGGAGGAAGAGGGTAGGGGCCAGGACACACCCCTGACGAACACCTCGGGTTACTGGGAATGTTTCTGTCACTTGTCCCTGACCCCCCCACCTCACCCTCGCAAAATTGTCCTCATGGAATCTTACAATGAGGTCCAATAATTCCAGTGGGCACCCCAGACTTTTCAGCACACCCCATAGCCTATCCCTAGGCACCAGATCGAAGGCGGACTTCAGATCGATAAATGCAGCATAGATGGTGCCACCACCCAACCAAACCTCCTTCCAATAGATCAGGCAGAATCTAAAAACCTGCTCTATGGTGCTCATTCCCGATCTGAAGCCCGCCTGCATGGGTGACAAAATATTCTCCATTTCAATCCATCCCTGGACCCGTCCCAGGACCATACGCGCCACTATCTTTTGAATCGAATCGATTAAACTGATAGGGCGGTAATTGCCCGGGATGGATTTATCACCCTTTTTGTAAATTGGGACGATCTCGGCCCCTTTCCAAGATCCAGGGACTAAAGCTCCAAGGGCCAGTATATTAGCTATCCTAGTAATATACGGCAGCCACAGGGTGGGATTAGATTTAAACAGATCAGCAGGGATCAAATCCATACCGGGGGCTTTACCTCAGAGAGTCAGTGCCAATGCCAACTCTGCCTCAGCAACCGTAAAGGTAAGTTTTTCACTTGGTGGGGTCAGCCTGGGTACATTGGATAAGCGGTTTATACTCTCATCGTTGCCACCTTTAAACTGGGCCGAATAAAATAAAACCCAATCCTCAAGTGGCACATTATTTCCCGGAGTGGAAGAATCTATTTTTTTGCCCCATTTAACCAAGTCCCAAAACTTTTTTTGATTGTTGGTGTTGGAGGCCTCCAGGAGGTCTAACCAAAATTCATCCTCCCACTCCCGTTTAGCTTTACTAAGGATTTTTTTATAGTAGAGTCTAGCAGCTCTCACTCCAACCTTGTTCCTAGATTTTATGGCAGAAATGAGAGCTGTATGTGCCTCTCTACATTCCTTATTATACCATTTTTGGGGCAAACAATTACTTCTAACAGCAACATTTCCACATGGTTTAGATAACAGGGTCTTTACATTTTCAAAACAATTAATGTGAACACCCATCACACTATTGGCTGCTTCAGCATCCACCCCCGTTATATCTATTTGCAACATTTCATTAAGTGCATTCTCAACTACGACATTAATATTATTTAGTAAACACTCATCTTCCATAACCCGTGACCACTTCAATCTCCTCCTGTCGTTGGTAAGATGAACATCCCCTGTATGAGTAAGAGATGGTTCCTCGTGTCTGTTTAAATCCGGTGTCTTTAGTAACAAGGACAGTGGGTTGTGATCGCTTTCCGGGCGCTCTAATACTGCCATGTCGATTAGCAGTGCCCAATGTTCCATGTCCAATAAAATATAGTCAATGCGGCTCTGCCTCTGGCCATTGTCGAAGGTACAATTTCCCTTCACATCCGAGGCAGAGCGGCCATTACATGCACGGAACCCATTTTGTAAACAAAAAGCCATCCAAGACACTGCAGCCTCTGTTACTTTAGCCTTCTTCTCCACTTGTAAATCTGGAACACCCCATACAGCATCATCTTCCATAATCCATGGGTCTCCCATATCTAACACTGGTTCTATAGTGCAATTTAAATCGCCAGCAAGAATGGTAGTAATACCACCACCCATTTTCATTATCATATGATCAACGAGTTTCAACAGGGGTGGGCTTCGACCACCAGGCAGGCCTCTTGCATAGATGTTAACAATGTTCACAATTTGCTTGCTCCCTTTATTTATTCTGATAGCGAGGAGATCTTGACTCTCTACCGGGAGCTCCAGTGGATAGAGGCCCAGGGATTGTTTTACCCAGATCAACAAGCCTCCTGCAGCCCGCCCTTTGCCTCCTTTGATTGCGGGTTTGAAAAAATTTATATAACCCAACTTATGGACAGGCTCAGTTGCCCATGTTTCCTGCAACAGGATAATATCGTAGTTGTCCATAAAGTTTAACCAATCCGTAGACGCAAAGCGCGCCTTAATACCCGCTATGTTCCAGCACAGAATTTTTCAACAATCTTTCGGGTTATCTGGTAAGAGAGGGTGTAGGGGCTGGGCAGGTCCATAAGGGACCCCTGTATTGGCATTAACCACTAGTTTCTTGGCACGCTCTACTGGAGCGTCAATAATTTTTTTAATTTTATTGCCTATCAAAGACCCCTGGGTAGCAAGGTATGGTCGAGGACTGTTTAATACTACTGTTCGGTCTCCTACCCCATCTACTCGATTGGGTAATTCAGTTGGGCACACCATGTTAAAATCAGTGGGTTCTAGCATTGTCACACTACCAATCAGAGGCTCACTAGAAGAATCATTAAGTCAATCTACAGCTTCTAGTCCAGAGAGGGGGCCAAAACGATTAAAAAGAAAGGGGCGCTGGTAGTCAAGCGGGGTTAATGCCGGGGGATGTCTTGCAGCAGGACCTTTACGAAACAGTGGGAAAGATTGGAAGGGTATTTGCCTGCGCGGATAAAAATAAGATAATGCTAAAGTTTGTACATCCCCCTGCCTTGCGAACCTAGGTTCTCGTTTAATAACATCTACCACCCATGAGTCTTTAAGCGAAATAAGGATGCAATCTCCTTCTAGGTCTTTTACCTCCGGCCCAACCCAATCTACTCTCCTCACATACATTATCTCCGTGGGGGTGGAAGGGGGTAACGGGCGATTTTTGTTCAGCCAAAAAGTGACTTTATTAAAAAGATCGCCATAAGATTCCCTTGCACCCGGTTTTAATGGGGCTACGCCGGTCAAAACGATGGTATGTAGGGCTGCTTCAGGTGGAAGATCAACACTGGGAGTATTTGGTCTTTTACGCCCCCTCTCCCAATGATTGGAAGAAGCAGTACGTTGGGCTCTTGAGTTACTTGGAGAAGGGAGATTTAAGTTAGGTTGTATAGGAGGACCCATAGTTTGACGCCCACCAGTGTTTTCTTTAACCACTGGTTTTGATTGGGGCTTTAATACCTGAGTTTGCGAACCAGCTCCTAAAGAGTTAATTGGGATGGTGTTGGTTGTTTTGCCCCCTTTAGATGTGATGTTATTCATTCCTATGGTTTTATTGGGGGCAATTTTACCCTTATCCATATTGTTGTTATTACTGGGGACCCTACTGGGTGCTGGTACAGCAATCGCACCCATAATATTCAAACCAGATAATGCTTGAAGCATCGTATGGTTTGAATGGATCAAATCCACCATGCTATCAATTTTAGTGGTCATAAGCCTGGTCCGCTCAAGGATTGGTATGAGTAATGTTTTAAACATGGCCTCCATTTTTGCCAGCAGAACCTCGTCACTATTGAGGCACATGGGACAGGTGGTTGAGGAACCCAAAGCCAAAAGGGTGGGGCATAACATGTTGTTATGTGTCGAGGGTTTTGGCGGGTTTGGATGAGGCTCGGGCCCCGGGCCCCATTCCCCTTGAACTTTATTTACTTCACCAATGTTTAGCTTTTTTCCCCCTGTCATTCCAGTATCCCGTTTTCTTTTTTTAGTATTAGGGCCAGAGTTAGATATAGGGGGGTAAACATTTTCAGATGATATTGACATGTTGGACTGGTTGAGGGGAGGAGTTCCAGTAAGCTGGCTAAAATCCTGCTCCTCGCTGATCAACGAGTCATTATCCTCCGCCCCCTCCCCCTGAGTATCTTTGGAAGTATTTACACTATTCATTTTTTCCCTAGCTCGGCTATCCCCAATATTTTCTGAATGGACTATTGCGTCCGTAGAGATGGTGTGGACACAATTAAAGGCAGCATGTGGTACAGAGGGTGGAGGGGAGATAGATGTGGCTAAGGCCCCCAATGATGATCGCTTCCCGTTGATTAAGTCTATTGACAATCTTTTCTCAACCATTGCGATTTCCTTTTCTAAAATACCAGTAGCCCGTGTTATGAAAGCATCCAAGGGATCAGAAACGACGCCATTGGGAGTATTGATTTGGACAGAACGTTCCTTCCCTGATCTTAGCGGCATTTTCCACGGTTATCTTGGCGTCCAGGAGGGGTGGGCCTACGGGGAACGGGCGAAAGAGGGGGGGCCCAGACCAGACCGCTCAGACCTCGAACGGCCTCAAACGGCCCGCTCTTTGCCCGGTCTTCGCCCCGGTCGCTCCCGCGCAGCGGAGTAGCCTTGTATTTGTGAGTCCAAAGGGCCAATCAGCTAGGTTAAAGGGGGTGGGGCGAGGCGGTCAGGGAGAGCGGGGCCAGGTGACTCGGCCACTCACGCACACCGGGACTCCTGGGAATGCGAGTCCCGGTTGCCGCTCGCAGCCCTTTGCCTTCAAGCCCCACCGAAGCACCAAACGCAGGGAATCCGAAGCGGGACCCGCGGAGCGGGTTCCGCGAGGCGTGGGTAGATGAGCGAGCCTTCGCTGTCACGAACGCCGTCCAATCTGGTCAGTAGCAGTGGCAGTGTCCCAGGAAGTAGTGAGTCCGAGCCCCTTTTGCAGCAGATGGGGGCGGGGCGAGGCGGTCAGGGAGAGCGGGGCCAGGTGACTCGGCCACTCACGCACACCGGGACTCCTGGGAATGCGAGTCCCGGTTGCCGCTCGCAGCCCTTTGCCTTCAAGCCCCACCGAAGCACCAAACGCAGGGAATCCGAAGCGGGACCCGCGGAGCGGGTTCCGCGAGGCGTGGGTAGATGAGCGAGCCTTCGCTGTCACGAACGCCGTCCAATCTGGTCAGTAGCAGTGGCAGTGTCCCCTATATAGTTGTATCAGTAAAGCTGATGCGGACGGCACCTCCATGCTCTGACCGCGAGTGACAATTATTGTTGACCGACGTAATTCGTGCAAGCTATTTCACAAATATAAGGTCTGTTATAATTTTACAGCCGAGCTTGGGAGACTACTATGTCGAATCTGCATCGGTGGAGATCGTGGGTGGCTTCTTTTTTTTTTTAACAGCGGGAGAACCCATCCATACAAGTAGTCCTTTAAATATGGCCTAGACCTAGTACTGCAGAACTTGTGTGTGTAGTTGTATGGCCAGGTTGAGGTGGCATTTAAAAAGACTTTGTCAAGCCATAAACCTTTCTTTTACTACATATAAGTCATCCCCAAGGTAGGCTGTAGGTAGGTCGCAGGGTATGGTATTATGTCCTTAGAAGGTAAGACATGTACTTTACAGTTTTGCTGAGTCACATACACACTTACAGACCCATATACCCAGCTAAACATCCAGTGTCCCACCCAAACTGCAACTCACATACATATTTAGAAAAGCATAGAGGCACTCGCCCACCCAGTCAGACAGAGGCACTTACACATTTAGTCACACCTCAATATAGCACTTACCTATCCAGCAGTGAGAGAGCCAGTTACACACGCAGTTAAACCCCCCAAAACTTAGTACAAAGCTTCAACATAATCCATACAGGTTGTTATATACAGATATAGAGACCCATGGAGATACTACGACAACTTGTCAGCTGACAACATAGTCATTTAAACATGCAGTGACACACACAGAGATGGACCAATATGTTTTTATATAGATATGTACTGATAGTGCTATTCACCCATGTAGACAACTAGCTCTTTAAAGAAGTTTCGGGCCTACTACTGCACTCTCTGTCTGCGCTAATTTAATGCCTGGTCGAGTTGGCTTTTGAAATATCTTGCTAAGCCATAAACTCTGTTTTTGTTTACACTGACACACTCAGATACACTCTAATGTATATAGTAGCCAACCCAGGTACACACTGATGCATACACCAACACACCGAAGCACACACTCCTGCACAAACTATGACACCCAGAACAAACTGATGTATACAGTAAGACATGCAAGAAGACAGTTATGCCTACACTCTCACACCCACACTGATGCATACAGTGAGACACACAGGGACTCACTTAGGCATATACTAACACACTCCGGTACAGACTTAAACATAGACTGTTACACCCTGGCACAAAATTACGCATACGCTAACACACCCAGGTACACTCTGAGACGTATAGTGACACAACCACACATATACTTATGCACACAGTGAGACACCCAGGCACAGACTTAGGTAGACACTAACACTTATACATACACTGAGAGACTCACTCACACACTTCGAGATAGCATCACGCACAGTCATTTATGCATACAGTGAGACTCTCTAACACACAATGACAAATATGCTCAGACACCCAGGATTACAGTGATACATACGGTTTTATACTCCCTCACACACTGATGGATATGCTAAAACGGGCAGACACTCACAGATGTAGATATGAAAAATAATAGTGTTAGAATGGCTATACTATTGTAAAATAACTGTTTACATTCTCAGTTAAATGCTTTAAAAATGTAATGTAATAGTATGTAAAGAAAACATAAATGTACTCATGTTTTTAGGTCGAGCTGGTGTGCTGTCCAGCGAAAAGACCTATTGTTATCCACTTGCTGGGAATGTGGGACAGGGGATGGGCACGCACAGGGCCGTCGTCGATTTCATTGCGTGTACGCGCACGTACAGCCACGCGCCGTGCACATCTCCTGTCCCAGTTCCACAGCAAGTCAGCCTCTCGGAATCGCGCGCGCACGCACACAGACACACACACACAGACACACAGCCAAACATACAGACACACAGCCACACACATACACACGCACAGCTACACACATGCACACACACACAGCTACACACACACAGCTACACACGCGCACCCCCCCCCACTACCCCCACTCACCGGGCTCTTTTCTCGCTGCCCTGCTACAGTCTCCATCACTCCGTCCCATCACCGGAATTCTCTCCTCTCCTCCTTATTTGGAATGCTCCTTCCCTTTTCCTGGAACGTCGCGACCCTGTCCACGGGATGTTCTGGGATTGGAGGAACTTCCTCGCTTGCACCGTTATGCCTTACCTGCTCTCTCCCGGGAACCCCAGCACTCCTGGAATCCCTGCTTTCTTCTGGGCTCTCCACTACCCACACCCCTCTGCCTCCAAGGTGTCGCGCTCCGGACGAGCTACGTCACCTCGAGCCTGGCACAGAGGCAGGGCATCTTCCGGACCCTCGCAGGCTCCAAGGAACTTTTCTGCCTATCAAAGCAGAGCCCGCCTCTCTCGCCTGCGTTCCAGGCCTCTCTCTTACATACGCACGCCTTCTTGTTGATATTTAAATATTGTTTCGACCTGTGCAGCGCTTCGAACCAAGCCAGCCTTCAAGCGACCTTGCTATCTCCATGGATGTATTATAACGTGCCAAGCTGGCCTGTGAGGTTTCAGGATTTTCTCACATCAAAAAACATAGTCGCGCGACAGACAGACAAACCATTTACTCAAAATGGCCACAAACATTGTCTAAGAGGGGAACATATTTTATTTTCATGCTAGGGCTGACAGGGCGCTTATTGCTTAGTGGGCGATGGTTCATATCTTGTGGCCGAGAACTCACTGGGGGCTGAAAAGAACAACTGCGCCATTACCGGGTTGGCGGCCTCCGAAACTCAATAAAATTAACTAATGGGCGGTCAGCTTAGTGGTGCGCCTCATTAATGTTTGTGCGATGACCCACCGCGACAGTTCATCGTTGAGTTACTGCCCGAGGGCTGTGTCGCCAAACGGCAGGATTAACCTGACATTTTCTGGGATTTAGTCACACCAGCCAATGGGGCAGGGGGCGGGAGTATGATGTATAGTAGGGAGGGGAGTAAAAGAAGGGCTTGGGAAAAGGACTAGTAGGAAAGAGCGTTCAGTGCCGTGAACAGTGAAGGAACTAGCATGCTCTCTACAACCGCTGTCTGGGCGGTAGAGTTTTAGCTGATGATTTACCGCAGTTCTGGCGTGGGGTCTGTGAGGTGAAAGGTCAGAGTGCTGAATTATGTTGACGTCGGAACCCACAGGATTCCTTAGGGTTCAAGTACGACCATTGTCACCTTCAGACACGGCAAGGCCCCTCCCGTTAGGCAAGGCTAAAAGCAGGCTCACAGGCAGCATCTGAATGCAGAGAGGCTTAATCCCAGAAGAAAACCAGCAGAAGCACGCGCCTCCCCCTCACCCCCTCACCCCCTCACCCTCACACCCGCTCACCCCCTCACCCTGCAGGCTCACAGGCAGCATCTGAATGCAGAGAGGCTTAATCCCAGAAGAAAACCAGCAGAAGCACGCACCACACCCTCACCCCCTCACCCTCACATCCATTCGCCCTCACACCTGCTCACCCTCACACCCTCTCACACCCCCACACCCCCTCACTCCCACCCCCCTCACTCCCACCCCCCCTCACTCCCACCCCCCTCACCCCTTCACCCTCACACACTCACATCCCCTCACCCCCACACACACCCTCACCCTCACACCCCCTCACACTCACACCCCCTCACCCTCACACCCCCTCACCCTCACACCCCCTCACCCTCACACCCTTCACCCTCACACCCCTTCACCCTCACACCCCTTCACCCTCACACATCCCCTCACTCACCCTCACCCACCCTCTCACCCACCCTCTCACCCTCACACACCCTCCCACACCCTCCCACCCCACCCTCAAACCCCCTCACCCTCACACACCCTCACCCTCACACACCCCCTCACCCTCACACACCCTCACCCCATCACACCCCCTCACCCTCACACACCCTTACCCTCACACCCCCTCACACCCCCTTACCCCCACACCCCTCACCCACCCTCACACCCCCTCACTCACACCCCCTCACCCACACTCACACCCCCTCACCCTCACACCCCCTCTCACACCCTCACCCCCTTCACCCTCACACACTCACACCATCTCACCCTCACACACCCTCACCCCCTCACGCCCCCTCATGACAAAGCATAGCATAGCATAACAAAACATAGCATAGCAAAACAAAGCATAGCATAATAAAACACAACAAAACGTAGCATAGAATAACAAAACATAACATAGCGTAACAAAGCATAGCATAGCAAAACATAGCATTGCATAACAAAACATAGCATAGCATAACAAAACACAGCATGCATAGCATAACAAATCAAAGAATAGGATAGCAAAACATAGCATAGCAAAACAAAACATAGGTTAGCAAAACAAAACCTAGCATAGCATACAGCATCACTCAGCACCACCACAACATCACTCAGGGGCACCACAACATCACTGTGCGCTACCACAGCATCACTAAACGCCACAGCATCAGTTGTTCGCCACCACAACATCACTCAGCGCCACCAAAGCATCAATCTGTGCAACCATTCAACGACTGGTTCAAATATGTTCTCTCAATGTTTCAAGCTTTATTACAAATGTAACAAAAAGATGTTAATATTTCACTTCTGTTCTTGGATTTTCGTCACAATAAAATACACTGAACATAATCTTCACAAAAGTTTTTACAAAAGTTTAAGCTATTGCCATTATAAATTTCTATAACTTTTATTTAAGTATTAATTATTAAAAAAAATTAAAAGCCACTGTTATTTGTAATATCAATACATGTAAGTCACGTAAATACAACACATATTGAGTTACAAATGCTATAGGTGTCACATTTGCGAAAGTTATAACTATTGGCATTGTAAATGACAAAGCTATTAATTTCGCTATTTTCAAAAACAAAACATAAATAAAAAATGTGTCATTTACAATACCAATAGCTCAAACTTTCCTAAGACCTATTGCATTGCAAACGCTTGTTTCTCTTTGCAGACATTTACTTCCACTTAAAACAAGATAATTAAAATGCCATTAAAACTGAAAGAATAAAGAAACCTAGTAAAGAATAGTATCGTCTCACAAATGAGAAAGGAAAGGGGTACAATGCAGAGTATGTGGTGAAAGAGAAAAGAGCCACTGGTATGAAAACAATAATGTTTCTTAAAATAGTATGTGGACAACTGCAAAGTGAGCAAAAGCAAGTAAATAAAAAGCAAAGTATCAAATCAGCACAGAAAGGACAAAATATGAGTGACATTAAGAGTAAGAAATCATATAAGAAAGCAGATAGTTTAACAAGAAGACAGAAGCAGTTAAAAAAATTAGTCAGAATATTTCCTAGTAGGGTAATTCAGAATCTTGAAGGCACTGCGAATCAGTATAGAAGGAGAAGAGAAGCAGTGAAACAAAAGGAACATGTTGAAGCTGTAGTTGATGAGGCATTTGCCCTGAAAAAGAATTATTTATTTTGATTCTGAGCAGAATGAGAGCATTGTATAAAATAGTGTTGTTTACGCAGAAAAGAAGCCAAAAGAAAAGACTTGTGAATAGAAGTAACTTTTGCAAAATTGTCAATGGCGAATTGAAGCCTACTTCAAGTACTGAGCCTCTCTTTAATAAAGAAAGCTTCTTCCAAGAGAACACATTAGTGCATGCAGTTGAAGCCACTGGATGATGTTATGAGATGAAGAATGGTATTCCTATTGTTAAAGAGGAGATGATACCTAAGAATTTTAAAGAAGGGATAGCTGAAGAGGTACAGAGAAGGCGTATACAGACCTTTGTGTACAAATGGAACTGTAGTAGTATTTGTTGTTTCTCATAAAGACATCTAGCTGCAGATTCCTTACTTTAGAATCCTCCCCAGGTGCTAGACTGTATCCTCAATTTTTTTCCCACAGCACATCTACGTGTCAGAAGAGGACTCCGTGTCCATATAACCCCCTCACCAAAGTGATAATGTCATTTACTTCTTTTCTGTACTTGTACCATGGATCAGGAGCGGTTAGGGGGCTGTTTTTCGACCCATCTCCACATTTTGTGTGAGAAACAGTGTGTTTTTTTGACAATTCCTTCAAGGTTTAAACCCTGTGAGTCTTGTGACAGATGACAGAGAGATATTGATCACAGATCCTCATACCATCCATTTATGGTTCCTGGGAGACCGCCAAGACACGGAGGATGATAATTCCTGTCAGCATCTTAGGCTGAAGGCGTTGATAGAACGTTGAGTGAAACTTCTGGTGGCGCAACTATCTGAGGCACCGTGGCGTCGTAAGTCCTTGTCGAAGTCCAGATACCAGTCGAAGAGCCATTTGGGTTCGGGGCAGTCTCCGTTGACATCAAAGGAGGCTCGAAAGCACTAACAATCAAAACTTAGGTTAATTTCCAATGCTGTCTCTCAATCTTCGGTTGCTGAGCATTCTCCATATTCCACCCTACACCTCCCTAAATATCCTGGACCCTGGGCGACTCTTACACAAATGTGGGAAAATTACCCTTCCCTGCATACAGACTTTGGGCCTCAATTCCCCTCTGCTACCTTTTCAAACCCCATGGAGGTGGGAGGTGTCCCGACTCGATCCTTGCCAGTCTGGCCCTCCCAATCTGTAATCGGATTTGAGATTGCACCAGGGCTCAGCCCTTCGAGGTCTTCCCCTTCGGCGTCAGTCAGGTAAACCAATGATGTCAGCGGCACCCATCGATGCCACACCAATTTCTACTCCTCCCAACAACGACCCATCGCCACACACGGCATAGATAGAGCCAACTGCTTTAGGCGACTTTCCATCTGTCCCTATACAGCCTGTTTCTGCCTACAGAAATGCATAATTTGGCAGTTGAAGGGGAGAATATAGGGTGTAACAACCCTTTGGGCAATATTGTCCAGCCTTGGCAAAATTCACCATAAAATGTGGTATGGACACCACTGATTCTGTGGGGAGAGCTATGGCTCAGACAGTTGCTCGCCACAGACATGCATGACTGTGTCAGTTTGGATTTTCGGAGCCTATGCAGAATACCTTGAAAGATAAGCCGTTTGATGGTGTATATTTATTTGGTGTACATGCTGATTCAGAGTTGCAGCGATTTAAAGCTGCACGGTGTGATAACATCTAGACATGTTTGTGCAGGAACTGGTAGGATCTTTCTGACTTGAGTGAACAGAGGTGTTTATAAATGTCTGAGTTGCAATGTGTATTCTTCTAGTTGCAACCAGTTTGGTGGCTCTTCTTACTGAAGGAGTTTACGGTTGTATAGTTAACTTTGTGGTTCTTTACACATGTTTACCTGACCCTTACTTTTGGTCAGTTAACATTATAGTAGAGCGTTTATTCTGCAGAATTATTTTCAGTAAAGTTGTATTCTTTACAGTATATTTCACATTACGTGACATTGTGGATTAATATTTTCTGCTTTTCGCAGAAGTAGTGACTTTCTCCTTCAGCTCTGTTGTTGATAATTTTTCAGCTGTTTATTTATGTTTGGGATTTCATTGATAACTGATATATAGCTCTTGCATTATGATTTATTCTGCAGAAGAGCGCAAGAGCTGATATCGTCATGGTATGTTCCGTACTCTATGTGGATTATCTTTTGTATGCTATGTGAGAATTTCTAAATATATATATGCTGGGTTGGGATTCTCAGCTTGTGCACTTTTGCACCATCATTTGGAGGGCAGAGTTTCGCACTCTGTGTTGGGTTTGTGCAGTTTGGTATCCCTTCTTAGGATCTTTTGATATTGTGCCTCCATGGGAGTCTCAGTATATATAATTTTTTTGGCCACAGAATTATCATCTTGTGAACTTTACAACCCTTTCTTCTTCCTCCTCATCTCTGTCTTGTAGACATTGCTATTTGATTGACCATTCCACCCCTTCCTGTAGGCATGGTTGGTCTGTACTTGATCCTTGGACATGATTGTTTCTTTTCTTGGTATTGTGTCATGGTATTTTTGGTCTCTAGGGAGACTTTGTCTCTCCGTTGACTCTATTCCTTATTAAATAAAGACTACTTCATATTCCTGACTCTTTTGGGTTGTTCTAATGCTTTGCTTTATTACTGGACATTCATTCCCCCTACTGATGTACCTTTTCTTCTGTGTGAAGGTTTTCATACACTGGGCCACGAGGGGACTATGTGTTTGCCTCATAGCTTCTATTTTTTTTTTATAGATCGCTTTTATTCTTTTCTTACTGGATCATCGCTGTTTTAGGGGGCAACCCTTTTCTTTATTTTACCTAACTCTATTTGTTTGTTGTTAGGTTCACACTTTCTGAAGTGTTGTCCCTGGATGGCATATACATATTCATGTTTATTTTATAGATTGGTCAGATTCTTTAATTATGAAATCCTTTACATTTTCCTATTCCAGTATGGGAACTTTTTCTAGATCATCAGTAGATGGGTCTTTCTTTCACATGAAAGATCACATACTATTCTTGTGTTTTTCTAAACTTCAAGGTTTATTTTTCATACTTTATATTATATTCAACTTTATACTTTATTGCTTGTTGATGCAGTCTCAGGCAATTTGCATTACGCTGACTTTTTGGATGGCTGTTGCTTTTCAGTGTAGTATGATAGCCACTATGGTTTCCATACTATTATGTCAGCATTTTCTGACTGATTTTTCGCTTTACTTTATTTCTACTTGTTATATTTTTCTCTTGTCTATACATAGGTAGTTATTTGTTTTACTCCTATGTCAGTGTATTTCTTGGAGATCCCTAGTGGTCTTTCTATTATCTCTCTAGGATATTACTGCTTCTATACCACTAATTGCTATTGTCTGGTCTGGTTGCTTACTGGACTGTGTTTAACTTTTTGGTCATAAGTCTATTTCTCGGCGACTCACCTTTCTTCATTCTGAGATCAATACATGAGTAGCAGTGAGTTGGGTTCCATTAAACATCTGTTATTCAGCACCACGATATCCTTGCGGTGGAATGTGCTCTATTCAAATACACATTTTGTGTATGTTATCTTTGACTATTTTTTTGTAGAGCTTTCGTTATCCTTTCCCACTAGTGATGAACCTCTCTTGCTATTGGGTGCAGTTCTGGCTTGAGGTTTTCCTCCGTGGCATCACCTGATGTCTCAAAAATATCCAACACTCTGTTTGAGTCTGGATAGGCACTGCAATAGCTTATATAGAGCTATTTGCCAAATTGTCCTAATAACATGGGTAACGTTCTTCCCATGTCTTCTATGTCTTTATGACCTTTATTACTGCAGTCCCTTAGACAGTGCTTATGCAGTGAGCATGCATGAGTTCAGATCTCTTTTAGGGTGGCAGTAGTTTTCTATTCATCCTGTTGGTTGGCTTCTATCACAGTTGTCATGCCAACATGGATAATTGTATTCCTATGCTTTTTTAATGCCTTGTGTCTTTACTAATCTGTGGTTCTGCCACAGGTTTTTTAAATTGTAAAGCATGTTATTGTTCACCTACGTTTTGATGAAGATTCCATCTTTTTCTCAGTTTGCAGACCCTCCTGAATGGTATGCTTTGGTATTTGATTGTAAAGTAAGAAATCTGCAACTAGATGACTATCCGATGAACAAGTTACTTATCGTTGGTGATGCATTGTCATGTAGAGACAAAATCTAGCCCCAGATTCCTTACACCCCTCTTTTCCTCCCCGCTCTGCAAACGGATTCCTCTTTGGTCTCTATTATTTAGTTATGAGACTTCACATATTGAACTCAGGACTCTGTGTTTATTGAGACTGAGTCCTCTTTCTACTCAATGTGTTTGTTTGAAATCCACATACTGAATTATAATTCTTTGTTTTTATCACTCAAAGCTGTCTCTTTTTAGCACACTGTTTCAATAGGCAGTTTCAATATGTGGATCCATGTTTTGAGCGTGGAAAATAGTAGCGGAAAAAAGTGACGTCATCGTGTTGGTGAAGGGGTTATATGAACTCCATCTACATCACATCGCGTGATGACATCAATACGGAGTCTCGAAGCACCTTCTTTCGACACGCGGACATGCTGTGGGAAATTTATCTGTATCCAGTCTCGCTCCTGGGGGTGGATTCTGAAGTAAGGAATCTGCGCTAGATCCTATCTCCTCCAGATAATGCATCACTGAAGGTGAGTAACTTTTTCGTTCTGCAGGAATCAATTGATATATTGATAGTTTTCCTTCGTATATTTTCCTACAAAAGTCTCAAACAGTAATTGGGATTTTGCAAGGGTTTTAATTCATGCACATTTACAGGGACATTCACTAGCATGTCTAGCAAAGAAAGTGTGCCAAAGCAACTTTCTTCACTTTAGAATGCTTTTAGTAATATTGGTAGCACTTTATTTAAGGAAGGTATGTCTTATATTGTATTGAGTAAAAATGTTGTCCGGTTTGTTTGTGGTTGATTTTGATGACTGGAAAGTTAGCGCCAATTGCGTTTGATTGGCAAATGATGGGAAAAGCACCAAAAGTGAATGCACAAAAAGAAAAGAGCAGGTGCTGAATTGACAATAGTTTGGTTTACAATCTTCATGATTTTTCCCCACTGTCCAAGGATGAAAATGTATACTGTATATTCATTATGGTGTGCACAAAAGCTGACAGCCACTCACAGTCACTCACTCATACAGTCACTTACAGAGCTACTCAATCACTCATACAACCACACACACAGTAACTCAATCATCCATAGAGCCACTCATACATTCATACAGCTACTTAACTCACCTACTCACTCATACAACCACTAATACAGTCAGTCAGCCACTCACGTACCCAGTAACCCACTCACACAGCCCGTCACTCACTTCTACAGACACTCACCCACCCAGCCACTCACATATATAGCCACTAACACACCCACTCAGTCACCCATACATGCACTCACACAAGCACATAAAATTAATCTCTTTTTAACCATGAAATGTGGTTCTAACAAGCAACTTGTTTTTCACTGATTTTTTTTTATTAACATTTTGGCGTTTTTTTGTTTTTTTTCAGAAGAAACTTAATAAAGGGGTAACGAGTGTCATGTTCGCAAAAATAAAGAAAAGAAAAAAATAACAGGTGTGGTTCTTTGCTGCTTCCTGAACTGCAGCAACCAATTGTTCCCTCACTGTCAGGACTTTTTTGCTCTCCAACAAATGTCCCTATTCTTCTTAGTTCTGGGGACTTCTCTGGGAGACATTGCTCCACTTTGGTGGGAACTGACTCTCCTGGTGTTATTGTAGTTGTAGTAGAAGTAGATGATTCTCCTGCACTACACTCCCTCTGCGCTCTTTTGAACTCCTTGCTGTCGTATGTCTTCAGTTGGGTCAACATACTTGTATTGCCACAGGAGTACTTTTCAGATGTTCCCCTGGAAAGAGTTGTTTCGCACAACGAGCCCTTCACATGCTTGGCCTCTGTTTTTTTTCTCCCCAGAGGGGATAGTAAAGAAATCCCAGGCCATGGATTGCCGATTTGCAGGGGATTCCTCATTAGAAGAATTGTTCTCTTCAGGGTGTGGCTCTTGCTCCTCACTTACACCAGATAACATTTTATTTTTTATATCAAAACAAATAAAACCTCAAAATGCACTTCCAATATTAGAAAATAGTACATTTAGTGCAAATGTGTGGACTCTTGTTGGATAAGGATGCAGGGAAGGTTCTGCCCATACAGATAACAGACACTTGCTAACACCCATTCTGCCACCCTCCCATCTACTCACAGACCCAAGTAGTCACTCACAGCGCTCACCGACCCATACATTCACTCACACACCCATGAAAACACTCAAACACCCACTCACTGACCCATACAGCCACGCACACACCCACTCACAGACTCATACAGTCACTCACACATCTACTCATTGACCTATACAGCCACTCACACACTCACTCTCAAAGGTTACAGGTTAGGGTTAAGAAATACAATTTGAAAAAGCCTTCGAAATCCAGTGAAAAATGCAAAGGTTCATGGTTCGTTATAGCTAGAAAATAACATTTTAAAAAACATAGCATTCACTGAAAAAAACAAAGGTTACAAGGATGTTATAGTTAGGAAATTACATTTTTTTTTAAACCTTAGAAATGTACTAAAAAAACAAAGGTTACAGGAATATGATGGTTAGGAAATAGAATAAAACAAACCTTAAAACATTCCCTGAAAAAACCAAAGGCTACAGGGATGGTATAGTTAGACTCAGATTTCACTCATACAGAATCAGTGAAATTCAGCAGATATAGTTACCTTAGCTAACTATTACTTATGCACCCTAATGCACTTCTTAGGACCTCACATATTACATCACTCATGACATGATCAGTTACATCGCTCATGACATCTCATATGACATCACTGATGGAATCACTGATGACATCATCCACAGACCCCTCACACACCCATACATCCTCACATAAACTAACTCACATACCCACACAATCACTCATACTCATTGATGACCCATACAACCACTTGCATACCCACTCACTCACCCTTACAGCCACTCGCCCACCCCTCAATCACCCATACAGAAACCCACACAGCCACCCACTCACCCATACAGGTGCTCACATACCTACACACTCATCCATAAAACTACTGACATTGTCCCTCACTCACTGATACAGCTACTCACACACCTACCTATTCACACATACAGCCACACACAAACCTACACACTTACCCATAAAGCCACTGGCACAGCTAATCACTCACTCATACAACCACTCACCCACCCATAAAACAACTCACACACCCACAGAACCACTTTCATACCCATTCATATATACATACAGCTACTCACACACCCACTCACACAGACATGCACTCTCCACCACATCCACCAACACACCCATACAGCCTCTCACATACCCATACAGCCTCTCACATACCCATACAGCCACTCAGACACCCACTCATACATGGATACAGTCAGTTACACAGCCACTCAGAGATAGGTTAGAAATAGTTTGACTAATTACTAGTACAGAAAGAATAGTAATGGAAGTTATTCTGTAGCTTAGTCTATATTTTTAAGTCTCTAAAACGTTTCCGAAACACTTACTCTCCTGGATGATATCGTAAGTGATGTCACTGACCATGATATGAGTGATGTAATATGTCAGGTCATAAGCAGTTACTTGTAGTGGCATAAGTTAAAGTTAGCTCAGATAACTTCTGAATTTTGTTGGTTGTGTACGTGAGAAACCTGAGCCTAACTATGACGACTCTGTAACCTTCTTTTTTTCAGTGAATGTCTATGGCTTTATTAATTCTATTTCCTAACTTTAACTTTATATGAATTAATAAGTGGGTGGGTGAGTACATATAGGTGTGTGTGTGTGTGTGTGAATAACGGTATGGGTGTGGGAGGTGCTTTGTGACTGGCTGCTTTGGTGAGTGAGTGGTTTTGTGAATGGCTGTATGGGTGAGTTAGTGGCTGGGTGAGTGCCTGTATGGGTGAGTGGTTGTGCGAGTGGCTCTATTGATGAATGAGTGGGTGTGTGAGTGTCTGTATTGGTGAGTGAGTGGGTGTATGTGTGGCTGTGTGGGTGACTGAGTGGCTGTTGAGTGGGTGGTTGGTTAATTGATTGGTTGTATGAGTGTACGTATTGCAGAATGAGTGTTTATGTGAGTGGCTGTATGGATGAGTGAGTACATGTGGGAGTGCTTGTCTGGATGTGCGAGTGAGTGTCTGGATGGCTGTGTGAGTGACTGGATGTTTGAGTTTTTGATTAAGTGAGTTGGTATGTGAGTGGCTGTATTGGAGAGTGAGTGTCTGTGGATGGCTGTATGGATGAGTGAGCAGATGTGAGAGTGCTTGTATGGATCTGTGAATGGGTATATAACTGGTTGTGTGGGTGTGTGTGAGTGCTTGTATGGGCGAGTGAGGGGCTGTGTTGTAAGGCTGTATGGGTGAGTGGCTGTGAGTAGCTATATAGGTGAATATGTGGGGGAGTAGCTTGTATGGGCTAGTGTGTGGCTGTGTGAGTGGCTGTATGGGTGAGTGCTGGTTGTATGAGTAGCTATATGGGTGAGTGAGTAGTTATGTGAGTGGCTGTGTGAGTGAGTGGTTGTGTGAGTACTTGTTTAGTTCTGTGAATTGGTGTGTGAGTTGTATGGGTACATGAGTGGGTGTATGGGAGGTTGTATAAGGGTGTGAGTGTGTATGTGTTGTTCTGTGGATGATGTCATCAGTGGTGTCATCTGAGATGTCATCAGTGATGTCACTGACCATATTATGAGTGATGTAATATATGAGGTCATATGCAGGTGCGTAAGTTATAGTTCATTCAGGTAACTAAAACCGCTGAATTTCACTAGTTTGTACAAGTGAAATCTGAGCTTAACTATAACAACCCTGTAACCTTTGTTTTTTTTCTGTGAAAAAAAAAATATAAAAATATGAGTATCAATAATGAATGCAATGCAGGGACAATTAATTGGTTTAAAGTGATTGATAATGCATTTATGCTGTTAGCACAACATGTAAAGTGTACCATAGGCAGACTTATTGAGATTACTTTGGGCATAGGTTCATCCAATTCATTCAATTTTGTCCATTGCCTCTTTCGTTTTAAACATCCGTTTTAAACATTGATATTTAGCAGGTTTCATACATGCCAACCCTCCCGATTCAGGCGTGAGACTACCGATTTGATGGCTAGTCTCCCGCCTCCCGATTCTTGTATTTAAAAACCCGATTCCATGCGGATTGCCGAATGATCGGCTCGAGATAACTTAAGAGCTAAATTCAGTTCGGAAATAACCTCTGCTCTCTGCCCTTTCTCCCCCGCCACCTGAAGTTGCCAATACATTATGACCGGAGCCCGTCCTAAAGCTATTGGCAGAAATGTGACCTTGGGCAGGCCCAGGGGTGATGACTCCGAAAGTAATTTTGCCTGGCTACGTCCAGCATAAAAGTATTCCTCGGTGGGCTTCAGCAGGCCCTAGGGATTCGTTTCCTGTGACTCGAAGTAGGCACTGTCAGAAACCTGCTCCTGCAATATTGTCACACTCCCAATTTGCCCGCCATAGCGTTTTTCTGTGCTCCTGACACACGTGAAGATAAGAAAAAATTAAAAACAAGTGAAACCCATGAATTGCCCCTGGGAGAAAAAAATATGTTTCAACCAAGGTTATTAACCCTGTGTTTCTTTGAACTTTGTAAAACGATGAAAATTAAAATGTTGATGCCAATCTCATTCACACTCTAGTCTCCCTCTCCAAAAATTACCTCTTACATTAAAGCTTAACTCTTTGTCCTCAAATTTTTTTGGGGGGGAAGTAACTTTTTTTTGAGTCCGTTTCACATAGTGCTTACAAAAACATAGTTTAGAACTCAGTTTTTGTTAGCGCCAACAATGAAATGCTCATTCTCCCTATACTCCAGATGTGGTGTTAGGGCCAGAGTTGCATTCTTTGGAACTGGGGAACCAGTTTCAAGTCCCAGCATTGGCTCAACATCCTGTGATTCTGGGCAAATCACTTAATCTCCCCATGCCTATAAACAATAAATGGCGACATTGTGTAATACAGCTGGTGCTTATGTAAGGCGCTCCAGTACCTTTGGGTCAGTTCATGCTACATGAAAAATGAACAAAGGTTAAAACCAAAGCATTAGCATAAGTAAAGACAAATAAATACCTATTTAGTGGCTGATTTGTAAATTGTGGTTTCGCCGTTTAAATTGTCTGATCTGAGGCAAATACTTTATTTCACCAAAACTAATTTTTCTTCAAGATCGCATATGATAGCATTTTCAAATATGTGAGTTCAGAATATAAGTTAATCTGGGCAGTTGACAGGTTTTACATGACACATGACTTGCCTCTTATTTCACTAATGGTTTGTGCCTCAAAACTATCACTTGTAAGTATTTCTTTAGTACAGTGCTGTAATATGACGTTTTAATGTTAAAGCTTCTACATGTTAGAGAAATTCACTTTTTTGAATTTTGAAGAGATTTTGTCATATTTTACATGATGTTTGTTGTATGATGTACATAGCAAACATTCTCACTGCTCAGCTCGTGCACAAGCCCTAAAAGCCAAGCCACACTCTTGGCTCAGCTCTCCCTGTTCATTTTCTGGTTCTCCCCTCTAAGAAAGCAATATCCTTTAATATCAGAGGCAGGTACTCATCTACTGGCTGGCTGAACTGCACGGCATGCAACTAGCAAATCAGGGATCATTGCTTTCTCCTCAATTCTTGGAGGTGGAGATTATAGTCTGGGACATATATCAACATGTTATTTTTGGCAGTTTTACACAGCACAAACCAAAAATAGGAGTTTGGGACTGATTTTGTTGCACTAGCACTATCTATTGTGCAGCTGCTAAAAATAAAATGCCGATTGGCTGTTGCACAGGCTCTAATCTCCCCTTCCAAGAATTAAGGACAAAGCATTAACCTTTGATGTTAAAGATAGTACCCATCTGGTAGCTGAATTGCACAGTGTGAACCTCGAAAAGTTATAGATTAATCCCAACTTCTCTGCTCGACCAAAATGTCAGAGCCATCGCTAGTGCGTGGAATAAAAAGCATGTCCCTTTATTAGTGGCCCTGCCATCTTCCTGTATAGCTTCACTGATTCATCTGAGCAGATACACTGCAAAGAGGGTGTGGGGTATGCTGACAGGCTTTTTAGTGGAAATCTTAATTCTATACTGAATATTTTGTTTGTCTTCCTACATTTTTAAATTGAAGCATAATTCTTCGAACTTGCCATCTCACCTGGAACGCGAACACTTTGTCTGGCCATTTTGTGCTGACACGCCTGAAGATTAGCGCTCTAGTTTATTGGTCTTAGAGCAGCGCTCTAGTTGTTTGGCCCTCCCTCCCTCGGCATAAATACCCGGATGCAGCCACCGCGCCAGCAATAACCGAGCAGATACACCGCAAAGAGGGTGTGGGTATTCTGACAGGCTTTTTAGTGGAAATCTTAATTCTATACTGAATATTTTGTTTGTCTTCCTGCATTTTTAAATTGAAGCATAATTCTTCGAACTTGCCATCTCACCTGGAATGCTAACGCGTTGTCTGGCCATTTTGTGCTGACACGCCTGAAGATTAGCGCTCTAGTTTATTGGTGTTGTCTGGCCATTTTGTGCTGACACGCCTGAAGATTAGCGCTCTAGTGTATTGGTCATAGAGCAGCGCTCTAGTTGTTTGGCCCTCCCTCCCTCCCTCCCTCGACATAAATACCCGGATGCAGCGACTACTCAGCGGGCGCGTGGAAGGCGTGCCAAAGGCAAGCCCGTCTGTGCCCAAAATCTGCCCGGTGTCAGGACCCCTGCCCGTTTCGCACGGGATCAACTATTGCAGCTTAACCCTGGTACGTGTTCTTTTCATGAGGTTCTGCTTAGTTCCATCCCTCCTTTGTCTCTGTGATGCAATCGATGCGGCCGGAGGGCTGAGGAGTCGACCTCCAATAGGAAAGATGTTGAAATAACCACCACAAGTAACAGTAACAACAACCGTCTTGAAAGGACTGGTAAGCCTAGAGTTTATGTAGAAAGAGCTTTCTCTACCTCAAATAGATCTATGGTGAAACATAAACCCTATCTAGAATGTCTCATCCAAGTAGAGGACCCTGATATTGTCTTTCTTACCGAAACCTGGGCCAATGAAAGCAGTGATCCTGACTGGCAACTCGCGGTACCTACTGGTTATGTTATTGCCAACATTGACAGGAAAGGGGGGGAATAGCGATTATTTATCGCACCCTCTTCTCAGTTATGATCACTGCGGAGTCCTTAGTGGGCGCGGAGGCAATGTCATTCCTATTAAAATCTAATAATTTGGAAACCTTTGCTGGTCTATAGGCCCCCTGACCTCAGATCCCCGTTTTTCCTCTCCCTCCAGACTTACCTAGAATCCTGCTCGGATACGGATAGTTTCACCATCCTCGGAGACTTCAATCTCCACTTGGAGGGTAACAATAATGCAGACACTGTTCATTTTTTAGATATCCTCGCTAGCTTTGGACTAAAACAATTCATATGCGATCCTACGCATACAGCAGGTCACACGCTGGAAGGACTTTACGATAGAAATGTTTCTGACGCTAGGCCCTGCTGTCACGCAGCGTATATATTGCTCAGACGTACGTGGCACTGGCAGGGCCTAGCTTCAGAAACATTTCTATCTACATGTTGTTATATGACATCCCTTTATTAATGTATACTGCACTTTCACAATTGCTTTATTAACCTTCTTGTTTCTCAAATGTGCTTGAAAATGCACCATTTACCCACTCTCTTTTCCAAATTTTCTCAGGGGGGTGAACAACCCGAACCGTCCTTAAGGTGTTCAGGCTTGCAAGCTGTCCTTGCTCGCCCCAGTGCACTCCCACAGATGTTTACACCCCACAACTTTCAAATGTCACCAGCCACCACTGCCTGCAATCTATTTTGTGTTACGCCTGACCCGTTTCGTGTTACGCGTTATTCAGGTCTTTCCACCCGCGAATATTTCTCCCTCTTATCGAAGTTGAAATGTTGGCATGTATGAGGTTTTAATGTAGTACCGACTGGTGCATGTATTAACGTTATTGCTTCAAACGTGGTTTAAAATAGCTCTGGTTTACATATTAGCACTCTGCATTTTTGTAGTATGTCTTCTATGTTTATGGGGGATCACGTGACACTATGGGTGGTATCAAAAACTATGGCAAACTTGCATTCCGCTGTGTGATCAAGGCTTCAAGGACAGCCGAAACGTATTGTGACGTTTTAATGTGAAAATAAAATCTACTTCGTCAATCTGAAGAGGAGTTTGTGCCATTGCTTCATCGCCATTGGGAAGTTGGAGTCGGCAAACTTGTGGATAATTACAATACGGAAGTGGGTCCGCTTCCAGTTGCGAACCCCCTTGCTGCAAGAAGGCCGCTGCTATCAGCCAATTTGTCCAAAACATTCCGGGAGGAGCATTAGCAGAGGCCCCTGTGTCTCCACGAAAAATTAGCACTGACCGTGAGGCGGTAAAAGGCTGAGTCGGAGGACGTGTCTGGAGCGGCTTCACGGCAGTGAGTAAGCATTAGCTGTGTGAGCACAGGTGGGGAGGTAACGGTTGGCTTGGCAATTAGTGGCAGCACATAGAAGATTCACATCGAGAAACTCGTGCGCCACACTCACAAAATATGAATATGTCAGAGAATGCTCTACGTGAACGTGAGGCTGAAGCTGACACACCGTTTAAAAACCTACCTAATGTTTCAAAGCGTCGAAAAAGTGAACATGCAAGTGCGATAGAAGGGGATGCCAAGTCACTTTTGAAGGCTTTAAACAAATTTCAAAGATCTAAAATGACTAAATGGTGGTAGCAAAAATCCTTAGAAAAATACATGGAAGTGGGACGCATACCGAGAGGTTTAAGAATTTTACTAGCCCCAAGCTTTGAAAATCCTAACCCGGAAATGCTGACCGAGTGGGCTGATTCCAACTTGGCTGCTTCAATGAATTTAGTCAAAATCTTAGTTAAGTATGCCAAAATTGATCGGGATGCTTTGCTCATAGAAATTGCAAAACTAAATGAACAGATTGAAAAATTGGAGCAAACAGAATACATAGTGAAAACAAGAAAATAAATCAAAGACAGGATTAAAAAACAGGAAGAAAAAAATCTAATTACAAAAGTCCACAAATTTGCCCGGGACAAAGATGATTATGACCAAGGGCAGATTTTCACATTTGCCCAGCGTTATGAAAATGCGAGAAAAATGCGCCTGCAGGAAACATCGAAAACAACAAGAGGCCCGGCAGCAGAGACAAACACCATATCAACTAATGCGGAATCATCAGCCTCAGATGCCGTGTCTTTAACTAGTGAGTTCGGACCAGAAGAAATCAAAGGCGCAAACTCGGAAGGTGCAAAACCGAAGAGGGCGCAGTGGCGCAGGCGCTAGAAAACAACACCATCATCAATTTGTCCACAGTTACCCTTAGTAAAGCTGAAAATCAACTTCTGGCCCTTGGCCTTTCATTTTGCCCAGAGAGTAACTTTAGCCACAGCAAAACAAGATTGGACATTTTTTCATACATAAGAAAACTAAAACTAAGGACATTTTTCACTATCAAAGACAGCTCACAACACCACAACAATGCAAATGATGCCTCAAAAAAAGATGGCACAACTGAGAATTTGGAAGCATCAAATGCCGGGATGATAGCCACTATGCATGAACTAAGGATGAATGATCCCACCTCTTTAGACAACATAACCGCAGTTTTAACACAAGAAAGAGTCAATACACTTAAACCCACATGCATCATTGTATGAATTTGCGATTCCTAAATTGCGAAAATTAAGGAATCGCAATTTAGGAATCACAAATTCCTATGCATCAAGAATTCGCAAACGTTTTTGCGATTTCTTAATTTTCTGTATTTGCGATTCCCTACTTGCGAATCACAATTAAGGAATGGCATTATATTGATTCCTATGGGCCTAGAGGCCCATAGGAATCAATGGGAAGGCATTCTCATTTTGCGAATTCGCAATTAAGGAATCGCAAAATGAGAATGCAATTTCAAGGGTGCAGGGGGGTCCAAAGGACCCCCCCTGCACCCCTGAAATGTAACGTAAGTACATTTTACTCACACACATGTCCCAAGGGCATGTGCCTCGCGGCCGCCCTGCTTCTCCCCTTGTGTTTTTGTCATCCTCATCTGTTTTTACCGTCATTTGTGCTTGTATTTATTTTTCAGGTTTCTGTTTTTACCGTCATTTGTGCTTGTATTTATTGTTCAGGTTCTGTTTTCACCGTCATTTGTGCCTGTATTTACTCTCGATTCCTTCCTCTTTTCCCGCCTTCCTCGCCGCGCTCCCTCCCCGCTTCCCGCCACCGCCATTTGCCCCGCCCCTTTCTCTTCTGTACCCTCCCCGCTCCCGCCTCCCAGCTGCTCCGCCCACCCGCGCACTTCGCCTTAAATGGCGACCGTGCGAACGCGCAGCGTTGACGCGCAGCGGGCGCGCCGATGGTGCGCCGAAGGCGCGCCAAAGGTAAGCCCGTCTGCGCCCGTCCGCGCCTGGACCGCGCCCAGTGCCAGGACCCCTGGCCCACGAAGACCCCGACCGACCCGCCTGACGTACTCCGCCGCCTCCCTCATCGCTCTCAACACCGGCCGACTCCCAGATTGCCACCAAGCCACACCACGACGCACCCACGGACCTTTCTGCTGCCACGCCTGCAAATTCACCTGCATCCGGACCTGCCTCACTCCAGCACCCGCCAAGCCGACCTCCAGCAGCACCCACCTCAAGTGCATCCTGCTCAACACCCGCTCCGTCCACAGGCACGCCGTCGAACTCTGGAACTTCCTAGACGCCACAGCACCTGACGTTGCCTTCCTCACGGAGACCTGGATGAACGCCTCTTCAGCTCCCGACATCGCCATCGCCATCCCAGAGGGCTACAAGATCGTCTGCAGGGACCGCAACGCCAACCAGATGGGAGGAGGCATCGCCATCATCCACAGGAACACCATCCGTCTCACGACCAGCACCGACAACACCCTGACCACCGCCGAACACCTGCATTTCCAGATCCACACCGACCCGAAGACCACCCTCAGAGGCACCCTGATCTACCGACCCCCGGGACCACGCACACAATTCTGCGAGGACATCGCCGACTTCGTCAGCCCGCATGCCCTCCCCTCCGCCGACTACATCCTCCTGGGGGACCTCAACTTCCACCTGGAGAACAACAACGACCGCAACACCAGCACCCTGCTCGACAACCTCGCCAATCTTGGACTCAAGCAGCTGGTGTCCACCCCCACCCACCTCGCCGGACACACACTCGACGCAGTCTTCACCTCCAGCACAGACATCGACTTCTGCCACGCCACAGAGCTGCAATGGACGGACCACAGCTGCGTCCACTTCACCTTCAAGAGAACAACGACCCACCACCACCAGCAACAGGCAGCCCGCAGAAGCTGGAACAAGATCACAGCAGACCAGCTCGCCACCTCCCTGAGCCAGCACCCTCCTGCCAGCTCAGCGAACCCCAGCCAGGCCGCCGACAACCTCACGAAGTGGATCAGCATCTGCGCGGACGAGCTCGCCCCGATGAGGACCCCGCCCAGCAGACCCGGCAGCAAGAAAGCCCCGTGGTTCACCGACGAACTCAAGAGCTCCAAGAACAACTGCCGAGCCCTCGAGAAAGTCTGGAAAAGGGATCCTACACCAGACAACAGGACCACCTTCAAGCTGGCCACCCGGAAGCACCACCAGCTGATCCGCGCCGCCAAGAAAACTGCATTCAAGGACCGGCTGGACAACAACGCACACAACTACAAGGAACTCTTCAACATCGTGAAAGAGCTATCCAACCCCAGCGCAGGAAACAACGACATCACCCCATCGCAAGACCTCTGCAACTCCCTCGCTTCATACTTCCACAACAAGATCAAGGACATACACAACAGCTTCAACACCCAAACAACGCACACCAAGACCGATCAACCACCCCCCACCACCACCCTTCTCGCCTGGACCCCGATCAGCACCGAAGACACCATCCGCACGATGAACTCCATCCACTCCGGATCACCGACCGACCCCTGCCCTCACCACGTCTTCAACAAGGCCGACGCCGTCATCGCACCCCACCTGCGAGACATCATCAACACATCCTTCGACACCGCCACCTTCCCCGAGAGCTGGAAGCACGCCGAACTCACCGCTCTACTCAAGAAACCCACAGCGGACCCCACCGAACTCAAGAATTACCGCCCCATCTCGCTCCTCCCGTTTCCCGCCAAAGTCATCGAGAAGACGGTCAACAAGCAGATGACCGCCTTCCTCGAGACAAATGGATCCCTCGACCCCTCACAGTCCGGCTTCCGAGCCAATCACAGCACCGAGACCGCCCTCCTCGCCGCCACCGACGACATCCGAGCCCTGATGGACAACGGAGAAACAGCGGCCCTCATCCTCCTAGACCTCTCCGCAGCATTCGACACTGTCTGCCACCGCACCCTAGTGCAACGCCTCAGGAACGTCGGAATCCAGGAGAAGGCACTGGAATGGATCATCTCCTTCCTCGCTGGAAGAACACAGAGAGTCCGCCTACCACCGTACAAGTCAGAGGCCTCCGAAGTCATCTGCGGCGTCCCCCAAGGATCCTCGCTGAGCCCCACCCTCTTCAACGTCTACATGAGCCCCCTCGCGGCCATCGCACGCCAACACAACCTCAGCATAATCTCCTACGCCGACGACACCCAGCTGATCCTCTCCCTGACCAACGACCCCGCCGCCGCCAGAGCCAACCTGCACGAAGGCATGAAAGAAGTAGCAGAGTGGATGACGACCAGCCGCCTGAAACTGAACTCTGACAAGACGGAGGTCCTCATCCTGGGCTCTTCACCCTCCGCCTGGGACGACTCCTGGTGGCCTCCCGCCCTGGGCACCGCACCCAAACCGACAGACCATGCACGCAACCTGGGCTTCATCCTGGACTCCTCCCTCTCCATGACCAGACAAGTCAACAACGTCTCCTCGGCTTGCTTCAACATCCTACGCATGCTACGGAAGATCTTCTGGTGGATCCCCACCGAGACCAGGAAGACCGTCACCCAGGCCCTCGTCACCAGCCGACTGGACTACGGCAACGCCCTCTACGCCGGTACCACCGCCAAGCTCCAGAAGAGACTCCAGCGGATCCAGAACGCCTCAGCCAGACTCATCCTCGACATCCCACGAACCAGCCACATCTCCGGACACCTGAGAGACCTTCACTGGCTCCCCGTCAACAAAAGAATCACCTTCCGCCTCCTCACCCACGCACACAAAGCCCTACACGACCAAGGCCCGAGCTACCTCAACAACCGGATCAACTTCTACGCTCCCAAACGCCACCTCCGATCAGCCAACCACGCCCTCGCCGCCGTCCCCCGCATCCGAAGAGCGACTACAGGAGGAAGGTCCTTCTCCTACCTGGCCGCCAAGACCTGGAACTCCCTCCCGTCCGACCTGCGCCTGACCCGAGACCACCTCTCCTTCAGGAAGAAGCTGAAGACCTGGCTGTTCGAGCAGTAGCGGCACCCCCCCCTCCCCCAGCGCCTTGAGACCCTACGGGTATGTAGCGCGCTATATAAATGTCATTGATTGATTGATTGATTGTGTGTAAAATATAAGTTTCAAAAATGCACTTTTGTGCATTTTTAAAACTTTTCGCAAATTACCACGAAGGTATACTTCATGGTAATTTTCCCCTTCCAAATTGCGAATTCGCGAATTAAAAATAATCATGCATAGCATTTAAGAAATCGCTAAATTTGCGATTTCTTAAATGCTATTGCAATTTCAGAAATCGCAAAAAATTGCGATTTCTGAAATTACGAAAAATGAAAAAAAATTGATGCATCCCAAAAAAGGTTTTTGCATTTGCAAACGGCCGAATTTTGCGATTCGCACCGTTAGCGAATGCAAAAAGGCTTGATGCATGTGGGCACTAATCTCTTTGAGCCAAGTGCGGATATGAGTCCCTTTAAGAACAAATCAACATTTTGCCCTATGATGCCAAAGGACACGCGATCAATATCTTCCACGAAACAGTTGAAGATCTCAAAGTCCTGTATCGTAGGGTTAATCACACTCGTAAAAAGATCAAAATGAAATATTGAGAAAAGGAATACGAGAAGTTAATCAAACTCAAAAACAACCAAGAAATCATCTTCAATAAATCAGATAAAGTTGGAAACCTGGTGAATTGCCCCTCGTAAAGATTACATGAAGGAAGCACTACGTCAGTTAAGTGACACTACCTGTTATACAAAATCTTCATTAACAGAGTATACTAAGACTAAAGACACACTGAAAAAAATGCTAATGAGTTACAAATGGCAGGGATTCATTTCCAATCAGGAATATATTTTTTATATGAAGAATTCCCTGTGATGCCCATCATGTATCTAATCCCTAAGATACACAAGGAGACTATCCCAGTGCCCGGAAGACCTATTATTTCGGCGATAGGAGGAATGTGTGAAAACATTAGTCGCTATATAGACTACTTTCTCCAATCTCATGTATTTAAGCTTCCTACATTCATTAAAGATACAGGAGACTTTTTGAAAAAACTAGAACAAATAACCTGGGAGGAAGAATACCTACTGATTATCTTAGTCATTGAGTCACTCTATACGAGCATAGAGCACCAAAGAGGACTGGAAGCTGTCAAACATTTTTTAGATACCAGGCCGTTAGATTGTTACAATCACAATATGTTATTGGAATTGACTAAATGGTGCCTTTTTAATAACTTTTTTATGCTTGACAGACAAGTATACAAGCAGTCTAGAGGAGTTGCCATGGGAGCCTGCTTCTCCCCCAGCTACTTGTGTTTGCACGTTGGCTGGTGGGAGGAGCAGGCTCTCAGGGGGCAATACAAACAGGTGGTGGATGCTCTTGTAGTAAATTGGTATCGCTATATTGATGATGTCTTTATTATAGGGGATGGGGACATCAAAAGTGCAGAATTATTTATTTCAGAAATCAACACCAATGGCAGTAATCTAAAATTTACATTGCATATAGATAAGGTCTGTGTTGATTTATAGCAGCCAATGAAATACACACAACACTACATAGGAAGGCAACAGCAGGCAGTTGTACCCTGCACGCCACCTGTTCCCATCCACAACACCTAATTGCAAGTATTCCTTATGGTGAGCTCCTAAGGTTAAAAAGAATTTGTAGCACAGGAGCTGAATATGAAAAATGTGCAACAGCTGCCATAGAACGATTCAGGGTAAGAGGATACAGTGACAAATTACTTAAAGAAGCTACCCAAAAAGCTGCACTTTGTTTGAGAGATTCCCTTTTAGACAAAAGGAGCTACAACACAAGTAACACATGGGATTAATATGGAAGATTCCATTGCCCCTAGGCTGATCACTACCTATAGTCAGCAACAAAGACAGTTTCAAGCAATAATTAAGAAAAACTGGCCCATCTTGCGGACGGATGGGGCGCTAGCACCAATTTTACCTACAGCTCCTACTCTGACTTTTAGGAAAGCTAAATCTATGAGGACGGAATTGGTCAAAAACAGCCCAGAATTAACTATGACTACAACCTGGTTGAAGCCCAAGAGTGTTTTTTTTTTTAATGTTCTACATGTATGGCATGTACATTTGGCAGCAATACCACTCATTATATTGTCCCATTCAGTACACAGCCAAGAGAAATAAGAGGCCACTTTACCTGCCGTACAGAGTTCGCCATATACGTCCTTATATGTACCTGCAATTTAAATTACATAGGGAGCACAACCCTCCCGGTACATGCAGGTATTTTACAGCATTTGCGTGCTATTGTTAATAATAACAACTATCCAGTAGCACGCCATTTCAAGGCAGTGCACAACAATGACCGTAGCTGTTTAAAATACTATGTGGTAGCGGCGATTCCTGTACTTCCTCGTGGAGGCAATACAGAATTAAAACTGAGGAAACTGAAAACACATGATAATGGAGTTTGACAGTAAATCCCCTAATGGCCTCAATACAACTGAAGACTTGCACAACTATCTATATAATCAATAAGGTTATATTTCTCTTAAAATTAGTATCTATCCCGACAATGAGCTATGTTATTCTATTTTATTTAAGGGTAGTTTTGACAATTAGTTAGCTTCAGCTATATTGGTTTTAAATAAAACTTTTTTTTTTTAAAACCCAAAAACATACAGTTTTATTAGAAGTGTTTTATAGAAGTGATTTTAAGACTAAATATGGGTATTTGGTTTTAACATCAATTGCACTTTAATAAGTTAATCACATTGCACTTTATATAGCTAAGTTTGCACAATTTATAGGGCCTCATAACGAAAAACGGGGGCAAACGGTCCAGGTTGCATGCAAGAAGATATGTCTGCCTATGGCTTACTAATCAAATCAATGACCCTGATATGTTCAGAGGGTATATCATAACAACATTACCACAACAAATTGACATTAGACGTAGCCATAAGATTTGAATTTGAATTTGAATTTTAAAATATTTATAAAGCGCACTTATACCGGAACCGGTTCCATGGCGCTAGATAGCCGAGGGTCAGTGGGGAGCGAGCTAAGCTGCGACAGATCTGGAGAACAAAAGAGTCTTCAGTTGCTTGCGAAACTCCAGATAGGAGGGAGACATCCTGAGGGAAGGTGGAAGTGAGTTCCAAAAGGAGGGAGCCAGCACAGCAAATCTGGCCCCCCCTGCCTTCTGTTTCCTAAAACGGGGGACTGACAAAAGGGACAAATGGGTAGAGCGAAGTTCTCTGGACGGAATATAAGGAGAGATAGCTTCGCACAAGAAGGCGGGGGCGGTCCCAGATCTGGCCTGGTAGGTAGTACAGCCCAACTTAAAGAGCGCCCTCTCCCTCACAGGGAGCCAGTGGAGGGACTGAAGCAAGGGGGTCGTGTGATTGGACCTGGAGAGGCCGAAAATCAGGCGAGCCGCCTGATTTTGAATCAGTTGAAGTCGGTGGATGAGGTAAGCTGGGGCATCATTAAGAATGACATTCCCATAGTCAAGGCGCGACACCACCATGGCCATGAGAATGAGTTTGAGTGCGGCAGCAGAAAAAAACGTGAAACCCTCCGGATCGTCCGGAGGGAGAGAAAACAGGCGGACACCACCGAACTGACCTGAGTGTGAAGGGTAAGCTGTGGGTTAATGAAAATACCCAAAGTTTTGACTTTGAGGGCTGGAAGGGGGGAGGGACCGAGGGAAGAGGGCCAGAAGGAAGGGGACCAAGGACTGCAACCACCCCCCGTCAAGACCAACTCGGTCTTGTCCGGGTTTAATTTGAGGTGGTTGCAGTTCATCCATCCTTGGATGAAAAGCATGACCTTCTGGAAATTGGAGGACGAAGAAGGGGAGGATGAAAGGTTGAAGATGAGTTGGAGGTCGTCGGCGTAGTTGAACACCGAGACCTCCATCTGCTGTAAAGAAAAAATGAGGGGTGAGATGTATAAATTAAATAATAAAGGGGATATGGAGGAGCCTTGTGGAACTCCACAGGTTACCTTCCGGGGGGGGGGCCGTAAAGTTAGCAAGTTGGACGGCCTGCTCCCTGTCGGTCAAAAAGGAGCGAAGCCAGGCAAAGGCCGTGCCCCCAATGCCCGCCGCTTGGACACGGGTTAACAAGATGTCGTGGTCCACCGTGTCAAACGCGGCGGACAGGTCTAGCAGGACTAAGGCCTGCGGTCGGCCCGTGTCAATCCCCTCCCTGAGTTGGTCCATCACTGACACCACAACCTTCTCGGTTGAGTGCAGCGGGCGAAAGCCCGCCTGTCGGGTGGAGAGGGCGCCAGTGGATTCTACGAAGGAACTGAGAGACCTGATGACGTGAGCCTCTGAGACCTTCGCGACGTAAGGGAGGAGAGAGATGGGGCGGTAGTTGGAGGGCAAAGATGGATCCGCCCCTGCCTTTTTCAAAATCGGGATGACAACTGCCGACTTATGCGCGGAGGGGACAATGCCACTGCTGAGGGAGTGGTTAATGATGGTCAAAGGAGGAGAGTAGCAATTGGAGAAGAGCTCTTTAGGAGCAAAAGCTGGGCCTATATCCAGGGGTGATCCCGATTTGATCCGGGCCAGAAGGGGAAGCAAAGAATCTCGGGTAAGGAGGGGAAACTCAGTAAGTGAGGGGGTGGGAAGGGTAGGGGGGGCAAGGAATGAGTCCAGAGGTGAAGGGGGGATGTTGGCCTTGATGAGGGCAATCTTCTCAAAAAAATAGGAATTGAGGGAATTACATAAGGTTTGAGATGGAGGAATTTTGGGGGTCGCCCTGTCAGAAGCAGCAAGCTCGTAAACTGTGGCAAAGATCTCCTTTGACTGGTTGTCAGCTGTCAGGATTCTCCCTGAGAAGTACTCCATCTTGGCTTTTAGGATGTCATGTTTATACTCCTTCATAGCCTGACAGAAGTGAGTTTTAAGCAGGGGGCAATAAGAACGGCGCCAAGCACGTTCCGCTCTACGGGTGGCGAGCTTTTTGTCCCTTAAGGCAGGGGTAAACCAACGATTAGCCGCGTGATTAAGAAGTATTTATAGTTAGTTGGGGTCAGACACATGAATTAGCGTCATTTAATGCTATTATTAAACATATGTGACTTGCCACATTTATTTAAGATTCTGTGAGACATACATCATAGTTATGTTCTCGATTATATCTACACCTCGCTACTGGAGTACACCATAATATTATGTGTTGTTACTAGGTAACCCTATTGCTAATATTGTCAGTTGATTTATGATTGTGCAAAGAGTTTCATATTGCATTATTTATACACATGAAGATAAATAACATGACAAATTGACTAAAAATAGGAATGACAGCAATTGATAAATGGCATTTATGCTATGAGTATCAATAATGAATGCAATGCAGGGACAATTAATTGGTTTACAGTGATTGACAATGCATTTATGCTGTTAGCACAACATGTAGAGTGTACCATAGGCAGACTTCTTGAGATTACTTGGGGCATTGGTTCATTCAATTCATTCTGTTTTGTCCGTTGCCTCTTTCGTTTTAAACATCAATTTTAAACATTGATATTTAGTAGGATTTATTGTAGTACCGGCTGGTGCATATTATAAATGTTATTGCTTCAAACGTGGTTTAAAATAGCCCTGGTTTACATATTTATATTTCTGATAGATACATCTGCCGTGTGGATTCCTCACCTTGTGAATATCCCCTTGCGTCAGCAACATTCGGAAATTATTTTCGTAGCTTCGCACCGACGTGGACTTGGACGTCATAGAGGCACGGCATCGCTCGCGACTCCGCTGATGTCACCGACGCTTATAATAGGCCCACGCCGGCGAGATGACATCAGTTCCCTTTTTTCCGCGTCGTCGACGCGAACGGTTTTCTAGGGATCGTCCGTAGCTTTGACTGTAACTTTGTTACTTTGCATTGTTAGTGTTCCTTTATCTCCTCTCATCATGTCTTCGAAGAAGACGGGTTTGAAGGCCTGTGGAGAATGCGGCAAGACTATGTCCATTAGGGATCCACATGAATGCAGTTTGTGGTGTCTTAGCTCCGACCACGACGTCGAAGACTGCCAATCCTGCAAGAAGAAGACTCCTAAGGCTCTCCGGGAGAGAGAAGCTAAGCTTATTGTTGCAAAGCTTAAAGGAAGTAAGGACCAGAAGAAATCGAAATCGCGGACTCGACACTCGAGATCAAGATCTCTCTCGAGGTCGCGTTCGGATTCGTCCTCGGCCCATGCTTCGAGATTTTCAAAAAAGAAGCATAGAAAAAGATCTCCTGAATCCCGACATCGTTCAAAGAAGGACTCGGGTTCTAAACTGAAGTTGCAGGTGAAGCTGGTAGAAAAAGAGGTAATGTCTTCAGCTTCGGAAGAACATGACGCCGGAGGGGCGGCTTCGCATGCGGATTCGCCTGGTTCGCCGAAGCAGACAGCGAATCCATCTCCGAATCCATCCCATTCTCCAGATCGGGAGGATGAAGGTGAGGAGGAGATATAGGGAGAGGCTCCGTTGCCCGAAGGTCTGTCGACTCCGGTGCACCAGCCTGAAGAGGAGGTCGACGTCGTATCGACTCCGCGCCCTCGAGATCCACCTGGGAGTTCGTATCCAACCTTCCCTACTCCAGGTCAGGATCCGACGCATTTTCTAAATGCGATGTATGGTATCTACTCCAGGGCTATGTACCCCTCTGGGATGCCTGTTGGTCCCACGGGTCTGATGGCATTTGGGCTGGGTGTCCCCCAATCCTATGCCCCTGCACCCTTTATGCCGGCTCCGGCGCCGCATTTGCATCTTCCGACACCGGCGAGGCCTTCGACTCCGAAGCAATCGACGCCGAAGTCGACAACACCGAATCCTTTGACGCCGATTCCATCATCTCTGATGCCAAATCCCGAACGACGCCGTGGAAGTCTTCCTCATCCGACGTCGGGCTCGGCGCCGGCTCAGACTTCGGCGGAGTCGACAGTGGATCCGACGGCTTCGAAAGTGAAGCACAGGTCGAGGCGTGAAGCCCAGAGACTGATGGAGGAAGCGAGCTATCGTGAGGAGTATTTGGAGGAGGGTGAACTACAGGATCCTGAGGACCCTTATGAGGATCTTTCGGTGGCCAGTGGTCTTGAACTGTCCCCTGAGTGGGATTTGGTTTCAGTGACAGACAAACCCTCAAAGGATGTGGCTCCTTACCACGTTGTAATTAAGAAAGCAGCAAATTTATTGAACATCGCTTTACCTACTGCCGAGTTCAAATCAAATCTACTTACAGAGGTTCTTCACTCTCCCTCATCAGTGACTGAACCATTGCTGCCCTTTAATGATGCCCTTAGGGATTCTATGTTAGAGGTTTGGAAGAAACCATTATCAACTCCAGATGTGTCTAGAGCTGTTGCCAGAAGATACAGGACTGCTCCAGATGATCCTGAATTTTTATCCACTCACCCTCTACCAGAGAGTTTGGTGGTACAAGCTGCCTGTTCCAAACGATCAACTGGTGCTTTTCCTCAAGTTCCAGCTGAAAAGGTTTTCTCTTCTGCCAGCATGGCATTAAAGTCCACAAACGCGACCTGTCTGATGGGTCGTTACATTCACGCACTAATGGACACTGTTAAGCCGTTAGTGCCAAAGATACCGGAAGATGATAGAAAGGACTTCCAGGAGGTTATCTCAGACACTCAGGCTGCAGCAAGACAGGTGATACAGAGTGGTTTAGACACTGCAGATTCTGTTGCGAGGATCATGGGCTCTTCAGTGGCTACAAGGAGAGCTGCATGGCTGAAATCGTCTGGGTTTTCAACAGATGTCCAGTCTACTTTAATGGATCTACCATTCGACGGATCTGGTTTGTTTGGAAAGAAAGCAGATGCTGCTTTAGAAAGTTTTAAAGACAGGAGGGCGACTGCTAAGTCGTTGGGCCTTCAGACCAGGGGCTCTTTTGGAAAGCGTACTAGAGGATTTAGCAGATCTTCCTTTTGATCTTACAAATCTACGCAGCAGCAGCCACAGCAGCAGCAAAACACGCTGTACAGGTCTTATAGGGGCAAGCAAAGAGGCCGTTCTCGAGGCTGTCAAATCTCCTCTTCTTCCTCCTCTTCCCCTTCCCAGCCCCCTGCCAACGCAGCAAAGCAGCCCTAGATCCGCCATTCCGGATCATGTGGGCCCAGTGGGGGGCCGGCTTACCCATTTCTTACGAGATTGAGAATTGATAACATCGGATCTTTGGGTTCTCAATCTTGTAGGGAATGGGTATGCTCTTCCCTTTCGGGAATTTCCCCCAAATTACCCTCCTTGCCAGGGTTATTGTTCAGAGGACCACCTGCTTCTCCTGCAGGAAGAAGTCCTGGCACTATTCCGAAAAGGTGCGATAGAGGTGGTTCCAGAGCAGGAAAGGGGTCAAGGGTGCTACTCCTGGTATTTCCTGACCCCCAAGAAGGATGGCAGGCTTCGGCCAATTCTGGATCTCAGGATCTTGAACCTTTACCTGAAACAGGAAAAGTTCAAGATGCTCACTCTTGCACAGGTTCTTCAAGCGCTGCTGGAAGAAGACTGGATGGTGTCGATCGATTTGCAGGATGCGTATTTTCATATTCCCATCTTGAAGTCGCACAGGAAGTATCTCCGTTTTACGGTTGGGTCGCAACACTACCAGTTATCTCTGCTTGCCTGACCAGCCATCTCTTTTTAAATCTCCTCTGGTTTTAAGGTTTTTTAAGGGCCTCAGGAATAAGTTCCCTCCAACTCGTTTTATTGTGCCTCAGTGGGACTTAAATCTTGTTTTGACCTTTCTGATGGGTGCTCCCTTTGAGCCTCTTCACAAATGTCTTATTAGGCTTTTGACGCTTAAGACAGTTTTCCTCGTTGCGATAACCTCGGCAAGGAGGGTAAGTGAGCTTCAAGCTCTTAGTTCCAAGCCCCCTTTCTTGTCCATTCATGCTGATCGAATGGTTCTTAGGTCCAGGGCTGCTTTTCTGCCTAAGGTGGTTACTCCTTTCCACCTTGGTCAATCTGTTACCCTCTCTACCTTTTATCCTCCCCCACACCCTTCCAAGGAGGAGAGATTACACTGTCTGGACCCCAAGAGGGCGGTGTCTTTTTACCTGGACAGATCTAAAGACTGTCGGTTGGATGACCAGCTCTTCATTGGCTTTGCTGGCTGCAAGAGAGGAAGAGCGGTCCATAAAAGAACTTTATCAAGATGGATCGTCCTCTGTATAAACATCTGCTACTCTTTGGCCGGTAAGGAACCTCCAGAGGGTATAAGGGCTCATTCTACTAGAGCTAAGTCGTCATCCTCTGCATTGGCTAGAGGCGTTCCTGTCGAGGATATTTGTAGGGCGGCAACTTGGTCTTCCCTCCACACTTTCGCGAAGCATTACTGCTTGGTTTCCGAGGTGAGGAGGGAGGGTCACTTTGCACGTTCTGTTCTCCAGGATTTCCTGGTCTAGAAGAGTGGACACCCTCCTCTGGGAGTGGGGACTGCTGTGGGACTCTATTCACAAGGTGAGGATCCACACGGCAGATGTATCTATCAGTAGAACAAGTTACTTACCTTCGGTAACGCTGTTTCTGGTAGATACAATATCTGCCTGTGGATTCCTCACTGACCCACCCGCCTCCCCGTTGTCCACTCTTCTATGCCAGAGTTTCTATTATGTATTTATTTTATTGTTAAGGAGTTGTTTATTTCAAATGTTTTATTGCATTTGCTTCACACTGTGTGTGTTAACTTGATATTTATACTGCGTATACTGTGTATATGTCTACTGTCATCGGTCCGTCCGTGTGCCTCGAAGGCACGGAAAAAAGGGCGGAACTGATGTCATCACGCCGGCGTGAGCCTATTATAGGCGTCGGTGACGTCAGCGGAGTCGCGAGCGATGCCGTGCCTCTATGACGTCTAAGTCCACGTCGGCGCGAAGCTACTAAAAGAATTTCCGAATGTTGCTGACGCAAGGGGATATTCACAAGGTGAGGAATCCACAGGCAGATATTGTATCTACCAGAAAAAGCGTTACCGAAGGTAAGTAACTTGTTCATTAGCACTCGGCACTTTTGTAGTATGTCTTCTATGTTTAAGAGGGATCACGTGACACTATGGGTGGTATCAAAAACTATGGCAAACTTGCATTCCGCTGTGTGCTCAAGGCTGCAAGGACAGCCGAATTGCGTTGTGACATTTTAATGTGAAGATAAAATCTACTTTGCCAACCTGAAGAGGAGTTTGTGCCATTGCTTCATTGCCATTGGGAAGTTGGAGTCAGCAAACTTGTGGATAATATATATATATTGCTAACTCAAAGTTAAACACTACATTGCACAGAAAATCTACAGCCGGGAATACGACTCTCCATGCGGCTAGTATGCACCCTAAACAGACCATAGCAGGGATACCGTATGGTGAGATTCTCAGGCTCAAGAGAATATGTAGTTCTCCCTCTGACTACGAAAACTGCCTCAAAGATCTGTTGGCACGTTTAAGAGTCAGGGGATACTCTGATACTATTATGAACATGGCAGTTGAGAAGTCTAAGTTGAGATCTAGACAAAGTCTCTTTCCCGAATCTCGGCTAGAATTCGATCAGGAGATTAGCCTTGGAACTCAAGAAGATTGTCCATGCATGATTACAGCCTTCAGTAGTGAGGATAGAAAATTAAAAGCAATATTAAGAAAGAATTGGCCTATCGTTCTTAGTGATCATATTCTGAACACTAGGTTACCGGCCAATCCTATTATCACCTTCAGAAGGGCCAGAAATGTGGGTTCTGCTTTGGACAAAGCGGCCCCTGAATTAAAATCAAAAATTCCCTGGTTAAAACCATCTAGGGTTTTTTCAAATGTTCCAGCTGTCGCGCATGCAGATTCGGCATTAATACCTTGCACTATTCTACTCCCTTTGATGTGGAACCAAGATCCATCACTGGTAATTTTAATTGCAAGACCGACCATGCTGTTTATGTCCTGACGTGCACCTGTGGGCTAAGATATGTGGGAAGCACCAAGCTCCAGGTGCACGTCAGGATTTTACAACATCTACGCGCCATCTTACATAATGACCCGGCCTATCCGGTAGCTCGTCACTTCAAGAGAATCCACAACAACGACCTCTCTTGTTTAAAATATTTTGTGATTGGAGCTATACCCGCTCTTAAAAGAGGTGGGGACCGGGAATCACTTTTAAGACAGCTTGAAACAAAAATGATTCTGGAATTGGGCCAATGGATTGAACAACATTGAAGAGATGCACCATTTTCTATGATGCCTTTTCTTATCTTGCTGTTCCTTCCTATGTATGAATCTAAGACTCAGCATCCATGATTTATTCCCTCTTAGTTAGGTTCCCTATTTCGAGGTTGAGGCTGGGTCTAAACACTTTTTTGTGTACATATATCTGTCCTCCTACTGACATACCTAATATAATCAGTACTGTTTATATTTTCTGTCTATCATGTATTTATTTCTTCCTCTGTGTAATTTTTGCTGCCAATATGTGTACTTTTGTATATACTTTCTTGCAATCTTATACATGTATATAGAAATATGAAATGAGACTTGTGTATGGTTCTTATGTATTTCTTTCCTTAATATTTTTCTATTGACTGCTTATTTATTGATGATAGGTAGCCATGATTATTTATCACAATTTTATTCTCTATATATATGTGTATATTTTAATGTACATATATATATCATTCTATTATAATTTAGGTGTATTTATTGGGTTTCTAACAAAAAAAAATTCTGGATATTATTTATTTTTAAGAGATGATTTATGCTCATGGATGATATGTAGTCTATTGATCTCAGGGATCTGAGAAGTTTCTTATATCATGATGTTTTTATCTCTTTTAATATGAACGGTATTGCACTTTCTCTCTTGCATTTTTTGCACATATTTCACTCTCACATAGCACTATATTATCTATCACTGTTTTTAAGCCGATTTGACACATATTGCGTAACTCCGGTATTACCCCAGGCACATTATATATAGGCGGTATTTACCGTCATATTGTATATGTCTAAAAGCACTTTATATTATTGTCCTGTATTTATACAGCTAATTTCTTTTGAACTTGATGATACAGTTGTGTGTGTGTATATATACGTATATATACTATCAATACCTTTAGAGTTATACACGCGAATTTTGGATTCATCCAGTTATATGATAATGTGCTGACTCAATTGTACTAGCTTCAGTGGTAGTATTTCTTCACTGTTTTTTCATCACATATGCATTACGTCATTGTGAGGGGGTGTTTCCTTTACACTGCATAAAAAAAGCATTCTGTCTGTTGTTCATGTTGCAGCAGGATCAAGGGCATAACTTGCCAGAAACGCGTAGCTGATCTCTGTGTTTCAATAAACTCACTGATGCTGATTCATTGTAGTCCATCTCCCCTGTTTGCTGGTGTGCGAGGCTGTGCCTGAGACATCGAGAGATTCGAGGAGGAGCTACAAGGATATATATATATATATATATATATATATCTATATCTATATATAGATATAGATATAGATATATATATATAGATATATAAATAAATTACGTTCTGGCGGTCACCATTAGTTAGTTATAGTCAGGACCTAGTTTCCATAGGAAAAGTGATTATTATCTAGTTGCAATGGATATTGAATCCCTTTATACTAGTATCAATCATTGTCACGGTATTCGTGCCACTAAACATTTTCTAGATAATCGCGATCTGTCTATGAGAGAACATAACAAAATGTTGTTGGAAATCATTGAAGTATGCCTCACCACCAACTTCTTTCAATTTAACAATGAGGTTTACCAGCAGCTGCGTGGTGTGGCAATGTGCTTGTGCTTCTCCCCCAGCTATTCATGTTTACATGTTGGCTGGTGGGAGAAGCATGTCCTCAGAACTGCCCACCGGCGCTGGTGGAACCTCATAGCACACTATTGACATTACATTGATGATGTTTGTCTCATATGGAAAGGGTCCAAGGACGAAGCCTTGAAGTTTATTGATGATATCAATGCAAACGATTTAAATCTCAGGTTTACTGCCACCATGGTTGAATTTTTGGATGTATTGTTATATGTTGATGGAAGTGTCCTACAGACCATGTTCCATAGGAAATCTACTGCCGGAAATGCAATTCTGCATGCCCACAGTACACATCCTAGGCACTTGATTAATAGCATTCCATATGATGAGTTTATTCGCATACGTCATATCTGTAGCTCTGAACTAATATCCAGAAAGTGTCAGATGGAGAAATTCCGAAGATTTCTGAATAGAGGCTAAACTAAAAGCCAACTGAGTATTGCTTTAAATAAAGCTAATGCCAGACAAAGGGAGACTCTACTTCAGCCTAAGCCAGATAAAAAGGTTGACATAATTGTTTCTGAAAACAATATACAGTCTATTCGGCTAATAACTACTTTTAATAGTCAGGAGCAGGCAATCTGTCGAATTATTTATTCTGAATGGCCTAGCGTTTTAACCGACAACATTCTGGGACCAATCCTGCCAAATTTGCCAGCCATTACTTTTAGACGGGCTCCCTCTATGAGGGATGCTTTAGTCAAATCAATGCCAGAGATAAATGCTAAAGGTACTTGGCTTATGCAAACTGTTTTTTTTAAGTGCAGTTCCTGCCGAACCTGTACATTTGCTAGAAAATCTACTCACTACACTACCGCTTTTAGTGATAAGAAAATTGCTATTCAGGAACACCTAACATGCCATTCAGAATACGCAATTTACAAACTGAAGTGCACCTGTAATTTAGAAGATATTGGCAGCACGAAGCTTCCAGTGCACAAGCGAATTCTTCAGCATGTGAGGGCAATTGTCAACTCTGACCATAACTATCCAGTGGCAAGACACTTCAGGTCTGTTCACGATAATAGACTTCAAAACCTGGAGTATACAGTCTTGGGATCTGTTCCCAACCCCGGACGTGGAGGGAATCGTGATAAGATGCTTAGACAAAAGGAATCCCAATTTATTTTAGCTCTTCACACGATAGTCCACAATGGCCTGAATATAAATGAAGATCTTCACAATTTTCTGTAGAGTCTCTAGTAGAGCCCACTACATTTGTGCACATATACTGTGGCTTTTATTAGATTAGATTAATGACATATTCTACCATTGTTCTGATGTCATTCTTACTGAGTACTGTATTAATTTTGATACGTGACTGTAGGTACATTTGCACTTTAGGACTGCTTAGGCTTAAGCAATCCAGGAATGTTGTCTTCTCTGCTGCTAAAATGAATATTTGTTTGTTGCACATCATACACTTTTTTGCACAGCACTATTTTGCACATATCAGACGTTTGGCACTTTCTGATCATTTTCTATATATTCGTTGGATAGTTGTGAAAAAGGCTTTTTAACTATTTATTGTGTTCTTTTATTAGCAGATATTTCTGTTTTTAACATATATGGTTTTATCTCCAGACATGTATTAATCAATTCTAGACATGATTGTATGGGATCTGCACTGGCACCTTATATATCAAATGTCTCTGATAATCTTTGTTGATTGATAACCATGCAGACAGGTGCCGCTTCAACTGTTTGGCAATACTGGCTAGTATAAACTTATATGTTGAAATTGCCTTGTCACAACAAATAATTAAAATATACTGCAATATATTGATATATGATGATGATTGCTCAATTTCAGGCAGATATGGCGATGACAATGTTAATTTAGCACTTTGCAATTATCTAATTCATTAGCTGCTATCCACACTATGCACTTAATTGCATTGTATTTTTGGCACAGCTAGTAATTTCTGACCTGAGTATAGTAATAATATGTCAGTAAATGGTATAAATGTATACACTATGTATAGATTACCTGAGCTGCTATATGCATTTTGCACTTTAAATATCAAGATAATTGCGCACATCAGTTGCCAAAGTCTGTTGTTTAGTTCTGCTGTAAAGTAAAAGGTTAGCCTATTTTCTATAGCTAATGGTGCACATTATTCACTTTAAAATAGTCATTGTAATGGAGACGCATCATGTGATCAAGCTACCAGGAGGAGCAAAACACGTCATAGAGGACACTCATCCTTGTAACTACATGGCAAATACATTTGCACTGCATTTCCACTAAACTTGGTGTGGAGGTCCGTAATTTCCTTTGGAGAAGCTGTGAGGTCCGAGCCTGTTTGGTGCCGTTCCGCGAATTGAGGCGGACAAGACGCTATATATATATATATATACATACATACCTACCTACCTACCTACCTTCTGGCGGTCACCAGTAGGTAGTTATAGTTAGGACCTAGTTTCCATAGGAAAAGCGTTTTTTGATTTGCCAATAACTTTTGACGAATCTTTGCGAAATTAGGGGGTCACGTAAGCTGCTGTTTGTTTTGAATTTTCAGAGTGATCTGTCAAGCAAGGGCCGAAAAAAAGGGAGGGTCCCAAAACGCTTTTTCTCTATGCTAATTTCCATAGGAAACTGTTGACGCAGCTACAGCCCAAACTGCTGAGCGGAATTACACCAAATTTGGCAGAAAGGTAGCTCTTGGTCCAGAGTGCACTCTTCTTCTTAAATGGTGTAAATTTGTTCAGTAGTTCCTGAGAAATGTGAAGATTTCTCAGATATACAACTGTGACCGCTGTGGATCCGTGAACGCTCCCGATCTTGTGCCTGAGTTCTGATTGGCTGCCAATACTACAAAACAGGAAGTGTTGGCATCTTGTGACTCGGTTGTACCGAGTAACAAGAAAAACATTAAAAAACAAGAAAAGAGGGCATGGTAGAAACACCCTGATCCACTCGGCCAGTTCAACGGGTCCCCCAAGTCCAAAAAAAGCATTAAAAAACAGTTGTCCCTTTTCACTGTGGAACTGCGAATCTGGTAACACATACTCCTATACAGTCACTGACAGAAGCATGTACTCATCCAAATAGCCGCTCTCACGTCTCATTCACTCACTCATGCATACAGGCACTCAAATACCCAATCCCTCACCTATAGTGCCTTTCACATACACAGCATGTGACACAAGCACTCAATCACCGACACAGCCATACAGACACTCATTCACCCATACAGCTTCTCACACACTACCTCATACAGGCACTGACTCACCCACTCACTCATCCATTTTTTATTTTTTTTGCAGAGTTTTATATAGCGCAAACTAGACCCGAATCAGGTATCAGAGCGCTTTACATATTTTTTCCAGTTACGTTACATGAGGACACACTTTCATTTTAGGCACGGGGAGATTAAGTGATTTGCCCAGAATCACAGGAGGTTTTGGCGTCGTTACCGAGACTCGAACCCAGATCCCCAGGTCTGAGGTCGAGCGCCCTAGCCGTTAGGCCAACTCCTCTCCTCTCCATACAGCAAGTCACCCACCTCCTCACTGGCACCCCCTCCCCCCCACACACACAACCATAGAGATAGTCAACCAACCAATCACCCATATATCCATTCACGTGCCCACTAACACACTCATACACCCACTCAGACATCAACTGGCAGATACATTCATACAAACAGTCACTCATCCATACATTCACTGAGACACCTAATCACTCACTTATACAGTCAGTCACACATTCACTCAGTCATCCAAACTTATACACCCACTGATTTACCAATAAACCTAGGAATATGTAAGTAAGTAAAGTTTTTATTGCGCAATTAATTAAAATCATAGGAATATGTATTTAACACTCAAACTTTTAAAAAACACTCGCAGTCACTGGATAATGTCATCAGTGGAAGATGTGTGGCACAGCGTCCAGGACGGCTGATTCCGGAGCACCGGGCGCATGGTTCGATTGCCAGCAGCAGCTCAGCCCTGCACCCTGTTACTCTGGGAAATAGCTTGCTTAATCTTCCCAACGGCCCTTAGGGGTGATTTGTTTGCGCTTTACATATACCAGATTTATCAGTGTTGTCATCAGTCATGTAATTTGGGATGTCATCAGTGATGTCCCTGACCATGTCATCAGTGATGTAATATGTGAGTTCATAAGCAGTGCATTGCGGGGGGCACAAGTGATAGTTAACTCAGCTAACTACAATGGCTGAATTTCTCTGGTTTTGTAAGAGTGAAATGTCAACCTAACTATAACGTCCCTGTAACCATTGGTTTTTTGTTATGAATATATATACACACACTCACACACACACACACACACACACACACACACACACACCCACACCCACACACCCACACACCCACACACACACACCAAAGGTTAAAGTGACCCTATTGTTAGGTGAAAATGACAGTTAAAAAGTAACATTTTAAACAAAAGAAAATTGGAATTCACCACCCACAGTTAACACAAGTAACTGTAACTTGTGCCATGCACAGTGATGTAATCAATTATGTCATTTCAGTTGTGATTAGTGATGTCATCAATGATGTCATAAAACGTCATGAGTGTTCCAATATGTGAGGTCATGAGCAGTGAATGGGCTGATCGCAAGTTATTTGAGTTAACTATCGCTGGTGGATTTCAGTGTTATTTAGTTTTGTTTTTTTAGTTTAAACTGCTAAGTTTTAACTGACATTTTTATTTAAATATACTGTCTCTTTAGTCAGTGAATCTATGTTTATTTCTTTTTCACATAAAGTAAGATTTTATTACCATACCTAACAATGCCAACCCCCCTCCACCTGTACATATGGCCTGTCGCCAGGCCTTGCACTCAAACCCCAGCACCCCCCACGCCTCTGGCCAAATTCCCCACTATGCACTGCCTTTGACAATGAATGCTGTGGTGTTGGCCACAGGGCCTACACCTGTTCCCCGCATAAGCAGCTAACCCCCCTCCCTGCACAGCCTCAGGCCATGTGTTGTGGAGTTTGGTCTCAGGGCCACTTTTTAAACCTATTTTCCCAAACACTACTGAATGGATTTACATGAAATCACAAAAACCTTCTTTCTGGGTAAAGATCTAGTTTCTGAAAAATTGTGTAATTCTGTTCAGCCATTTTAGCTGTAGCACTATTCAAAATTCTTTATGCAAATTGCATGGGAAAATTGCATTTTGGACCTCCCTTTTTCTTGACCCTCGCTTGATAGATCACTCTGAAACTTTCCAGGTAGGGTGGATGAACTTTTTGGTCCGAAGGTTTTGTGAAGATTCATGGAACGGCGCTAAAGTTATCAACAAGACAAAAATGTTCTTCCTAAAACCATTTTGTGCATGCTTCTTTAAATTATAAATTGATAAATATTAAGCACATTGTATTACGTAATAGAGATCGTTTTATATGGATAGATTGAACCTTTTAATTCTGCATTTAATGTGATAATACTGATGTCTTTTAAAGGTTGTAAAAAAGTAAATATAATGCAGTTGGCAAACACAGAGGGGCTATAAGAACTCAGGATTGTGTTAGAATTCATGGAAAATAACATAGTTATTTAAAGTTATTGTCTGATTTACAAGTCAATCATTGTGGTAAATGTATGCTCTTAAGAAGATGATTTTTGCACATAGCTTTACATTTTTCAACAGTCCTTTAATCCGTACTGTTCACATTTTTGTATTTTTTATCAGTGTCCGTCTACTTTGGGATTTGAAAAGGGAAAGGACGCCGAATCACAATGGAAAACAAGTGCAATGCTTTCTAGACACATTAAGGTATGTATTGCAAAACTGAAGCAAGGAAGTGTCCTTCTAAGATGTCAGGAAGCCTCGGACTGTACAACAAGGAAGGCCTGTGCAATATGTCTAGTTGTAAAAAAAACATCACTTAACCAGACCTTCCTTTTTGAGGAAGAATTTTATTATATCATTTATACAGTTTGTTGCCTGAAAGCAAGAGTTCAGATGCAAGTCATACTTCTGTAAATCAAATATGTTGTTTGATTTCAATTTTAAAATGCAAATGTATTACCAATCAGAGTGTTTGTGTAGAACTATATTAAAGCAAAATAAAAAATTAGACATTAGAAGCAAAAACAAATGTTTAATATATAGGTAAAAATGGGTATTACATGACTTGAAAATGTACTTGGCAAATAATGTTCAAGTCAGTTTGAATTTTAACTTGGAGGGCGTTTTGGAGTATTAAGTAGCAATGAACAAACCCATTTGTCTGAATGAACAGCATGCTTCAGATAGATACTTCCACCTTCAGATTCCTCAGCTGTAGAATAATCCCAGGTGTCAGACTGGATCTGGAAAACTTCAAAGCACTCAAGTTGACTGTAGAGGGCGCCAATCTCGGTTGACGCTGGCAGCGTCACTGAGGCCATAAAGCACCGACCTTTGTGCTACAACATCAGTTCCCTTTTTCCATGCCTTCGACGCAGATCTCTCCTCCCAAGAAATCAGGGTTCAAACCTTGTGGGGATTGGGAGGGACAGACGTCCATTTCGGACCACCATCCACTTAGTCTTTAGTTCCAGTCCTGATCTGCTTTCCTCAGCATACACAATAAGGCTTTAAAAGATCAGGAAGCTAAGCTCTTCGTGGTCAGGGCCAGGGAAGAACATTGACACCACAAACTGTTGATAAATCTCTCTAGGTCTCCATCCTCCTCCTCAGTGGGCAAGAAAAAGAAGAACCATAGGAAATCGAAGAAATACCTTAAAGGTAAGACTCCCGCTGCTCTCAATCTCCCACAGAGCCGGAGTTAGTCGACTTGACTCAGGCAGCTCCTCCTCCATGCAGTCATGATCCACCATTGCATTTGGCTCTGGAGCGAACTTGGGGCCTTCTGTGCTTCTGCCTCCACCACTCGAGATCCAGACATTGACGCTGGCCTTCCCCAGTTTCCGACACCATGGTCGGACCTGGCGGTGTTCCTTAACACTGTATTCTATCTTCTTTAAAGCATCATATCGACTCCCTGCATTTGATGCTGCTCAATGCTGCTCTGACAAACACGGTTCCAATGCCACATAGTTTTGACCCGACCCTCAAAGGCCTCCCTTCAGCAGTCAGTGCCATAGACGGCTCTACCTCCACCTCCTCCTGCGCTGAATGTGGCACCTTTGATGTTACGACCCAACGTCGCCCCTCAGAACAAATTCCTTTAGGGTGCCCTATGACTTTTAAAGGAGGAAGAGTATAGTAAATGCATGATATTTTTGCAATGGACTCTGACCCTATTGATATCATTCCCTTGGCAGGATACCTATGAAGTTCAGGACCTGTCCTCTGCTAGCGGCAGACTCCTGCCCTGGGTTAGCAAATCACTTTCCCAGTGGTCCACCAATACATGTAGTGGGCTCTCTACATAAGGTGATGCTGGGAGCTGCTGAAGTTTTAGCTTTTCATCTGTCTGGCACGGACACCGATACCAACGTTCTCGCAGAGGTCTTTTTGCCTTCTTCCTCAACGTCAGAACCCCTTCTTCCTTTTAATGAGGCTAGTTTTGAGCGTGTTGTGGTGACATGGACCCTCTTCCGCTCAGGCAGTCAACAAGCTTGTAGGTCGCAGCTATCGCCCAGCTGTAGGTGACCCAGCGTTCCTTTTGGCCCATCCCTCACCGGAGAGCCTTGCCATTCAAGCCCCCTGTTGCGGGGGCACAATTTTCAGGTGCCTTCCCAACAGCTCCCTCTGATAGGGCACCAAAACATCTTGTGGCTTCGGGCAAAGAAGCCTTGTTCCGTAGGGGGTATGGCCCTGAATTCCTTTAACGCTATCTGCCTTCTAGCCAGGTAAAATCATGCCTTGTGGGATATGGCACAGATGATCCTGTCACATGTTCCGGATGACACGAAAGACCATTTCTAGGAGCTCATTCTCCATCGTCAGAATGCCTCCTACCATATTATAAAATCAGAGCTTGGCACCTCAGATTCCATGGCCTATGATATCGGCACCTCGGTCACAATTCTAGGCATGCTTGCTTCTACAAGGTTTTTATCGGTATCCATGAGCATTCACAGTATATATATTGTTGTATCTTAATCACGTATTCAAAAAAGAAATGTTCAATAGAATCCAATTTCTGTCCGTAGTTTTTATTTTTGTATTCTTCAATTTCCCAACGAAGACTTGTTCATAGCACAGGTCCAAGTTCACATAGTACTGCCAATACCACAGTTCAAAAACATCCAACACGTGTGTTTCGTCAATGGAACATTTTTTCAGAAGACTTCATCAGGGCTGTAAATAGATAGATATACATAACTAATTACCATTCTTTAACATTTCTCAATATGGGGTTAAGCCTAACCTCCACCATGAGAAAAGAAAAGGAGGAAACTGAAATCGAGAATATATAAGAATCACCAAAGTTGTGTATAATTAAACCCAACCACCAATCGATCTGAAAACAGTCTAAGACTATTAAAGTGTTTTTTCACAAGTCAATGACTTTATCTATTCAAAATTAAAATCAAGGTCAGAGCCAGTTAGGTAACCATGCAGTGCAGCGTGAATCATAAGATCACCAAAAAGACAGCTCAACACTTTCAATATATCCTGCTCACCTCGAATCAGCTTATAATGTACTCCTTTATACTTCTCAAAATGTCAAATCCTGTTGTATTCTGGCATATGTAAACAAGAAGATCATAGCACACCTATCAGTAACATTAATATTTTGCCGCAAACTTTATTTTCACTGAAAACCATTCTTGCAAAACTACTTACCACATCTATTTTTATCAATTTAGTGCAAATATCTAATTTCCGACGTCAATAATAAAAGCAATCCAATTCCAAAAATCTGTCAACTCTCCTGGCTGCGATTCCCTATTTAAGACCCATATTGTAAGGTTCTATTTATGACACACAGACGCCGTGTGGTTGGGTTTATGATTCTTTATTGCGGAGCGCCGGGACTGCCTAACTGGCCTCAGCGGTCGGCGCCAATGATACAACATGGCCGCCTTCCGCTTCCTGTCCCCCTAGCTTCCTGTTCCGCTATCCTGAACACTAGACCGCTACCACATATCTCCCCCCTTTATGCAATAGCCAACAATATGTAACAAAGTCCTTACTTCCAGTTCATGTCATAATCCTTGAACTTCTCTGGTACCTTTACACTCCTTCCCGCTCTTGTTCTCACCACTTCATTTCCTTCTTCTTCCTGTTCCGTTCCTTTCGACCACCTTCCTGCTTCTCCTCTTTCTCTGACCATTTCCTCTTCACTGCTTTCTTCTTTGCACTCACTCCTCGTACTTCCTCCGGCTGCCCCTTCTCCTTCTCTGTCCTCCACTTGCCGCTGTCCTTCTTCTACATTCCCTACACTCCTTCTGCTACGTTCACTTTCGCCTTCGTCATCTACATACTCTGCTCCTTTATCCGTCTCGTCTCCCCACTTCAGGATTTTACTGCATTTAGCCATTCTGTCCCATGACCATACTTTCCCATCGCTGAGCAGGGCCGAACGGGCATAGGGTTCCATCACTTTCAGCGGTGGCGAGAATTTGCTTTCTCCTTTTTTCTTTAGGATAGCTAACTTTACTCGAACCCAATCTCCCTTCTCCAGTTCCACTTCCTGAGCATTCCGTCTTCTGTTGTAGTGCGTAGTGTATACTTCTTGTGCTTTTTCCAGATGTCTTTTGACCACAGCCGGTGACCACTTACTCTGTATCACTAATTTCCTCCATGCCATGTTGTCTTTGGTGAAGGCTTCTCTTCCTCTCAAAACCTTGAAAGGGCTGTATCCCGTGCTCCCCGGGGTAATCCGATAGGCCCAGATCATCTTCTCCAATTCCTTTTCCCAGTCCAGTCCATCATTAATGGCCGCTTGGATGGTGCCCATGATCACACGATTGAAACGTTCCACTTGTCCGTTTCCAGCAGGGTGGTAGATGGGCGTGTGCTTCACTTCTATACCATTCCTGTTGGTGAAGGCAGACCATTTTGCTGACGTGAATTGGGGCCCGTTGTCACACGTGAATATTTTTGGTATTCCCTCTCTGACAAAAGTGGTGCGTAAAAAGTGCACCACCGCTTCCGTGTCCACGTTCTCCATGATTTCCACTTCAGGCCATTTTGAATATTTGTCGATGAGAACGACGGCATACTTCTGAGTCCCAGCTTTGTCGAGGATGGGGCCCATAATGTCCACTGATATCATTTCCCAGGGTCCGTCTGGTACCGGGAATTTCCCTAAGGGTGGTCTCAACATGCTTTGTGATTTGTCTGCCATGGCACATGACTCGCATTGTCGCACGTAACGTTCTATCTGCGCGTCGATGGCCGGCCACCAGTATGCTTGTCTGGCCAATGCTTTCGTCTTTGTAATGCCCTGGTGTCCTTCATGTAGTAGAGACATCAAGTGATCTAGTATGCCCTGTGGTGGGACCACCTTGTCGCCTCTGAGCAAGAACATGGGATTCTCCGCCAGTGATAGTTCGTCCCTTACTTCCCAAAACCTCCTCAGTTCTTCCTTAAGGTGTCTCTTTTCCGGCCATCCATGAATCACGTAGCCTTTGATGGCTTCCAAATCCACGTCTTCTCTGTACGCTTCTTCCCACTCTAAGGCACTGATCACCTCCTCCGTGTCCTGGATTGTGGCAACCACGTATCCATCCCATTCCTGTTTCTCACTGCTCTCTGCCGCATCCATGGCTGCTGCTCTACTCAGAAAATCCGCCACTTTGTTCTGCGTACCTGGTATGTGTTTCACTTCATACACAAAATCCAACAGCCTCAGAGTCATCTTGGCGATTCTTGGTGTTGCGTGATCGTGACCACTGGACGTCAGTACCCGGACCAATGGTTTGTGGTCCGTTCTCACCAGGAATTTAGCTCCCCACAAGTACTGCCTGAATTTCTACATCGCCCATACCACTGCCAGCATCTCCTTCTCAATCACGCTGAACTTCTCTTCATTGGAGGCGAGCGATCTCGAGGCAAAGCAGATCGTCGATGAGTCCCCGTTTTCCGATCTCTGCATCAGGACAGGTCCCAAGCCGCGATCACTGGCATCCGTGGTGAGGATGGACTCCGCCAACGGGTCAAATCCTTTCAGGGGGATGGTGTCACTCATCTCCTGCTTAAGCGCATCAAATTCAGCCTGTTCGTCTTGGCCCCACAGGAATTTGTTCTTTTCCTTGAGCAGTTGGCGTAAGAAATGAGTCTTCGTTGCGAAATGGGGAATAAATTTACTGTAGTACTCGGCCATTCCCAGGAATGACCGAACATCTTCCTTCTTGCCAGGCGTGGGGGCATCCCGGATTGCTGTCACGTTGGATCTCTTGGGCGTTATCCCGGACTCACTCACCTCATGACCGAGGTACGTGACGGAGTGGACACCTAGCTTGCATTTGGACCATTCCTCTGTCAGGCCATTGTCTTGCAATGTGTGCAGCACTTTGTGGAGTTTCTCGTTGTGGTCTTGTTTCGTTCGTCCCATCACCATGATGTCGTCCTGAAAGAACTGTACACCTCTTATGTTCCTCAGTAACTTGTGCATCAACTTCTGGAAGACCGCCGCCGCTGACGCCAGGCCGAATGGCATCCTCACAAACTCATAGCATCCGAAAGGCGTTATAAAGGAAGTGAGATGGCTGCACGACGGGTGTAGTCTGATTTGATGGTATGCCGACGACAAATCCACCGTGGAGAACCATTTGATGTCTTTCGTTTTCGCTAGCATTTCATTTATGCGTGGCAGGGGGAATTTATCTATGACAATATTTTTGTTTAGTTCTCTGAGGTCGACACACAGCCGCACCTTGCCGTTGGGTTTCTGGGCTACTACCAGGGGTGAAAGCCATTCTGCACTCTCTATGGCCCTGATTATCCCTTCCTTTTCCAGCCTATCAAGCTCCATTTCTACTTCTTCCCTGCTGCGGAACGGAATGTTCCTCACCTTGTGCACTACAGGCTTAGCTCCTTCCTTGAGTTTGATGAGGTGCTTATATTTTTCCAGTGCTCCTACTTGTCCGTTGAACACTTTGGGGTATGCCTTCTTCCATAGCTCCACGTCATCTTTCTCCTCCTGGTCCATTAGTAGTATTTTCTCAATTCCTCCTGGGTTGAGTTGAATGCCCAACGCCCCTTGGTCTCTCCAGCTCAACACTGAGGGGCCTTTCTCCGCGATGTATAGTTTGCAATACGCATGACGGTCCCTAAACTCGAATCGGAGGGGGCAATATCCCAGCATGGGAATGCGCTGTCCTGTATATGTGACTGGCCTCAAATCCATGGGGTGCAGTTTCTCCTCTATCACGGGTGCGAACTTGTCCTCCCACACCTGCCTTTGTACGTGTAGAAATGGGTGCTCCGCTGTCCGCAATCATCTCCACTGGTACCCCGCCGATGTGCATGTCCAACCTAGGTTTGTCTGTGTTTGCCCCTTCCATTTCCAACACTTGGACATCAATGTACAGGAATTCTTCCACGTCTCCGTTTTCTTCGCGGTCACTTGCCTCATTACTTTGCTCTTGGTCCACATAGCGGACTGCAGCACTCTTTGGCTTCCGGCGGCACACTTTCTCATAGTGCCCAAAGATGCTGCAATACGAGCATTTCGCCCTGAACGCGGGGCACGCTTTGTCATTACCTAGATGTGTGGTGCTGCCACACCTGTAGCAGCTCGGTTTACCTCCTTTACTCGTTTTGTTGTCCATCTGGTGGTAGTGGTTGTTGGTCGGCCTCCTGCTTTCTTGATTCCTCTGTGCGTCCCTCTGTCTAGGTCGTTCACTCCTAGAAGTCGTCATAATCTTGCATACCGTTTGTGCCTCTCCTGCCTCCTTTTTGGCTGCCTGCGCACAACGTTTTGATAACTCCGCTTTCTTGACCATGGCCCATATTTCTTTGAGTGGGGCGTCTCCGTTTACCCACAGTTTCTCCTGGATGTGGGCACTGGACGTGTGCATGATAATTTGGTCCCTGATCAACTCGTCATGAAGCGTGCCGAACTTGCACGTGAGAGCCAGTTTCCTCAAGGCCACGACATATTCGTCTACCGTCTCTCCGCTCTTCTGCTTCCTCTGAAAGAAGTTGTATCTGTCGATCGCGACACACACTATCGGTCTGTAATGGGCGTCGAGATCTGCAATGGCGTGACTGAAGACATCGGTGTCCGTGGCGACTCTCTCTCATTTGACTATGGTGTCATACACTCTGATCCCTTCCGGACCTAAGTTATGCAACAGTATCTTCTTCTTCCTCTTGCTTGAAAACGGAGTGTCGCCTTCTTCTTCTAAGGCTTCTAGATAGTTGAGAAAGTACCTTTTCCAGTCTTCCCATTTCATCTCTGGTTCTCCACACTTCGTCAGGAATGGCACCAGTTGGGTGAGGGACGAAGATTGCGCCGCCATTTTGGGCACTCCTCTCCTATTGGTGGGCACAGGGATCGTCCGACCAGGTGGGCTCCCCGGCGTCTGCTGCTCCTCTGTGACCCCTTCTCTGCGATCACTGTCGCTACCTTCCTCTTCTTCTTCGACTATGGGATCTCGTAGCGCCGGCCGGCCACCCCCTTCAGATTGGACAGGCAAGCCTGATACCTCCTCTGCTGCCTGCTGTTCCGCCAGGTTGCCGGGCACCCCACTGCTGCTGCCAGGGATGGGTTGCTTCCTCGAGTCCCTGAGTCCTTTGCGCCAGCCCTGTGCAGTACTGCAGCACCTCGCCTTCTCCTGTGTTGTGTCTGCTTCGTGATGCTGCCAAACCGACCCCCCGTGGTTTGGATTGCGAGCTGAGATCTCTCCGAGGCAAGGAATGTGGGCCCTTTACCCCTCACGTCCTTGTGCTCCGATTCGGCACCTCTGCCACGCTCCGGAATATCGTCGGTGAATTTTGCCGTCGGGTGCGTCGTGGTGTGTCTGCGCGCATGCGCGGGTCTAACGACCATTCCTCGTCGCCATTGTAAGGTTCTATTTATGACACACAGACGCCGTGTGGTTGGGTTTATGATTCTTTATTGCGGAGCGCCGGGACTGCCTAACTGGCCTCAGCGGTCGGCGCCAATGATACAACATGGCCGCCTTCCGCTTCCTGTCCCCCTAGCTTCCTGTTCCGCTATCCGGAACACTAGACCGCTACCACACATATTTTTCATGCTTATATAAATTAAACTTATATCCTCACACCCTGTTCCTTTATGTGTCCAGTGCAAACCAAAAATCAGAGGGCATATTTCAATTAAACTATCGTATTAAAACTAAGCCATTTGAACTTAAAATTCGTTCTCTAATCTAAAGGTCCAGTCACAGCGTCGCCTCACAATAATAATCTCCAAACCTACCTGTGCTGCCTGAAATCCAAATCCCCCAGCGTGTAAACTTGGGGCGGGTTTGTGGCGTGTTGCACTGGCGCCATCTTCATGTTTTGATTTATTCGGCCAAATTTGAAGAGGGACTACGCGTATCCGGTCCGTTAATGAGCGCCATCTTGGGACGGGCATAGAGTGCCCAGAATTCATAAAAACAATCATAGCTTACTTAAAAGCATCAAACTATCTCCAAAATATGTAAATACCAACCTCCACGCGATAAACTATTTATCGCTCAGTCCATTACCAAATCAAATATGCCCATAAATATTTTCATTGCTTATGGTGACTGATTCTCAAAAATTAATAATCTTGATTTCACGCTGCCGATCTCGGTACGGTAATCATTATTAAAATTCTATTCCAGTTGGATGAAAAGAAGTAGTAAAGTGAAAGTATAAAGAAAATTTAAAAACAGAGGAAGCACTATATAAAGGAGGGATGTTAACACCCAAATAGTGTCTCACATCGATTTCACCATGAAGACCATTTTTATTTTTTATTTCCAATGGTACACCTTTTCCTCAGCTCGGCTTAATAATAGCACCTCATGCATTCAAATACTTGTCTAGGTTGCGGTTAAACTGCTTGTACTGTTACAGCTATCAGAGATAAATCTTACTCTGGTCATAATGTATCCACATTCTGTAATATACGCTAAAAGTTAGAACTCATTATAAGTGATCAGCAACATCCCCTGAACATGAAGATTATTAGCACACCAATGCAGTTTGTTGTTGCATACATACATTTATAAACATACACTCCATTAACATTTAAGATGTCTAATTGGTACCACCCGTTTCCCCAGGTCATAATCTCAGTATACTTAATGTATGCTTGTACTAAAGATTCCAGATATTCATGTCAATTTCGCTAACAGATACAACACATTAATACATTTAACAACCTAGAAGTACTGTAGCTCCGAATCAAAATTTTTTTAGGCCCTGCTCCACTGCACGTAGTTCAGTTTCCATCGTGCCTCACATTGACGGACCCTCAATTCTCTATTCCCTCCACGGTTATCACTTAGTATATTTTCTATCCCGTGGATGCTTACTTCTACACATCTAACCTTTCTGGAGATGACCAGGCAAATCTTATGGATCTTCCTTTTGATGGGGTGCAGATTTTTTATGATAAGGCTGATTCAGCTTTGGAGCGTTTTAAGACCAGCAAGGCCACTGCACACTCCCTTGGCCTGCAGCTCCTGCCTCCTACTAAAGTCTACTTCTAGTTTTGTTGCTTTTGCTGCTTCTCGAGAGAGGTCTAGTTTGCTTCAAGAAGTTCACCCAAAGTCTGTGAGAGGCCGGGTGTCTCATTTTCTTCCAGCCTGGAAGTTCATTACTTCAGACCACTAGGCCCTTCAAATCAGAGAAAAGGACTACACGCCTTCTTCAGGCTCCTCCCCATCCCACGCTGACTCTTCTCCACCTTTATAACCACATAGCCACAATATAGCAGCAGCAGGTGAAAGTTCTTCTCCTGGAAGGGGCAGTGAAGTTCGTGTCAGAGCAGGAATGAGCCAGGAATGTAAGACGTATTACTTTCTGGTGCCCAAGAAGGAGAGCGGCCTGCATCTCATCCTGGACTTCAGGATATGAACTTCTTCCTCAAAAAGAAAAAGTTTAAAATGCAGACCCTTGCTCAAGTTCTACTGACATTGGAGCTTGGAGACTGGATGGTGTCACTCCATCTACAGGATGCGTATTTCCACATCCCTATCCTGCAGTCACATCGAAAGTACTTGCAATTTGTGGTGGGTTCTATGCACTACCAGTTTGCAGTACTTCCCTATGACTTAACATTAGGAACTTGAGCCTTCACAAATGTGATGTCAGAGGTTGCCGCCAGTCTCAGAAGGTCGGGCATCCCTATTTTTCCATGCATGGATGACTGGCTATTCAAAGCCAATTAGCTAGATATGGTGCTGCGCCATCTGCAATCAACAGCATCTCTGATGTATAAATTGGGGTTTTTCCATCAACGAGCCCAAATCCCACCTGTAGCCCTTCCAATGACACAAGGTCATAGGCTTGGTACTGGACTCCATCCTTCTGCATGCCTTTCCTGCACCTCGGAGATTAACAGACATCCAGGAAATGGTGTTATCCTTTCTTCGAGGAGCGGGAGACCCAGTCCTGGGAGTCCTCTGATTCTTATGTCTGCTGACTTCCTGCATTTTCCTAGTCATATACGCACGTTGGTACATGAAGGCCCTGTAGTGGTGCCTCCGCAGACACTTGCTGCAGTATGAGGAGGCTCATCAGACTCCATCATAATCCCCCACAGCACTACAGCGGAAGTGACCTGTTCGGGGAAGGCGATCTGTGGAATGGCCTTCACTTCCCCTCCGCTGCGCTACTGACGGATTTCTCTACCATGGGGTGGGGAGACCATCTAGATGATCTGGCGATAAGAGGCCTCTGGTCTCTAGAAGAGTGGGTTCTTCACATCATCCAGCTGGAACTGCAGAGAATTCAGCTGGCGCTCAAGGCTTTCCTTCCCTCCATCCAAAGTCAATCCATTCAAATCTTGACACAACAGCAATGTGGTCCGTAACAAAACATGGGGGATGCCTGGAAGCATTGAGACTGTGGTCTTGGGCACACAGTCAAGGGATATGGCTCACTGCCAATCACCTTGCAGGGGCTCTGAATGTCAGGGCTGACATCCTTTACTGGTGTTATCTTTGCCAATCACAAGTGGCATCATCTCCCTCACCCTTGATTCCTCAAGTTCTAGGCCCATTTTCATCTTTTGATGTAGATGGGTGTGGTTTGTGGACCTTCGGCACTTTTCCAGCTATCCCCGCTGCTCCTTCCATTCAGGCCAGACCTTCTCTCCAGTCTGGGAAATGACTTTGCAGCTTGTTGACTGAACGAGGACAGCTGAGTTCCTTTCAGCTGCCACCAAGGTGATTGATGGTGTTTTGTCATCACATTGCCCCTTCACTAAGTCTGCTTACTCCAGCAGATGGGGCTACTTTGTTGCTTGGTGAGCAGACACTAACGTGGACCCCTTGCAGGCCATGCTGTCACATGCTCTAAAATATGCACTTTTCCTTGCTCAGAGGGGGTTGCAAAATTGGCACTGTGAAACGGTACCTGACGGATTTGCCCTTCATAGTTGTACTATATTAATGTTAAGTTTTAAAACGGTGGCTTAATTGCTATTACTTCTGCTAGAAGGGTTAGTGAGCTTCAAGCTTTTAGCTGCCACCCTCCCTTCACCTTTTTCTATTCTGATGAGTTAGTGTTGCAGACCAGGGCTACTTTCCTTCCTAAGGTGGCGACCCTTGTCCATCTCGGTCAATCCATCACTCTTTGATCTGTTTATGCTCCCACCCCATCCTACTAAATAGGAGGAATGGTTGCATTGTTAACCCCTTCCATGCTCATGACGGAACGGTTCCGTCATGAGCGTCGGTTGAGCTGTGCTCATGACGGAACCGTTCCGTCATGAGCCCATAGGCTCATTAGAACCTTCAGCACAGCGCGAAAATTCGCGCCCGCTAAAGGGGTTAAGCTACTAGGTTAGCGGTTAATTACTACCTAGAATGCACAAAGGACTTTAGACTGGATGGCCAGCACTTTGTCGGGTATTGTGGTGCCAAAAAAGGTAAGTCTGTGCAAACAAGGACTCTTTACCGATGGATAATCCTCTTCCCCTGCTACGCTTTAGCCAAGAAAGAACCTCCAGAAGGGATTAGGTCCCATTCAACCAGGGCAAAGTCTACCACTGCTGCCCTATCCAGGGGGTTCCTATTGCACTAATATTTAGCAACGTTTCCCTTACTTTTCTGTACCTTGGCTCCAGGCACCGATCCGCCACGGCTTGTGCCGTTTGCAGCGGCGGTGGCCACGCGAGCACGAAATCCCTTCTCCGCCCCTCATCCTCACTTCCGCCTTGCTGGCCGATTGGCAGGTCAGCGGGCTAGTGTTTTTCTTCCTCTCGTAGTCAATGACGCAATGGCGGAAGCGCAGCGGACGAGCGCAGCGGGAGCGCCGACTTCGCGCCGAAGTCGTGCCAAAGTCCTGCTCGTCTGCGCCCGTCCGCGCCAGGCCGGGACCAGGGCCATACCATCATGCCCATTTGCGTACTTACTCCTCGCAAGTATTACATTCCTTATACGCTGGCTATTCACTTGACTCCACCACACTTGCATGTATCACAGCACATGGTATTGCTCGTCCTGGTCCCTTCCTGCCCGGGCCTAGACCTGCTCCTTTTACTATCATACCGCCTGCCCCTAGCCCATGCGCCCCTACCCCTATCCCTGCCATTTCCGCTTTCATGCTGAACACCAGATCCGCAGTGCGGCACCAAACTGACATCTTTCATCTGCTGGACACGGAGAGCCCTGACTTGCTCTTCCTAACGGAAACCTGGTACCGCCAGGACTCCCTTCCTGATGTCCTGGCGGCCCTTCCCCCTTCGTACTCTGCCCTCCGTGCCGACCGTTCAAACGGGAAGACGGGGGGTGGAGTTGCTCTAATATCACGCGAGGGGCTACACTTTCAGACGCTGGCTCCTTTCCCCTTGCCAACGTCAGATTGTCTAGTAGTACGGTCCATTTCTTTTAAAACCCCTCTCACCTGTGTTCTGGTTTATCGCCCTCCCCAATCTTCCCCTGGTTTTATTACTTCATTGCAGGAACTCCTAGGCACTCTGTCCATTAATAACGCCTCAGTGATAGTTCTTGGAGATTTTAATTTTTGGCCCGGTGATCCTGCTGAGGATGCAATATCTAAAGAATTTACCGCATTACTCCTCAGCTTGAATTTCTTGCAACACGTCCATACTCCTACACATAGGCAGGGGCACATACTCGACCAGATATGGTCCCTTAACATCCCCATCTCGGCGCCCTCGGTATTGCCATGCGCTTGGTCGGACCACCATCTCTTGTCCTTTTCGCTGGCCCTTAACACCCCAGCCCCCCCATGCCATCCTAAAAACATTTGGACCCAGAACTGGAGTCGAGTTGACATCCCCACCTTGTGCAGCTCACTCCGTTCCTCCCTCCCGGCCTCCGAGGGTCTGACTCTACATTCTCAGGTTACCACATTAGATGATTGGCTCGTTAAAACCTGCGACCATATAGCCCCCCTTAAACGGGTAACCATCAATCGTGTCCACAACGCTAATAAGTGGTTTGGTCCAGCCCTAAAAGCCAAGAAACTTACAGTGCGACAAGCCGAAGGCGCATGGCGCCGTGCCTACTGTCCTTTAGCTAGGCAGCTTTATGTTACAGCTCTGTCTGAATACAAGCGTGATATTTTAGCCGCAAAAAAAGACTACTTCACTGGACGCATCCTGGCGGCTGAGAACCAGCCTCGAGAGATTTTCGCGATGGTCCATGAGCTGGCGGCTTCCGACAGGACTCAGTCAAAAATTCCCCCTTCACAGACTCTGTGCAATTCCCTTAATGAGTTTTTTATAGAAAAAGTGGCTATCATTAAGGCAAATATTCCCCCCCCCCTCACCCTCTTTTTGTGAGTGCCCCATTCCCACCAACAGCCAGTCTTTAGCCTATATTCCCCCTCTGACTCTGGACTCACTCCCCCCTCTTCTCAGACGGGTGAAATCTGGCTCCCCCGCTGATATCTGCCCAGCACGTATATTAAGTCAGATCTTTCTAGATTGTCCCTCCCCTGCCCTCACCCTACTAAACGAATCATTTGAACAGGGCACTGTCCCTCTTCCTTTGAAGGCTGCTACGATCATCCCCATTCTAAAAAACCCGGGGCAGACCCCGGTGTCCCGGCCAATTATCGGCCAATTTCTCTCCTCCCTTTCTTAGGGAAGATTGCGGAGTCCCATCTTACTCAGGTCTTAAGCTCCTTCATCGAGGATAGCAATTATCTTGCCCCCTGCCAAGCAGGCTTTCGCCCCCGCCATTCCACAGAGAAGGTGGTCATTTCAGTTCTGGACCGACTCAGGGAGGGATTGGACTCCAACGTGCCCCAGGCCCTCGTTTTATTAGATCTGTCCGCCGCCTTTGACACGGTGGACCACTCCATCCTTTTACGCCGTGTCAGGTCGGCGGGCATCGAGGGCCCCCCTTTGGCCTGGTTGGAGTCCTTCCTGTCTGATCGCTCCCAGGCTGTCCATCTGGCAGAATTTGCTGCTCCTTCTCGTGAAATCACTTGTGGGGTCCCCCAGGGATCTTCCCTTTCCCCCTTACTTTTTAATTTATACATTTTCCCTCTCATTTTTGCTTTGCAGCACATGGAGGTCGCGGTGTACAATTATGCCGACGACCTCCAACTCATTTTTGATTTGTCCCCGACCTCGCCAGGTCAAACCAGCTTCCAGTCCGTGATGTTATTTATCCGTGATTGGATGAATACGAACCATCTCAAATTAAATCCGGACAAAACAGAGCTGGTTTTGACGGGCGGTGTCGCTAATCCTTGGTCACCCCTTTTCTGGCCCCCATCTTTAGGTACCCCCCCCCCCCACCCCTTCCCCATCAGTTAAAACGCTGGGCATTACTCTTAATCATCAACTTACACTTCACTCACACATCAGTTCAGTTGTTTCCTCTTGTTTTTTTTCCCTACGAACTATCAGGAAAATATCCCGCTTTTTTTCTGTTCCCGCCCTCAAATTGATCATAATGGCCATGGTTTTGTCAAAAATTGATTACGGGAACATCGTCTTTAATGGTGCTCCCGCATACGCTCTCCACCGTCTTCAGCTGGTCCAGAACCAGGCAGCTCGCCTGGTTTATGGCCTGGCTAAGTCACATCACTCCACCCCCCTCTTGAAAGCCCTCCACTGGCTCCCTATTAAGCAGCGGGCACTGTTTAAATTGGGATGCCTCACTTTTCAAGCCTGAGCGGGCACCGCCCCGGCATTTATCAACTCTGCCGTTACGAACTATTGCCCGCCGAGAGCTCTCTGTTCCTCTTCTCTGGCCTTGCTGGCAGTACCACGCTTTAAGAAGAAAAGAGCTGGTGGTCAGAAATTCTCAGTTCTGGCCCCCACCTTCTGGAATGCCCTCCCTCCTTCAATAAGACTCCTACCGTCCTACATGGAATACCGCAGGGCCTTAAAAACCCTTCTGTTCCAGCAAGCGTTTACTGGCTAGCCACTTTTCTCTGTCTGCTTGTTTTTACCACTGTTGCTCCCAGCGCCAAGAAACTGCTTAGTACACGAGCGCTTTATAAATGCTTTTAAATTCAAATTCAAATTAATATGTAAGGCGGCAGCGAGGGTGTCTTTGCACAACTTCACCAAGCACTACTGCCTGGACTCCAAGATGCATTGGGACGGACACTTTGCAGGTCCGTTCTGCAAAATTTCCTTGTCTGTCCATCCCTCAACCCTCCCTTTGGATAATGTATTGCTATGACATCTGTTCTACAGGTGAGAAATCTACATACAAATCTGCAGGTAGAAGCATCAAACAGAAGAAAAAGGTCCTTACCTACGGTAATGATGTTTCTGGTGGATATTTTATCTACCTGAAGATTCCTCAACGACCCACCCACCTCCCTTTTGAATGGATTAGTTTTAGGGAAAGTTAAAAAGACCCCAAATAATATCTTTCAGATGAATAATTGTCTGCAGATTTCTCACCTTTTGAATAGCCCATGCAACAGCATTCCACAAAATCTTTCTCAATAGCACTGCCACGTCGACAGGGGCTTTGGTATACATATGGCTTTGCATGCTGCACCACGTGACTTCACTGGAGGCATAAGAAACCACTGTCAGCGTGCTGACGTACGTTTCCTTTTTTCCACACCTTTGACCCGTAACAGTTTTTGTAAGCTCTCCATTCGGGAACAATCAAGTTTTTTGACGTTTGTTTGAAAATGTACGTTTTTTTCGTAAAGTTGCCTCCAATTCGAAAATCAGGGTTCACACCCTGTAAGGGCTGAGAAGGTCAGCTGTCTATCACTGACCCTCATGATATTTGCCTTTGGTGTTTAGGGTCAGATGACAACACCTCCTCTTGTCAAAGGATGAATTGTAAGGCTCTGAAAAAGAAGAGAGTCAAAGTTCGTGGCCAGAGCGAGGCAAGAAAAGAGGTCGTTGAAAGTCTCATCTCAGGTAAAAGTACCTGTCTCCGCACTCATTAAGGTCCACAGGGGGAGAAGAGCAAGAAGAAGAAGCAGCACCAGGGTTCTCAACACTGCTCTTGGAAAGATGTGTTGCTGAGGTCAGTGCACTGGCGTAACAAAACCTGAAAGTGCCCCCCTGCAAGGTACATGGATGGGCCTCCATCCGGACTTATTCAGGAGCTCCTCGGCCAGAGTACTGTGCTGAGGGGGCCCCCTGAAGCTTGGGGCCCCCTGCGCTGCGGAGGCCCGTGTTAGGCCACTGGATCAGTGTCTCCACATCCGGCTTTGGAAGAGGGTCGACAGGACATCCCTTTGGTGCAGTCTCTGGTGGATTTTCCGGCATCGCCTTTAGCTCCGGCACCACAACCAACTTCACCTGGGAATCAAGATACAATGCTGGTCTTGGATCTGGCACCTTAGCCTAAACAGCAGAAGATGTATCCAGCCTTCCCAGATCCAGGTGAGGACCATTCCCACATTTTGAATGCTATGTTTGGCATCTTCAATAGAGTGATGACTCCATCTGGTGTGCCTGCGGGCCCCATGGGTTCTCAGCCATTTTCTTTGGGAAGCTTTCCAGTGCCTTACCTACAGGCTTCTTTTATGTTGTTCATGCCGATGGCCCAGGTTTCCTGGCCAGCTCCGAGGGCTGTTCCAGGGAAAAAGACTCCATCTTTTTTTTATCCATTACACCAGTTGAGGTTAATGACGCCATTCATGCTTTCTCATGCTCTGGCTGGTTCTGTTCAGACATTGCTAGCTTCAACTCCGATGCCACTTCTCACCTCCCCAGTTTAGTTACTGACTTCGCACATGCCGTTGCTGATGCTTCCAGCACCATTACCAATGTTGCAGCTTAGATCAAGAAAAGATGCTCAAAGACTTCTTGAAGAGGGACAGTATTTCTTTGGCGAAAAGGATTCTCGAGTGGGAGAGGGTGAGATTGTGCCTTCCTTAGACCCAGACTTTAAGGGGTTGGAGAGGCAAATAGTTTGGACACATCTCCAATATGGGAGTTATTGTCACCCAAGGCTATTCCACCGCCGGAAGTCACTTCTTACCATACATTTCTAAGGAAGGCTGCAGAAATGTTGGACTTGCATCTTCCTCCTACAAAGCTTAATTTGAATTTACTGAAGGAGGTGCTGCATTCTTTATCATTGTCGTCTGATCCTTTGTTGCATTTTAATGAGGCTCTAACCGATCTAATTATGGACGTTTGGCAGAAGCCTATGATGACCTCTGCTGTTTCCAGACCAATAGCTAGGAGGTATAAGCCGGCTCCTGGGATCCGCTCTTTTTGTCTTCTCACCCTACAACTGAGAGTTTGGTTTTCAGGCTTCTTTTTCATTGAGGCTGACCCCTGGATCTTTTCCTTTTTCACCGGCAGATAGGGAATCCAAAAAGATGAAACAGTTGGTAAAAAAGGTGTTTTCATCAGACAGCGTGACACTGAAGTCCACAAACGCAATCTCGCTGTTGGTTCGCTACATACATGCTGTGTTCAATTCTGCCAAGTCTGATGTTCCGAAATGGCCTAATGATGATCCATCCATCAATTGTGTGCCTAATGATGTTTAGGATACAGAAAAGGGGGTGGTGATGAACAGAGTGTCTGAATTAAGCAGACCACTCTTACCCAGTCCAAAGATCAGGGCTTGATCCATCACCGTTATTTATCTCACTGCCCCATCCCAGCTCAGAACCTGGCTATATGCAAATTAGTCTGTCCCTGGCCCAGTGCATCATGGGAACAGGGCAGACCAAACTACCAAGCCAATTCTTCACCAGAAAGGAGACAAGCTACCGGGGACCGGTTTCTGGCATTTCAGCCTCTTCGGCCCGGCTTGCTTGAATCCTGATGGAGCAGTGAGAAAGGGACTCATGTCTGAGTATACCCTGCCACACCTATAGTGGCCAAAAACGATACAGAAAAGGGGGTGGTGATGAACAGAGTGTCTGAATTAAGCAGACCACTCTTACCCAGTCCAAAGATCAGGGCTTGATCCATCACCGTTATTTATCTCACTGCCCCATCCCAGCTCAGAACCTGGCTATATGCAAATTAGTCTGTCCCTGGCGCCTTGCTCATTGCACCATCAGGATTCAAGCAAGCCGGGCCGAAGACGCCTGAAATGGCAGAAACCGGTCCCCGGAAGCTTGTTTCCTTCCCATTGTAAGAATTGACTTTTGTAGTCTGGTCTGCCCTGTTCCCATGATGCACTGGGCCAGGGACAGACTAATTTGCATACAGCCAGGTTCTGAAACTGGGATGGTGCAATGAGCTAAAAAACGGTGTTGGACCTAGCCCTGATCTCTTGACTGGGTGAGAGTACTCTGCTTAATTCAGAGACTCTGTCCATCACCACCCCTTGTTGTAAATAATTTTGTCCACCCTAAGCGTGGAAGGGTATACTCAGATGTGAGTCCCCTTGCTCATTGCACCATCAGGATTCAAGCAAGCCGGGCCGAAGACGCCTGAAATGGCAGAAACCGGTCCCCGGAAGCTTGTTTCCTTCCCATTGTAAGAATTGGCTTTTGTAGTCTGGTCTGCCCTGTTCCCATGATGCACTGGGCCAGGGACAGACTAATTTGCATACAGCCAGGTTCTGAAACTGGGATGGTGCAATGAGCTAAAAAACGGTGTTGGACCTAGCCCTGATCTCTTGACTGGGTGAGAGTACTCTGCTTAATTCAGAGACTCTGTCCATCACCACCCCTTGTTGTAAATAATTTTGTCCACCCTAAGCGTGGAAGGGTATACTCAGATGTGAGTCCCCTTGCTCATTGCACCATCAGGATTCAAGCAAGCCGGGCCGAAGACGCCTGAAATGGCAGAAACCGGTCCCCGGAAGCTTGTTTCCTTCCCATTGTAAGAATTGGCTTTTGTAGTCTGGTCTGCCCTGTTCCCATGATGCACTGGGCCAGGGACAGACTAATTTGCATACAGCCAGGTTCTGAAACTGGGATGGTGCAATGAGCTAAAAAACGGTGTTGGACCTAGCCCTGATCTCTTGACTGGGTGAGAGTACTCTGCTTACTTCAGAGACTCTGTCCATCACCACCCCTTGTTGTAAATAATGATGTTTAGGGACATTTTTCTGAAGTTTTGAGAGGTGGCCAAGCTGCAGCCCGCCAGGTCATACATTCGGGTCTAGATACTGTTGATTCAGTGGCTAAGGCAGTGGGCACTTTGATTACTATCAGAAGGCACGCATGGTTTAGGGTTTTTCCCAAGATGTACAGAATGCTCTGAAAGATTTGCCCTTTTACGGGGCTTGGCTGTTTGGTGCGAAAGCAGATTTTGCCCTGGAGGAGTATAAAGAGAGCAAGGTGACAGCTCGTTCTTTGGGTCTTTAATCTCAGCCCAAGGGCTACAGACATTTTAAGAGATTCTGGGGGTTTGCCAGAGCTTTTCTTTTCTGGACGGCAGCAGCAGCAGCCATCCAACACCCTCGATAGAAGTTACAGGTGACGTGGGAGGGGGAGACAATGAGCACTCCCTTTTCCCACATCTTCCTCATCATCCTCTTCCTCCTCTGCCAACATCGGAGGAAAGCAGCCCTGGTTTCCCCATCTTAGAGTGTGCTTTATCGGTTGAAGGACAGGTGTCCCAGTTTTTACAATAGTGGAGGCCCATAACATCCGATCAGAGGGTTTAAAATATTGTGGAAAAAGGGTGTGCCCTACCAGAATATTCTTTCCATAGACCATCTTAGCTCCTCCATCAGGAAGTCCCTTGATTCCTTCAAAAGGGTGCAGTGGAATACGTCCCAGAGCAAGAACGGGATCAGGGATGCTACTCACTGTATTTCCTGATTCCCAAAAAGGACAGTTGTTTGCGTCTGATCCTAGACCTCAGGATTTTTAACAGGTTACTCAAGCAGGAAAAGTTCAAGATGCTGACCCTGGCTCGGGTGCTTTCTGTGCTGGAGAAAGAATACTGAATGGTTTCAATCGACGTTCAGATACTTATTTTCATATCCCTATTCAGTCACACAGGAAATATCTCCAGTTCATGGTGGGGTCTCAACACGATTTATTTGTGGTCCTCCCATTTGGTCTTACTTCCGCACCGCAAGTCCTCACTAAGGTGGTGGCAGTAGTCGCAGCTCATCTCAAAAGGTTGAGAATACCAGTATTCCCTTACCTGGACGATTGGCTCATCAAAGCCAAGTCTCCGAAGTTGGTGTTGCCTCACTTGCAGTTTATGACTCTGTGGTTGTTCAACCTGAGTTTTTGCATCATCAAGCCAAGCCCAAATTTCACCTAGAGCCTTCCCAGCGCACCCTGTTTATAGGGACATTACTGGACACTACGGTGAATCGAGCCTTCTCTCATCCTCAGAGTATTCTGGACATTCAGGCTATTATTCCGATGTGTCAGAATGGAGAAAATGGTTCTAGTCCTGAAGGTCTTGCGTTTAGTAGGTCTGTTAGCCTCCTGCAGTCTATTGATCAACCATGCACGCTTGCACATGAGGGGCCTCCAGTGGTGCCACAGGCGGAGGTTCACACACAATTGGGATCTCCAGGCGTCTATCAAGATCTCTAGAGACCCTGCAGTGGATCGTCAGTTGTGGGATGTGTCTGGCAGTCTAGCTCAAGGGAAGCTGTTTCACCCTCCTCCTCCGGTGGCCACAGTTATAATGGAGATCAGAGGGCTTTTGTCTCCAGAGGAACAGTTGTTTCATATCAACCTGTCTGAATTGCAGGTGATATGTCTGACTCGCAAGGCTTTTTGCCCTCCATTTGCGGTCAGTCAATACAAGTCTTGACAGACAATACTTCCGCGATGTGGTACATCAACAAGCATGGGGTAGTAGGGTTATATCCTCTCTGCAGAGCTGCTCTGGGACTCTGGTCCTGGACTTAGGATCATCAGATATGTGTGTTTGCAAATCACTTGGCCTGAGTTCTCAAAATGGGTGAGGACAGTCTCGTTTTTTTAGCTGACTACGAGTGGCGTCTCCATCCGGAAGTGGATTTGCACATTTTCCGGCTATGGGACTCCTCAGATAGGCCTTTTTGCCACTTGAGAAAACGCACACTGCCTGTCATTCTGCTGCCTCCAGTATCCAGTGCTGGGGAATTGTAGGACACATCTCCATTGAACTGGAGCTCCTAACTGTTTTACGCATTCCTGCCTTGATTCCTCTGGTTCTGAAGAAGATTTGCCTCAACTGGGCCCAAGTTATCTTAATAGAACAGGATTGGCCATGAAGGATGTGTTACACAGACCTTCTTGACCTCTCCCTGTGCCCTACGCTCTGTCTCCCTCTCAGGGTAGGTTTCCTCTCACAGTCCCGTTGGCAGGTTTTACATGCCTGGAGAATGAATGGGGCAACCTGGGTTACTTTTCAGTCCCCCTTATGTGGTGGATGTTATTTTATCATAAAGAAGACGCTACACTAAGTCTGTTTATGCTGGCAGATTGTCTAAATGTGTTAAGTGGTGTATTACTAATTCTTTCCATCCTTTAAAGGCTTATTTTTTGGTTATTTTAAGTTTTGCTCTTTCTTTGGCGCAGCAAGGCTGTGCAGTTGTCATGGTTAAGGGTTATTTGTCTGCCTTTTCAGCTTTTTTCAGTTTACCAGATCAACCTTCTCTATTTAAGTCTCCTATAGGTTTACGGTTCATTAAGGGACTTACAAATAAATAATCTCCCACTCGGTTCATCATGCCTCAGTGGGATCTTAATTGAGTTCATACTTATCTAATGTGTTCTCCATTTGAACCTTTTCATAGTTGTCCCTTGAGATTTCTTACACTTAAGATAATTATTTTTGTTGCATAATGTCTGCAAGGTGGGTTTGTGAGTTACAGGCCTTAAGTGTTAAGCCTCCCTTCGACAACTTTCTTTCTTGATAAGTTGGTTATGAGAACCAGGGCTGCCTTCCTGCCGAAAGCGATTACTTCTTTCCATTTGGGTCAGTCATCACACTTTGCACTTTCTATCCTCATCCAACTTAAGAAGAATAGAGACTTCATCGACTGGACCCCAAAAGAGCTATCAGTTTCTGCATGGACAGGACACGCAATTTCAGACTGAATGCTTTTTGTTGGGATACTTAGGAAAAATTTAAAGGAAAGGCGGTTCGCAAAAAGACTCTGTCAAAATGGATTATCCTTTGTATTAAGATTATTAAGATCTGCTATGCCTTGGCACACAAGGAACCTCTAGAAGGTATGTGTGCTCACTATACAGGAGCTAAATCTTCTACCTCTGCTTTAGCTAGAGAAGTCCCTGTGGCAGATATTTGTAAGGCATCAACTTGGGCCTCCCTTCACACTTTTGCGTAGCAATATTATTTGGATTCTGAAGTGAGGAGGGACAGTCACCTCGCTCGTTTTGTTTCGCAGGATTTTTTTGGGGTCGGCGGACTGCTTGGGCACTCTATTCAAAAGGAGAGGAATCTGCAGGTAGATGTATCCATCAGAAGAAAAAGCTAGTTAACTTTGGGAAACACCTTTTCTGGATACAGTGTCTACCTGCAGATTCCTCACCAACCCTTCCACTTCCCAGGTTATTGTGTGCATATACTAAAAAGGAGTCTGCATATTTAATGTACATGGTTTTCATATGTAAATCTTTGATTTAGAGTTTAGAAACTGTCATTGCATTTGGGATGTTAGTTCCATCCACTCGCCTCGAAGGCATTTGAAAAAAATGGGTGAAAAAGGATCTCAGCACGCCGACTGGGGCAACTTATGGCTTCAGTGATGTCACCCAGTGCCGTGTGCAGAGCCTTGTGGATACCGACGCCCCTGTTGACATGGGGGAGCTATCAAGAAAGTTTCCATGGAATACTGGCGCATGGGGTATTTAAAAGGCAGACACTGTATTCGCCAGATAAATTGCTACCGAGGGTAAGTAACCTGACATTTGGTCCCACGCTATCAGATTGATTTCAATCTGTCCTCTTACCTTGAAGGCTTGCAGAAAATAGATGAAGCTGGAAACGTTGGGCTGGGTCGGGTGATTTATGGCCTAGGTAATGCTGTCTAACGTCACTACAGGCGTCAACCTACGAAATTTTTGGTGAGCAGTACCTCTGTGCGCCGGTAGGTGGCATTGTTTGGCTCCAGGGAAGGGCTACCCCCAGTCACTTTTAGACTGCCTGACTTCTACCTTATGTTTTGAGACTTTATCTCCTGGTGTGCAGAAAGACCAGTTTTAAGCCATTTGGCGCCTGTCATTGACAGATGTTGGTGATGGAACCTGATTTGATTTCTTTAGTGTCTTTAGCGAGACCATGACACCAGTACGTGTGAGGACTGCAGCCCAATGCACCCTAAGGCGCTTAGGGAGCACTCTCTCAAGCTTCTTGCAGCCCGTCGATGATCAGCTCCACGACGCTTCATGTCTCAGTCGCGAGGAAGGTGCTGAGATCTTTTGCGAAGTTGTACCCAGTGCTTATTGTCTCACTCCAAGTCGTCGGGTAAGTTTCACGAAAAGAAAACAAAGTCAAATAGGTCTATGACCAAACCGTGCAAGGCTTAGGACGAGTCATGGGGCCGCCTGTACTCAAGGCCTAGCTCTGTGGTGGAGCATGTGCTTCCTCCTTCTCTATTCCTACTTGAATTTCCTTATGTTTGGGCAGCCTGGCGCCTCTGGAGAGCTGTCTGGTCCCACGGGTCCGGGAGGGACCCTTACTGGTCTTATGCCAGTGGCTTCGCCCTCAGCGTCAGTCAGGCCCCATCCAGTGCCAATGCCCCCGACATAAACCACGCCTAGCGATGGCCCCGCCCCCATCTTCATTCCTGACTCTGATACGAAGCTGGATGAGCATCTCTGACTCCGGCTTTGACCTGGGGAAGAATCCTTATATCTGAGTCAATGCCTTATTCACATGATAATGCAAAAATATCAATTGATGGAAAGAATGCAGAACAATGTCATACATTCACCACAGTACAGAGATCTGGGCTTAAATCCATAATTTTTTTGTACCCCATGCCATTCCAGTTTGAACCCAGTCATATGCAAATCAGTGTTGACCCTGTGCCCAATGGGAACAGTCCAGCATGAACTGCCAGGCGAGGAAAAATGTGATGTGTCCACATTGTATTTAGGGCCATTTCCTGTCACGGGCAATAGGCCTACCCACACAAGCGACGTACCATTTTTATTGGGAGACTTGGGGGAATATTGGGTGGGTGGAAGTTTGTGCCTCCCAACGGATTCCAGATCTCTCCATTACAAAAATGTGAGGAAAATGTTTATTATTATTTTTTTTTTTTACAAATTTTTCGGGTTGGAAAGGATTCTGGATAACAGAACCTTGTGAGAGCCACATAAGTCATCCCATCCTGGATTTCCCTGGGTGTCTAGTTTGCAAACAATTACTGGTTTTCTATGTTTTCCTAAGTGCCGACTGAGCAAGGAACCAAAATCCACAGCCAGGCACATTGCAAAAAAGGGTTTTGCGTGGAAAAATGTGATGAGTCCACATTGCGTTTTGGGCCCTTTCCTTTTGTTGGCACTAGGCTTTCCCACACTAGCGAGGTACCATTTTTATCGGGAGTCTTAGGGGAACATAGAATAGTAGAACAAGTGTTAGTACCAATTGACTTTCTCTACATTTCTGCCTTCCAAGTGTAAGACAGTGTGTAAGAAAGACATAATTCTGAAAAATGCCCCCTAATTCACAAGCTAGTATGGGTACCCACACGCTCGCAGATGTGTAAATAGCCACTGCTTCTAAACTCCATATTTTGTTCCCATTTCAGAAATACATAGGCTTTCTTGTTACCTATTTTTCACTCTTTATATTTTACCAAATGAATTGCTGTATACTCGGTACACAATGAAAAACCATTGCAAGGTGCAGCTCCGTTATTAGCTCTGGGCACCTCTGGTTCTTGGTGGACCTACAAGTCCTATATATCCCGCAACCTGAAGGGTCTGGCGGATGTAACAGTATATTGCTTTCAGAAATCTGCCATACCAGTAACAGGTGAAAATGTAGGCACAAATGGCTGTTTTTTCTCAACTCCGTTTGAATATTATTTTAATTCAACTGTTAATTTCTATAGGAAAACCTAGGATCTACACAAATGACCTCTTCCGGATTTCAGAATTTTATCTACTTTTCAGAAATGTATAGCTTTCAGTAATATATAGCTTTCTGGCATCTATTTCTGATAGATACATCTGCCGTGTGGATTCCTCACCTTGTGAATACCCCTTGCGTCAGCAACATTCGGAAATTCTTTTTTCGTAGCCTCGCGCCGACGTGGACTCCTGACGTCATAGAGACACGACCTCGCTCGCGACTCCGCTGACGTCACCGACGCCTATAACAGGCCCACGCCGGCGTGATGACATCAGTTCCCTTTTTTCCGCGTCGTCGACGCTAACGGTTTCGGGATACTCTGTAGCCATTAGTACATTGTTACTTCGTTTCTTCGATTCTCCATTCTCAGATATTTCTGTTCTGTTGTCATGTCGACAAAGAAGACCGGGTTTAAGCCTTGCAGAGAATGCGGGAAGATGATGTCCGTTACGGACCCTCACCAAGACTGTATCTGGTGTTTAAGCTCGGATCATGACGTCGAGGATTGTTCATCTTGTCAAAAGATGAATCCGAAGGCTCTTCGTGAGAGGGAATCTAAACTTCTTGTTGCCAAACTTAAAGCAAGTAAGGTTAAAAAATCCTCAAAGCGTCCGAAGAAGTCGAGGTCGAGATCCAGGTCAAGGTCTCGAGAGGCGTCGGCCTCGAAGTCATCATCCGGTCATGCTTCCGGTTCCCACAAGAAGCATAAGAAGAGGAGACACGGATCACGTCATCATTCCAGATCAAAGTCTCCCAAAAGGATGAAGTCGAAGGTGATTCCTCCTCATGAGCCGGTAGGTGAGGCTTCACCTTCGGAGTCGGTGGTCCATTCTCCGACTCCTGTTCCAGATCCGACTCCGTCTCCGGCTCCGGCTCCATCTCCGGCTCCGGAAGACGCCGATGGAGTTCCTGTTGAGGAAGGGGCTTCGAATCCTGTTGAGGAAACAGATTCTAATGTGCCTCATGGTCAGCCTGAGCATCCACCATTCCCGACTCCAGGTCAGGACCCTTCTGCGTTTTTAAACGCGATGTATGGTGTTTTCTCGAGGTCGTGGTACCCCTCTGGAGCACCTTCGGGTCCCATGGGTCCAATGGCTTTCAATTTGGGTGTTCCACACTCGTATGCTCCGGCACCCTTCATGCCGTATATGCCGACTCCGACTCCGTTGTGGCAGTACCAAGCTCCACCGAGGTCGACGCCGGTGTCGACGCCGGCTCGGCCGAAGTCGACGACTCCGGTCCCGGCGTCACCAACTCCCTTGGATTCTATGGGGCAGCCTTCCAAGCCCTCGGATTCGATTCCGAAGTTGGCTCCGGCGCCGTCGAATTCGGCGTTGGATTCGACTGCACTTCGAGTCAAAATGAGGTCTCGTAGAGAGGCTCAACGGCTTCTGGAGGAGCGTAGAGTTACTGATTCATCTTCTGAGGTGGAAGAAGGTGAATTGGAAGGGGATTGTTTCGAAGACCTGGCGGATGCTAGTGGTCTTGAGTTTTCACCGGAGTGGTCTTTGCCTTCTGGACCTGATGCTCCCTCCAGAGATGTCCAACCTTATCATGTTGTCATGAAGAAGGCAGCAGGACTTTTAGGTCTGACTTTGCCCTCTGTCGAGTTTAAATCGAATTTGTTGACAGAGGTTCTCCATTCTCCTAGTTCATCAGTGGAACCTTTGCTCCCATTTAACGATGCCTTAAAGGATCCTATAATGGAGGTTTGGAAAAAGCCTTTTTCTGCTCCTGCATTTGCAAAAAGTGTGGCTAGGAGGTATAGAGTGGCTCCTGAGGATCCTGCTTTCTTATCTTCGCATCCTTCACCTGAAAGTTTGGTGATTCAGGCCGCTTGCTCTAAGAAGTCTGTTGGGGCTTTTCCGCAGGTGCCTGGCGACAAAGAGGCAAAGAAACAAGATCAGGTCGCGAAGAAGATTTTTTCTTCGTCCAGCATGGCTTTGAAGTCTTCTAACGCCACTTGCCTCATGGGAAGGTACATCCATGCTCTTATGGACTCTATAAGTTCTTTGGTCCCTAAGGTTCCTGAAGCTAGTAGAAAGGACTTTGAAGAGGCTTTATTTGACACTCAGGCAGCGGCTCGTCAGGTCATCCAAAGTGGACTTGATACAACAGATTCTGTGGCAAGAATTATGGGCACGGCGGTTGCCACGAGGCGTTCAGCCTGGTTGAAGTCATCTGACTTCTCAGCTGATGTGCAGTCTGCATTATTGAATTTGCCTTTCGATGGCGAGGGGCTTTTTGGAAAGAAGGCAGACGCGGCCTTGGAGAGATTCAAGGACAGCAGGGCAACTGCTAGATCTCTGGGCCTTCAGGTCAGGGGTTCTACGACCAGGAAGTTTAGAGGGTTTGGTCGCTCTTCCTTTCGGTCGTATAGACCCGCTCAGCAGCAGCAGCAACAACAGCAGCAGCAGAATACCTTGTATAGGTCTTACAGAGGGAAACAGAGATCACGTCCTCGAGGTCGTCAGGTCTCTTCCTCCTCCACCTCCTCCAACCCCCCAGCCACAGAAAAGCAGCCCTAGATCCGCCATTCAGGATCATGTGGGTCCAGTGGGGGGCCGGCTTACCTACTTTCTACGAGATTGGGAATCGGTTACATCAGATCTTTGGGTTCTCAATCTCGTAGAGAATGGGTATGCCCTTCCCTTTCGGGAATTCCCTCCCAATTACCCTCCTTGCCAGGGATATTGCTCAGAGGAACATCTGTTACTCCTACAGGAGGAAGTCCAAACACTTTTGAGAAAAGGTGCGATAGAGGTGGTTCCAGAGCAGGAAAGGGGTCAGGGATGCTACTCCCGGTATTTCCTGATTCCCAAGAAGGATGGCAGCCTTCGTCCGATCCTGGATCTCAGGATCTTGAATTTTTATCTGAAGCAGGAGAAATTCAAGATGCTCACCCTTGCTCAGGTTCTTCAGGCTCTGCTGGAAGAAGACTGGATGGTGTCACTCGACTTGCAGGATGCGTACTTTCACATCCCAATCCTGAAGTCGCACAGGAGGTATCTCCGTTTTACGGTTGGGTCACAACACTTCCAGTTTGCGGTCCTTCCGTTTGGACTTACTACTGCACCTCGGGTCTTCACCAAGGTGATGGCAGTGGTGGCGGCGCATCTCAGAAGATCGGGGATTCCGGTATTCCCGTATCTGGACGATTGGCTGATCAAAGCAGAGTCGTCAGAGGTTGTGCTTCATCATCTGCAGGAGACAACCCAGTTGTTGTACAGGTTGGGTTTTTCAATAAATGTACCCAAGTCTCACCTGGTGCCCTCCCAGCGCAACCTGTTCATAGGTGCAGTACTGGACACAACCGTATGTCGTGCATTCCCTCCCCCTCAAAGGATTCGCGACATACGGGAGATGATTCCTTTATTTTACAATGGAGCGGTTGTTCCAGTCCTGAAGGTCCTTCGCCTGCTCGGTCTGATGGCTTCATGCATTCTGTTGGTCAACCATGCACGCTGGCACATGAGGGCGCTCCAGTGGTGCCTCCGCAAGCAGTGGTATCAGCACAGCGGAGATCTCAGGGAGTCAGTGAGGATCTCCAGAGAAGCTGCAGCGGATCTGTCTTGGTGGGGCGTGGAAGGCAATCTGTCCCAAGGAAAGCCTTTTCAACTTCCCCCATCGGTGGCCACGGTGATATCGGATGCATCCACTCTCGGGTGGGGTGCTCATCTGGGGGATCTGGAGGTCAAGGGCCTTTGGTCTCCAGAGGAAAGGTTGCTTCACATCAACCTTCTAGAATTGCGGGCGATACGTTTGGCGCTCAAGGACTTCCTCCCTTCCCTTCGCGGTCAGTCTGTTCAGGTCCTAACGGACAACACGACCGCGATGTGGTATATCAACAAGCAGGGAGGAGTGGGGTCGCAGTGTCTCTGCAGAGAGGCTCTGCGTCTCTGGTCCTGGGCTCAGGACCATCAGATTTGTCTAATGGCGAATCATCTGGCCGGGGTGTTGAACGTTCGTGCAGACAGTCTCAGTCGGCAGTCCTCTGCCGACCACGAGTGGAGGCTTCACCCGGAGGTGGTTCACGACATCTTTCGGATGTGGGGGACTCCTCGGGTGGACCTGTTCGCCACTCACGAGAATGCGCACTGCCTGTCTTTCTGCAGTCTCCAGTATCCGATGCAAGGAGCCTTGGGGGATGCGTTTCAGTTGAGTTGGAAAGGTCAACTCCTTTACGCGTTTCCCCCCATACCCTTGATTCCTCGGGTTCTGAGGAAGATTCGCCTAGATTGGGCCCAAGTCATATTGGTCGCCCCGGATTGGCCAAGAAGGGTGTGGTATACAGATCTTCTCCACCTCTCCTCTCACCCGCCGCTCCGTCTCCCTCACAGGGCAGACCTCCTCTCTCAGATGGAGGGGCAGGTTCTACACCCCCACCTCCAGACATTGCACCTTCATGCCTGGAGATTGAGCGGGGCAACCTGATTTCCTTTTCCCTCCCGCCTGACGTTGTGGATGTCATCTTGTCAGCCAGGCGTGACTCCACTAAGTCCGTCTATTCTTATAGATGGGCGAAATTTGTCTCGTGGTGTGGGGAAAGGTCTATTGATCCTTTGAAGGCCCATTTATCTCATGTTCTTCAGTTTGCCCTTTCTCTGGCGCAACAGGGTCTTGCCGTTGCTACAGTGAAGGGCTATCTTTCTGCGCTGTCAGCTTTTCTCTGTTTGCCTGACCAGCCTTCTCTTTTTAAGTCACCTGTGGTTTTAAGGTTCTTAAAGGGCCTTATTAATAAGTTTCCTCCTGTCCCTTTTATTGTGCCTCAGTGGGACTTGAATCTGGTCTTGACCTTCTTGATGGGTGCTCCTTTCGAGCCTCTCCACAAATGTCCCTTGAGGCTTCTTACCCTTAAAACGGTTTTCCTCGTGGCAATAACCTCGGCAAGGAGGGTAAGCGAGCTTCAAGCTCTTTGTCACAAGCCCCCTTTCTTGTCCATACATGCTGATCGAATGGTTCTCAGGACCAGGGCTGCTTTTCTGCCTAAGGTGGCAACTCCCTTCCACCTAGGACAATCCATTACTTTACCTTCCTTCTATCCTCCCCCTCACCCTTCTAAGGAGGAAGAGAGACTGCACCGTCTGGACCCTAAGAGGGCGGTGTCCTTTTACTTGGACAGATCCAAGGACTTTCGTTTGGAGGACCAGCTCTTCGTTGGATTTGCTGGCTGCAAGAAAGGGAGAGCGGTCCATAAAAGAACTTTATCGAGATGGATCGTCCTCTGCATAAAGATCTGCTACTCTTTGGCCGGTAAGGAACCACCAGAGGGTATAAGGGCTCATTCAACTAGAGCTAAATCTTCGACCTCTGCATTGGCTAGAGGTGTGCCTGTTGAGGATATTTGTAGGGCGGCAACTTGGTCTTCCCTCCACACTTTCGCGAAGCATTACTGCTTAGACTCCGAAGTGAGGAGGGACGGTCACTTTGCGCGCTCTGTCCTTCAGGATTTCCTGGTCTAGAAGAGTGGACGCCCTCCTCCGGGAGTGGGGACTGCTGTGGGACTCTATTCACAAGGTGAGGAATCCACACGGCAGATGTATCTATCAGAAGAACAAGTTACTTACCTTCGGTAACGCTTTTTCTGGTAGATACTATATCTGCCTGTGGATTCCTCACTGACCCACCCGCCTCCCCGTTGTCCACTCTTCTTTGCCAGAGTTACTGTATTGTAATGTATGTATATATTTTGTTGTCAAGGAAATGTTCCAATTTCTTTCCTGCTTTTGCTTAACACTGTGTGTTTTGCCTTGATTATTGTGTACTATGTATACTTGTATATTTCTACTGTCATTGGTCCGTCCGTGTGCCTCGATGGCACGGAAAAAAGGGCGGAACTGATGTCATCACGCCGGCGTGGGCCTGTTATAGGCGTCGGTGACGTCAGCGGAGTCGCGAGCGAGGTCGTGTCTCTACGATTGTCAGTGTGCATGCAACGTTGAGGTCTTGAGGCGGAAGCCGGGACCTGGTGCGAATGAGCTATTTGATGTGAGGTTAAACTGATTTTAAAACTGCAATACAGATCGCTTTTAAAAGAAATACGTTTTAAAAGTAGAATTGCTGTAAACGCTTACGTTTTTAAAACTGCAATACAGATCGCTTTTAAAAGATGTACGTTTTAAAAGTACAATTGCTGTGAACGCTTACGTTTTTAAAACTGCAATACAGATCGCTTTTAAAAAGATTTACGTTTTTAAAGTATATATGCTGTGAACGCTTACGCCTCTGTTGGGCTTCACCCTCTTTCCTCTGTTCCCGCCCACCGCAGCCGATCAGGCGCTGCCGGGGACTCTAGCGGTAAGCACCTACAGGTGAGGAGCAGGCGAGCGGCACAGTGCTCGGCCCCTCCCACCCCTACGGCTACAAATGAATTATCCCCCCAGGAAGCGCAGCGGACGAGCGCAGCGAGCGCGCCGACAGCGCGCCGAAGACGCGCCTAAGACAAGCCCGTCTGCGCCCGTCCGCGACCGGCTGGGACCAGGGCCAGACCATGCTGCCCGTCCCAGCGCCTACTCGAGGTCCGTCCTCTTGAGCTATAGAACCAAAGGACAGGGCTTGTTATCAAGGGACACCCTTAGTCGCCTCTGCACCTATGGCATCCTGTCCCAGGGCTGTCATTTAACTACCCCGTCGCTACAACACATGCAGAGAGACCTACTCCCGCCACCGCTCACCATCTTCTACCTAAACACTCGCTCCCTGGTTAAACACCAGCTGGACATCTTTCTCTTATTAGATACAGAGAAACCAGACATTCTCCTGCTCACAGAGACATGGTTAAACCCCAACTCTGCCCCTGACATCATCGCGGCACTCCTACATCATCCACGCTGACCGTACCAGCGGGAAAGGGGGAGGAGTCGCAGCTATCATCCGTTCCAACCTGATCGTCACCTCCCTCGCTGGCCTCTCGCTGGAGGAGTCAGACAATCTTGTACTGAAAATTACCACTCCTGACTCGACAATTGCATGTGTTCTTCTCTACAGACCCCCGACCCCAATGCCTACTTTTCCTATGAACCTGGCCGACCAACTTGCTAACTTAGCACTCGAACACTCCAAAATCTTTCTGATTGGAGACCTAAATTACTGGTACAAAGACCCCCTAGAAGGCCCCCACTCAGCCGAACTATCGGACCTCCTCTCTAACTTAAATCTCACCCAACTAGTCTCCTCCGCCACCCACTGTAAGGGCCACATCCTCGACCAGTTGTGGTCTAACACCACCTGTACCACTGCCCCAACCATACTGCCATGCATCTGGTCTGATCACGCTCTCCTTCAATTTAACCTTTGCATCTCCCCTACGACCACTGCCGCACCAGCCGGAAGCGTGTCAGCCAGGAATTGGAACTCAGTCAACAAACCTGCTTTTTTAGAGTCACTAGCCAACACCATCCCACCTATTCAAGACGAGATCAATTCCTCGGTCTCCTCGCTCACCAACTGGCTCAACACGGCCAGGGATTTTCACGCCCCTCTTAAAAAAATCAAACGGGCGAGACGTGCTGACGCCAACCGGTGCGTTTCCACTGACTTAAAAGCAAGGAAACTGGCCTTACGACAACTAGAACGCCAATGGCGTCGGAAATACGACCCTGACGTAAAAAAATCCTTTACGAAAGCTAGGAAAGAATACATGACGGCCATCCTGATGGCGAAAGCGTCCTATTTTTCCTCTAAAATTCTGGAATCCACAAATAAGTCTAAGGATATCTTTTCCATCCTCAATGAACTTACAAACCGTGACACGGTCCGACCCAAGATCATCCCCACCCAGCCTTTATGTGATTCACTGAACGTCTACTTCATTGACAAAATACTGGACATCAAAGCCAGCATCCCTCGACCAGTGTCCCCCCTTACTACTGGCATGTCAATCAAGCCGAATCACTACATCTTGAGTAGTTTCCCACCCATCACCCAGGATCAACTTCGGGAATTACTACTTCGAGTAAAATCCGGTGCCCCTTCAGATAGCTGCCCGCCCCACATCCAAAAAGAGTGCTTCCTGACCCACCCAGCCCCGGCCCTTACACTCTTGAACAAATCCTTGACTCTTGGTCTAGTCCCCACAGCTTTTAAAGAAGCCATTGTCATTCCGCTTCTAAAAAAACCGGGGGCAGACCCAGCCTGCAAAGTCAACTTTCGGCCGATCTCGCTGCTGCCCTATTTGGCAAAAGTCCTTGAGGCACATGTGGCCAAATGCCTATCTAATTTCCTCGAGGAATCCTCCTGCTTCGACCCCCATCAGGCAGGCTTCCGGCCTGCTCATTCAACCGAAGCAGTAGTCACGACAGTTCTGGACACCCTGCGCGACTGTGCTGACAGACGCTCTCCACAAGCCCTGGTGCTCCTAGACCTCTCGGCCGCTTTTGACACGGTCGACCACAACATCTTGATCGACCGTGTCAAACAAGCCGGCGTCAGGGACCTAGCAGCCGGCTGGCTGAGATCCTTTTTGACTGACCGTAATCAAACTCTGCGCCTTGGTGACTTAATGGGCACCAAACAGGCCGTCACCTGTGGAGTGCCACAGGGCTCCTCCCTGTCTCCTCACCTGTTTAATCTGTATATACTCCCTCTGATCCAGACCTTAAGAGATAAACAGGTGAGAGTCTTCAACTATGCAGACGACTTACAGCTGCTGTTCACCATCGATAACACCGAAGACTCCATACGGCACTTCCAGGCCACCATGAGCTTCATCAAAACTTGGATGGACCAGAACCAGCTCAAATTGAATCCGGGTAAAACTGAACTAGTCCTGACCGGTGAAAGCAGCAAGTACTGGGGCCCGCATTATTGGCCTTCTGAACTAGGTCAAGCTCCAACACCTTCCCTGTCAGCCAAAACGGTTGGAGTCACTGTGGACAGTGACTTATCTCTTAAAACCCAAGTTGGTCAAGTGGTCTCCAAGTGTTTTTTCCAACTGAAGAAAATACGGAAGGTACGCCGCCTGCTCACACCTGAGGCACTCACCCAGGTGGTGATTTCTACTGTATTGCCCCATCTGGACTACGCAAATGCCATCTACCTAGGTCTTCCCAACTACCTAGTTAAGCGACTCCAGATGGCACAGAACCATGCAGCAAGACTAATTCTGAACCAACCCAGGCGTCAGGCAGCCACCCCCCTCCTTAGGAAACTACACTGGCTCCCGGTGGCCCAGCGATGTGCCTTCAAAACTGGTTGCATAATTTTCAAGTCCCTTTACTGTAAAAGCCCATTATTCATCAACAACCTGATTTCCAAGTACACCCCGTCCCGCAACCTACGCTCACTCCATCAGAACCTCCTGCAGTCGCCTTCCTTCAACTTAAAACGTGCAGGAGGTCGTAGGTTTGCCACCCTCGCTTCCTGCTTGTGGAACTCTCTCCCGATGGAGACCCGGAATTGTCAAGATCTCCTCTCCTTCCGGAAAGCCTTGAAGACCTGGCTATTCAGACAAGCATTTTCATAATTCTCTTCCCTCTTATGTTCATGTTATTGCTGATCATAGCGCCAAGCAACCAATCGGTGACAGTGCGCTCTAGAAATATTTTAATAAGATAAGATAAGATGACGTCAGGAGTCCACGTCGGCGCGAGGCTACGAAAAAAGAATTTCCGAATGTTGCTGACGCAAGGGGTATTCACAAGGTGAGGAATCCACAGGCAGATATAGTATCTACCAGAAAAAGCGTTACCGAAGGTAAGTAACTTGTTCTTTTGGTATCGCACCCATTTCTACCACTTACAAGGAGAAGGTTGAAAGCACAACAAATTGGAAAAATAAGCTATGTCCCACTAAAATGCCAAAACTGTATAGAAGATGTTGGTTTTCTGACAAAGGTCAGCCTTTTCCTGAAAGCTAGGAAGATGGTGAGTTTAGCACCACAAACCCTTCGTTGATACCATTTGCAGGAAAAAATACAGACGCTTTCTTCTGCTGCACCTTTTTCCCATTTTTCTCCAAAAAAGATTTACCTGTATTTTGGCTAATTTCTCCGTCCCCTCCAAGGGTACCTTTGCAATCCCCAGGATGTTGGAAGAAAAGAAGACAAATTTTGCAGGGATGCCTTACGTGGACAAAAAGTTATTGGGGCCTAAGCGCAAATTACTCCAAATAGCCAAAAAAAGGCCAAGCACAGGTGGGGAAAGGCCTAGCAGCTGAAGAGTTTATGTTAAACTTGTGTCAAATTACAGTCGTTATATGAACTGTTGGTTTGTAATATTTCCAATGCTTGATTTTCAGTTCAAATCCTATTAGAACTATACATGGATTTCCTTATCATCTGTTCTCACTTAAGTTTAGAATGAATTTTATACTTTGAAACCGCAGGTCACCTTCCGAACCGAAGATGGTAAACCAATGGCTATTCTTCGGGTTAATGTGGAACCTCAGCCCCATGTCATCGATCAGACCTTCCGGTTCTATCACCCTGAGCTGACTTTTTTGAAGAAGTCCATAAGGCTACCTCCGTGGCACTTGCTACCAGGTGAATCATATTTTCTCAAAATAAATTAGTTTTATGTTAATGATTATGCTCACCTGTAATTGTTCACTGCCTAACCTAATTAGCAATTGCTGCGAGGTGCTTGAGAGAGCTACATTCTAGGGCTAGGGTCCATGGTTACAAAGAATAGCCTAGGATATCGGGTGGCAAGAGGAACAGCAGTTACAGTTAAATCTGTAACATGGGATTTGTACATGTGCATCATACCACTGGAATAATGGTTAGAAAGATAGAACAGTTCCAGACATGGCCAGAACAAACCCAAAAGAAAACATATTTGTACTAGAATGTTGGGAGGCTGGAAAGCCAAGTCAATGTATGTACTAGTGTTGGAATACGTTATTTTTGGGCCTGCAGAGGTTAGGGAAAGAGCTTTGCGGATGTTTGTGAATTTTTGGGAGTATTAGCTGACAGGTTCCTATGACAATCCACCCACTCCCCAGAATGTGGTTACACCTGCACAAGTGAGAAAAAACTTACTACTGGAAGTTAGAGGGAATGGGAGTGAGAAAGAGTTAGAAAGACAGCCCAAACTGCCTTGGCCTTCGTAGGCAACACTCTAGTTTTTTAAGTCTTGTACTACACCACGGATATGCATGGATGTTCCCTAGTAGGTTAATGATTCACTAAACAAGAATTGAATACATAGGATTTTAGTATCAATGATAAGCATCGAGGTGTAATAATATTGTTATAGTGAGTTTTCTCACCGGGTCCTGGATTGCGGGTCACTGTGAACCTAAACCAAGCTGTAAAGAAGCTGATAATTCATTACTCCCACAACATGCCTGGGAACTTCTGCAAAGAAAGCAAACAAAGAAAGGGCACAGCAATATAACAAGGCCAAAACAAGGTCTTAAATACAAAGTCAGTCAGACAAGCAGAGAATAAGAAACCAGAGAAACAGTAGTGGGAAAATAAATAACAAAGGGAAATGGTGATTGAGTAAACAGCTAGTGAAACACCAATGCAACACGGATAGTTGCTAGGCAGCTCCCATTTCCCGTTTATTTGTTAACTGTGACACTGCTTATTGTGACCCGGAAGGCCTGCCCCTTGATCTTAGCTGACCTACTAGTCACAGTGTCCCTGTCAATAAGACTCTACTGCATTTATTTGAAACAAGACTCAAACTCCTGGCTCATTCCTGACAATGTCTGAGGGAAGGTTGTTCCACAAGCACAGTGCTACATTAGTGAATCTCATGTCACCACTGCACTTGTTTCAATGTCTTGGTTAACATTGATTAATAGCTGTAGAGCAGAGGGAGCCGGTCAGTTCGTATTTTTAATCTTACCCTGGAGGTGTTTGGGGACACAAAATCTAAGCAACTTTTAGGCCAGCCAGGGGACCTTGAATTTGATTTTTGTCTTGTACAAGGAAGCAGTGGAGGGTTGTTACGTAGGCTGACACATTTTTTATCCTGAGTTCATCTTCAGGATCTTGAGGTTTTTGCAGTCCTTTTATCAAATGTGAGACCACTTGGCATTGATGTAGTTGAAGAGGGAATTTACCAGTGCTTCAACCACCATTTCTTAGTTATATGTGGTCATTTGCAAATGGATTATCTTGATTTGTTTAATTTGGAAAACTTTGCCCTTTACTACTGCTCCCATTTCAGATATATATTGTACCAGGGGTTGTGAAAGTGAATTAGTTATCTTGTTGGTGCAGTGAGTGGAGAAATGTGTGGGCTTTAAAGGTGTATTATGGCGAAATCAGTACTTATTTTTCCAGAGTGACAATGAAAATGGAACCACGTTTGTTGCAGAGGATCTGGGTGTGCGGTAGACAGTGGAGGTTCGTTGGAACTAGATAACCTGTTGTACATCATTGAAATATTCCCATGGGGTGTTTACAGGTTGAGTCACGGTTGCAGTGAATGCAATATTTTTGTTTTCCCAAATGGCTTTGTGGTATGGGATTTTTATTTATGAGGTTAGCCGTGAAGGTGGGGCTGGAATGTTGGGCCATGTGGATTAATCTTTTCAGCATTATTATGTGGAGTGATATTTGTTGATGAAATAGGTATTACTGCGTTCAAGTTTTGAAATATCACTGTAAGACATAACTTTGCGTACATTCAGGGCCCAGGAACATAAGGTAGACATGTCTTCTCTCCAAGTGCATTGTCTCAGGAATGTCATTGTTCTAAACTTCCTTTTTTCTGCACATAAATTGAGACCTTCTGATCTTTTATCATTTTTTTCATTGACATCTCAATACCCATTGCAATTTTCATTATTTGCAGTTTATTTATCTAACATCATGCGTTCTCGTTACACCTTTAATACCTTTTGTACAGTCTAAATCGCAAACCTTAATATTATTGCATACTCAGCAAGTTTTGTAACTGAGAGTAAGATTAAAGCGACAGGACATTAACCAAAATAACTACTTTTCAAGACCATCCAAGCGTTTAATGACTCCTCTTGCTAGCTTCCACGCCTCACTGCTTCTAGAGGTAAAGCAGAGGATTTTAACATCATATTGTTGACAGATTTTAGGATGTCTAGTGTGCCATTACAGGAGCTTGTATTATGAATAAGAATAACAAGAAGTAATGAGAGTAGGTCCCTCCTTCAGTCTCTTGTTATGGAGGCTGGAATTATAAATCTAAGAAATACTTAAACCACCTTGCACCCTCAGGTTTAATTGCAAAACAGACAACGCATTGATCCAATCCGACTATCACCATGTTTGTCAATCAGTACTTAGCCTTGTGATAAATCCTGTAGGACTGAAGAAATCTGCCCAATCCCTGTAATAAAACTCCTCACAGGCTCCCATAGAGCCAAAAAAGTATCATTCTGTCACCGCAACTATCATAGCCAACCAAGGTATTGGAAACTGTGCTATTTCAAATACAACAACATCTAGGTAAATTCAGTTTGCCCGATAGCCTTTAGTCGGGCTTCATTACACGCTGTGTAACAAAAATGATTCTGGTCTTATCTTGATAGCCACAGACCAAGTGGTAATGTGCCTAGTAGTCCTACTTTTGCCCATGACTTCCTACTCTACTGCATCTCCTCTGAAGCACATGTAAAAGTCAGCCTTAAAACTGGTTGGATGTTTTCTGTCCAGGCTATCACAGTGTGTAAAACTGGAGCCTAACAGATTAACTTAGGTTGAGTCCCTTTCTGAAGTTCCTCAAGGGCCCACACCAGCACCCTCAATGTTAAATAATTTCATGCTACTACTTTATATGATTTTGACAATGACAAATATTCATGGCGATCACACAACCACAGTGTGGCTTTGTTGGGGGGTCTGAATAAAAGCTGAAGAACAAAACAAACTCAGCAATTTTTCCAACCCCCTGATCTGTTGGGCTGCCAACCTCGTTTGTGAGATAGACAATTTAAATATCATTTTGAACGAGCAACTTAACCAGAATGCACATATTGGTTCGGTTGTCCTGCTTCTTCTGTCCCAGGAAGAGAAGCGATCTATGCATCATATTGATTAAATCATTGTAAGATTGTTCTGGGGCCTCATACATTCAAAGCTGGACTATAGCAACAGCTTAATGGAATGCCTTCCTTCTTATCAAATTGTCTCTTTTTAGTACATGCCCAACATGGAAGTCCAGCTGATTCTGACCTTTCATAAGCGAGAGGGCATTGTAGGGTAATCAGGTCACTGGATTGCCTGCCAGCCCAACAAATGACCTCATTTAAAATTCTGTGTGATGTCAAAAAATATATTTACAGTCAAGTGTTCTATATCTCAAGCACAAAATCAGTAAATACTGTTCGGTGAGATGGTAATGATCACCTGATCTCAAATTGTTGACCATTCAAAGGATATACTTGAACTGGCTAGGCAACCACAGTTTTTCTGCAATAAAACCTTAAATATTGCAATTACTTCCTTTGTAAGTAAAGAACAAATCCTCCCTTTTAAATGTGCTGAATGCTCTCAAATACACATCTGGCCCATATGAAGGCTTTTTTAGTAGTCAGGCATTCTTCTGTGTTTTGATGTAAGACTGGCATTTTAGAATTTCCTTGCAGTGACAGAAACGAGCTTTGAAAATGCAATAGGTCTCTCCTTTGATTAAGTTAAAGCCATTTGCTTTGCTAATGGTATTGTATAGCATAGCAAATTGCTTTCACTTAATGAAAGGCGAGACCTATTTCATTTTTAATGCTTATTTTTCTATTATGCGTAGTATAATTGGGTAAAAAGCCTGTGGCAGAAAGTTTGATAGTTACAGGACACCCCGTGTCACCTGAGGGATCTGTTAAGTCGTGTTGGCCGCAAAAAAATTATAATAAAGACACAGGCATCAATGTAACACTTTCTAAACTAAAAACAACTTTCAGGAAATTGTGAAAGTGTTGGACATTTCTAGAAGACGGAGCAAAGAGTTATAACAATCTTCCCACTACTGGTGTTGGAGGGGTGATGTACCTTTCTCTACCCTCCCCCAGGCAGTTTTTTTTTTTATACTGCCCCATGTTAAACATCCAAACAGGTTGCCCTATGAAGGCATGAATAGTTCATTGTAGCCTGCCTTTCCTATTGCATTCTGCTACTTGTAGTCAGCTACATTGCGCACAATAAGGGGAATATTCTCCGGAATTTGGTGAAAGGATCCTGAAATGTCATCGAGGCTGGTGTGTGCACATGGGTCCTGCTGGTATAATGGGGAATATAAAAGTACAAGTACCAGCATGCATACGAAAAAAAAAAGCTTGTCACACATATAGCACAGCCTGGAATGTATCCGACTCTGCATATGTGTATCACTTGGATAGTGAGTGGTTCGACAGGCCCCTCACCTGTCGTCTCACAGGCTCAGTGACTCACCTGACTTTGGTGTCTGTTCCTAACCCTGTGCGCCCAGAGGAATGCTGCCATTGAGAGACACATTCCTGCATAACGAAGGCACAGAAAGGGCCAGTCGCCGTGAGCCCACCCCGAAAACTCAGGGGGAACTGGTTCAACCAGGTGGCGGGTCACGTGACACTCTCCCGCCAATCCCAGCGCGGCGTCGGCAGTGGCCAGGGGAGCTTTAAAGAGTTTCCAAAGGGCCTGTTGAGCAGGTGTGTGTATCAGTCCAGGGCGATCTGCTGGTGGAGGAGAGAGGTGTTTGGAGAGCAGCAGGTGAATGAGGACGGTTTACTGTGGCGGTTTGGAGGCCGCATCTAGCCGTGATGGGACAGTTGTGTACTTGCCACTATCTGAAGGGCAGCTTCTACATTTCAGAGCCGGCCTGTGATTAACGGCTCAATTAGTCTGTTTTTTGGTCCTTAAAACCTTCTAGTGCAGGGTTCTCAAACTATTTAGTATTCTAAGAGAGGGACATTTTGTGCGGCTTGTGCTGTGACCCCCCGCACCTCCTGGCCCCCTTCAATGCCCCCCGCCCCTTCAATGCCCAGGTTTTGGGGACCCAGTCCTTATTTGTATTAGTAAATTCAGGCGTGGTATTTAGAAAATATGTTTGTAGCAACAGAATAGTGTTCGATTAAAAAAAATAAAACACACCGGACTTAGCGCCTAGAATGTTAACACTAACCAAAGCACTAGAGGCCTTGTTCTATCTCAGGCTGGGGTCCTTTTGGAAGCCATTGCCTGGCGTCTCGCGCTGGGGTGCGCTGCTTTAGTTTTACGGTTGTTCTGCGGGTTTTCGTGAGTTACATGCGTTGGGCATCCAAAGCTATGGGTGACCATGCCTGGTTAGTCCTTCAATGCGCTATAAAATAAAAAATACTAGCTGGATTGGTTTATTTTTACGTCTTCTAATTGCACATCTCGGGCTGGCCGTAGGATGGAGCGTCTTTTCACGCTTGCCCGCACACCCGTACTGTGGGGCAAGGGCGCACTGGGTGTGGTGCTCGTCCGGGCAAAGGGAGGCCCTCCCGAGGCTGATCTGGGACTACTAATATTGAATTCTAGGCTTCCAGGCGGATTTTGCTTCCCAAAAATAAGTATTCGTTTGAGGCGCTGATGCATCACCTCGTGAGCCCAAGTGCACGCACCCGAGTTTGAACGTGCAACTTAAAATAACGTGGTAGGTGTATGTGTTTTCCTTCTTCTCCGCAATCAATAGTTTTTAACTGAATTGAGGCACCGGATGGTGTAAACCTGCCTCCTCCTGACCTACACGGAGGGTCTCTTGCCCCCCCTGTGTCTGCAGGTGAAAGCCAGATGCAAACATAAACACGCCGCAGAGCTTGTCTTTATGGGGTCATGTGTTTAAACACTTGGCCCCATAAAGATAAGAAAGCTTTTGCGACTAACGTAAATCAGACGAGCCCGTCCAATTGGGCCGTCTGAAAAAAGAGAAAAGTCTACGCCAGGAAAAGCTCTTTCCCAATGGCTGGCCACCGTTTAGCATAAACGGTGACGCCAGCCAATGGGAAAGAGGGGCGGGGCTTAAAGTCCTTTACTGAAGTTCCCTTTAAATCATAACCCACACAGCCGAGACCTAAAAAAGCATCTGCCTGACTATGGCAAGTGGATTTGTTCTGCCTTTCAGTGCCAGGGAAACATTAAGGGCTAGAAGAAGGTAATGAAAATTTACCGATTCTAAAATACCGAATTTTACCGATTCGGTATTTTAGAATCGGTAAATGGGATGTAGGTATTTATTCGGTAAGTATTACCGATTCAGTAATTCCCATTCATTCCTATGGGCCTGGTAAATGTCGGTAAAATAGGGAAACATTCAAGGGTGGCAAGGTGACACATTGACACCTTGTTGCACCCCTGAATAGTGCTTGTGTGCACATATGGCACACATACATGCCCTTCACATGGCACTGTTAAAAATGCACAGATTTGCATTTTCAAAGATATTTGGTATTTACCACCAACTAATAGTTGGTGGTAAATAACGGATCCTTAGAGCACATAAGCACTCTTAAAACTGCTTCCTACATGCCATTTACCGATTCGGTAAATACCGATTCAGTATTTACCGAATCATCACCTACATAGCAAATGGCTCAATACCAGTCGATAAGCCTGAAATTTACCGAATTTCGGGTTTACCAATCAGTAATGAGCCACCTACATCGGGCCATTAAGGTCTGGCAAAGCTATTTGCTTGGAAAACCAATCTTCAAGTAGCTGTGTGCAGGAAAGCTTCAGAGGTCCTAAATCCAGAGTGAGATGTAGACAATAAAGAAACCTGAATGAAGTGGACTCTGTGCTGGAACTCCGAACCGGAAGTTAAATGTGGATCTGAAGCATCCGGTAAAAACAAGAACTCTTCACCTTGCTGGAAAAATTCCAAGGTTCTGACATGTGAGATTCTGGAAAGGCAGATTAGATTTGTACAGTTGTCATATGTTCACCAAACCAACCTAACCTTTGTTTAAAGTTTGCATAGGTTTCAAAACTGTTTGCATTTTTTCTATAATATCACAGTAGCATGAGCAGGTTGTACCAGATCAAGGAAACTGACTGTTCCTTAGCATGTCTGGCTTTTCTAAAATACCCCTGTGGATTCTTAATTCTCTTTAAAGAACAAGCCTAATGCACTGCTGTTCCTGATAAATGCTCTGGATAAAGGAATTTTGTTCTCTTGCTTCATGCTTCCATTTTTGTATGATGTTTCACCCTTTGTTTTTGCTTAATAAAGTCTTGGTGTTTAAGCAAAAAATTGGTCAGCAACTTTATATTCTTCCATTTAAATTAACTAGTTTCTGTGCTGTTGAACATAATAGCCTACAAATTTCCACTTTTATACATTGAAGCTCTGGCTTGGCTACCAAAGATGAGCCAAGGAGTGGGTGTTCAAAAGTCCCAAAGTTTTCGCGAATCTTCTCGCAGGCTTGAATGCCCAACTGCTTCCCTATGAATGCTCACATCATCCTCTTTCATAGATAAGGATGTGCGGTCCCAGTAGGCAGCTGCGGTTGGGCACGGGGGGCTGCCACCACACAGATTTGGGTGTGGTTTGCCGAAATAGGCTTAGCACAATGACCATATGGGTGGGGAAGCAAAGGGTTGACTGGGTTAAGGATCATACCGCCTAACACAGCCACTTATAAGTGCTGATCCTCCCCGGGAGGTTCACACATTGCAGATGGTATTTACTGTCCTATACAGCTGCTGTGCTGACTGTTCCCTTTTCAGGCAATCTCTTCTCTGGCAATCTCTTCTCTTCATTGGCACAGTCCAGCACATCTTTCTCCAGGGCAGGTGCATCTCCTCCATTATAGGCAGACAAATAAAATGTTTACAGGACTTAGGACGCAATGCAGACTACATAGCAGCATTCACGTGTCTTCAGCTATGGAGTAGTCAACATTTGCACTCTCCAGCTGCCCGGAACCCCAACCTAGTCATCAGTGCTCAGTTGCAATGCTCGCTTCTGCAGCGTGTTCTGCCCTGCAAGCTTATCTATCCCGTGGCAATCCTGCAGGCATACTATGCAGTGTGCCTGTGGGAAAATCACTGTCACCACCAGTTCTACAGAGAGTCCTTTTAAAGTCAGAATTACAAGCGAGAGGTGGGCACACCACTAGAGGTCAACAGCAGAATTGGTCCTTTCTCTCCCTTTTTAAGATTCCCATAGATTATTCCATCTCCTTCTTCCCTCTCTAAAAATGCAGAAGGTATGGAGACTTAACCATGGCTGTGTCTTCCCCCGCCCAATCTAATTCTGACTACTCATCATCGTCCTAGTTTTTGCATTAATAGGTGAAATTCTATATGTCAACAAAACATTTGATGAACCCGTTTCGCCATAAAGTTTATACTTGCTCTTAGGACTCTACAGTCAGTGCACTATGCCTAAATAAATTACTGTACGTTTTAAATATAGAGAAATTATGAGGACCCAGAATCATATGAATTGGGTCCACATTTGAATTTAGATTGGGTCTTCGCTGCAAGTCTGACAAAAGCCACCCTTCCTCAGCATTTGAGTTTACACGTCTTACATGTGTGAACGGCAGCCTGCTCGAAGCCTCTTAACCTGAGCTGTCCACAGACAGCTGACCTTTCACGAAAAGATGAACATTGTAGCTTGCAGCTCCGGATCCAATTTTAGAGGAGCATCACTTTGGATGAAAAAGAGTCTTACTCCTTATCAGAGGTAAAAAACCAGAGGGTCAAAATAAAAAACTGGTTTTAAATAGATATAAAATAATTTCCTATAGTGCCATCTTTTTGTAACTGAAAACACTTTCTTTGATTCGATACAATATGTGGTTTCTTCTTACGACAAAAAATAGCCCATGGGGGAAAAGCTTACTGTCAGATTATCTTAACAAGACATTTTAACTATACATCACCCTTTATAAAAATTACAAGGCTATGAGCCAGCTCACAAATGTCTTACCACATTGTTTAATCCCCTACAGTCCCTAAAAGAATCTACCAAGGCTAGGGCCCTCCTGCACCATCTCAACTGACTATGACAACAGTGGATTACACTTTTTCTATAGTCCTATTATCACCCATATAACCCTTGAGAAATATAACTAGGCAGAATAATGTCATCTTAAATCAAAATAATTTCATAATGTATTCTAGCCGCAGATTCTTTACCTTAAAATTATCCCAAGGGGTCAGATGGAATCTGCAACTTTTTCGTGAGCTGTACCCTTGCAAGCTGGTAGGTGATGCTGTTCGGCTCCACGTGGCTTTGTCCATGCCGAAAGTGATGTGCGCAATGCCTATATAGGCGCCACCCCAGTGTGCTGACCTAAGTTATTTTCTTCCTGCACAGATCCAGAGAAGGGATATCCCCAGTCTTTTTTGACTGACTTTTTTTTTTTTACTTTTTGTCAACGCATTTTTGAGACTTTGTCTCTTGGAGTGGTAGGGATGTCTGCAAGGAAGGCTGCTACCAAGCCCTGTGGCACATGTCAATGACAAATGTCGGTGATGAACCCACACCTCATCTGTTATTTGGTGCCTCAAGCGTGACCACGATGCCAAGACCTGCATCGATTGTCATGCCATACACCCCAAGGATAGAGGGTGTGGTCCCTCAAGCTCCTTGCTCCTCGATGAGCTGTGGTCTTGATATCGGTTAAGAGTAAGGTCCCAGGATCGTTTGTGGAGCCACTCCAAGCGATCGTCCTCACAATTGAAGTTGTCCGGACAAGTCCCACAAACGAAGGAAGTGTAAGTAATCTTCAACTTTGCCCCATCCATCAAAGTAATCCGGCGAGACGATGGAGCATAGGGATTCAAATCCTGGGTCTGTAGTTAAGCCAACGCCGTCTCTGCACCTCCCTGAGTTTCCTGGAGCTGGAGCGACCACTGCCCAACTAAATGAATTTTATGTGGCCATGCACCTCATATTTGAATAGCAATTCCCTGCTGGCACGCATTCAGGCCCTGCAGACTCCGGAGGGGCCTATTGCCCTTCTGCCTGCAGGTACGCCCCAGGTGCTAGTTGAGCCCATTGGAAACATGGAGGCACAGTCCCCATACTCACCCCCCACCTCTGACATGGAGCTGGATGGGCATCACCAATGCCAATTCCTGCGCCGACTGGGGCTATACCTCCAAGGCCGGAGCCTGTGCCCTATTCCTTTGGGCTAGGACTTGGGATGATTGGGAGGGGCCGCTGGACCCTCATAAATACCAGAACCTAGATGACCCAAAGGACACCTGGTGTGTGTATTTGACAGAGGTCAGTGGACTGGATACCTCCCTAGATACTGGTATGGCCTCTTTTCCTACCATGACTACGAAGATGGGAGCCCCTCATTCGCTATGGTGGTGAGAAGGATGTCTGAGGTCCTGGACCATCAACTGCCCTCTGTGGCTGTCAAGACAAATGTCTTGATGGAGGTGCTTATGCCAGGAGTCACCCCATATGAACCGCTTCTCCCTTTTAACGAAGCCCTCACGGACATCCTTCTCGGGCCTGGTCCAAGCCCTGCGCAAGGGATACTGTGCATAGGGTGGGTGCCCGCAGTCATTGCTATGCCCCTGGGGACCCCAGTTTCCTCACACCACACCGCCCCAGAAAGCTTACGGGTACAAGCCTCATCCTCCAAACGTAAATCCTGCCACATTCCCTACCACTTACTCGGACAAGGTATCCAAGAGACTGGATACCTTGGGAAAGAAGATTCGCCTTCTTACAAACCATATGCATGCTCTGCAAGATTTTCAGGTGGCTTCCAGTCAACACCAGAAGGATCGTCACGCAGGCCCTTGTTACCAGCAGGCTGGACTACAGAAACACTCTACGTAGGAATCATTGCACGCCTCCTGAAGAGAATACAAACAATACAAAACTCAGCGGCAAGACTTATCCTCGACCTTCCCAAATGGACCCACTGCTCACTGCACCTCAAGAAGCTACACTAGCTCCTAATCCAGAAGATATGCCAGTACAAGATGCTGACCCACGCATACAAAGCCCTGCACAATGAGGGACCAGCAGACATCAACAACGCATGACCTTCCACAAACCGACCAGACATCTACAGTCTGCCTCCCTCTTCCTCGCAGACAACTCCCGGATCCACTGAAGCAAAAGCAGAGGATACTCCTTCTCACACTTGGTGGGCAAGGCTTGGATCGACCTTCACCCTGAACCTCAGGATCGCCCAATCGGACCAGGCATTCAGGCAAGGACTCAAGACCTGGCTGTTCATATGAACATCACCACGAAGCAGTTAGCTACTCCAGTGCCTTGAGACCCTCAAGGGTGATTTGCCACGCTTTATACATCCCAGATTGATTTATTGATTGAAGATGCTTTGTTGAATCAGCTTGGCACTGCGCTTGGTGAACACCACATGCCTTTTGGGTCGATACTCCCACTTGCTCTGGGACTTGGTTGCGCAGGTTCTGCCCATGATCCGGGATGAGGCCTAAGCCTCAAGCTATTGTTCACAGGAGAGACGCAGTTATGTCACAATACGCTCTGGGCTGGATACGACTGACTCACTAGGGAGAGCGATTTAATTATCGGTGGCCTTGTGACACCAAGCCTGGCTGAGTATGACTGGCTTTTCTGGGGGTGTCCAGGCTGCTCTCTCGGACATGCCCTTTGATGGCTCCCGTCTCTTGGGAGGCAAGGCGAACTCATCGCTAGAACGCTTCAAGGGCAGAACGGCTACAGCCAGGTCCTTGGGCCTTTTAATGACCCTTCACAAACCACTCTCTGCCTTCCACTCCTTTTGAAGGGGTTTCTAACTGCATCTTCAACTGCCCAGCCACCCCAGCTAGCAGATTTCTCAGTCTTTGGCCAATGAGGCAACACCCACAGACCTCATACGTCAGGCAGCCAGAGGTCGGGCAGGTACACCCTCTCTCATCCCCCAACCCCACCCACTGCAACTGCAGCCTCCACACCCATTTAGTTTGCCTTCCGACCATCTTGGGCTCCCAGTGTGAGGCAGGAAATGCCATCACCTACACGACTGGTCGTCGATAACATCTGACCGCTGGACTCTCTAAAGGGACTATTCCCTCCCCTTTGTGACTACTACTCTACCCATGCCACCTACTTGACGGAGGACCACATTTCATAGAGTGTGCCGGCATCAGAAGTGGGTCATGGTTGGTATTCCTACTACTTTCTTGTTCCCAAAAAGGACAGAGGCCTTCATCTTATCTTAGACCTGCGCCCTGTCAATTTCTTCCTGAAAAAAGAAAAATTCAAGATGCTCATGCTCGCTCAAATTCTGTCTGCCCTGGACCCGGGAGACTGGATTTTAGCATTGGACTTGCAGTATGCATACTTCTGCATCCCCATCCTGCCTGCCCACAGACATAATCTGCGATTCACGGTGGACCACAAGCACTTTGTTTGCTGTGCCCCCCTTGGACCTTACCAGCGCCCCTCAGGTGTTCACCAAGGTGATGATGGTGCTTGCAATTTATTTGTGGAAATCAGGGATGCCAGGCTTACCCTACATCAACGATTGGCTGTTGAGGAAAGACTTACCTCAGGCAGTCATCTCCCACCTCCTGACTAAGGCAGATCTCCTGCACTCGCTGGGGTTCACTATCAATCTGCCAAACTCACACCGATATCTTTTAAGATGCTCCCTTTCATCTGAGCTGTTCTGTACACAGTACGGCTTTGGGCTTATCCTCGCGAGCAGCGAGCCCAGAATATTAAGGCTATGATACTAATAATTCACCCTCTATCCTGGTGAGACTGAGGGTGTAGGGCCTCATGGCTTCCAGTATCCTGTCCGTGACGCATGCAGTCGGACCTGAAGTTCCAGGGAGTGCAGCATCAGGGTATTCTATTGACATGGTCCAGATCTCGTATGGAACTGCAAAAGATCTGCAGTGGTGTCTGACAGACCGTGATTGGGTCAGCGGCAGACTCCTCTCCCTTTCCCCAACAAGAGCTGATGGTAATGACAGATGCGTCACTCCTGGGCTGGAATGGCCATCTGGGAGAGGTGGACATCAGGGGACACTGGTGTCTAGCAGAATCCAGACTTCACATCAGCCTGTTGGAGCTCTGAGCAATCCAGTTGGCATTGAAAACCTTTCTGCCCACCATCAAGGGAAGGCTAGTGCAGGTATTCACAGACATCACCACTGCTATGTGTTACTGCAACAAACAGAGCAGTGTGGGCTGTGGACCCTCTGTCAAGAGGCCCTGTGGCTCTGGACATGACTAGGATATCAGGGCATATTCCTGGTGGTTCCAGACATAGCCAGTTCTCCGAATTGACAAACTAAGCTGAAGATGCCTAGCTGATTATGAGCAGCATCTCCATCCGTAGTGGGGAGAGCCTTGGTTAGATTGATTTACTACCACCAAGAACGCTCAATATCAGCACTTCTGTGCATCGGGGTTTCCAAGGCGGCTCTCTCCGAGGGTCTTTTTGTCTTGAGTAGAGTTCGGGCTCTTGTATGTCTTTCTGCCAATACCACTACTGCCAAGAGTTCTCAAGAAGATCAGGAACGACTGGGCCCAAGTCATCCTTGTGGCTCCGGACTGGGCACAGAGAGTTTGGTATCTATTGGTCCTCTGATCTGGCTGCCCCTTCTGGAGGATCTCCTGTCGCAACAGCAGGAAAGGGTTTGCCACCTGAGCCTGTCAATTCTTTTGACCTTCTGCCCAAAGTCTGCAATGTTATTTTGGCAGCTCGGTGTCCCTCCACCAAGACGGAATATGCAGCCCATTGGGGCAAAATTGTGGCATGGTGTCCCAAAAATGGTTAACCCTTTATCTGCATCCCTTTCCCAGGTTTATTTATTTATTTTTACCCTGGCCCAGCAGGTATCTGCATCGGCACATTGAAGGGCTATTTGTCTGACATCTTATCATTTCTGCAATTGCCAGATCAGCCTTTTCTTTTCAAGTCCCCTATTGTAAATATGTTCCTCTTCAGCACGTGTTCCTTCCAGTTCCCTTTGTTATGCCTCAATGAGACCTCAATTTGGTTCTTCTAATGTGCACTCCCTTTAAGCTGCTTCATAGCGGCCATCTTAGGCTCCTCACCATCAAGGCAGCCTTTCTGATTGCAATTACATCTTCCCGGAGGGTCAGTGAACTGCAGGCGCTGCCATCTCACCCTCCGTACATTTCATTTTAACCAGACAAACTGGTACTTCGGAATCAAGCATCCTTCATGCCAAAGATTATCTCCCCATCCCACGTAGGCCAGTGCATCCACCTTCCTTACCTTTTGTGGTCCGCCTCATCCTTCTAGTGAAGAGGAGAGAATCCACTGGCTAGACCCAAAAAGAGCATTGACGTTCCACCTTGACTGCACAAAACCATTCCGGGTGAACAATCAACTCTTTGTGGGGTATGTAGGAACCAAGAAAGGGTACGCCATGGTGAAACAAACCAGCTCCCATTGGATTGTGCTCTGCGTTAAGATCTGCCACACATTGACAATGAAGCAATACCCGGAGGCCTTGCATGCTCATTGCATCAGCAAAGGCTGCAACCACTGCGTTGCACACGTTCCCCAAGCACTACTGCCTGGACAGTCAGGTTTGTCAGGATGGGCACTTTGCCCATTCGGTACTGCAGGACTTTTTTGTCTAAATCAGGTTCGAAGATCCACCTCCAGGGAGGTATTGCTTGGTATCTATTCTAAGGTAAGGAATCTGCGGCTAGAAGTCTCGATCTGTTGAACAATATCCTTAACTTCGATAATGCCTTATCTGGTAGAGACTCTATCTGGCCGCAGATTTGTTACAGACTCACTCATCGTCCCCGCTCGGCAAACAGATTTTTAGGTACTGAGCTGTTAGCTGTTCCCTTTTCAGGAACCTAGTTTCACACACCAATCATCCATGTTCGTCGTGGCACTGCGCTTCTGGTGTGGAAAGTGGCGAAAAGAAACTGACATCAGTGCCCTGAGATAGCGTCTATATAGGCACTGCACAAGTCACTTCCAGTGCAAACCCCACCTCGTGGAATCAAACGACGCCACCTGCCGGCGTGCAGGGGTACTGCTCACGAAATATATCTGGATCCAATCTAACACTTGGGAATAATTCTGAGGTAAGGAATCTGCTGCTAGATAGTCTCTACCAGATATGGCGTTACAGATGGTAAGTAACATGTTCATGAGAACAATACCATGGAACCAAGCTGATCCTGAACTGAAATAGACCGAAGTACAGTCAAGCTTCCAGCCCATTCACAACAAAAGGCCAACACCCAAACTGCCGTTCAAGAGAAGGACACAACATGACCCAGAGGCATGCTTCAAAGAAGAGATGGGATCCTAGCAGCATACTTCATTGCAGCACATACTACTGAACAGAACACAAATCGTTTGTCCCCTCTCCAAGATTGACTGACAGACTGAAACTGGAAAATGACATTCTCAGGAGAACACAGTAGTTAAAAAATATTTCATCCTCCTGAGAATAAGATTATACACCAATGGTATGCAATTTATAAGATGGAGGCACACATTTTTACTTAAAACATTTAGAATACTTAATTACATGGTGGTATGATCTATAAATATATGTATGAGTTGTGTGCCTTGGGGAAAATATTTTTACATGAAGGGGAACTATGAAAGTCTCTTGTTTTAGGGGATGATTTATCCCTTGTGATGGCAGATTTCATATCCGCCACACTTGCAAATGAATATTTGCCGTCTTGAATGTTTTTTCCTTTACTGGCAGTGCATTTTGCAAACTGATGTGGTGGTCTCCACCAAGAGAAGAAGCACTTTGGGAGAGTAGCCAGTGCCAGAAATTGTGAACAATGTTATTCGCTTTTCAAAAATAGTCCATATTCTCATAGCGATAAAGTTATTATAATACAATTCTGACTATGCCTTTATCAACGGCATACACGTACAGCCCATAGCAGCGACATTGGGCAGTCAGGAGCAGCAGTAACAGATGGGAATACAACACTTTATTTATTTTTATAGTGTGATTCTTGTTACTAACCTCCTGTAAATCGGGGTGTTGCTTTCCTTCTGTGTGGTCCTTTTACATCTGAAAAAAGAAAAGAATAAATAATTGTTCCTTCATTTGCCGTATCTCTTCATCACCCCCACCTAGGTTCTCAAAATCTATTTTCTTAGACTAGTTCTGCATGAGGAATCTGTTTTTCGTAATGAATCTCTTACTTTTTGGTTCTTGCCTATTTTACGATAAATAATTAACTACTCCACCTGCAGATTGTTAACCTCTGAATGCTGTAAGGTCTGCACCAACAGTGAATTCATGACATGTAACATTGGAAATATAATTTTCATGGGATTGTTTTTTATTCTAGGAGCACCAGTTGGAGTGCCAAATGGAACCCCAGAGATCTATGTCCGCTGCAGCGACCCGAATATCATTTGCGATTCAAAGAACATGGTATTGCGACCTACATGAGCTTTACAGCATTTTTCTTTTAGCTTAATTCATATTTCAGTTTTAATATTTGGTTTATTGCACTATTTTCTTAAAATGCCAACATGTCACCATACAACCTTAATGTAATTCATATATCTGTTTTAATATTTAATATTTGGTTTATTTCAGTATTTTCTTAAATTGCCAACATGTCACCTTACAACCTCTTCAAACTGATACACTTTACACCCAAAGTTGCAATGGATGGTCCATTGTGTTCTGAGTTGATGGAGAATACTGATTATCTCTCAGTGAAATTTTTACGTATTGGTGTGGATCGAGTTATGACTGTCGCAATGTTTGGTTGTGCCTATTCCATTAGGAAAGGAGTTCGGGGACCTTGACCAGGTTAGTGACTGGAAGCCCTCCTTGAGAATGCGAACATCAAAGGTTTCTTGAAGGCACGGAGAATGAGTGGGGCCAGGGCCACCATGCCCACCATGTGAGATAATGCAGACAAGAGCACGGTAATGAAGCTGTGAGTTATAAATATGGCCATTCTGCTGGGAGATTTGTTGAGACACTGCAGGATTAAGTAATTTGAGGTCTACTTTACAACAATGTAAAACAAGCATTGGCATAGCCAATAGGTCTCGGCTTTGGGACCTTATAAGTGTTTAGCCACATCTAGTGGCTTTGTCAATGTCTTTAAGCTCTGTTGTAGAGCATTGTGGCTGCTGTGCAGCATGTTAAAAAGTTATTATAAAAAAAAGTGTTACCTTACATATAAGCACGAAAACATTATGTACAAATGAAGGATCTTAAGAGGCAAAAAGGGCTGGCATGGAGTTAGTGGCATGATACTGACTTTGTAGCAGCCGTAGTGACCCTTCAGGGTTGTCAGTCTGTTATGACATCTACCTTTTTGTCTGGATGGATGGATGGATGGATGGGTGCAGCGGAGGCTGGATGGCCGAATGAATGAACAGATGCATCAATGGAATTTTTGTGGATATTTGAAATAATCAAAGGATGGATGAAAGGATGGAAAGGTGAAATGCTAATGAATAGGTGGGTGGAAGGATGTCTAGATCGCTGAGAGGATGTAATGGGGAAGGAAAGTTAATGGAAGGGTTGTCGGGTTTATCTGGTTTAGTCACACAGTGTTATTAGAGGTTTGGTTCAAAGTGGGGGGTGTTTTTGTTTTCTGACTGCATACCTGAAAATACTTTTAAAATACTTCAGAGTCCATCTATAAAAGCATCTGATGGTGAGTAACACAAGATGCGATGCTTTTATTTTCCCGAAAAATAAAAGACTCCAAGTAAAATCGCATTTGGAAATATATGGATTTGCACTTCCTTCTGACCTCAAATCTACGATAGTAATAATAATAAGGAACACAGAACTAAGAGTTGTGTACTTGTCGTATTTGGCACTGACTATATAATTGGCACAAAAAGGTGGAGAAGATAAAAATGACCAGTGTGGTAAATATTCACGACAAAGGCGTAGTCCCAAAATGACCTCTTGGTGAACCTTGCCGAGGTTCTGAAGTGGAGCAGAGACCCTGGCTTTAAAACATTATTCACAGCTGCCACAGTACTGCTGGTTAATAAAATACCACACCCAATTGCCGCCATTAAAGTAGACAATAATGCATTGTTTCCCTGCACGTAGACCTACTAAATCTTGTTACTTCTTTCCCAGTTCCTTAAACACAGGCAAGAGAGCTGTTTTTAGGTTATTTTTTTCTTTCTCAAGTGTCCCGATGCTCATAAAAACTTAGAAGCCAACAAGCATCGGAAGTGAGGACAGCGCACATTTAAGAAATTAATCCACTCACAGAACCATAGTCCGCAAACTCCTGAAGATGCATTTGACGGTGTGACCATAATGTACAAGACTGTTCCATTGCAGCGTGTTACAAAATTATTATATGACTCGGAAGTCACCGAGCCCGCTTTATTTACCACCATATATTAATGTAGTTGGCTACGATATGGTGCTCGCCTCATATCACGTCACTGTCACACCGCTTTCCACAGACGCAAACATATACAATATGAAAACAAGTCACATGAAACATACCTACATATTAGTGACCTCAATTTTTTTCCTGCACTTTGTACGGTTCATCCACAATGTTCCAATGAAGACCTTTATAAAATTTTAGTGGGGTTGAAACATAGATGAATCTCAGTTTTTGGTGTGGATTAAAATACTTATTGTAGAGTGTACGATGTTTAACCCTGAAAAATTGGCCCTGACTAAAAACGAATACCCCAGACAATAACTGTTTCATTGGGGGTTGTTCTATATCACTTCCAATCACTCTTTTCGCAACTCATGTTCAGTGAACTGTTTCACATTTTGGAGCATCTTTCCATTACTTAGATATCATTTTCTTCAGTAATGGCATTCCAACACATGATTGTGAGTTCCAATATGTTCTTTTGAATAGGTTTCGTTTTGGGAATATATTCATGAATTTCCCTTGCAAGATGGAAATATTGTATTGAATGATTGCAAAGGAACCGTTGTTTTGTTTTTATTTTTTCGTTGTGGTTGGCAGCAGAGATCATATAATGGGAACTATTGTTGGATGATGGTGCAGGGTAGCCGCAGTAGGGGCTGGGCAGGTATAGTGGGTATTAGTACAACAGTGAAAGGCAGGGCTACTATGGTGGTTGGCAGGTATTGGTAGGAAATGCGTGTGATCCCGAGATAAAGTCTCACCTCTTAGACACTGAGAATGAATGAATGAATAACCCTAGATTCCAGGGCCTAGCCACAAGTGCTCCCTGTGTATACTGGTGAGTTGCAGGCTGGTTGGTAATTGGCAAGGTTGGAATCGTAAACAACAGCAGTAGTAAGGCTGGCACTGTGGGGACGTGGATGGCATGCCGCAGATCCATCCTTCTCTGCCACCACCAACCTTGTGCCCTCAGAGCCCTTGAAAGCCTTCATTATCAGTTTCCTTCTTTTCAGATCTCGCCTCACCTGCAACAATATGTTTCACAGTTGGCACACTAGATAGACAGCATATTGGTCAATGCGGCTTCGAGGCGCTGGGTGCCTCATGATGATGTCAGCTAGGAGAGTTGCTGCGTTGTTGAAAAGTGCAAAGCGCTGCTTATTCTCACTGCTTTGTGCAGTTATCACAGAACAGAGCGAAAGCAGTATGCGGCCCAGGCAAGCTGGGTATTTATAGTAAAGATTGAGGAATTTAGCAATGAGTCAGAGGCAAAGAACGGGAGATGCAAAACAAAAAAAAACGAGGGGGAAGCAGGAGAAAGAGAATGGCGACTGGAGAAGATGCGGAATGTGATAAAGGCAGAATGCCTCGGAGCAGAGAGGAAGTAGAGAAGGTGGAGGGTGGAGATGGGGTGGGCAGCAGGCGAAGAGATCTGAAGGACTGGACTTTTAACAGAACCAGCGGTGCCAGGGAACAACACCTATAACCTTCATGGGATACCTGTTCGGCGCACAAGTGACAGAGACACGGGACACTTCCTTCGGCGTCAAAGATCAGAGTTTATTACTGAAGGGAGGCAAAAGTCACAAGAAGTACAACGAATTGTAAGTTCTGAGAGTCTGCTTCAAATTTCATATGTGGGTCGCTCCTTTTATACTAGTTTTCGACATAGACTAACATTACGAACAAAAGGTTACAACACAGTTCCCACAGTAAACTTCAAAGGCTTCGTTCATGGCGTCGGAAACCCAGAACACACTGATAATAACGTTTGCCGGTTCCCAACTGTAAATGCACATCTTCCCACCATTAGGCGCATTCCACTCTAGTTGTAAAAGGATGAGGGTAGAGACAAGAACAGCTGCAAGGAAGTCAGACAACAGTAGAGGAGAGAGTGTGAGGGTAATATCGGAAGGCATAATTACAGGATCAAAGGATTCAAGCCGAGCGCATGCAAGGCTGAAACAATAGGCCTCCGTGGGAAGATTACCCTCAAGCGGAGCCACCTGCCTTCGCAGTGTCGTTCCCCCGGTCATAGGAGCTGCATGAAAGGAACCTGCATCTTCCGTAAGGCTTGGGACCTAAAGGGTCACGAGGCGGACATTTTCCTGCTCGCTGTCTACGTGAGGGCAAGCAAAAGAAATGGGTGCCGTATCTAAAATGGAACCCAAAGGTTCAGATGAAGAAACACGTAAATAAGGCGAACCCCGCCAAGTAGTGTAGCGAAAACACGTACACTTACTGAACTCGTCATTTACGGTTCATAGATACCTTACTTGCCCATATTGGTTCATGCTCGAAACACCGTAATGATTCTCACGGAACCTCAGACGCTCCTTTTGCCCTCATGTAGGCAAGAATTAATCGAAGTCAGAGTCGATCTCGATATTCATCAGGTCATTCAGATGTTGTTGGAACATTATTTTATCTATCAATGCCTCTTTGGTAACAGATGGCCGTCTTATACACGTAGTAGCACAGAGGCCACATAAGGCTGGACCACACTGCACACAAAGACAACATGTGAATAGGAACGCCACAACAACCCCTATGACCATTAGAATTTTCCAACCCCACGTCGACATTAGACCCCAAAACCATCCTAGTAGCGTCCAATCTCCCTCGTCCACGTGTATGGACTCTGAGATCTTATGCAACTTCGTGATGGCTTGATAGACAGTTGGAGCATTATCTGGTATAAATATGCAACAACTCGAATGGATGACCTTACAGACTCCTCCCCTATCTGCTAGTACTATGTCTAGAACCATACGGTTCTGCAACGTCATAAGCCTATCCGCTTGAAGCTCTGCTGTCAGGTTACCAAGGGCACTTGCAGTTATATTGGCAGTCGACTCTACCACGCGAGTTAACTGTCTCAGATTCCTGCTATTAACCATAGGGCCCCAAAACGGAAGGAAACCCTTAAAGAAGTCTCCTGCTTCTTGACCGGAAGTATCTTCTTTACTAATGACACCTCTCACAATTCTCTTGTGGTAATCTGAGGCAACAGTAAAAGTCGGTGGCAAAAGATTCGCGATATAACACGTACCCGAAAAGTCATGGGGCAACCACGTATATGCGCGATCATAACATACAAAATAGGTACCCTTGGCAGTCAGGAAGACAGGGGAAGAGAGCATTGGTAAAACATAAGTATCTACACAAGCACTCTTCCCAAGATGAGCTCTCGGATTTCGGCCCTGACCCTGCAGACAGAAATGGCCCATGTGAGGTACAATCCATATCGGACACAAGCTTTTAAGCTGTCTATCACCCACTGATATACTGTACTCAGCTTCGCTAAGGTATTTATAGGCCTGTACTTCCTCCTCTGGGATAAGTGATGCGTCAAAAATGTCTCTTTCTAGATCAGCGATCGCTGTCGCCAGAGGCTTGTGGTACGGACCAGGACCAAAACTTGCTGAGCGTGGCTCTCGATGGGGGTAGGAATCTAGTGCACTACGGAACATAATTTGAAATGCTCGTGCTGACCCTTGGGAACTATATGGAAGAACCAAGTACGGAATACCCCTATCCATGGTATGTGGCATTAATCCACACACCCAACAATTAGTAGTATTAACCACCAACTGATGCTGATGCAGGAGTTGAACGAAGGAATTGTTCTTAAATTCAGCACGTCTGATTTGTTCATGTTGGGGCAGAAGATGAAAGGAATGTGGAGAAACAGTGGAAGCGAAATTCAGATTATCGGAAGGAGGAGTAGGTGAAATGGAGGGCAATAGTAATTGAATCCCAAAATATACTCCACCCACCAGGAGCATTGAAACAGTTAGGAACAACATACAGATTTGAAATAGAAAACATTTTGTGCTAAACGCTATTGATCTTTGCGCCGACATTTTCTCTCTTTCCGACAACTTCGAGAAGTCCATCCTCTAAAAACCGTCCGTGACGTTCTTGACGCACTTCGTTCTGAGTAGCGATTGCCAATTCCCAGGAGTTCCCAGAAATCGACAAAAGAAACCGACCTAGTGTAGATAGCTGCTAAACAGAAGGAAGTACCCGCACGGCCCTACGGCCAACCCAGATGATAGGTGAAATTGAATTATTTTAATTCAATAATAGTCTCTTAGCTGCATGAAGAGAAAAGATAAACACAATATAAAATGTCCACAATGTTCATAGCAACTGTAAGTGGTGCTGTAAAATCACAAAGGGGAGTAAAAAATAGAACTCTTTTATTAGTCTTTATCGCGCGGTCGAAGGAAATATCGACTTTTCCCAGGTTGAGTCTACTCTTCAAACAATTGTTCTGATGATGAAACAGTATTCGAATGTTCAGGTAACGGTTCAGAGCTTGACTTCTCCAATGCTGATGACGAAGTCAAAGTTTCTGCTGATTTAACGTGATGGTCTGATTGCACTGGGTTGTTCTTCATTAACTGAGCATCACCAAATGGCACATATTGCAGCGGAACATCAGTCTGAGACGAAGAAATGCCCTTCTTCACCCATGTATCGACTGGTAGAGGAAGCGGTATCTTCTTGGTGTGGGTTGCATGAACCCAGTTCTTTCTCCCCTCCAGCCGGACTGCTGTCCTCGTTGCAAGTAGCACTTGATGGGGACCCACGAATCTCGGCTCTAGATTCCGTTTTCGGCCGAAATTCCTGGTAAGCACCCAATCACCGGGTTGGAGCCGGTGACCAGGACCCTCTGTCTGTGCCGGTAGTGCCTCAAAGACCTGTTGATGAATCAAACTCAATTTAGCAGTCAGATCATAAAGATAGTCAATCAACATTGGATATTCGATCCTATCAAACTCTTTAGGCCTCGGAACCCCCCAAACATTAGCAGGACGGCCGAACACAATTTCATATGGGCTAAGCCCTACTCGAGAGTGCACGGTCGCCCTTGTCGATAACAGAGCTAAGGGCAGAGCGTCAGGCCATGATAAACCAGTGGTTGCCTGAATTTTTGCAAGTTTTAGTTTCAGGGTACCGTTGTATCCTTCTACCAAACCCGCTGATTGTGGATGATTGGCACTGTGAAATTTCTGATTGATACCGAGACCACGACACACACTCTTCATCACACTTCCCACAAACTCACTTCCGTTGTCCGACCATACAACCCGAGGCATTCCATACCTAGTAAAATACTCTTTGAGCAGAACTTTTGCTGTGGATAGGGCAGTGTTATCCTTAAGAGGGTAAGCTTCAATCCATCTGGAGAATGCACAAACCACAACTAAGACATATTTCAAATTATTGCATTTCTCCATGTGGATGAAGTCTAACTGAATAACCTCAAATGGATACGTAGGGGGAGCAAAATGACCAGGTGGAGTGGGAGTGCCCTTACCAGGGTTATACATCAGACACACCATACAATTCTTGACCACTCTCTCCGCACACTTACTAATTCCATCATTCTTCCATACAGGAGACAACAACTTACATATGCCTTTCGAGCTAATATGTTCTGTGCCATGAGCCATCGTAACAACAGCAAGTACATACGCATCCGGTAACATCCATCTCTGTTTTTCTGACAAATCAACCCAACATCCAGTCTCGTCTAACTTCCTTGTGCTTTCTTTCCATCGAGTCTTTTCCATTTCAGTAGCCTCATTCTGTATCTCCTTCACACTCTCAATTGTGTCCTCACGAACACTAGATTCTGCCGGCCATCTCACTGGACTTGCAACATACATTCGGTTTGTCAAATCTCTAGCAGTCTTCTTGGCAGTCTCATCCGCAAACGCATTGCCACGGCCAACATCATCCGTCACTTTCCGATGCGCACTACATTTAACTATTGCCACTTCTGTTGGCAACGTAAGTGCTTCCAAAAGATCATTCACAAGTTGTCCATGCTGAATCTTCGTGCCATGTGACGTAAAGAATCCACGTTCTCTCCACAAACGCCCAAAACTATGCGCCACACCAAATGCATACTGGCTGTCGGTAAACACATTCACCCGTTTTCCCCTAGACAGCACACACGCTCTTGTCAATGCAATTAACTCGGCCGCTTGGGCCGAATTCTTACTCAATCTCGCAGTTTCCACAACCGTACTCAACGTCACCACAGCATACGCAGTCGTTACGTCACCATTCGGCAACTTAAAACACGAACCATCCACATACAAAGTACCATCGGGATCTACCAACGGAGTGTTTTTCAGGTCGATACGACCCTTTGTCTCCTCCTCGGTTCTTAAATAACAGTCATGCGGTGCTACATCATCTGATTCCATGCCAATCGGCAACAACGTTGCTGGATTCAACACGTTACAGCGTCTTATCCGTATATGACTTGCCAAGAGCGTCAGCTCGTAGCCAGACAACCTTGCACTTGTCAAGTGCTGAGTTTTTGTCCGGTTCAAGAGAGTATCGACTGCGTGTGGAACCATTACCGTAAGCATGTTATTCATGACCAAACCAGCAGACTGTCGAATGGATATCGCAGCTGCCGCTGTCGCTCTCAAACAACTCGGCAATGCTCTAGCCACTGGGTCTAAGGTCGAGGAAAAATATGCACATGGTCGTTGCTTATCGCCAAAGTGTTGCGTCAAAACACTCAACGCGCAACCATCCCTTTCGTGAACGTATAGTGTAAACGGCTTACTATAGTCAGGAGTCCCTAACACAGGAGCCGAACACAACGCATCACGTAATTCAGAAAACCCTTTCTGACACTCTTCAGTCCAAGGCAAAGGAGTCGGGACATCCTTGCACGTGAGAGCTAACAATGGTTTCGCCAATAATGAAAAATTTGGGATCCATTGTCTGCAGTATGACGTAATACCTAAAAAGGCACGTACATCTCTCTGAGTTCTTGGCACAGTCATTCGAGCAATCGCTGCAATTCTCTCTGGGGTCAACCTTCTCCCTTCTTTTGACAATAAGTGACCTAAGTAGGTTACTTCTTGACAACAATATTGCAGCTTAGAAGGTGACACCTTATGATGTAAGTCACACAAATGGTGTAACAACGAAACGGTAGCAGTTCTGCAGATAATCTCAGTATCTGCAGCTACTAATAGGTCATCAACATACTGAATCAAAGCCGCACCTGCCGGTAACACAAAGGCATCAAGCTGACTTTTAAGTGCTTGACTGTAGATTGACGGACTCTCACAGTAGCCCTGTGGAGCGCGTTTTAGCCTAAAACTGCGACCACCTAATGTGAATCCGAATAGATCTCTGCTTTCCTCAGCGATTGGGATTCTAAAGAAGGCATTCTTTAGATCGATCACCGTGAACCAGGAGGCAGAGGCTGGAATCAGGGTCAACAAAGCCGTGATATCAGGTACCACGGGAAACTGTGGAATCACAATTTTATTCACTTCTCTTAGATCCATTATGAAGCGATACACAGGAGGTTTAGATGGATCAGTTCGTTTTAAAATGGGTAGCACAGGACTGTTACACACATTTCCCCGAGTCTCTTCAATGACATCCTTTTGGATCAAGTCGTGAACAATCGCCAATAGCGCTCGCTCACCATCAAGAGAGATACGATATTGAGGTATACGTGGCAATCGTACATTCGGTTTTAATTGGATCACATAAGGAGGGATGTCCAATAGGCCCACATCATTGGGACCTGTGGCCCATAGAGACGCAGGAAGGGAGCTCAATTCTGGTGGGAATTTATCAATCGATAAGTACATAGGAGAAATTACTCTCCGACCCAATGTAAGCTCCACTCCCTCAGGAGAGCAATACAAAGTCGCATATAACCGTTTTAACAAATCCAGACCCAAGGGATTCTCACCACAACCAGTGGATAGAATCAATGGAGCCTCCAGCTCATGAGGACCAATAATAAGGGGCAAAGGGCTGGAGACAGGATTGCTAACCGGGGCGCCAGAGAATCCAATGGAAACATTTGTTAAGCTGGACAAAGGTGCGCCAGGGAGTTTTGAATGCATGATGGAACTTTTCATTGCACCAGTGTCTAACAGAAAAGGCTCAACGACGCCAGATGTGGCAACTGCAACGTAAGGCCCTCTCTGATCAACCGGAACTGACACTACTCCCTCTCTTTGTCGATGGCTGTCCTAGTAACGGTCGTCTGACACAATCTCATGTTCCGTGTAATAATCGTCCACATGGTACTGTGCCGATCTATCGGACTTCATATTGCGCTGATCAAAACAATTATTTGCGTCCGATGAATTAAGAGGGCGCTCGTTCTGACTTTGGGCGTTACCACGGCCTCTACCTCGAAAAGACTGTTGGGGGCCACCACGACCCCCTCTAGTCGACACACCAGTAAGGCGATCACGTAGAGCAGGACAATCATACTTGATATGGCCCTCCCGCCTACAATATGCGCACTGATTATACCCAAGTGAAGATCTATAGTCAAAGTTGTCAGAGCGTGGCTGCATCCTATTGGGCTGTGTTCGTGGTCGATACTGCTGTTGCGAATCATTTTGGTTTGATCGCGGAGGATACGCTTTCTGCAACAAAACCTTTGTTTTGAGCTCCTTCGTTTTCTTATCTGCACGATCACTGTCTTCCTTTTCCCTATTCTCATAGTATTGAGCCGTCGCTAATATCTGTGCGGTAGTTGAAACAGCCCATGCACTTTCTGAATTCTTCAATTTGTTGCATATCTCAGGCAACAAATTCGACACGAATTTGTCGACAAATAACCGCTGACCTCCTTCGGAGCCCATGTCCTGACCGCTGTGGTCGACAAACGCTTCCTCAAACCTTGTAAAGAAATCCGAGACACTCTCGTCTTTCTTTTGCTTACAAGCTGATAATTTATCCCAGTTCACCCTCATCGCTGGCATGAGAGTTTTCATAAGTGTAATGATTTTCTGAGGTAAATCTAAAATCAACTGCTCAGGCTTAGCCCCACCAACTTGTAATGCATCAGCCGCTATTAGTGCTGCCCAATCACCACCTAACTCATTTGCGTGATTTGCTTGGCGAATTTTCGCCCAAACTGGTTGTGGTACAACATTGCCAAACAACATGTCGATATCGGCAAGGTTCATAACAGAGGCTTCCACCAATTGGGATAGTTCCTTATAATAACCAGCCGGATTCTTACGTGGATCAGGCAAAGATTGCTTTACTTGCAACACTTCTGATCGTTTCCACGGGAGGTGTATCCACACTCTTCGAAAGTGCGGTAAGACCGGAGGGTGAGCACCAGGATCACCAGGCACCCAAAGTGGCGGAACCTCTCTCATAGGATACTGACCAGGAGCCGCTTTCCAATTCTCAGAGTCATCATCAAACGATACTTGAGAAGGCACGGTCGACCTATGAGCTAACAATCGCTCTAAGGCACGTCGTACATCTCCACCTACAATCATACCATTCGAAAATTGACTCTGAAGCTCAGTTATATCGGGCGGTAAATTATCTACATCATTATGAAACCATTCTTCCCTCAGAAAGTTACACATTTCTTCAAACACGAATCTCTGCGTAGGCTCATTAAACTGAGAGAACGTGTCGAAAACCATGCGTGGAGTGTAGTTAGCAGGGTGTCTTACCCATCTATGTGCCATAGTCACTAACGTCTCTTTTTCCCTTCCACTAGGGATCTGACTCCGTCTCTGGGGAGTTTCGGAAAGATCAGACGGAAATAACTGACCAGTAAGCGGTGAATAAAGGGTAGCAACAGCATTAGGGATTCGATTACGAGCAGAAGGAGAAGAAGAAAGAAGAACAGGAGCGACAATATTAGAAGTGAAGGTAGGCATAGTCGGACCAGGCAAGGTAGTCGGAGGAGCAGTGATAAGAGGCTGAGGAGGTAAAGGCACGGGAGCTGTAGGAGGGACGGATACAGGACCGGCAGCAGTCTGGCCAGTAACCGCCGGAACAACAGGAGGGACTACTGGAGGAACTACAGGAGGAACAACAGGAGCCGTAGCACCCTGTGCATATGGAAGTGGCGAGTTCATGAAATACGTTAACAGGGGATCCTCCTTAGGATCCTCCTCTTTCTTATCAGAACTGGCTGGTAAAGCCGGATAACATTTGTCTATCCTCATGTGGTGTAATCTAGTAGAAACTTCAATTTCTGATTCTTCTCTATCCCGCTGACATTGTTGTACAAGTTGCATTATCGGAGCCATACCATCTTTTTTATTCTTTTTGGACTGTTTGATTTCTTTCTGCTTGGCCTCTTTACGCCACAACCGGAAGGAATCAAACATAGCTGGCCTAGCTTTCTTTGTAAACAATTTAGCTTCAAGATTATCTAAGATCGTGAGATCAAAACTTCCATGTGGTGGCCAACTAAGGACACCATCCTTTTTCGTGTAACGGACCCAGTATTTATTATATATAATAGGGCCCACACCGTGTCGACTATAGAGCTCATATATCGGAGTTCCAACTGGAGGTATCGGACACGAGTCCTCCAACCGGGAATCCATTGCGCAACATTTGAAGAAACCAAGAAAACCACTATGGCTAGGCATCGTGCACACTAACCTAGTATCAAACTTCAAGGGTTACCGAAGTGCTAAATCTTCGTGAAACACAAAACCCTCGGTTTTTGGCAATTGCAACTGTCAAATAACCACTAAGAACCACAACTAAGAACCACAAATGCAATGGAACCATGCATACAACAAAGCTTCAATAAGCTCAACAACAACTAAGGACACTGGGAGCGACCCACCAAAAAAATACTTAACTGAGAGCACAATGGCGTCACCAGGAAAGCCCGTCTATCGTCTCGCTTGTACGAAAGGTCTACGCCGGGCACCGAAACAGGTCGACAGTCAGGGCATCGGTCGGTCGCAGCCGTCAGAAGGCGGGAATCTTCGCGGGAAAAATCTTCGGACCACTTATTTCGACAACAGGATCGATGAAGCGGGGTGCACCTTTTCCTCGGAGATTTCACACGGAGTTCCTCACGATCGTCAGGCTTTGGACCGGTACCGCTGATGTCGCCCCACGTTGGGCGCCAAACTGAAGGACTGGACTTTTAACAGAACCAGCGGTGCCAGGGAACAACACCTATAACCTTCATGGGATACCTGTTCGGCGCACAAGTGACAGAGACACGGGACACTTCCTTCGGCGTCAAAGATCAGAGTTTATTACTGCAGGGAGGCAAAAGTCACAAGAAGTACAACTAATTATAAGTTCTGAGAGTCTGCTTCAAATTGCATATGTGGGTCGCTCCTTTTATACTAGTTTTCGACATAGACTAACATTACGAACAAAAGGTTACAACACAGTTCCCACAGTAAACTTCAAAGGCTTCGTTCATGGCGTCGGAAACCCAGAACACACTGATAATAACGTTTGCCGGTTCCCAACTGTAAATGCACATCTTCCCACCATTAGGCGCATTCCACTCTAGTTGTAAAAGGATGAGGGTAGAGACAAGAACAGCTGCAAGGAAGTCAGACAACAGTAGAGGAGAGAGTGTGAGGGTAATATCGGAAGGCATAATTACAGGATCAAAGGATTCAAGCCGAGCGCATGCAAGGCTGAAACAATAGGCCTCCGTGGGAAGATTACCCTCAAGCGGAGCCACCTGCCTTCGCAGTGTCGTTCCCCCGGTCATAGGAGCTGCATGAAAGGAACCTGCATCTTCCGTAAGGCTTGGGACCTAAAGGGTCACGAGGCGGACATTTTCCTGCTCGCTGTCTACGTGAGGGCAAGCAAAAGAAATGGGTGCCGTATCTAAAATGGAACCCAAAGGTTCAGATGAAGAAACACGTAAATAAGGCGAACCCCGCCAAGTAGTGTAGCGAAAACACGTACACTTACTGAACTCGTCATTTACGGTTCATAGATACCTTACTTGCCCATATTGGTTCATGCTCGAAACACCGTAATGATTCTCACGGAACCTCAGATCGGGGTGTGGGCTTAGGAGGGCAGATAGAGGCTGTCTCCCCGAGCTGTGGCCTGTAAGGCTGACAGGAGGGCTGTAACTATCCCACATTCAGCAGATAAGGGGACGGCTTCAAAAAACAAACCAAGGCACTGCTCGAAATAGATCTCGGCGGAAACCAGAGAGCCGGGAGCAGCTGGACCGGCACAGCACCAGCAGCCACAGTCTAAAAAACTGTATTCAACTGCGACTGCAACCACTCCACGCAGTCTGAGGCCACAAAACAGCCCACAGCTAGATTCTGCAACAATGCCTTCAGAGTGAGACCGCTACACTGACAAAAGATTGACGGACAGCATAGAGAAGGAACCAAACCACCATCTGCGCCCACAGAACAGCGACAGTATTAGAACCCCATGAGTGATGTGCATGCGCAGTAAGCATGAAAAAAAACAACGATCTCAGAGGGATGGTGGGGGCATTACAGCCACCATGCTTCTGCTTCCGGGTAAGGAGCCGTGTGAATCACGACTTAAACAAAAGACTAAAGGGACAGGTCAGGCAAAATGGAGTGCACACCCACTCAGCCAATCAGGGAGAAGACAAGCATTTACAAATGCAATAGGACTCATATTTAGCGAGCACTCTTGCATTGTAAACAAAACTGCAATCGTGCAAGAAGGCAGGAACGGCTGTGGGTGGGGGGATTGTGGTGAGCAGAGAAGTAACAGACTGCGGGAGGGAATGGGGGAGGCAGGGGAACACAACTGTTTTAAAAGTAATGGAGCCGATAGCCATGGAGGGACAAAAATGACATCATGGCTGTCAGGAGGCGGGACTAACTTGCTGAACACCAATCAGAATGCAGCCTTTACGGATTCAGCCAATTACAAAAATAGCCGTAAAGTGGGCAGAGCTTCCCCCACTATACTGTATACAGCATCTCTCGACAAGACAGCGCATGCGCTGCCTAGTTTGAGACCTAAAAAGGTGTCTATGAATGTTGCGATCAGCCTATTTTTTGCATAGTTTCTTCAAATTTGGGGATTCAGAAAAGTTCTCGGGAGTAGTCATGGATAGCTACACTAGTTTTCCAGGCATACTTTATCTCAGGGCGTCTCAGCCCAGGCATCGCCAATAAGGGCGGAGAGGACAAGGGTAGTTGGCTATTTGGGCCTAAGGCCAGAGATGCTACACTTTCCGCCATTCGCCAGCAACCACCTAAACACATCCACAAACATAAAAACACACTCTCAGCAAATTCTCTCTACTCATTAACTACAAATAAACCCTATCCACATTTCAATGTCTCAACAACCTCTACAAAACTCCTTTAACCACACCCATAAACCCTTCGACTCCAACTTCCACACAATGACACAAATAAACCAACACAACTCTCATTCAAACGTCTCTTATCCATTGCATTGGGCCCACATGCTCCACCAACCCCCCTAACTCGTACACCTTCAACCCTAAACAGACGCAAACACAATAAACACCATGCCACTCTTCACAACTATACATCTCCAGGTCTATTACACAGCAAGGCTACTCTACAAAAACAACACAGCTCACAAACTCACTCTCAACCACCATCTACACACACAGACCCATCAAAATGCCTATTAAACTCCACTTTGAATACCCAGAAGCACAACTAACATCTCTCACAGATCTAGACACAATGAATTCAGTTAAAAAACTAAACGAGTGGCCACAGAAAACTTTTGGCATCCTAATACCACTCGGAACAACAATACAGGACAAAGGAAAACAGGCACCTTAGAGAATTACCGGGCTAAATAGATACAACTGCAAATTAGAACGCTGCAATACACATGGCTCAAAGCAAATGGCAATCAAGAAAAACCACATACCAAAACTTAACAGATTATACAGGTCCACATTCAAAAAAGCTTTAAAAATGCAAAATGTGCAAATTAAGAATTATATAAAATTCTTAATGAATTTATTAAGCCTAAATGCTCATAAGGAACGTATCCCATTACTCAAGAATTCACAAACAAACTGGCAAATTATTGCACAACCAAGGCAGACACTTGGACTCCTATTTAAAACAACAGAAAACCACTAACACCAACCCATTCTCCCCAAAAACGTCCTAGAGTAAGCAATCACAGCCTCTGCATTCCTTCAAACAAATATCACAAAGTGAATTTATGGATCTGGTCAAAGCAAGCAGGCCAGCCGGCCACCCTTACGACCAATGTCCACCGCAAATATTCAAAGGCATTCTTTTAACTACCTCGGCTGCCATGCCAGTAAGAAGAATCATCAATAATTCTTTAACAACGGGAATCTTTTCTGAAAACCTAAAAAAAGCATACATACGCCCATTATTAAAGAAAAAAACTGGACCTACATCCCACATGACCCTGACAACTACAGACCGATTACAAATGGGCCTTTCCTGGCCAAACTGATAGAAAGAGCAGCATTCAACCAGATGTCACCATTCATTGAAAAGAACTCTATACTTTCAAACTAGCAAACAAGATTCCGCCAAGCAGGAAGCACAGAATCTGCCCTCATCGCCAACTGGGATGACCTTGGAAACGCAGTAGACAGGAACGGGGTTGCTGCACCACTTCTCATGGACCTCTCTGCTGCCTTTGACATAGTTGACAATGACACTCTAAAACAAAGACTCTATGAAACCGGAATAGAGGCAACTGATCTCGACTGGATCACATCCTACCTTCAAAACAGGACAAATGTCATATATTCCCCACCTTTCTCATCCAAACCGAACTTCACAAACGGATGTGTCCCTCAAGGCTCTATCATCTTCCTCATGCTTTTTAAAATCTAAATCAAGTCATTACCAGCAATGATCAATGAATTTCAGTTCACATGCTATAACTATGCAGATGACACACATATGCTCCTTTCATCGGAAAGTCCCAAAGACATTGAAAACTCAAAAATCTTCAGTTGCCTCAAAGCCATTGATCAGTGGATGGCATGGAGCCATCTCAAATTAAATGCTTTCAAAACCAAAATACTCACATGTGGCGATTGGAAAAATTATGACCCACTCTGCGCCTGGCCTGACAATCTGGGGACACCTTCTAAAGTATCTAAGGAAGTAAGAAACCTTGGAATTACCATGCACTCCAAGCTATCAATGAATGCCCTAGTAGTCAAATTAGTAAGATCAAGCTTCATTACTATGAAAACTTTGCGACACATCTTCCCCCACCTGGATTTCCACACAAAACCTCCACCTGGATTTCCACACATGGTCTACGCCACTAACTCTCTTGTACTGTCTAAACTTGACTACGCCAGTAGCCTCTACCACGGATCATCTTTAGCGACTTTGAAAGGACTTCAATGGATTCAGAACTCTGCTGCCAGACTATTCTTATATTTAAAGCCACAAGCTCACATTTCCCCTGCCGAGAGGGCCCTACATTAGTTATTGGTTACCAGAAGATCCACTTTGAAGCTGCTTTGTATCACCCACAAAGCAATACATGGAACAGAACAGCTTTTCATCAAGAATAAAATGACCAAATACATTTGACAAAGGAACCTCTGCTCCAGATTGGCACCTCCCCTCAAAAGCCCACCATACAAGAAAAAACCCAGCGATAACACATCTCTCTCTGTTCAAGCAGCCAAACTATGGAATTTATTGCCCATAAACATAAGATCCACAGAAAACTATCCTATCTTCAGAAGACTACTCAAGAGTTGGCTCTTTCTGTCATAACAACCATACTCAAACACAAATCTACATCATACCCCTATGTATTTAAACATTTAATTTGATTATATGTATGTATCTAGATATGGGTATTTCTTGCTATAGATATGTATAATGTGTTTTGTTTTAATTTCTAGATATACTTTAGGCCTACTTAACAAATGTTAATTTTAAATATAATATGTTATTCTATGCTTAACTTGTATATAGGTCACTGCATAGTTTTCATATAGGTTATTTGATTAGATGCTTATGGTTCTCCCTTTTATTTATCTTTTACAACATATAAATATTATCATAATTAGTTTATCTACAATTACTTTACTATTGAAACATTTCAAAACTAATTTAAAGGAAAATTGTTAAAAAATATACAAATTTGTTAAAGTACGGCAACACTTGAATGCCTGAGTTTATTAAATACAACTTAAATCTTGATATATTATCTCACTTATACATGTATACCCTCTATGTACATATATATTTTTAGGTCGAGCATTTAGTATATATAATTTAGTATATACTTATATGTGTATGTACTTTGTGGACTCTGGTGATCAGCCCTAGGACTGGTCTGCTTCCGCTTAGGGACGTTTTTCTGTTCAGCTGCCTCTCTTTAACTTTTTGATAGAAAACGACCAGCAGAGGTCAGTAAAATGCTACAATAACTTCAGCATTCTCTAGAATGCGCTGATAGAGGTGGTGGATTAAGTCAGGATAGTACTGGATTCAGGGGCATCAGCTATGCTGGTGCTCCTCGATCTTTCAGCCGCTTTTGATACGGTGGACCATTCCATACTGGTCCAGCGCCTCTCGGACATGGGGATAGAGGGCACTTTCCTGGATTGACTAAAGTTTTTCCTCCATAAACGCACACAGAGGGTGGCGCTTCAACCGTATCAGTCCAATCGCAAGCACTTATGGTGTCGGGTTCCGCAGGGGTTGGCCTTGAGCCCACTGCTTTTTAACATTTATTTGGTCCCTCTGTTCTCGCTGATTGCCAACTGGGGGGGGGAAGGCGATCTTCTACGCTGACGATACCCAGTTGGTATTTCCTTTTGACGACCTGTTGAGTTGTGGTAAATAAATAAATAATACCTCTCTTTTTGACTAGACATATATCATAACAGATAGCTCAATAAATAAGAGTCAAGATTCGAGGTAGTAGGAGTTTTGCAGGTTTATTACAGCATAAGGACAGGAACAGGACAACCTGCATAGGAATAGGATGACAGGGCCCAGCAGCTGCTGGGGCTGGATCTGGGATGAGCGCGCTGACTTTTAATAACAATACATGAGTATATATACATAACGCAAACACATAGCATTACATTGCAGTGGGCGTAGCAGTGGGTGTGACGCGTAGCAGTCGCGAAAGATAAGGGCGAAAGTAGGTGTAACTGGGTGTAACAGGGCGTATACATAGACATGTGATGCAAACGTAACAGAATATGTCATGAATGGGGCGGAAACCATGGAGGGGGCTACCTGAGGAGCCGGGACCTCTAACCTGATGGTGCGCGCAAACTAGCAATGACGTATCACTAGGAGAAGCTGGGGGCTATGAACTCTGTGCTAGGAGCAGAGACTGAAGTCTGGAGAGTCAGGGCGACATGTACCTAAACAGTATCTAGTATCTGATGTTTAGAGAACATGTTGATATAAACTAGAAGTCAAGAGGGGAAAGGCTAACAGGCTCTAAGACTGGAGCATGCATTATTCTACATGTAGTGCGTGATGAAGAATATTAAATGACCATTAAATACAGTATTTCTCTAACATGGAGCCCTGAAGGCTAGACAATGACGGAAACTATTGATGCGATTCAGTAGTTTTAGGAATGCAGGGAAGGAGGGCTGAACTGATAACTGGAATCATAACATAGTCTTGGCAGACTCAGAGGCAGAGCCAGGCTGCACCGGGCACTGAGAGGCAGCAAGTAAGTGAAGGGTCGAGGATACAGGTGGGGGCTGCATCGCTCCTCAGCGAGGGCTTCAGGAGACAGGAGCTGAATCTGGTGTCCGGGCCCTTTTGAGGCCTAGAAACGGGGACTTTCAATGAAATAACGTGCATACTGAGAAACGTGGCAACATAACTTTACATAGGCCTGATACTCGTATTATTAACGAGAACTGAAAACTGACATACTAGAGGTGGACACAACTGTATTTGCGTATTTGCGTCTTTAATCAAACATGGGGAATAACATATGCATATTAATCATGCACACATAACATATGATGGATGACACGTAGGGACACAGAACATGGCAAAATTTACTTTTCCACATTCCCTCCTTGTCACTACGTTTCCATCAGGAAACATCAATATTCATGATACCATCTATCATTTCATACAGTATCATTTGCTCATCTCGAATTCTCTTAGAACGGGATTTAGAACGGGACTTGGGACTAGGAGTTATACTAGGAATACAGGATGTAGCACACATGCCGCAAATCGCAGGGCCACATTGTATACAGAGGCAGCAGCTGAATATGATCGCTACTGCAATACCTAGAAAGGACAATATTTTCCATCCCCATGCGGAAATTATATTCCAGAACCAACCGGACCATGTCCAGGTGCCTGGATCTTGATGTAACAGATGGGCAATTTTATGGAGTCTGGTTATAGCTGAATAAACAGACGGCGCGTTATTTGGAATGAAAATGCAGCAACTAGATCCGATGACTCTACAAGCCCCGCCCCTATCGGCCAGTATGACGTCAAGGACGAGACGATTCTGTAAAACGACAAATCTCATAGCAGATCGCTCTTCGGTTAAGTTACCTAGAGCAGAGGCAGTCTCATTTACTACAGCTTCAAGGGTTCTGGTTAATCTACGGATTAACTTACTATTCTGGACAGGGCCTATAAAGAAGAAGAAACCTTTATTGAAATCGGTATATTGTTCTAGAGTAGTTTCAGTATAATCGACAATTGGGGACTCGATCTCCCTTCTATGTCTAATGTGTACTAGATGTGTGTTTCTATGATAATCAGATGGGGCTAAAAAAACGGGTGGCAGTAGGAAGGCAATGTAACAGGTTCCCTCCCAATCGAGGGGCAGACGAACATATGCAGTTTGACCACAAATAAAATAAGAATGACGTGAAGCTTTGAAAATAGATTTCCCACTGTCACTATACTTGACAATAGTAGTACAATCACTATGTCCTACATGTACGGAACCATTATTTCGGACACATAATTCGCCTTTGACTGGTAGTACTGAAATAGCGGGTAAGTCTGGAGTAGTATCAGACTGAACATTCAGGACCATAAAATTCGACGAATAGTTACCTAAATTATACACTTCATTTTCTAGATCTAACCCTGTTCTGTGAGGGAGACCTTGCTTGTCTGGGAAACATGTACTGTTAAGAAAAGACATATCTGTTGAGGATGACGTTAACGTGGACCATGCTCCACACGAACCATTATGTGAGAATGGATAAGGAAAAAGTGGCAGAACTCCCTTCGGTGTCTGGAAAGGGGGGAGTCGACCACACACCCAACAATTAGTGGCATTGCTGGTCTGGTGTGAGTAATGTAACATGCGGATAAAGGAATTATTACGCATAGCGAGGCGGTAAGAGAGTTCATGAGGAGGCAGATCACTAAACGTGTGCTCTGCTGTAACATTGGAAGACTTATTTACATGTGAAACTGAGAAACACAGGTAAAATGCATAACTGGTGCAGGAAATCATAATGCTGAGAAATAATATGAAACTTAGAAAAACGATACATTGGATTGAGTTTTGACTGACTCTCTCACTATGGGGGTCTATTTTATACATGTCAGAAACAGTCTAACCGTTTCACCTAGGGGAGGACTTAGACAATCAAACTGGCTGACTTAATTTACTAGACCGTAGTTTCTGTTTATACTCCTGCGGCGGAGTTTTCTCTAACAGGGGAGGGGTTGTAGCAATGTCTTTTGCGGGACAGTCCTTGAGAACAATATTTTGGCAATCCTTCAAATCCTGGGAAATGTTCTTTAAGACGGGTTTCAGTCCATTAAAAAGTTTAATATGAGAAAGGTGCACCCAGCCTTTGCGTCCTTCCAACTTCACGGCTGTACGGGTGGTGAGGAGGACCTGTCGGGGCTCTTTCCATCGAGGCTCCAGCGGACTTGATCTGTCAAAGTTGCGGACCATCACCATGGATCCTGGAACGATTTCATGTGGTGCCACCTCGGTATTGTCTGGAAATGCGGCGGCAACCTGTGAACGACATGAGTTGAGGGCAGACATCAAGGAAGCTAGGTAATCTGTCAGCATATTACTTGAAACATCGGTAATACTTCGGGGTCTAGGAGTACCCCACATATTAGGGGGGCGGCCGAATACGACCTCGTACGGGGACAGACCTGATCTGGAATGTGCGACCATGCGCATATAAAATAAAGCGACTGGTAGAGCTACTAGCCAGTCCACACCTTTCTCTTTACACACTTTGGCAATTCGGATTTTCAGGGTCTGATTATGTCTCTCAACGAGACCGGCTGCTTCAGGATGGCGTACACAATGGAACTTCCACTGGTACCCTAACAAAAGGGAAACGTGCTTCATTAACTCTGAGGAGAATGGCTGGCCGTTGTCAGAATATACGACTCTAGGGAGTCCATAACGAGGGAAGAACTCACGAACCAACTGCTTGGCAGTGGTCGCGGCTGTGTAATCTGGGACTGGATATGCTTCTGTCCACCTGGACAAAGCGCATACAACTACAAGGACATACTTGAAACCTCGACATCGCTCCATCTGAATATAATCCATCTGGAGGACTTCAAAAGGGTGGTCAGGAGGCTGGAATCCACCTTGTTCCACCGGGACACTTTTACCTGGATTGAACTGACAACATATCATACAGGTACGGACTTTCTGCTTGGCTGCAGCTCGTAAATGCTTGTTGAACCAAATGTTCTGGATACTGTCTAACATAGCTTTTTCTCCTAAATGTGCTGGACTATGTGCGGTATTAATAATGACTTGAACCATAGAGTCGGGGAGAAACCATGTGGCTCTACCCTTTGTTAACCATCCTTGATCTGTCTGGACCCCTCCTTGTTCGTACCATTTCTTGATTTCATCGGGAGTAGCATGTAACTGGATATCTATGACATCTTGAGTAGGGTCCTTAACTGTCATACATGTAGTCGGATCTGGAGTATGTGTCATGTTAACTGGAATGTCTGGAGTCTGAGCTGTAAGCTTGGCTGTGCGATCTGCTAGATCGTTACCCTGGGAAATAATGTCAGTAACTTTCGTGTGTGCCTTGCACTTCATGATAGCAATGGATGTCGGTAAATGTATTGCATCTAACAGAGCTTGAATAAGGAGACCATGCTGAATCTTGGTTCCATGAGAAGTCATGAAACCTCTCTCCTGCCAGAGCACTCCAAAGTCGTGTACGACTCCAAATGCGTAGCGTGAGTCTGTGTAAACATTAACTTTCAGGTTCTTGGCGTGTATACAGGCTTGTGTCAGAGCAACTAGCTCTGCTGCTTGAGCGGACAGAGTGTCAATGCGGTGTGTCTCAATAACTTCAGTGTCAGTAGTCACTGCATATGCGGCGACTAGTTCTCCTGTACTTGTTCTCATACATGAACCATCCACATAAAGTGTCAGGTCGGGATCTGGTAACGGAGTATCTGTCAGATCTTGTCTCGGCTTTGTCGTAATGTTAACTACTTCCACACAGTCATGTGTGGCAGAATTTGAATTAGCTGATGGTAACAGTGTAGCAGGGTTCAGGACGTTGCAGCGTCTGATTTCTATGTGTGGCTGGAACAGTGTCAATTCATAACCTGTTAGACGTGCAATTGTCAAGTGCTGAGTTTGTGTTCGGTTCAGAAGAACTTCCACTGAGTGTGGAACTTGTACTGTCAGGGAGTGTCCTAAAACTATGGAATCACTTTGCCTAATAGCTAGTGCTGTGGCTGCAACTGACTTGAGGCACGCAGGCAGCGCCTGGGCGACTGGATCTAATGTGCTCGAAAAATAAGCACATGGCTTGTATTGTCCTGCTTGATCTTGTGTGAGAACAGATAATGCTGTACCTTCACGTTCAGTGACAAAAAGTGTAAAAGGCTTACTGTAGTTCGGTGTCGCTAGAACTGGAGCTTGGCATAGGGCTTTCTTTAACTCATTGAAACTAAGGGTATGTTCAGATGTCCAAGGGAGGACAGTCGGTGCGGCTGCCTCCTGTGTCGTTAACTGTATCAATGGCTTGGCTAGAAATGCATACTGAGGAATCCATTGTCTACAATAAGAAGTGAGGCCGATAAAGGCACGTACCTCCTTCTGGGTCTTGGGCTGAGGAAGACTCGCTATTAACTGGATACGGTCTGGTGTCAACTGCCTACCCCTCTTGGACAGTAAGTGTCCTAAGTATACCACTTGCTGGACACAGAATTGAAGCTTCGAAGGGGACACCTTGTGCCCCATCTCGGCCAGGAAATACAGAACCGTTAGTGACGCTCGCTCGCAATCACGTTCAGAACGGGCTGTGATCAGTAGATCATCGACATACTGGAGCAGGGCAGTGTCAGTTGGCATGTGAACATTATCAAGTTGTCTCTTAAGTGCTTGACTGTAAATACTAGGACTTTCTGTGAAACCTTGAGGAGCGCGTGTGAACATATAGCTCCTTCCATTTAAACAAAATCCGAAAAGGAACTGGCTGTCTGGATGAATAGGAACACTGAAAAATGCATTCTTGAGGTCGATTACTGTAAAGAACATGGCTTCGGAATCAATGGCTGTCAATAGGGAAGAGATATCTGGGACAACTGGGTACTGAGGAATAATACATTTATTAAGTTCTCGTAGGTCGATCACTAATCGATATACTGGGGGTGCATTTGGATCAGTACGTTTCATGACTGGAATGATCGGAGAATTGCATACGTTGGAGTCAGTTTCTACAACTACTCCTTGAGCGATGAGCTCGTCAATAATTTTGGATAAGGCTGTTACAGCCTCAGGTGGCAATCTGTACTGTCTGATTCGTGGTAACACTACACCTGGTTTGAGAGTCACACGATGGGGTGTGATTTGCATGTACCCTACATCAGTTGGACCTTGCGCCCATAAATGCTGCGGAACATTAGACAGTCTTGGATCAAAATCACGTAAAACATGGTGACCCTTAAAGTCACGTAGGAACAGACGTATTCCCTCTGGGGAACAACATATAACTGCACCTAACTCTTTCAGTGTTTTAATGCCTAATAGATTTTCTGGACATGACTTAGTAAGTAACAGATCAGTAGTGCGGGACAATGGACCTACTTCTAGAGTAACTGGCTTTGAAATCTCATTTACGATAGGTTTTCCTGAAAATCCAAGGGAAACATTTCTTGAGCCTGAGAGCAGAGCCCCTGGAACTTCGGCGTGACTAATTGTGGTCCTACTTGCCCCTGTATCAATCAAAAACTTTCTGTCTTTCCCTAATACTTGACTGTGAACATAGGGACCTTCTTGATCTACAGGTATCTCGATGAGAGGCAAGCCTACCTCCCTCTCTAGGCTGTTTCATGAATACTGCTGATACTCTGGATACTCGGACTGTGCATACTGGTACATCTGCTGTGTAACGTGCTGTGTTGCAGCAATAGGCTGCGGTACTGTAACTGTCTGTTGTGCATTCTGTGGCTGAGGAGTCTGTGAAACTTGCTCTTGTCTAGGCGGACGTGGTCTTTCTTTTGTTTTACCGGTAGCTATGTTGTGTTTCAGAACTGCACACTCGTTTATAAAATGACCTGGCTGTTTACAATAGTTGCAGTTCCCTTTAACGGGAGCCGCAGGATGATTGACTTGATTCGGACCCCTCTTCTGACTGTCTTGAGGAACGGATTGTGCAACTAGTACTTTCATTTTCGTGTCTTTCATACGTTTTCTCTCGTGTTCTTGCTCTTCCCTGATTCTATTCTGGTGGTACTGGAGCATCTGGAGCATTTGGGACGGAGTATTAGCTTGCCAGGTACTTTCGACTTTCAAAACTCGATTTTTAATTTGTGGACTTGAATTCTCGACTAATTTAGTAACAAAGAGATGAGGGTATGACTCGCTACTTGTCTTGAGACCACTATTGATGCTAAAGCATTTTTCAAACCTAGAATAAAAATCACTGATATCTTCGTCTTGCTTCTGTTTACAGGCTGAGATTGCATCCCAGTCTTCTTTTTTCGTTGTTAATAATCTGGGTAAAACTTGAATCAATAATTCTGGTAATTCTTTACATTTCTCTCCTAGACCGGTACCTGGTACACGTGACTTATCTTCAGCTTCTAGAACTGCCCAATCTATCTTTTTCTCTCCCACCTCCCATTCTTTTTCCTTGAGCTTTTCATACACCCCTGCGGGCAACAGGACCTTTAACATTTTAATGATATCTGGGTAAGTGTATTCTCCCATACGGAGCATGTCTTTTAATTCTCTATGGAACCCTGCTGGATCTTTGTCATGACAGGGAATTAATTTCTTCATCTCGAGGAGTTCCATCTTTGTAATCGGGGTGTAAACAAACACTCGTTGCATTTCACCGTCCTCTGTCTTAACTGGATGCACTTCTCGTAACGGGTTCTGTCTTTCCATGTAAAATGGTTTACTTTCTGGGGGTGAGACATGAACAAAATGCGGGTTCAGAAACGTTCTATATTTGTGGCGCTGTTCTAGAATGACACTAATTAAATCGGTACCTAGACCTCTCCATCTATACTGGAGTAACTCGTTCAGGATATCGTGTAACGGACCTGGATCAGAGTGCTGACCCTCATACAAAGTAATGAGGTGCTGGATCATATACATACCCACCAGTCGCTGCTCGGCTGGGGGCAATTTCAGAAACATCTGTGCCACTATTTCGTCTGGAAAAGTGGTAGAATCAGTAATCCATCGGACTGTTGATCGGGCTAGTTCCTGTTCATGCATGGTACTTAACTCACTGTAACCGATTCGTGATTTTAGAATGTGATCGGTAGCTTGGAACACTTGTTCTAGGGAACCTTGTTCTGGTGCTGAATGATGGAAAATTGACTTGTGTTCTAGGCGTAAATGGCGATCTGGAAATCTAGATTTTCCTACATACGCTATTCTGGCGGTATTCTCGTCGTCTTCCTCTTCAGGATCAGAGTTACTTTCTTTCTCGCTTACTTGTGCTGCTTTACGTTGTTCGTGTATCTTTATTATTTCTCTACGGATTTTCTTGTACATACTCTCCATGGCACTAATGGTATTGTGCTTACCCTCGGCTATATTATCACTCCACTTTGTCAGGATTTTCATTTCGGCCTGATCTTTAGACGGGTAATCTTGTTCTCTTATTAGACAATTAATTAAAAACTTTAATATCATACGCTGGATCTCAGCTTTCCTTTGAGACATGGCATCACTAATACTTTCTGGATCATCCCCTGTACGGATGAAACGATATATTCTGTCTAGATCTTCTTTCATGTTTGGTAGGGTGACTAGATACTCGGTCACCCTCCTTACGCGTACTGAATATAAAACCATATTATTCTCGCCTGGGACTGGGTCATAGGCACATTCGCCAAGGGCTTGCCTGATTTCTGCAACAGACTTATTACTCTTGGGAGTACGCTGTGATGCTTGAGCATGTAATTCGAGTGCTGATAAACGCTTGCGTGGCGGCGGGGTTTGAGGAGGACCCCCTCCTGCGGCCCCTAGACTAGAATCGTCGACTGATATTCTTCGTGGCGGAGCGGGAAATTGAAATGCTGGCTGGACCGGGGGTACCGTAGCAGGTACTGCATGGGGTGCCCCGGTGTCTGGAGGAGCAGGATGTGCCTGATTTACTGGGACTGGCGGAGCGCGAACAGGATTTGCATATTCAGGGACTGTGTCGTCCAGATAGGACGAAATAAAAATATCAGCTGCGGTCGGTTTGTAACGTAGCTTGGTCGGAACTAATGGTGGCGGGAAATTACTGGATGCCTCCGGGGTCGCTTTTGGCAAGCCCTCGGCAAGAAGAGGATACATACCCTTAATAAGGGCATTCCTCTGTCTGTCTCTCTGTTCAGTTTTGACTTGTTCACCTATCTCGATTAATTCTTTTTCTTGAGCTCGCTCTTGGGATTCTCTACTTAATTCTGACTTTCTGATTTCTTTTTCGGTTCTTTTATGAGCTTCTTTGCGCCATAACTCAATGGCATCTTTCTGTGATTGTCTGGCTTTCTTTTTCCATAATGCCTCTTCTACTCTCATGATGCATTCGGCATCCCATGTACCCGATACGGGCCATCTATACTTTTCTTCTAACTGTTTGGTATACTCTACCCATAAATCTAGATACAATATGGCGCTTATGCCATGTTTCTGATACATAAAGTGACCTGGACTGTCCCTGGGCGGGACGGGAACTGCTGCTTCCAGCAGACCCTTCCTAGTTTTCAACTGACGTAACTTGGAAAATATGGGCATGACTGAACTGTAATCTAGACACAATACAATACACAATGAACACGATACTTATTCCCCATTCATACCACGACATTGAAATACATGAAAAAACATTTAAAATAACAGTTCGAACAGAATACTACCTGGAAATACTGAGAACAGAACACATAAATTTTTCTCGAGAACAGAAACTGACTAGAACAGAAACTAGATGCACTGCTGGAACAGTACGAAACTTACCGGTCTCATAAAGAGACACGTCAGGACCCGCATCCACCGAAGTGGACACTTCGTTTGTGGGACTGTGTACCACCAACCCACAGACCAGAGTCAATTAAATTGACCCTGTCTAGATACCACCCCAGTAACGGTACTCACCGGGCAGCAAGAACAGAAGGCCTCGGACTGGACTGGACTGCTACGACGACGGACGCCGAACTTCGGACTTCAGTTACGGGTGGACCTCCGGATACCTCGGACCTTGGACTCTTGGCTTGGGCTCTGGTCGGGACTCGCCGCGTTCCTCCACCGTCTCGTCTGGATGCTGGACCCCCTCCTCCGTCTCCTCCGTGGGCCTGAGGGATACTTGAGCAGAAATATCTGCCACTGCGCAGAAGAGTTCCGTCACGACTGCAGAGGGTCAGGGGGTCGGCGTGGCTTCACCGACGCGTGGGGAAAGGGCAAGTCCCTGTTCGGGCGCCATTATGTGGTAAATAAATAAATAATACCTCTCTTTTTGACTAGACATATATCATAACAGATAGCTCAATAAATAAGAGTCAAGATTCGAGGTAGTAGGAGTTTTGCAGGTTTATTACAGCATAAGGACAGGAACAGGACAACCTGCATAGGAATAGGATGACAGGGCCCAGCAGCTGCTGGGGCTGGATCTGGGATGAGCGCGCTGACTTTTAATAACAATACATGAGTATATATACATAACGCAAACACATAGCATTACATTGCAGTGGGCGTAGCAGTGGGTGTGACGCGTAGCAGTCGCGAAAGATAATGGCGAAAGTAGGTGTAACTGGGTGTAACAGGGCGTATACATAGACATGTGATGCAAACGTAACAGAATATGTCATGAATGGGGCGGAAACCATGGAGGGGGCTACCTGAGGAGCCGGGACCTCTAACCTGATGGTGCGCGCAAACTAGCAATGACGTATCACTAGGAGAAGCTGGGGGCTATGAACTCTGTGCTAGGAGCAGAGACTGAAGTCTGGAGAGTCAGGGCGACATGTACCTAAACAGTATCTAGTATCTGATGTTTAGAGAACATGTTGATATAAACTAGAAGTCAAGAGGGGAAAGGCTAACAGGCTCTAAGACTGGAGCATGCATTCTACATGTAGTGCGTGATGAAGAATATTAAATGACCATTAAATACAGTATTTCTCTAACATGGAGCCCTGAAGGCTAGACAATGACGGAAACTATTGATGCGATTCAGTAGTTTTAGGAATGCAGGGAAGGAGGGCTGAACTGATAACTGGAATCATAACATAGTCTTGGCAGACTCAGAGGCAGAGCCAGGCTGCACCGGGCACTGAGAGGCAGGAAGTAAGTGAAGGGTCGAGGATACAGGTGGGGGCTGCATCGCTCCTCAGCGAGGGCTTCAGGAGACAGGAGCTGAATCTGGTGTCCGGGCCCTTTTGAGGCCTAGAAACGGGGACTTTCAATGAAATAACGTGCATACTGAGAAACGTGGCAACATAACTTTACATAGGCCTGATACTCGTATTATTAACGAGAACTGGAAACTGACATACTAGAGGTGGACACAACTGTATTTGCGTATTTGCGTCTTTAATCAAACATGGGGAATAACATATGCATATTAATCATGCACACATAACATATGATGGATGACACGTAGGGACACAGAACATGGCAAAATTTACTTTTCCACAGAGTGACTATTTTGAGAACGTTAAGAGTTGCTTAAATGGTATAGTTCAATGGATGAATAATAACAAACACAAGCTGAATGCAGTCTAATTGGAGGTGTTGTTTTTTTGGTAAAAATCAACCCCCCCTGCAGACCTCTGGTGGCCAGAGGAATTGGGCAGTCCTCCCACCCCGGCATGGTGTGCAAAAAATTTGGGAGTAAAATGGCAGGCGGACTTATCTTTTTCGGCTCAAATTCAGAAGGTGACAGGTGCTTGCTTTAGCAGCCTGAGAAACCTACGAAAAGTCTTACTCCTCCTGCCAGAAAACTGTTGGCGGGTCGTTGTCCATGCCACAGTAACTTCTCACTTGGACTACACAAACAACCTTTATCTGGGCCTACCGGCTTACCAGATAAAGAAATTGCAAATGGTCCAGAATTCGCCTGGGAGATTGATCAAACGTGTTCCATTTAGACAGCAGATCTCTCCGCATCTCAAAGAATTGCATTGGTTGTCAGTTGCTAACAGAATTAAATTCAAGGCCTTAACCCTAGCCTTTAGGGCATACTATGGAACTTACACCAGTTATTTGAAGCGGAGGCTAGGCGCGTACAAGCAGTCTCAGCCACTCAGGTCTAGTTCTCAGAACCTGCTATGTACCCTCCGAGTCAGGAAAGCACGGATGGGCGGCAGATCTTTCACGCTCAGGACCTCCATGATTTGGAACGCCTTGCCCAACGCCCTACACCTGATTACCTCGGAAACACAATTTAGGAAAGAAGCTACAACTTGACTTTTTAATCCAGATTAATCTCCCGGACTTTCTGAACTTTGCATGCTTTTGTCTTGCGCGCCACCTGTTGCTATTGCGCCGGGACACCTCTTCGGAGGTAGCTGTTTGCACTCTACAAATGGCAGTATTATTATTTTTATTATTAGATTCCAGTCCATAGAAATTGTCTTCCAAGAGAACCTTTAGACAATATTTTTCTCAAATCTTGTATTTTCAGTGATATGACCACCAAAGACACTGCTTTTATATTAAAAACAGAGCTGTGGACTATACCATTTCCCGCTGAAAGGCAATATTTCTCTCCATGTGTTCCCATATCTGTCGTGTCACAAACTTGGGTGCTTACTTTCCCTCCATGTTAAAGAACAGTAGGTGTTTCAGCACCCAGGCTAATGTGCTGCATAGCTAATTACATCTAAGGTCCCAAAGGCGAGACCGATTGCATTGCAAATGCTTGTTTTATTTTACTACCACTGTACAATAAATAAAACGTTGACTCGCTCCAATGCATTACACTATGTTTCGCCCTATACCTCTTTCAATATATCCTCTACCTCCACTCTCTGACTCATCCCAAACCTCATTCTATGACTGGGATCTCCAAAATAACCCTTTCTAGACTCTTCTCCCCCCATCCCTCCTTTGATCACCCCAAACCTCATTTTACTTCTATGATCCTCCAAACAACCCTTTCTAAATTCTTCCCTCATGTATCATTCTCCTTTGACTCAACCCTAAACTAATTTTACTACTATGATCTCCCTAATCCATTTTTAGAGACTCTTCTCTCCTCCATCTCTCCTTTTACTCGCCAAAATCGGCCGAAAACCGGCCCCGGCACAGAGCTCGGCGGCACATCCAGCATCCATGCCCCCCCCCCGAACCCTCCCTCCCAGAGTGGGGAGGGGGGGGGGGGGCGAGCACTTTGCCGGGGCCGGTTGTGGTTCCCAGTCCGGCCCTGACCTCAACCCCATCTTACTACTATGATCTCCTGAATAAACACTTTCTAGACTCTTCCCTCTTCTATTCCTCCATTATCCTTTTCAATCCAAGTAACACAACTCACCTGTCCAACGCTCAAATTAACTCCTACTTTCCTATATTAATCCTCCACTAATCCTTTTTGGGTTCCGGAGTAGCGTACTACTCACTGAAAAGCACTTTGATGCCTCGTCAGGGGTAGTAAGCAGTATATAAATATAGTTACAATACAATACAAATATGAAAAGGCCTCTCTAGCACATTCTGCACCCCTGTTTCAGCTCCATAAACCCATTATGGTAAATCTGACATACTTGCATGTTTTTATTTATTGGTGTAAATTGTCTCAGATTCTGTTAATCAGGATTGGTCATTAGCATTAGTTCACACGATGGCGCGTTTTGGGCACCAGAGTGAAATGCAGATGTGGAGAGGTTTTTGTGGAATGGGCCATACATAAATAATATAAATTTAGATTTGCATGTTCAGCAAACATTAAATGACGTTATGAGTTCCAATGGCAGTAAAGTTTCCTTTCTTAAAAATGGTTTCAGTGTTTGGAAACTCAGTAGACATAAGCAGTTTAGACTTGTCGTCTGGAGCACCTGCGTAACACATGATTCCCAGTGTGGTATGTTGTATCCAGATGAGAAGCATTGGTTTGTCGTGTCTGGAAAGACAAACTCCTCCTCTTCGAAAAGATCAGCGTAATCTGAAACACATCGGTGGTAGCTTATTTTCTCATGGTGCGGGATTTGGCCATGAAGTTTGGGTGGAAGGGGTTTGTTTCTTTTGCGGCTGCGTTTATTTGTATAATACCTGGTCCCTTCCTCCATGGCACATCAGATGTAAATATGTTAGAATGTTACTCAAAAGACAACGCCAGTAGTTTCTAAGTGCTGGCTCTAGCATCATATTATGGTGGCGTTTGAGAGAACAGGATATTAATATATTTATTTCGCTAAGTGAACTTTAGAATTCAGAAATTTCATTTTATTTTCAGTATTAGTACTTCATTTTACAACTGTATGGGGAGAGTACACTATTGTGTGTTTAATGAAAATGGTGTACCAGTTTTACTTGATCTCTCTCCAGTATTAAAAAATATATGCATTCAAAATCAATAAAATCAATTGCACAAAACAAGTTAATTTATTACAAAAGGCAGGCAGGAGTAAAGATTGCTTTTCAAATATCAGGAATGTGTGCCTTTAGAAGTGGCAATATGCAATTAATAAAAACAAGAAAAACATTGAACACTCTTAGAATGTGACATTTGTGGTTCTGCTTCATAAACCTGCTTGGATTGCAAGCATTATTTTCAAAAGGGCAGATTCGTCCACATTTCGACATTAAATACTAATACAAAACGTGTGCTTTTTCTACAGGTAGAAATTCATTTCCATCGGTTGCCCAGCATTAATATATTGCATTCTATTATATATTCGAATTTAAAGATATTATCCATGTATTTTAAATGACTTGTATGTTTACAAAAACAGTTTGACTTTTTATTACAGGCTTATTCACTCCATGTCTCTTGGGAATCATTGTTTTATGAACATCTGTAGCAATTTCTTTCTGTACTCCAGGGGCCTGATTCAAAAAGACTGAGGAGGGAAATTGAGCAATTTTCTTACCTACTATTAATCCTGCATTTGGAGCAAACCTCTGGATTTTATATGCTTCATGAAGGACTTCTTGAGTATCCCTAGAAATCTATGGCAGTTGTAGAATTCCAAGAGATCCCCCATATGCAACATTTGCACATGTGGAACCATTCGGTGGAACTTTCACCGTATGGTGCATTTGCACATTAACTGGTATTTTCTTTCCTCAGAGAAAACACGTTCCCTGTTAAATATAGAGATGTTCCCTTTCTTTTGACATCTATAAAATATATTTACTCCTGCCCTATGCAGAATGCATTTGCAAGCTTTTCCATGGTGCAAATCTGCCTGTAAGGTTATGCAAATACCCACAAAATTGTAGGTTTGCAGGTTTGGCCTTCTCTGGAACGCCAAAAAGCCCAACTTAAATTCTGAATTTCTCTGAATAAGGGTTGTGCGCACATAAGGCCAACTTAGAGATACAAATACCCTTGTGTTTCTTGGCCTGGGTGCCCTTAGCCTCCATTTTATTGCATGCCCGCTGTGAAGCAGTCTTCGTCTTAGAAAGCATCCTATTGGCGCCGCAGCGGATACCCACAGCGATGTTTATAGTATATTTCAGTATTGACGTCCGAGTATAACGCAGGCGAAATAAAAATGACGTGTCAACAAGCCACACCCGGTGAAATGTAATAACATCTAGTTTCCGTGGTGATCCTATTCAAGTACTGTCATTATTAAATTTGACGTCTGGAGCCTCGTCACAAACCTGTTCTGGCGCAGTGTACAGGCAGAGAGTGGTGAGTCGTGCCTATGTGTTATAGAAGATCACAATATGCACAGTGTATGTACTAACTCTGTAATTCTGTGATTTAGCACATGCGTTCTGAACATCAAAGCCTGGAAGCATGTGACAGCAACTGGTTGATTAATATGAGCCCAAAATCAGGGGTAAAATCAGCTATGCAATTCATGCATGGCCCCTGCCCTGGTCTTACTGTGAAGAGTCTCACCCTCAGACTGCACGAATTGAGACAAAAGCTTCTAAAAAGAACACTCTTTAGGAAATAACAGAGTGTAAAGTACATAGTTCTGAGGATTTTGTATAAGCTTTGTGCTCATGATCTCCAACCAGTGTATGTCCAGAGTTGTGTAAGCGATTCAGAAAAGGGGGTGGTGATGAACAGAGTGTCTGAAATAAGCAGACCACTCTTACCCAGTCCAAAGATCAGGGCTTGATCCATCACCGTTATTTAGCTCACTGCCCTATCCCAGCTCAGAACCTGGCTATATGCAAATTAGTCTGTCCCAGGCCCAGTGCATCATGGGAACAGGGCAGACCAAACTAGCAAGCCAATTCTTCACCAGAAAGGAGACAAGCTTCCGGGGACCGGTTTCTGGCATTTCAGCCTCGTCGGCCCGGCTTGCTTGAATCCTGATGGAGCAGTGAGCAAGGGACTCATGTCTGAGTATACCCTGCCACACCTATAGTGGCCAAAAACGATTCAGAAAAGGGGGTGGTGATGAACAGAGTGTCTGAATTAAGCAGACCACTCTTACCCAGTCCAAAGATCAGGGCTTGATCCATCACCGTTATTTAGCTCACTGCCCCATCCCAGCTCAGAACCTGGCTATATGCAAATTAGTCTGTCCCAGGCCCAGTGCATCATGGGAACAGGGCAGACCAAACTACCAAGCCAATTCTTCACCAGAAAGGAGACAAGCTTCCGGGGACCGGTTTCTGGCATTTCAGCCTCGTCGGCCCGGCTTGCTTGAATCCTGATGGAGCAGTGAGCAAGGGACTCATGTCTGAGTATACCCTGCCACACCTATAGTGGCCAAAAACGATTCAGAAAAGGTAAGAGTGGTCTGCTTAATTCAGGCACTCTGTTCATCACCACCCCCTTTTCTGAATCATTTTGTCCACCATAAGCGTGGAAGGGTATACTCAAATGTGAGTCCCTTGCTCATTGCACCATCAGGATTCAAGCAAGCCGGGCCGACGACGCCTGAAATGGCAGAAACCGGTCCCCGGAAGCTTGTTTCCTTCCCAGTACAAGAATTGGCTTGGTAGTCTGGTTTGCCCTGTTCCCATCATGCACTGGGACAGAAACAGACTAATTTGCATATAGCCAAGTTCTGAGCTGGGATGGTGCAGTGAGCTAAAAAACGGTGATGGATCAAGCCCTGATCTTTGGACTGGGTAAGAGTGGTCTGCTTAATTCAGGCACTCTGTTCATCACCACCCCCTTTTCTGAATCAGAGTTGTGTAAGCAGCAGAGATCTAAAACTGCAGCACAACATGAACCCTTAGCTTAACGGGTTTAGTTTTTACCAGAAAGAGCATAACTCAGTGTGAAAAACAATCACAGAGATTTGGACCCAAGCTCATCATAACGGAGTAGGCATGACTGAGCTTCTAAGCAAGTCTCCAGTACCGCATTTGGCCACACAACAGCAACACAAATACTAGCTTGTGTCAAATGCACGTTTAGTGTGCTTCCCTTGCCAGTGTGCACCCACTAGATGCCCTGATTTGTGTGGGGGTGACTTTACCCCTCTGACTTCAGTCATTATTGGGCATGTAATGACTAGGACTCGCAGCCATGACAGTGATAACACATTATTACACTGTGTTCCTAAGTGTTGTCACTCAAGTTAATGAAGTGGTGAACCTGGTAGGAGACCGGGAACTAGTGTGAATCTATATAAACTTACCATGCGCATGAGCCCATTGATAGTTGTAGGTTGGTCCCTCCCATTAATGGCCATTAACCTTTCACCCAAACTGGAGGTAAACATTTCAGTGAGCAGTTGCACAGGTCTGTTGGAATCAAGTCATGAAATAGAAATCAGTAATAAACTTTCCAAGTAGACTCCATAACAGTTGACCATAGTAATTCTGAAACATCAAATAATATAGCAAGCAAAGGAGTCGCAATCCATGCTGGTGTATTGGGCCGATGATTAGTCGTCTACTTGCAATTGTTAGACATTTCATTTAGTGGTGAGTTCCACCCTGAACAAGGTGACCGACATTATGGCCATACAAGGCTTGTAGAGACCAGCAGGCGAGCCCCATTTTCCACGAGAGTAAACACCAAAAGCAACAGAGGTGATAGTTGGACTTACCACCTTACATACAGTTACACTAAGGAAGCATTCTCCTCGAACTCTATAAAGATAGCCCCAATGTTATTGTACTTTATTTCTGCCTTTTCATATAGTGCACTTCACCGAAAGCTCTCAGACCATTACTTACAAAACGTTTTAGGAAGTATAGTAGACAACATGTTAGGTATGAGCTAACTAGAATGAGAATAATCAGGGGAAGATTTCTAGATAGAGCTGAGACTCCAGGGAGATGGGGCTCGATCTGAACAGGTCGACTAGTAGTGGAGGAAGGGAAGTAGAAAGGCAAACCTACGAATGTAGAGGGGTGACAAATAAGAGAACTCAGGCAGAAGGGAGGCTGAGAAGATTATCACAAACAAAAGTCTACCTTAAATATAATTTGAAAAGGGGGGGTGTGCATCTTTTTCTGAAGATCGTAAGAGTCTTTGAAGTTCTGATCTTGAGTAGGAAGCAGTTCGAAATTTGAGGGGCAGCACTAAAGAAGACTTGAATTTTTATGTCTCCAGAGCATGTTCCGGATATTTTTTGAGGTGCCTTATAATCAGATGCCACTGGATTCAAGCAAGCCGGGCAGAAGACGGCGGTAATGCCAGAAACTAGTCCTCTGAAGCTTGTTTCCGGTCCAGGGAAGGCATGGCTTGGCAGTTCGGGCTGGACTGTTCCCATGAGGCACAGGGTCAGACTGATTTGCATATAGCCATGTCTGAACTGGGGTGGCAGAGTGGGCTAAAGAACGGTGATGGATTAAACCCAGATCTTTTGACTGGGTGTGAGTGTTTGATTGGTTCAGATGCTCCGTTCATCACCACCACCCACTTTTGTACTTCTTCACCACCCCCTTTTGTACCACTTATAATCAGATGGTGCAACACATGTATTCCGGTATCTGCATACGCATACCTTTGTAGGTAAAGCAAGCCTTTACTGGGAGCCAGTAATTGTCTTTCATCACAGGGGTAATGAAATCCTTGTCTGGTGGGGGGGGAGATGATGTTGCTGAGGAGATTCCGGTGAGCATAGAATTTCCATAGTTAGGCTTCCAGATTACCAAAAGCTCACAATAAGATGAAAGTCGTTTGACTGAAAACGATCCTTAACCTCACAGAGGAAGCCTAACATTGCATCAGTCCAATTTTGCGATTCTTCAACATTAACTAGATAGCTCAGCTATATACCGTCTAAATTCAAGTTACAGTATTATTAGCTGTGCCAGATTCTAAACAAATGAAGTGCCTCCTGTCTCACAGTTCATGCATCACCAAAAGCATTGAGATCCGGCTTCATTCTAGATGTCTCTATGAAAGATATAAGACAGAACCATACCTGACTCGGCTGGGTCATAGTAAAAGAGCTCAGTAACAGCAACAGAGCCTCAAGTGGTAGGTGAATCCTAGTGAGGTCTTTTTTCAGCTGGTGACCTCTTTGAAGAACCTGGTGGATAGAAAACCCATATATTTCTGAAGTTGCCTGTGTACTAGTGCTGGGCTGAATGATTTGCTGAAGAGTGAATCAGGAGAAATTTGCCTTTTTGTTCAAACCACCCATACCCTCTCCAGGGGACAATTAGAAAATCCCCTACATTTCTTGCCTGGACAGAAAAAAGGTTTGTCTCTGATCTGCAAAGCCTACTACACGGAGGTGTGGGATGTCCAAAAGAATTTTGATTGCCTGCTTGCAGCCAGTCAGACTGTTTTAATGCAAAACCCCTTTGAATAAATCAAAGTAGGTCCATGTTTTAGGTCTGTTCCAATTCGCTGATATAATCCAGTCATTGTTGTGCAGTTGTAAAATATATTCACATGTAATTTTTTCAGTGGTATATGGACTTCTGCAGAAGTACGCCATTCAGTTTAAATAATTTTGCCTAGCACTGCTCTTTTCCCACAATGCCTTCAGGATCAACGTAGGCCTATGAAAGTCTCTGTAGTATAATTTACCATCTGTGCAGTATTTTGAAAGATAAGTCTGTGTGTGCTGTAGCAAATGGGGCTGGGGCAAGATCAGCATTGTGGCAAAGATATTCTTCTGGTTGGATATCTTTACCAAATTCATCCACATGTATGTCAAGGTGGTGGGTCCCTGAGACAATATATTTTTAGTTACTTGTATTACAATTTTGCTCTTAACAGCATACTCAGTCAAATCATTGTCCTTCATATTTTCATAAATGTGGGAGCCAAGCTCCACAAATGTTTGGTAGTATACTTTTTCATGACACAGCTTCACATAAGTATCCACCTCCTTCCTGGTCTCGTAAATGACCTGGGAATCTAATTACATCAGGGGAGAAAATAAAAACAGACTCTCAACTATTCTCTCATATACCCAGTCATACCATGGTTTATCACAGGAGATCCTTGACTCATGTGTATCCTAACACCACTTAGAATTATAGCAGAGACCCTACCACTCTAGATCTCCAGAAGCTTAATTTTTTATGTTGGTAAGAGGGGATTAGGTTAAGACCCCCGGTTACGTCCAGGCAGCTGTGCACATATTTTCCTGGTATTCTTTCTGATTTAAAAACCGTTTTTATTTCTGTAGGCACCCATCCTGGGGTTGCTTTTTCCTAGGTGACTACTTGGTCAGTCCACTCATACTTTGCATTTGAGTTTCTTAAGTGATGGCTCTTCAGGTACTGGTCATACATATTTAACATCGTGAACCGGAACCAATAGCCACAGCATGAACTGAACTCCTGCTGTTGAGCATCTGACAGGACCAGCAAGATAGAAGAAGCCTGCAGTCCAGCCCAAATTAAAAACAGAGTCACACTCTGGTGTGGATTCTCATTCTTATATGTACTCAAAGGTGAAGATTTGTTTTGTTGGAGCACTCTGATGTTTTCCACATAGTTATCATGAATTTATGGAAGGTGCAGATGGCTAGACTTCTCTCGATATGAGCATCCTATTGCCATGGATAGCTCTTCCAAGTATTATCCAAGAGGTTGTATCCCTATTTTCATTTCTATTAGATAGAATTTTGCAGCTTGTAGATCTAAGCATGTGGGTTTTATGATTAAACAAGATGGACTGTGTTGCAATGAATTGAGGCTAGTCTTTCATGGACAAAATGATCAGATCTTTAGTGTAAAATCAGGTTCTAAGTTGAGGAGTGCTCCATACACATTAGTTTAAGATTTGGCATGGCTTTCTTTTTATTGTTTTCTGGGAAATTATCCTTGTTTCTGTACATTACATTTTGCTAGTAAAGCATGTGTCTTTCACACACCAGTGTTTCCTTATTGGCATACTACATTTCGAAAGAGCACATGATCCTTGGGAGTTGTAATTGTGGAATTATTTGTATAAATTACAAACTCCTTTTCAATTGCTTTATTCAAAGTTGAACTTTCCCAACTGGAAAATAACAGCAGATTTTCCTGCTGAAAATATGGTTATTGGGTCCTTTTTGATGAACAAGATAATTAGACAACTATTTAGTTTTATCGTGAGAGAACTGGCTACTTCCTTTAGTGTTATAATGACATTGTTTCTTCCACAGCTTTATTTATTGGCTTGTTTGATTGTACTTCCCATTTGATAACTATAGAATCCTTTACACTGGACTGGAGGTATAACAATGTTGTTGCGTCTCAGATCAATTCCCATTAACACATATTCCATAGCGGACTCAAGTTGACCTATCTTATCTCAGCTAAGCACTAGGGATTCGATTTAGCCAAAGGTTTGTGCTGTTATTACCCTTCTGTTCCATCACTGATTTTGATAGTCTCATCATTTGACCAGTGTGGGAATATGTTTCCCTAGTGAATGCTTCTGAATAATAATGCACACCTCATGATGGGCAAGGAAAGGTTATGTACCTGTAACACTACCTATGTCAAAATGGGAGCAATGTTTTATGTGGACCGCAAGCCTGGTATACTATTCTAAGGTGGCTTGTGAAGTCTCATACTTTAAAGGATCCACACAGAAACTTCAGATGTTCAACAAAAGCAGTTTATTTATGAAGTATCTCAGCAATGGACTGCATCAGCCTCCCCACTGGCTGTTGAACCACATCTCATCTCTTGTTCTTACTCAACATTCTAATTTGAACTTTACACAAGTAGAACAAATAGGGTGAACTAAAACTAAAAGAAGATACCACATGAGCCCTTGTATATATGGAAAGCCAGATCACTATTATAAAGAATTCATCCAATAATATATTTTCTTTCTTCCTTTAGGGTCCAGGAGAACCACAAGATGTATTTTTGAAAGTATCTGCAGGTCCTAGCCCACAGATAAAAAAATTCTTTGTTACCATCTATACGTAAGTAGAAAAATCCATTTTTTAATTGTCTGTAAAATTATTTGAGGTTTTGATATGAAGCAACCCTCCTTATGAATATTATATTTAAAATGTATATAGCATTTATTCACTCTTCATTGCTTTATTAGCTGGTATGGTGATATAGAAATGTCATTTGAAGGCTGCAGTCTTAAAATGCTGCACTACAGATTTAAGTTCTTCTCTCTTCTGCAAATACTTCTAACCACAGGTTCCTGTGGTTAGAAGTCACATCTGGTGACAGTCTTGATCTGGAAGTTTTCATTGCAACCACCTCTGCGTGCTGACAAGTGGTGTCATTGGCTTCATGAAGCCCTTGCGCTGTCCCAGGAAGTGACAACATAGAGCCCTATATAGATCCCTTTCTTTCTGTGTCATTCGTTCCGCTCCCTACTTTGTCAGTTTACCTACACCAAAGGTTGTCTCCCAAACACACGTGATAAGGAAAATGTCTCTCTTGGAGACCACAGGCTCCAAACTATGCATCAGCGGCAGGAATCAGATGTCTATCATGGATACACACATCATAGATACCCCAACTGTCTGCATGAGGCGTCTAGGTACAACATCAAATAATGTAAAAAATGCTCCTGCAAGCACCCGAACTCTATCAGGGAGCAGGAAGTGAAAATGCACATCACCAAGTGCAAGAAATGAGGCAAGTTGCACTCAAAGCTGCAGTCCTACTCCCATTCCTGTTCTCAGGCTTGTACCTACTTCAGTTCTCATCTTGCTTGAAGTGACCATCCTTGGTAAGTCGAAGACAAAGTTTTGGAACAACCCCCAATTAACCAGAGCTCCCCCCCCCCCTCGGTAGCTTGGTTCAGAGCAGTCAGGCTTAACTTAGAAGCAATGTGTAAAGTATTTGTGCAACCCTTCAAACAGTAACACAGTGAAAGCAATCCACAAAAGAAGCCCACAGTAGTGTTAGAAAAATATACTGATTTAGAATAAATAAAACAAGATCAAAACAACCAAATCCACTTAGTAGAACCAGAGATATTAAATTGTAAAGTAAAGCGCCAACTGTGGATATCTGGTCATGCCGGACTGAGTCAAAGTCACAAGTTTATGCTGACAGCGATGGAGTGCGGCCAGCTATAGGGACCCAGTTAGGCCTGCTGAACAAAAGTACTTTCAATCCTGGTTGGCCGAGCGTTGCATGGATGTGTGTCAAAGATGCGTTTTGCAGCCAAGGCAATGCATCTGTTCCAAAATGCGGCGAGGCCCTTTTGCGTCCACGTCAAGGATCCTGCGAAGCCATGTGTAAGGGAAACGACACGCAGTTGGGGCAATGTGCCAGTTCCAAAAGTTGTGAGACTGCGATGCAGAGTCCTGCATTATCGTCAAGGCTGCCATCGACGAGAGATGCAAGGGCCTGCACTGGCGGTGGTTCTGAAGGTAACGTGGGTTGCAGCAGCAATGCAAGTCTTTGCGACGGGTCTAATCCACGCAGCAGGGGCAAGTCATCAGTTCTGCATGGGTTTGCGCCATGCAGCAGAGGAGATACATCACTTCCTCTGGCTCCACAGGCTGGCCGAGCCCCTTTGGACCACTGCCAGGAGTCCAGGACTAGGGTGACCCACTTGGCTGGGCAGGCTCACAGATAGCAGAGTCCAGGTGCAGATGCATGGTTGTTGGAAGCCTGTTAAGTCCTTGAGACTTCAGATCAGGAAGGCAGCCATCTTGCCCTTGGAGTCACTCTGGGTCCCATGTTCAAGAGATACAGATCCAGTCCTTCTCACCCAGGCAAGATTCAGCACAGCAAAGCAGGAGTCCAGCGGAGTGCAGTCCAGCAGAGTGGCCGTCATATAGCAGCATAGCAGTCTTTCCTGGCAGAGTAGCCACAGGTCCAGAAGTGTACTAAAGTGGTGGTGTCTGGTCCTGGAAGGTAGGAGAAGCTTCTAGACAGTTGCTTTGACATGCAAAGATTCCCCTGACTCCCCTGCCCTGGCTCCAAGCTGGCTGGAGTGACAATGCAGGGTTGTTAGGACACAGGCCTATTCAGGTGTAAGTGAGGCTGTGTCCAGCTTGTCTCACCCATCCTGCCAGTGAGGGCCTTCTAGTTACACCTAAGCTCCCAATGTGCGTGGCTGTCTAGGAGGAATACTCAAAGCCCAACTACCAACTACACACTGTCATGTGACCAGAGACAAGATTCAGCCACCAAATTACTAAGGGAAGAAAACCGCAAACACAACAAAATGATGAATGGAGTGCTGAAACGTGTCAGATACTCACCTCCATTGTTATTTTGCTCACCATGCCAACCCAGTTCGGGTGCAGCCTTATGCAAATCAATCTTGACCCTGCTCCCCATGTGAATAGTCCAGCCCGAACTGCGAGGCCAACAACTTTCTAGGCCAGAATCAATGGATTTAACCCTTATCTGTGACTGGCGGGGAATGTTTGACAATGTTCAGTATTCCATCCATCATCATTTTGTGTTGCTAAGGCAAGAAAATTCCATCTTTTTAAAAGTACTAAGAATATTGTTGATGATAGAATGCACTCCTAGTTTAATAATCTAAACAACACTTTGATATGCTCCAGGCCAGGATTTGCATGCAGAGTTGATATGTGTTTTGTCCCTGAACACAACAGTTAGTCAAGAAAATACCAGTGCATGGTTTCACACCAGATTCAAGCTGCACTGCGATGCAGAAATTGCAACAGCTATACTCGCAGTATTGTACAAGTTCAACCAAGTAATCCATGTTTTAACCAAATTTAACCATTATCCTCGGAATGTACACTTTTGTAGTCAAACAGTAGAATTCCAAACTTTAAATGCACGAGAAATGCCCATCCAGGCGTCTTTCTTCGGCACACGGAATGTCCTGTTCATCTGGGTATTTATACTGCTAACGTCCCAGTGCATTTCGGGCATGAATTCTCTTCGTCAGGGGTAGCTAGAACCAAAAAGAGAGGCAATCAAAGTGAGTAAAGGACCCCAATATGCTATGTGAAAACCACCATAGTGCATGCTCAAAAAGAATCAAAGAGAATCAAATGTGCTCGAAACCTACACCACTACGGGCTGAGCTCCAAAGGTTTGTTCAATTTAAACAAAAGAAGAAGCCGATTGTGGCGGTGAAATGTCGTTCTTTTAGATGTCATGCTGGTACACACAGTGAGGTATTTTTCTAATTAGAGTTCTGCACTTAGTTGTTTACATTTCCTAATCATGACAATGTCGATTTTCTTTAACTTTTTCTTTAAAGTTTTCTTTTGTTTAGATTGAACACACCTTTGGAGCTTAGCACGTAGTGGTGTAGGGTTTGAGCACATTTAATTCTATTTGATTCTGTTCGAGTACGCACCATGGTGGTTTTTCACATATGCATATTGGGGTCCTTTACTACCTTTGATTGGCTGTATTTTTTGTTACCTGTTGTTGGTGGTTTTATGACTCTGGGAACTTTACCACTGCTGATCAGTGCTAAAGTGCATATGCTCTCTATTGTAAATTGTTGTAATGGATTAGTGACTCCATGATTGGCTTATTTGATTTACTTGTCAGACCCTAGTAAAGTGCACCATGTGTGCCCAGGGCCTATAAATCAAATGCTGCTAGTGGGCTTGCAGCACTGATTGATTGTACCACCCACAGAAGCAGCTGTGGCTCAGGCCTGCCATTGCAGAGCCCGTGTGCAGTCTGGGACTGCCATGTCGACTAGGCAAGTGCACCCACTTGCCAGTCCCTAAACCTTCCTTTTTCTACATGTTAGTCACCCCTAAGGTAGGCCCAAGGTACCCTTATGGGCATGGTGCATTGTATGTAAAAGGTAGGACATGCCCTGATGTGTGTGGCGTGTCCTGAAAGTGAATTATAGCCAATTTCGTTTTTCAATATTGCAAGCCTACCTGCTCGCATAGGCCAGAATGGGCAGTTTGATTATAACATCTTATTTCTAACTGACCCAGGGACCAAGGTAGAAATTCGAATTTAGTATGCCTGAACGCAGCATGTTAAAATAAATCTTTTAGTGTGGGTAAATTTTACATTCTGTGTTTGAAAATACCACTTTTGGAAAGTATGTATTTTCTTGCCTAACCATCCAGCATGCCTCTGCTAAGTTTGTGTATTCCATGTCTGGTTTGTGACAGGGGACTGGAGAATGCCTTGGCTCCAGCAGTCTGATGGGTCAGGGCTGGGCTAAATAGGGCCTGCATTGAATAGAGAGTAGGGGGAGGAGATTTCCCTTCACTGACCTGAGCCCTCATATAATAGAGAGTAGGGGGAGGAGATTTCCTTTCAGCTACCTGGGCCAGGTCTGCTTTCAACAATGCTGTCTCCACCTCCGGCAAGGAAGCTGCACATAACTGGTTTTGGCTGGGCACAGGCACCCTCTGCCTTCAGAGGATAAAGGATTTACTAGTATAAATATTGGGAGCCAGAACTTTAGATCACTTTTGGGAATCAAGACGAAACTTTGCCAAGGAGAAGAACCAAGGAAGCCGAAGGAGGAGACTTCCTCTGTGCTGTTTTGCCATTTCTGGGGTTGGCCGGCGGTGGTTACTTTATTGCCAAGGAAAGGGGAAAAGGACTTTTATGAACTTTTCATAATCTTGAGGAAGAATCTCCAAGAGCTTGAAGTGTGCTTGCCTCCTGCCTGAAGTCTCAGGGCTACAAGACTTCACCACCAGCTTCCCTGAATTATCTTGCTGGGAATTCTAACTGCAGAGAGGTCCCTACTGTTGTTTGGGCCCTTAGAGAAGACTGCGTGTCGCTGGGAGCTGGAAGTGCGACACAACGAGGAGAAGCATGTCGCTGCCAGAACAGTTGCCATCCCATCGCCGAAGAAGCGTCCACCGCCGCAGCTGTTCGCCATCGCATCACTGAGGAAGTGTGTCGCATCCCCGGAGAAGCGTGTCGCTGCCGCAGAGGTCGCCATCGCATCACCGGAGATGCGTGTCACAGGCCTGTCACGGTTCAGAAGTTACCGTGTTGGCTGCACAGCCGTCAGGCGTGCACGCATCACACCCACTGTTGGGCATTGCATCAAAGACACCATTTTGTCGCATCATTCCGGATCGTCGCATCGCATCAAGGCGCCATCTTGTTGCATCGTCACCGGGCCGCAGTAAGAAACGACACATCAACTCCCCACACAGTAAGGAAGCGAGCCTCAAGAACCGACGCATCCACTCCCCTGAGTGTAAGGAACAGCACATCAACTTCCCTGCGACCCTTTTGTTTGTATTTGTAACGCATCCCAGGTACTTTGAGAGTGAAGTGTCGAATTTACCACCCACATTGAACTAAGCTATTTTCTGCGATTATAAAGCCTTATTTTTGATTACAGTATTGTGGATTTTTGTCGTTGGGTCTTTTGTTAAGTCTAGTAAAGATTACTTATTTTTCTAAACTGGTGTGATTTCCATTTGTAGTGTCTTCACTGTATTACTGTTTGTGTTCACAAATTCTTTACACACTGCCTCTGAGATAAGCCTGTCTGCTCGTGCCAAGCTACCAAGGGGGTGAGCAGGGGTTATTTTTTTAAAAATTCTAACAATACCATTATAGAAGTTACTTATTCGATTGAATGTCTCTGAACAGGACTTCTAGCCACATATGATCTGGTTATAATGTCCCTTTGACAAGGTCAAGGTCCAACTATTTGTCTGAATGTAATAAAATATGGCCGAGATTGGGCTACCTCTGTATATACAGGGGAGTGGAAAATACACAATATCAACTTGTCCAAAGGACAGGATGCTTCAGAAATCTATTTGTCCATTAAAAAAATCAATCAATGTGCTCTTTTACGTGCTAGTATAGTGAGTTTAGAAATAATTATGGCTGCATTCTCAATACTCTGATAATAGTCTCTTTGATCGTGTTAAGGCTCATGTTATGTCAGGATTTGGATTCTAGCAAGGCTCTGACTTTGCCACCTTGCTTCTGATCTACATGTAGTGGCTGGAAGTAGGCAGGAGACAGTAGAACCAGGTTTTAAATGCCCTGCAAGTTTGTGCACACAAGCAAATTAACATATCTAGGGAATTCACCAATTTTTCTCTGTTTTCACCCTACACTGGGAAAAGTTGGAGATATATTCTTGACCGGCTAAATTAATACTTTCTGAGTGGGTTAAGAGAGTTGTAGGTAAGGAGAATTTGCAATCTCCAGTTAAATTTAGGCATGAGCAAGTACAGTTTCCAGACCTACTTCTGTAAGCTATTGTAAATTCTTTCAGTTTGTAAATCTGCATCAGTTCTAGAACATATACCTAGATGTGAACTTTTGGGACTTTTTTTTTTTAATTCAACCCTTAATTTATTTTCTCATTGCAAGTAAGTTTTTCTCACTGATTCTCCTTTACTAATCTTCTTTTAATATTAGCATACATCAGACAGGCTTTAGTTTATGATGTGTCAGACAAATGGTATCTAACGTTGCACAATATTTTAGCAAAAAGGTTTTTTATTCAAGTTGCAAATTCATGTACATATTATAGCAAACAATCACCAAACTTGATTCCAAGCTTATAAATGTGTATGCCTAAAATCAGGAAGCAATCTGTAAATATTAAAAACAGCCTCAAATTGGTAAATTACAAACTCATGTACACTCTTTTATACAGGAACCCTGTCAGTAATGCAAGTTGAGCTCACATCTCACTACATTTCCCTCTTAAGCGCTTGTCTTAAGAGTAAAGGCGTTGCATTAATTAATTACATATAGAGATTTATACAATTTTACATTTAGAATCTAATCTTAATTTAGTTACAGACAATCCTCTTTTTTAGATCCATACTGTGGTACTATAACCTGGTAGCTGAAGGGTTTGTAATACTGGGGTTAAGCCTATTTGTCCAGATGCCAAAATAAATACGATAACATGTTGACCTTGACTCCAATCAATATGTCATGGACATTGACCAATAGTAATTCCACAACTCAGATATATTCTACTGATTTTAAGTAAGCTCTGAAAGTATTTGATGTCCTCGTGAAGCAGCATCTGCGGTCCATTAAATCCACCTGACATTGCATGTTCATTTTCCTGTCTACTGAAGTCTTGCAAAAGATACAGCAGAAATGATCTAAATTTGAACAATTACAAATGGTAGTTTGTATGAATTGTGATCATACCTGCAAAGATGTTGTCCCCAAACTGACAGCACAGCAACTTAGTCATAGTTTTCAGTGTAACTGACACTATACATGTTTTCATATGTGCAACATTTTAGTTGACAAAACCTATAATCTGCAGAAAAATTAATTGTGCCCAGCCTTACTTGTCTGATTACTTTATTTTCCAATACAGGGATCCCTGGCTCGCTGCTCCAATTCAGATCTGGCAGTTTTATGTTCATTCCTTGCAGCGTGTCGATATCAGCTGCATCACTGGGCAACTCACCCGCCTTTCTCTGGTTTTACGGGGGACCCAGGCCGTCAGGAAAGTGAAAGCTTTCACCTCACATCCACAGGAATTCAAGGTAAAGAAACACTTCAGAAGATACAGGTTTTCTTATTTTTTTCTCTCACCATAATTTTTCCTGACTTACCAAAATTATAACAAACGCATTGTCAGTTGATTACCTAGTATGTCCTATCTTGCTGAAGTGATAAATGTAATTCTGCACTATTTTCTTTTGGATACTTCTGCATATTCCTCACTTATAATACCCCCCAGGTGCCAGACTGCTTCCGGAAAACCTTTCCCCAAGTAGTGCTCTCTTGCGTCACTAGGTAATGCTGTGTAGCTCCACGCTGATTCCACACCGACCCAGAAGCGACAGAGCAGAGTGCTATATAAGTGCCAACCCTACATGCTGTCAGTTCCTTTCTTTCTGTGCCTTCCGACATGGAATCGAAGCTCCACTCCCAACATTGTTGGTTTTTCTGACAACTGAATGCTTTCAACAGTGTACTAGCGAACAATGTCTCCACCCAAAACAACAGTTTTCAAGTCAGGCTACGAATGTAGAAAGCAGATGTTGGTCACAGATCTGCCTGGGATGTGTTTTTGGTGTCTGAACTTGGTGTCATGGTTCTGAATAGCGCAATATGTGCACCTTCATGCATCTGAAGGAGATCTTAGACTGGGAGGCGAGGCTGTATGTCGCCAAACACAAGAAGTGGTTTTGGCCTCCGCATAGGTCTAAGTCTCGGGCGAGGAATCGGTCCTGATCCTAAGCCTGTTCCCATAACTGCTCAAATTTGTGTTTGAACTCCAGAGGTAAGTCCAAGCACAAGCATAAGAAAGTAAAGCTGGACTGGACCCCATCCCTCCACTCTGACGCCAAAGAAAAGCTGGGAGGGCACATGATGTTAGTCACACCCTTTCAAGGTCTCTGGCCACAAAACTAATTCCTCGCCTTATCCCCATATTGCTTGAATTTCCACGGTCATTGTCAAACCCTACAGTAGATTTAGGCCTTCAAGGAGGCTTTGAAGCAAATAATCTTTGTGCTCTAGACTATTTCTGGTGAGCCTTTGGACCCCAAGGAATTGCGGGGGCCCACAACGGGGTACAGTCTGCATGTCTATTCCTGCTGCCATCTGTCCCCTGAAACCTATCACAGGGCCCATACTGTCCCTGGTACAGACTTCATCTCCAGTCCTGAGATCCATGGCGGTCCCTTCAACACCATCGCCAATGTTGGCAACACCATCAGCAGTGTTGACACTACCAGCACTAGATAAGGACTTAGTGCTGATGCCATTGTTGTACCCTTGAATGATGTCATGCTACAAAGTTACAAATGTTCAACCTGTCATCATAGAACCTGACGGCTCTGCCATGTCCCACTTATTAGCAGAGGCACCGTTCTCTTTTTGGTCATGACTCTGATCCTATGCAAGAGAAGGGGTTACTCCAAGATGTTAATGATGGCCATGATGGGAGTAGCTTGATCCCCCTTTACTAGTTTGATGATGCCTTATATATTCATTTACAGAAGGCCAGTTGGGCCTTCTAATGGAAGCGAGTGTTTCATTTGCGGTGGTGGGCATCTGAAGCATTGCAGCTGCCCTCCATTTAGACCAAACAATGTCCTTACAGTGAGCTGACAGCCTGTTTGTTCACTTCTGAGTCCTTGCTTCCCTTTACCGAGTCCAACTTTAGTGTGGCTGAAGACTCAGTCATCTCGGCATTTCTCTGGCACAAGGCATTCTGGGCCTGTGTGCAGGAAGGCAAGCAAGAACTACTGAAAAGGTGGGTAGGTTTGCCCCTGTAGACATTCAACCTTCTGGTTAGGTGGTGTCCATGAGTCACCACTACCCACCAGGTGGTGGCTGGCATAAATAATGCACTCCTCAGAACATTCTCTGGACATTTTGAAGAACACACAAAGGACTACACCTCCTGTTTGATACATGTGATGGGACTTGAAGGGTTAGACCTTCTCCCACAGGTACCCAGGACAAAGAAGCGGACTTCAAGGATCAGTTGGCTGACCCCATGTGGCTGCAGGGACACAACAAGCTGCAAGAGACTTTTTTCCTTAAGTGCCTACCAACCTGTAGCAACTGGACCTGGACTGCAACCTGTGGTTGGCCTCTCTCTGACACCCTAAGAGTCTCCAAGTGTCTCCTCGGAGGTCCTAGGGGCCTTAGAAGTTTACTCCTGTGGTTGTTTGGGCACTAAAAGGCTGTTTGGAAACTTTTGAGAACTTTACTTCCAAAGCTTCAGCTGGACTTACTGGATAAAGGTACCTGGCTGGTAAAACCACAGCATCTGATTGGATTTCATCTTCATCCCACTTAAGAGTTCCCACACCCTCAAAAACATGACTAATACCATTCTGCGGTTGGAAAATTACCATTTAGAAATCTCTAAAACTCCAGAACTCCAGGTGCACCAGCCTGCTTCAGGTACCCGACCTTAGTTTCCAGAGTGGCAGCTATCACATCTGCAGGCGCCTGTGCAGAGAGGATTTTTCTTCTCAAAAAATGGCAACATCTATTTCTGCATTAGAACCCAGAAGAAATCTCAACATTTTCTTTTTTTTAAAAGTGACAAAGTCTCTTTCTGAAGTGGTTCTTTTTGACTTCCATATTTTCACAGGGATGAATCGAATTTGTGTATATGACTTGGGCCCCATTACGGTCTACCTAAAATCGCGCCTAGGTATCGATCTACCACTGCCATCGTCTATCATTGGCTATCTGAAAGAAACACGCTTGTTAGATTCCTTACCTTAGAATAACCCCCAGGCGTCAGACTGGATCTGGAAAGTTTTCGTCAGCAGTACCCCTGCACGTCGGTAGGCGTCGTCTGCGGCTCCGCGTCCGTCGTCGGCGTCATGATCGCCGGGATGATGTCGCCGGAGTACTTATACACCACCCTCGTACGCTGACGTCTGTTCTTTTTTCCGCACCAGGAAGCGCAGATCCGGGAAGAGCGTACCCTTAGTTATTTTCCAACTAACTTTTTGGACAATTTTGCCTATCTTTTTCGAGTCGACTTTGACTCCTGGTGCCAGTAGGGATGCCCAGTTTCAAGCCGTGTGACACCTGTCACCGACTGATGTCGGTTACCGAACCCCCACCGCTGGTGTCTCTACTGTCTGGGGGCCGACCACGATGACAAGTCATGCCCCGACTGCCGGGCCTTGAGGTGGAAAGCTAGGCGGGAGCGGTCCCGCAAGTTCCTCGAGATCCGGCAGTCCTCACCGTTGGTCGGGATCTAAGTCCTCACACTCCGGTAAGTCGAGGCATGGTAAAAAGAAGTTGAAGAGACGACATCGCTCTTCTGACTCCCCTTGCCGGTCGCGCGACTCGGCCGAGGGTTCGGGTGGCATACCCGCACGGCTCCGCCGGAGCCGCAGGAGTCGAATCCGGTCCCACACCCTCCGGTCCCTGGACTCAATGCAACTCCAGGGGAGATTTGAGACTTCCTCGTAGCCATGAGGACTCTCTTCCCACCGTCGTGGCCTGCCGGCACGCTTTCGGCCCGGCAGGTTCGACTGGGGGTCGTAGCGAGCCGGCGGCTACGGCCCCGGCGCCGTCATCGACTTCGGTCCCGATGCCGCAGGCCCCATGGGATCCAGGCCTGGATCCCGGTCGACACCAGTTGACCTTACGACTCCTCCGCTGGCGCGGACCCCCATGGTGCCGCTCCCGGCACCGTTCTCGGACAACACCGTCCCTGGTTTCAGTCAAGGGCCGGCGTCTGAGCGGCGCCGCTCGGCGCAGTCTCCGGCGTCGATGGGTGAGCCTTTCGCTTATGACCCGCTTCTGTCCTTTATGCCTGTTTATCAGGACACGGACGAAGGGGAGGACTGGGAGGGGTATGAGGACCCTCTGGCACAGCAGTGCCAGGTAAGTCAGGACTGGGCAGATGAGCTAGGGGACACTGGTTTTATCTCTCCTCCTTCCGTGGCTACGGAGGAGGGAGCTACTTATTCTGTGATGCTGCGTAGGGCGGCCACAGCCTTGGGCCTTGAGCTCCCTGCAATGGCCGTGAGGACTAACCTCCTCACTGAGGTGCCTCAACCGCCAGTAAGCTCTTCGGAGCTTCTACTGCAGTTTAATGAGGCCCTCACTGACGTTCTGATGGGTACTTGGTCCAAGCCCACCACAGTTTCTCATGTGGATCGGAACGTGGCCCTGCGCCAACGCCCAGCCCCGGGCGACCCCTGCTTTCTGTCCATACATTCCACCCAGGAGAGTCTTTTTATCCAGGCCTTCACGTCCCAGACCGCCTTTCCGACCGCACCACCGGACCGGGAATCCAAAAGGATGGAACAGTTTGGCAAGAAACTGTTTTCCTCCCTCAGTTTGGGGTTGCGAAGCATTAATACCGCATGCCTTTTGGACCGTTACACCCACTCTCTGTGGGATACAGTGGCGGACTTGCTGCCCCAGTGTCCAGAGGAGGCCAAGGCACGGCTCGCCCAAGCTCTTGCTGAGGGGCGGGATGCAGCACGGTATTCCATCCGATGTGGACTTGACACCACAGACTCGCTGGGTAGAGCGATGGCAACGACGGTGGCGATTCGTCGTCACACCTGGCTGAGATTCACAAACTTCTCAGGGATGTCCAGAGTACTCTCATGGACATGCCTTTTGATGGCCGTTGCCTCTTTGGCGACAAAGCGGATAGTGGGCTGGAGCGCTTTTAGGACTCCAGGGCTACGGCCAGGTCCTTGGGCCTGTCAGCCCAGCGCCAGCAAACTTCTGCTTTTCGCTCCTAACGTGGCCACGGAGGGGGCACCCCCGCACGTTCGCCCAGCCACATGCCGCAGAACCACCCGGACGTTCGAAGTCACAGCCGTCCGCCGCTGCTTCACTCAGCGTTTGGTGCTTCCATTCAAGACACCCCCTGGACCGATCCACTCCTATCGACCTTCGGATTCAACCCGGGCCGATCAGCCATCCGGTCCAGCTCGCACTGGACGCGACCTACAATGCTCCCCCACCCTCTGGATCGCATTGGATGCGACCCCTTTGATCCGATCTGCCTTCGCCTTCCATTTACTGGCGAGACATTCTCAGCACCAATTCCTTATCACAACCCGGTCCTGAAGATGATCCCAAACAAAGAGGATAAAAACAACGTCGACAGTCCAGCGCAATAAATGGCGCAGCCCCTAATGTGGCTCATCTAAACCAATCCTGCAAAAACTTTGGAAAATTTAGCTTTATAAATTACCTGGAGCCACATTGTGTTTTACTATTCACTGTACATATTCATGCACCAGTCACTTTGCGCCATATATGCTGAACACAAATGCCACTAGCATCGTCACTTTTGTGTCAACTGCACATCCTTAGCACCAAGTGCAATTCGGGTTGTTTTGTTATTTGTTTACTTACAGGGCTGCTACAACTGTACCTCTTTATTTTGTTCTTGTACTTTAATTATACGATGCCATGAGCGCGCCTGAAAAAATCATTGAGTCTCCTTGTTTCTGTTTCTGTAATGCTTTATGCATACATGCTTAATTGTCTTCTTATAAGTCCAGTTGGGATACTGTTTGTTTATTCGCAGAACCAGCCTCAACGCGGTCACGGACTTGCATTCCGCCGTGGCGGAGCAGGGGGACAGAGAGCCGGTCATTTCACATCCGCTCTCGCAGCATCTGCCTCAAAGCCTTCCTAGTCCGAGCTTTCAGGCCCATTCCACGCCAGTGGGAGGCAGAGTTCGCCATCACCTCCTCCACTGGCGTACCATAATTTTGGACAGGTGGGTGCTGCAAATTGTCCAAAGGAGCTACTCCCTCCCCTTCGATGCGACCCCTCCAGCCATGCCATGCCACCACAGTACCACCGCATGTCGGGGGATCACTTGCAACTTCTACGGGAGGAAGTTACGGCCCTCTTGGCCAAGGGGGCCATCGAGCGCGTTCCTGGCCCAGAAGTGGGACGGGGTTGTTACTCCCACTACTTTCTGGTTCCCAAGAAGGGCAAAGGGGGCCTACGCCCTATCTTGGACGTCAGGAGCATCAACGGCTTCCTCCAGAAGGAGAAGTTCAAGATGCTGACGTTAGCTCAGGTTCCAATGGGCACAACATCGAGGCAACCTCTCCGACCACATCCTGATCTCGGAGGGCACTGCGAGACAGTTGCATTGGTGACTCACGGACCACGATTGGGTGAGTGGCAGATCCCTCTCCCTTCCCCAACCGGAGCACACAGTGGTGACTGATGCGTCCCTCCTGGGATGGGGGTGCCACATGGGAGAGGCGGAGATCAGAGGCCTCTGGTCTCTGGCGGAGTCCCTGCTCCATTTCAACCTTCTGGAGCTGCGGGCGATCCGACTTGCACTGAAGGCATTCCGTCCCTCTGTCCGGGGAAGTGTAGTGCAGGTGTTCATGGACAACACCAAGGCCATGTGGTATTGCAACAAACAGGGCAGGGTGGGGTCGTGGCCCCTTTGTCAGGAGGCTCTATGCCTTTGAACATGGTTGGAACATCAGGGCATCACCCTAGTGGTTCAACACCTGGCAGGTTCTCTGAACGCCAGGGGAGGACGAACTCCGCCGTCGGTGCATGATGGATCACGAGTGGCGTCTGAAATCGGATGTGGTGCAAGGTCTCTTTCAGCAGTGGGGAGAGCCTTGGTTGCATCTATTCGCCACAGAAGAGAACGCGCAATGTCATCAGTTCTGCGCGTTGGAGTTTCCAAAGCGGCACTCGCTCGGAGACGCTTTTTGTTGCGAGTGGAGTTGCGGTCTGTTATACGCCTTTCCGCCTATACCACTTCTGCCCAGAGTGCTGGAGAAGATCAGGTGCGACCGGGCTCAAGTCTTCCTTGTGGCTCCGGATTGGGCATGAAGATACTAGTATCCCGAGCTACTCAGTCTGTCAATCTATCCTCTGATTCGACTGCCTCTTCAGGAGGAACTTATGTCGCAGCAGCAGGGGAATGTCCTCCTCCCGAACCTGTCCAGCCTCCACCTCCATGCGTGGAGATTGAGCGGCAGCATTGATGCCATTTGACTTGCCTCCTGAAGTCTGTAATGTCATTCTGGCAGCCAGGCGTCCCTCCACAAAAACGGTACATGCCTGCAGGTGGAACAAATTTGTGGCATGGTGCACAGCAAATGCTGTGGATCCCTTTTCCGCCCCTCTTTCTGAGGTTCTCCTCTTTCTTCTTTCCCTGGCCCAGCAGGGCTCTTCTCTGGGCACCATCAAGGGATATCGTTCAGCTGTTTCAGCCTTCTTGAGGCTTCCTGATCCGCCTTCTCTTTTCAAGTCCCCTGTTGTAAATAGGTTCTTGAAAGGCATTACTCACATGTTTCCTTCTGTTCCTTTCATAATGCCTCACTGGGACTTGAATCTGGTATTAACCTATCTGGTGTGTGCTCTGTTTGAGCCACTCCACAACTGTCCTCTTCGTCTTCTGACTCTCAAAACTGCTTTCCTGGTTGCCATCACCTCTGCCAGGAGAGTGAGTGAGCTCCGGGCTCTTTCCTCTAAACCTCCTTTCCTCTCTGTCCATCCGGACAAAGTTGTTCTGAGGACTCTTCCTTCTTTTCTACCCAAGGTGGTTACTGCCTTTCACATCGGCCAGACCATTACCTTGCCCACCTTCTTTCCGCCTCCGCATCCTTCGAAAGATGAAGAGAGGCTCCACCGTCTGGACCCAAAACGTGCGCTTTCTTTTTACCTGAACCGCACACAACAGTACCGGGTAGACAACCAACTTTTTGTTGGCTACCAGGGCGCTAAGAAGGGACGGGCAGTGCACAAACGGACCATCTCTCGGTTTGTGCATCAAGGTCTGTTATTCCTTGGCTAAAAACGATCCTCCTGAGGTGCTGCACGCCCATTTCATTCACGCCACGGTGGCTACTACTGCCCTGGGACGGTGAGTCCCTTTGCAGGACATTTGTCAGTCAGCTACGTGGGCCTCGCTGCACACGTTTGCCAAGCACTACTGCCTCGACAGCCAAGTTTGGAGGGATGGCGTCTTTGGCCGTTCGGTTCTCCAGGACTTCCTGGTGTGATCTTGGTTCGCAGACCCACCACCGGGGTTGGTATTGCTGGGGTATCTATTCTAAGGTAAGGAATCTAACATGTTTCTTTCAGATGCACAAGTTACTTACCTTCGGTAACGATATATCTAAGAAACATTAGTTAGTTAGATTCCTTACCGCCCCACCCATCCCCCCCATTTCTAGGGTTAAGTTCATCCCTTTCATGGCCCTAGTTTCATGGCACCAGTGTCAGTTTCTTGCATGGCTCTGCGTTCCTGGCGCGGAAAGCTATATACAGAACTGACGTCCGCGCGCGAGGGCGGCGTCTAAGTACTCGGACAACATCATCCCGGCCATCACGTCGCCGCCGACGGATGCAGAGCCGCAGACAACGCCTATTGACGCACAGGGGTACTGCTGACGAAAACTTTCCGGATCCAGTCTGACGCCTGGGGGTTATTCGAAGGTAAGGAATCTAACTAACTAATGTTTCTTACAGATATATCGTTACCGAAGGTAAGTAATTTGTGCATTTGTTCTTTTTGGCACTATTTTTAACTAAATGTTTAATTCATATCCATTTATATCATTCAATCATTAATTCAATATTACATTTTATTATCATTCAATCTTTAATTCATATCTGATTCCCTTCATTGTGTTTGTCCTTTTGATTAATACATTGCTCTCTCTTTTATGTATTAAAGTGGGATTTTTTTATGTTGTGTCTTCAACATTTTAACTGTATTGGTGCTTCTAAATGTTTTAGACATTTTCTTTAAGTTAAGTCTGTTTGCTCTGTGCCATAGCTACCAGGGGCTGTGTGTCATTGTTAAACTACTGAAACATTTTACTGAACCCAATAGCTTAGTGATATATATTACTAGTGGTGGACTTCCATCCACCCCAACTAATAAATCTGCTAGATACTTCTAGCTGTACAATCCTTACCTCAGAATTATCACCAGACATCAGACTGGATCTGAAAATTCTTGAGCACTACCCCTGCGTTCTGCGCCGGAATTGTTGGGGGCTGTGCATATGCGTTAACCCAGCATGCTGTCATCAGTTATTTTCGCACCAGTCAGTGGATATCCCCAATGTATTTTTGACGAACCTTTTTTCAAGCTGTTTTTGAAAAACAAATTATTCTGCTGTGCTCGGGATTTCCCCTAAGAAATCAGAAGGCTTCAGACCCTCTGGTGCCTGTCACACTTGGTTTGTGGTGCTTGAAGCAGGATCATGACTCCGAGGACTGCTGTGGCATGAACCGAAGGAACCGGAGTTTTGAGGAGGCACCTGTCGTGGTGCAGTGCACCACGACAGGTGCCTCCCAACACTCTCGGTCCCGGTCATGCAGAAGGTCTTGGTTTTACTCGTGGTGCCGCTTCCGAGGATTGTCATCCCAGTCAAAGTCGTTGGGTAAGTTCCACAAACAAAGGAAGTCGAAGCAATTTTCTACTTCACCACACCAGTCCAAGTCCTCAGATGAGGAACAGGAATGACGACATTGCTCAATGTCTCACTCCTCCGCAGAACCTGTCCCTGGGTCTGCTTTGTGCCACCCAGACTTTCCAGGAGCCAGAGCGCCCTGGCCCAACTCAAGGAGTTTTATGAGGCCGTACACTTCATATTTGGGTGGCCGGACCTCTCAGGAATGCCTTTGGGCCTACGGGTTCGAAAAGTGCCCCTACTGGATTCCCGCCAGTGGGTCTGCCCTTGGTGCCATTCAGGCCCCATAGATCCGGTGCAGGATCTGGAGCAACTCCACCCACAAGACAGCGACCATCCACGGAGTCCGCTCAGGGGCTGTCGTTCCCAGTACTGCTGATGCCCCGCAGGGGTGGTGTCACAGCCACTCACCTGAAACACAGGCTTCTGCAGAGGCGATGAACGCCCCCCTGACCTCCTGAGACGCCTCTAGACACTTCCATGGTTCAAGGGAGTCTCAACAGGTGTCCCAAAAGGTAAGGGGTTTTGAAGAGAGAGAAAGACAGAGCCTTTTTCTTTTGATAGGCCTGGCGCGGGAGATGATTGGGAGGGGTATGAGGACCTTTATGCATTCCACCACCCCATTGTTGAACCAGAAGACAACTGGTATGAGGAACTGGCTGATGCAACTGGGCTACACACCTCACCAGACACTGGCTTGATCTCTCCTCCTGACATGCCTATGGAGAAGGTAGCTTCCTTTGCAGTGGTGGTGCAGAGGGCAGCTGAGGTCCTAGACCTAGTGCTGCCCTCATTGGCAGTCAAGAGGTTCAGTAGGTGCTTCTGCCAGGAGTCGCCCCATTGAACCTCTCCTTCCATTCAATGAAGCCCTCACAGATGTCCTGCTTTGGGCCTGGCCCCAGCCCTGCACAGTAGCTCCTGTGCACAGGGCGATTGCCAGCTGCCATCTCCCCACTCCTGGGGATCATGGTTTCCTCAACCAGCCCCAACCAGCATTTCACGTCAGAGGGCTTGGTGGTCCAAGCTTCAACCTCCAGAGTTAACCCTGGCACGTTCCCTAGCTCTCCACTGGAAAGTGATTTCAAAAGGCGGACACTTTTGGCAAGAGAATGTCCTCTTCCGTCAGCCTAGCACTGCGGTTCATGAACACTGTCTGCCTTTTGGGCAGCTACACACACACACACACACACACACACATACACACACACTGTTCCAAGCCATACTCACCCAAGCAATTGATGACAAGCGAGATGCAGCAAAGTTTACCATCATATGTGGGCTGGACACAACTGGCTCACTAAGCAGAGCGATTGCGCCGTCGGACACCATGCCTGGTTGAGAACCAGTGGCTTTTCAGTGGATGTCCAGGCTTCGGTAATGGACATGCCCCTTGATGGCTCTCACCACTTTGGTGAAAAGGCAGACTCAGCACTAGAGCGCTTGAAAAACAGCAGGGGTATGGCCACATTTTTGGGCCTATCTGTGACTCTTTGCCAATCTCAGTCTGCTTTTTGTCTATTCCTTGGCTACGATAGGCGCTACCAACTGCGTCCTTTCCTGCCCAGCCAACAAGGCCAACGGGCCTCTCAGTCTTTTTTGGTCGCAGACGGAGTTCCCTCAAACTACGTTGTCCACTGTCCTCTCCCCACCCTCCCCGTCCAGGCGCTGCCCAAGCCCCTTTAGTTTGCCATTATACCAGCACTGGCACCCAGTGAAAAGCAGGATTCGCCCTCACCTGTGTCACTGGCAGTCCATAATATCAGACAAGAAAGTTCTTCAAATCATCAAGAGGGTCTCTTCCATCATCTTTCTTGAAACCCCACACATGCCACCTTCTCACCACAGGCTAATGAGGGTCATATCTCCTTGCTTCGTGAGGAAGTGCTGGCTATTTTGGCCAAAGAAGCCTTTGAGACGGTGCCAGCATCAGAAGTAGGCTGTGGTTGCTATTCCTGCAACATTCAGGTGACCAAAAAGGGCAGAGGTCTCTTTGCTATTCTAGACCTCGCCTTCTCAAATTCTTCTTGAAGTAGAAGTTCAAGATGCTCACATTAGCTCAGATCCTGTATGCCCTCGATTCGTGAGACTGGATGGTAGTGCTGGAGTTGCAGGATGTCTATTACCACATCCCCATTCTGCCTGTCTACAGGCATTATCTGCGGTCCACGGTGTGCCTCACTTTCAGTACGCCCTGCTCCCCTTTGGTATTCCAGTGCTCCTCGGGTGTTTATCAAGGTAATGGCGGTAGTTGCAGCACATCTGCGGAGGTCAGGGGTTCCAGTCTTCCCCTTATTCGATGACTTTACTGTTGAAGGCGAGCATGGCCCAGGCAGTCATCTCCCACCTTCAGACTACAGTCGACTTTCCATTCGCTGGGGTTCACTATCAATGTGCCGAGGTTATACATAACTCTATCGCAAACGTTCCTTTTTATCAGAGCTGTTCTGACACAGTGCATTTTCAGGCCTGTACTCATGAACTGCGAGTCCAGGATATTCAGGCTATGACTCTGATGATTCAAACGCTATCCTGGGTTTTGGTAAGACTGACTCTGAGGTTGTTTTTTTGGCAGCCAGGCATTCCTCTACCAAGATGGTATACAGTTGGAACAAGTTTGTCACACGGTGTACATTCCAAAGCATTAATCCTCTTTCTGCACCCTTATCCCCTTTATTGTTTGTTCTTTTTATGGCCCAGCAGGGCTCTGCTCAGGGCACTGTTACGGGTTACTTATCATCCATATCGGCTTTCTTGTGGTTGCTGGTCAACCTTCTTTATTCATGTCACCTCTTGTGACTCGTTTCCTCAAAGGACTTCCACACCCGTTTCCCTCCAGGCCATTCATTATGCCCAATGGAACCTCAACCGAGTCGTAACCTTTTTCCTGTGCGCGCCCTTCGAGAACTGTCCACTTTGGTTACTGGCCATAAAACCGGCTTTACTGGTGGCCATATCATCGGCCAGGTGGATCAGTGAAGTGCTGGCACTCCCTACATGATATCCTGTCCAAACAAACTGGTTCTTAGAACCCTTGCTTGCTTCCTTCCAAAGAAGGTGAAATTTTTCCATGTAAGCCAAAATATCACCTTGCCTACTTTCTTTGCTTAGTTTATAAAGAAAACGAGAACTTCCACTGTCTGGACCCAAAAAGAGCACTGTTCTACTTTGATCATACTAGAGAGTTCTAGGTGGACAATCCGCTCTTCATTGAGTATGTCGGGGCAAAGAAATTGATGTCTGTACAGAAGCAAACCATCTCATGATGGATAGTGCTCTGCATAAAGATCTGCTATGTATTGGCCAAAAAGCAACCACCTGAAGGTTTGCATGCTTATTCCACCAGGGCCATGGCTGCGACCACTGCATTAGCTTGGGGAGTCCCTGTCCTGGACATCTGTCAGGGAGCAACTTGGGAGTCTTTGCACATGTTCACTGAGCACCACTGCCTGGGCGGTCAGATTCGTTTTTGATGGGTATTTTGCCCATTTGGTCCTGCAGGACTTTTTGGTCAAATCTATATGCGGATCCAGCTCCAGGGAGGTATTGCCTCGGGATCTATTCTAAGGTAAGGGTGCTCTGTCTAGCTGCTAATTCCATACAACTCTCCCATCCTCCCCACTCTGCAAACTGATTCAACACCAGTTTATTGGTATTCATAGGGTCTCTGAGCTTCTGACTTGGAAAGGTTGTGAAAAGAAACTGATATCAATGCGCTGGGGTGGTGCCTATATAAGCACCGCGCATGTTACTTCTAGCTTCAGATACCGCCGCTGACACTAATCTGAATGACTGGAACTATCAGCACTCAGAGGTACTGTTCAAGAAATCCTGGATCCAGTCTGACTCCTGGGGATAATTCTAAGGTAAGGAATCTGCGGCTAGATAGAATTTCTACCAGATAAGGCATTACCAAAGGTAAATAACTTGTTATTCATGTTCTTATACTCAGTCTGTAGTTTTCCTCTCTCTTATCATCTTGTTTCTGGTGGTCAGAGCCGATTTAGTTAATTTCAGATTGGGTGTGGGTTCATTTCACAAAAAGATTTTGGAGTACGTTAAGTACTACTTCAGTAGTACTATTTACCTCCTATAAAAAGCAATTTACAAACCTACCGGTGTAGATTTCTGCCTCTCCTGGTCTATACACACATACTTACACTTTTTTTGTAGTTAACGTGGTAGTGATAGGAGGAAGTGGTAGGAAAATGAGGAATAACTACTACAAAATTTGTGAGGTTAAGGTAAATTTAAGGAGGAACTTAGGGATGAGTGCACACATACCAAAACACATACCAAAAAAAGACCTTTACAGTTCACAAAATACACTTACCTGTTTACTACAAACCAGATAGTGCCTAAACAGACTTACACAGGCTTGAAGCAAAGCCTTTGGATTAAGTCAAACACCTCAAATGGCAAACCACTGGTACTGCAACCCAATCCCTTAGAAAACAATACCGGCAGGGAATTAAACTGCCACCTCATTGGGATTAATGTTAAATTAGCAGAGTTCATTCTAAATGTAAAATTGATATATTTTTTTTTTATTGAGTGTTAGAAATTAAGTATAATAAGAAAACTTTTAATTAATACATTTAATGAAAAAAAGAAAGTAACTTGTTTTTTAAGATGTAAAAATATTTATACTAAATACATAACTTTGAACTAAGTTTGCTACAAATTAAATGAAAATAAATTTGGGTGTGAGGGTGGGTGATTTTACAAAAATGAATATTTTTACATTCATTTAACATATTTAAAGTATTTTATAATGTAATGCAAATTTAACTTGAAGAGGTAATATCTTATAGTATTTTCATTGTAATTAGTTTCATTTTAATACCAGATGTTTTACATTTTTGTCCACTTATATTTTACTTTAAAATATTTTTGTATTTATCCTTTTTTTTATAAGCTTCTTTAAATTACCCTATGTGTTTAAACAGGGAGATCTCCTCTAGCAGTTGGGAAGTTACTAATAGTAATTCTACATTCCAAAATTGAGTTGTAGGACACTCCACCTCCCCTAAGGAGGAATTAGAAACATACACATAGGTGAAAAACTCCACTCCGGTGAATAGCAAAGGCGACATTGAGAGTTACACCTTGAGTAGAGCTTAACATGTAAATGTACCTTATTGAATAGAACTCATTATGTCTCTCTTGGCATTCGGATGCTGGGTGATTCAGTATTGTCATCCAATCCAGCAGGTGGATTTTTTATATATGTTTTTATTCTTTTTTAAACAAACCAAAACAAAGTCACTACATATTGGTATTGGCAATGACCACAATTAGTCAACAATATTTCTCAGTGCATCATTTAACATTGTCAAAAACAGAGATAGAAAAGAACAAACAGCGGAGTCTTCTAGCAGTAAGAATACCTCAGGTCTCACAAGAGTGTAGCAGTGTATTAGGTAAGTGGGAGTCCGGGTTGTGCCACTGGTGTGTTACAGGTACAAAACTGCAGCTGGTGAAGGGGACCGTAGATGCCCAGACATCAGCTCTGATTATTTGTTACAGTGAGATTCTGGAGGGGATGTTAGCAGGGTGTTTGTATGCATCCCGGATTCTGTCAGCCTGCCCAAGGCTTCCCTAGTGATCCCCACTGGGTTTCCTCCCCCAGTGGTCCAGGGGTCCCTAGGAGAGCATGATGATCACATGGTCCTATCAATGTACATCCCCCATAGTAGTCTTTGGTGTCATTCAGGGCAAGCAGGTTAAATTTTTCACTTCTATGTTTCTGATGTGGATCTCCGAATATCCACCCTCCCGTCATCCTACCCTGGTGGGTAGCAGTGTGCCTCTGTGCATGCCCACTTCAGTAGAGTGGTCAGCCAGCGCTGGACATTGGGGGCTGTGGGCACCTTCCATTACAAAGAAATTTGTCGATTCAAGAGAACAAAGGAGATGTCAATAAAGCTATGCAATTGTGTGTCCCATTTCGGATTTGGGCAAATTCCAAGCTGGCATGACTCGGATGAAGGCGTAAGGGCATGCTCTGTAAGCTCGGCAGTAATGCCTGTAATCTCTTCTCAGGATCTCAGTATCACCGGGCACTCCCAGACCATGTGGTAGAATCCGGCCTCTGACACCCAAAATTTAGAGTATTCGGGGGATGTCGCAGGAAACATGATTTTAGTGCGTTGTGGTGTTAGGAATGCCTGATGCAGATAATTGAACTGTGCGAAACAAAACTTGGATTGCGGGAGATCGCTTTCACATGTTGAAGCACCCGGGACCAGAGCTTCTCTGTCTACAGTTGTGGGTGAACACAGTTCCACCTGGTTCACGCTCCCTCAGTTACCCCGGAGAGAGGGGAGGACAGTGCTATGTACAAAACCAAGATTGCACGCTGTGGGCCGCCACCTGCCAGAAGTGTGTGTACTGTCCGTGAGTGGGGTGGTTCTGCCTCACTGAGGCCACATGTGGTATGTATCGCGTGTTGCATGGTGTGGTATGTCAGAAAGTCACTTGCCCCAGGCCATAAGTGTTCATGATGTCCCAGAAGGGCATGAGGGTGCCATCATTAAGAAGGTCCCACAGGTAGTCAATCTCTGCCTCCCTCCAAGGTACTGGCAGGGGCGTAACACAGGCCCCCGCAGCCCACGCAGTGCAGGGGGGCCCAAAGCTCCAAGGGGCCCCCTCGGCACTGCACTATGCCCGGAGAGCTCCTAATTGAGCCCGGAGGGGGGCCCTCTACATACCTTGCAGGGAGGCTCCCTCAATTTTCGTTACGCCAGTGGGTACTGGGTTGAATCTTTGGGGGACCTCCCAGAGGCCTGATAGTTGCCATACCGATATGAGCTGGGAATATGGTGGAAGCACCCTCTGCCATGTACACACCTCCACCAGCAGTAATGGGCCACCGACATCTGATGCGTTTCTTGGGTTGGCTAGACATGTGTATATGCAAGTCTCTTCAACAATCATGAGGATGTCCGCCTTCTCAGAGCCACGGGCCAGATGCAGCTGGGCCTCTGCACAGTATAGTTAATAATTGGGAGCACCGAGTCCACACACAAGCAGAGGCCATGGGAGTATGGATATTGCCACACGTTGTCTGCCCACGACCGGTATCAACTCCAGCAAGAGTCATGAAAGAATCTACCAGGAAGCGAAAGTTGCAGCTCAGCAAAATATTATATGAGTCGGGGGAATAGAAGCATTTTGGAAATCGCCACTCGACCCACTGGGGAGAGGGGCAAGGTCAGGCAGAAGGGGAGGGGTATGCTTATCGAGCCAAGCAGTTTATCTACGTTACCCTCTTTGAGGTCCTTATCCGCATGATATATCTGGACACCCGGGTACTTGAATGTATCATAGCACTATTAGAGTTGGAGTCCCGGTAAAGTACCTCTGTCAGGCTCCAGGTTCAGGGAGAAGCATGATTTCAACCAGACACATTACCAAATTCCTCCAGCAGCAGTATCATACCCGCCACATCTCATAAGAAAAACAGGGCATCATCCATGTAGAATGAAACAATATGGTGTACTCCATTTACCGGAATCTCCTTTGCTGCACATGAAGGTGTAATTTACAAGCTAAGAGTTACTTGGCCAGGGTGAAAATCAACGGGTACAAGGGGCAGCCCTGTCTGGTACCTCTCTGTATTACAAAACTGCCTGAGATCTGCTGGCCTTTCCAGTATTGTGCCGTCAGACATATATACAGGGTGCAAATGCAGCTGAGGTATCTCGGTACGAAACCCATACCCTCCAGAGTGGCCAATAGATATTCCCATTCCTGGGTGTAGAATGCTTTCTCTATATCAAGTAGCACCGTGGTCTGCCCGTGTAACCCAGCTGGATTAGCCTGTATGAGACACCGCAGCCACCAAACATTAAGGAAGGTGTTGTGCCTAGGTATAAACCCTGACTGATCCTCATGAATCAAAGTGCCAATTATAGGGAGAAAACGGTTGGCCAGCGTTTTCCCCAATATCTTATAGTCTAGGTTTAAGAGGGAGAGCGGGCTGTAAGACCGAACAGCCAAGGGGGTCATGGCCCAGCTTGGGAAGGACCACAGTCAGTGCCTCGTGTAGAAAGTCTGGCAGCTGGCCCATCGTCCTAGCTTCGTTGAACACCTCTAACAGGTGTTGAGTATGATGTGCGCAGTGAACATAGCATTATATTCAATCTGCAGACCTCTTCTTCCTGCTTCTTGTTCTGGGTGATATGAGCAATGGCTGTCTGCATTTCCTCAAGCTGAGGAAGCACATCTAGATTGCCACTCTGGAGCGGAGACAGTTTGGGTATCGGGAGCCCCTGTAGGAATCCGTGTATCTAGTCAGGTGGGAGCGTGCTTCCTGCCATGTACAGGGTCTGATAGTTATTCCAGATGCAGCGTCGATGGCAGCCTGTGAGTTAGTTAATGTACTGTTTCCTATTTTAATGGCTCCTATCGGTGAATGCTGCTGGTCTTCCTTCGCCAGCCATGCTAACAGCCTCCCTGAGAGGTTCCCTTCAGCATGCAGGCAGGCGAGCCTCCGTTTGTAGTCATGTCGTCCCAGATGCGTTTCTGACTCTCTGTGCTGCCTTTGCAGCTGTTGGAGCTCCTCGACCTCCGCGGTCTTGTTAGCCACTTTCATCTCAAGGAGGCACATTTCGCGCTCGAGGGTCAGCAACTCCTCGTTCAGGACTTGGCCCCCCCCCCCCCCCACCCACGTAGCAACCAATCAATGGTGCCTAATGATAACTCTGTGTGCATACCACTCCAGCACCCTGGAGGTGGGGCTGCCTTTGTTAAGATCAAAGTACTGGGTAATAGTCATTGTAAGGGCTTCCCTGGAGGGGAGATTTGATAGTGCTTCAGTCTGCACCAGTCAGGTCGGTATTCTAGGGTGTTTTCTCCCCCAGTTCAGGGTCAGTTGCAGCGGGCAATGACCCGACAGTGTGAATGCTAGATACTCTGTGCAGACGATCTGCCTGCTCAGACAGTCATTGCATAGAAGAGATCGAATCTGTTATGTATGTCATGTATTGGGAGTAGAATAAGAATTTGTTGTCATTCCGGTGACCTAAACGCCATGCATCATAGAGTCGTCTATGTGGAATCCAGTCACAGAAATATTGAGTTGCCGAACTCATGGGGTGTTGGGCAACGGTGTAACAGATCGGTCGCGGGTCACGTCAGGAACACAATTAAAGTCACCTCCCCATAGGCCTTGGGTATGTGGGTCCTTCCTGAAAGAGCACAGGTTGGAGAGTGTCAAGGAAGGAGGTTTGGTTAGTGTTAGGCACATAGCATAGATGCCACAATTGTGAGCATTGTCACATCGAGGTGTCCCACTACTATTACATATCGTCCCTCAGTACCAACACTGTGTGTATCCACCACCTATGGGACCCCTGGGGCAATCCATATTGGGACTCTGCGTGCATAGGCTGATGAGGAGGTGCCATACACTTGCCCCCTCTATTTTCATTGTACCTTGTGTACCACTGGTAGGGTTAAGTGTGTCTCCTGCAGCAGAGCAATGTGCGTGTGGTAGCACTCAAGGTAACCATATACTGTGTAGCATTTTGCAGGGGTGGCATGCCCCTCGCGTTCTAAGTCACTAAGGGCCGTATGTAGGTGGCCAAATACCGGTCGGTAACGGCCGATTTCGACCGTTACCGACTGGTATTTGGAGTTTGAGATGTAGGGGGCTTAAAAATTACCGATTTGGTAAATTTACCGATTCGGTAAATTACCGAATCGGTAAATTTACAGAATATGTAATCTGAGATGTAGGTGGCACTGTAAACAGTGCCACAGGGCCTTAAGGATTCGTTATTTACCACCAACTATTAGTTGGTGGTAAATAACGAATACCTGTGTATATGCAAATCTGTGCATGTACACCTGTGCCATGTGACACACATACATGCCCGTAGGGCCCTTAGGGCATGTATGTGTGCCACATGGCACACAAGAACTGATCAGGGGTGCAACAGGGTGTCAAAGTGACACCCTGCCACCCTTGACTATTCGGTAATTTTACCGAATCGGTATTTACTGATTCGGTAATTGCCATTGATTCCTATGGGCCTCAAGGCCCATAGGAATCAATGCCAATTACCGAATCGGTAAATACCGATTCGGTAATTACCGAATCTTAACGATTCGGTAGTTTTTACCGAATATTTACCTATATAGCATTTACCGATTTGTAAATACCGAATCGGTAAAATTCGGTATTTACAAATCGGTAAATACCATTTACCTACATGAGGCCCTAAGTTGTATTGTGGGGTGAGGCTTTCCGTGGGTGTGCTCATTGGGTATATCGATAAAGCATGTTGTGCTTTAGCCCATTACACCTTCTCCCTGTGAAAGCAGTGCTCAAGGTCACCCTCGCATCCCATGTACAATCATTGATCCCTTACACAGCTGGGTTATAACCCTCTGATACACCTGTGAGACTCCAGGAAAACAATTAAAAAAATATATATATATAACTGCTCCCTGTTTGGATGGAACTCTGGTCCTCAGCCAAAAACACTCAACAGATAATCAATAACAAAGGAAAGGCCCAACCTGAGGCGAAACATGTTCTGTTTGGGACCTGCAAACACAAAGAAAGTAAGCATGAAGACAAAGCGGTCTTGGTGGGATACCATGGAGGGCACGGTATGCCACAAATAGTTGTCCTCCTGCAGTCAGGCCCACTTCAGATGTTGTTTCATCTGGCACATGCCCATGAATGTTTCGGGGAGAACTCAGAGTGTGTCCCCCCTCCACACCAGGTCACAGCCGATGGTGAACCAGGGCAGCTACAACATGGGACTCTGAGCAGATCATCAGCTGGTCCCTGTGTCCGTTCTGGCCCTCGGATCATGCGCTCTGTCGAAGCCCTGGAATCTCTAGTCTCTGAGCCAGTATTCGATGCTCGGTCGGGCCACAGCATTTCAAATGGATTCCTACTATGATGCAATGTCTCCTCCACAGCTTGTGCCTTTGTCTTTGCTATCTGGGCCTCTGTTGGCTGATTCTCCACACCTCTGCACTTCCTGCGGCTGGGCCTGGGTATCAGCAAATCGCCATCTTTTTGAGTATCAGTGGAAACGGTCACCAACACTTTAGCATGGAGCCAAGCCCACACTTCCTCAGGGGTCGAGAAAAAGTGAGAGGTCTCGCCGACTATTATTAAGAGCTTCGCGGGACATAAGGCGTACTTCTACTGTAGTTCTCGGTGCTTATGCTTCACCACAGTGTAGGAATTACAGAGGCGTTGGACTTTCATAGTGAAGTCTGAATAGGCAGAGATGACTTCCTCCTCAAGACTTCAGAATCTTTTCGTTCTGAAAAACTGGAGTATCAAATCCCTGTCTCTATAGTTATAGAAGCAAGCAATCCCAGGGCGTGGTGGTCCGCTGGTGGTGGTGCTCTGCCCATTGTGCAGTGAGCATGCTCCACTGAGAAAACCTTAGGAACTCTGCACTCCAAGGGTGCGGATACAACCAATTCTCAAGAAAGAGCTCCACACGCAGCCTCTCGAAGCGTTCGGGGAAACCCCAGGAAGTGTATGTTATTTCGTCTGGAGCAGCCCTCAGCATCTTCTGTCCTTTGGTGGAGGGAGGGCAACTCTTTCTTCATGGTTTTCAATTGAGCCTGAAGATCTTGCACCGTGGGGAGGTCACAGAGGATTCCACTTCATCAACTCGGTCCATCAGCTTCCGGTGGTCTGCTCGAAGCAGGTTCACCTCTAGGGAGACTGTTTATTTTTCCCTCCAGTATGGTTTCATTATCTAGGATAGCATGAAGCACCTTTTCGAATTGGGTTAAGTCAGTGCATAAGGTTGCTTCCAAATGGCTTAGCGTCTCTTTATTGATATCGGATGCGGCCAGTGGATTTGCATTTCCACTAGGGTCCTAGAGCAGGGCTTTGGAAGGTTTGGGGTTCACCATTGTGGCCTAGAGTAGAGGGGTAGTAGTCATTTTATCGAGGGCAGTGAGCAACACCGTGGTTCTCAAAGCTGCGGTTCTCAAAGCCGCCTCTGAGCTCTACTTCCAGCAGGTCCCGATCAGATGTGGTGAGGAGACCTGTCGCCAATTGACACTGCCCAATATTAGTCCGTGGGCCAACACACCTTCAGCCCCCTCATAGTCCAAGGCGCAGCAGGGTATATCTACGACGGGGTTAAGGGAAGAACTGCAAAATCACAGCAAGATGTTATGCGCCTCATAGGCTTTGCACAGGTAGATCCCTGTTAGCGCCCTGAGCCATCCCCCGCACAGCTCCTGGGGAAGGATCAGTCTTGTATCAATGGAAGGCCTGCAGTCAAGGTGAACTGCCTGTTCGTACTCCAGAGTAGGGGGTCTCCGACAGTGCTTAAAATGGAAAAATAGAAGTGCAGGTACTCTGTACCAGAGTACCTGCTTTTTTCTGAGAAGTGCTGGTACTCTCCAATTAAAAGTATTGCATTTCTTTTGGGAAGTGCCGGTACTCTTCCTCTCAAAATAAAAAAGTGCCGGTAATCCCTACTGGACAGCACCTGCCCATTTAAAGCACTGGCCTCTGATATTCTCTAGTCTGAGGTGTGGGCAAGGGTATGGTACACCTAAACTGCCAAGCCATCACGTTCTTGCTCCCCTCGGGCCGCTTCAAGGAGCTACGTGATCCTATCACTTGTGACCATTCAGCTCTGGTCCCAAGACACTGGTGACCCAGTAAGTCCCTGTGCCACTCAGTATCCACCACTCAGTTGTGGCTCGGTGTCAAAGCGTACAAGGGCTCTGGGTGGTTTCCTCTGGCTGTTGCTACCCACTATAGTTCAGGACTAAAGGGCCCCCCGCAGCTCCAGGCTTCTCCTGGTAGTGCGGTCGTAGCAGGGCACAGCAGGCATCAAAATAACAGCGCACAATGTCCACAGGAAGCACTAGGCGAGTGCAGGCCCTGAATAGCGCCGGAGTGTGGTTTCTGTCCAGGGCCGTCCACAACTGTTAGGCCTCACCTCCGGGGTCTGGACTGGGGAGACAACGCTGCCAGGGCCTGACTGGCCATGGCGGGCACCGGGCGTTTCCCCTGTAGGCAGCTAGGATGGGGGGGCGGTTTTGGACCCCTTGGGGCCGTTTTTGTTACCGGGGGTTGGCAATATCGGCCCCCTTGCAAACTACTCAGTTGCACTCCCTCTCACCCCAGGGGGGGGGGGGGGGGGGGGCTGGCTGAGCAGTTTGCAAGGGTCCGTTTCTGTTCCCAGTCCGGCCCTGAACGCTGCTCCAGTCAACGCCTCTGCCCCGGAAGAGATGTTTGCACAACCGCCTCAGTCTCAGGCAGTCCCTCAAAAATCGGGCTCTTGCAGTACACAGCAGTCGTTCGGGGTGGGTGATCTGGGCCGGGTTGTGCCGCAACGAAGCCGCAGTCGCTATATCGTTTCTCTCGTGCATGTCCGGCAGCGTGGCCTGATGGTCAACCACAGCTGCTATGATCGTCGTCTTCTACACAGCCCTCGTTCTCAGCGAAGCTGAGCGCGGATCTCACCCCTCATCCACAGTATCCCAGGGGTGGAGGGGATTCTGTAGCTTTAATGGCATCTCCGGGCCGTTTTGTAGCAGAATTGCGTGCGTGCCCGGATCGTAGCTCTTACAACACGTCCAATGTGGTAGCTATCCTGACCACACCTCCTCCTACAGAGGTGGGTTAATTAGGAAGGTTACGTTCTTCAGCTGTGCTGTGGATGTGGCTCACAGGAATCCTGGGCCACACCACTTAAATAATGCTTGTCTCCCCTTTCTACGTTGTCATCCTCTTTCCATTCCATTCGATAACTTTATTTCGGTCTCAAGGACCATAAAAGCTGCTGTTCAGCAGACTCCTGCGATGCACAAATGGTCAGATATTTGTTGTGGACTGGATTATTGTCCTTTTACTGTAGACAAATTAATTTATTTTCATTGAAAGCATTGGCTTCATTGTTATTTCATTACACAATGTTCACATATTTTGGAAGTTTTTTTGACATTTTGCATTGTGAATCATTCTGCCACTAGGCACATTTACTTTTGTCAGTTATGACTGTATGGGACCTGTTCATTCTGCTTGGATATTTTAATAATGCACTGACTGACAAGCTTTTTATCCACGTCCATTTGAAGAGACATAATCCTATTGTTTGTCCGGCCCTAGCATAATGGAGTATGTGCGGATATGTACCATCACGCCTGCAGACACATATTTCATCATGTGACTTCTATTTGTTTGTCTTCTTAAAAAAAAAATCCATGCCAAGATTGCACAAGCAAGCAAATGAGATTGACAAGAAAGTCTGCAAATAATAAGCGGTGGACTGATCCAAAGTCCATTTTAGGTGTAGGTATTGTCCAAAATAGGTCTTTCAACACCAGACAGCTAAACTGTCTGTAGGCGAGACCTAAAGCGATGTGCCTGCTCTCAACTCACTGAAAGTAGGCACAGAAAAGAAAGATGGCGTTTAATTGCACAGATTCTGTGAGGATAAAAAGTCACAAAATACCAGAATGCTAATACCATGGTCTAATGATTAGCCTATTTTTCTGTCGAATAACCTGTGGCCGAATTATGCATACAGTGTGCATCACAGATTTAAATACCGTCTGGAATGCATCGATCTCATTGCATTAATGGACCTTGATTGCATCCATGAGTTCTTTTTTTGTAAATTGGCAATTACACGTCAGGAGAAAAGCTTATTGCGCCATTAGCTAACCGCTGTCTTCCATTTAGGGCTGTTTAGCGCTTTAGCTAAAACACCCATGACAGAAAGATGAATATGTACTGTAAACCTATCCCCAGCTTGCACATAGTGGATATTTTACTTAGGAACTCTAAATCGTTAATGCAAACTTATTAGACGCTCCAGAATACCTCACAGAACATATAGCTTGATAAACCTTGTTTGGATTCCTAAGTTTACATTAAAATCCACTGCAAATTTGTAGCAAATGCTCTCCATTTATTATGGTAGGAATTATATGCTCTTGTATTTACAGGCCTTGCAAAATTATGAAAGTATTCACTTGTGGACATGTCCTTTTAAAATCCCTTTGCTTGGCATGTTTAATTAAGTGCTTTTTGATTAAATAGTTAAGATTATTGCCCTCTGCTCATGGTTAAAATACTCTGCAGAGGGTTTTGGCCGCTCCAAAGGGTATAGACATGAGCCAAAAGTCATAATCATGGAAGGGCACTTAAGTGCTGCTAACATTTGATAGCAAATGGCAATTAGGATATTAGGCCTCTCTCTGGGCTCAGGTAACATAGGCAAGTAAGCATGTGCTCTCTCGTTCTGCTTCACGCCTATACCACTGAATTAGATGGAAGGTCGTTAGTACCTGGATTTTCTTTGTATTAGTCAATATCAGCATTCCATAAAGAGTGGGAATGAATTTTAGGACCCTGGAATGTTGACCGCTCCATTGCAGTCAATGGAGCGGCAGCGGGCTGTAAACTTTGCTGTATTAAACTCAGCCTGAGCGCAACCCAGAGCCTGTATATTTCTCTCTTTGTGGGCATAACTGGTCTGATTCTAGGCATAAGGGGCTGCCTTATTCTAACTCTCTGCAACTTGGTAAGTGTTATTCTGACTTATTAAACCTCTGTGTTTTTGCCGACTGTCTTGTATGGTTGGTATTGCCATGGCACTTCTAAGGACCACATTAATGTGTGGTGAAGGCTACCATATGGTCAAACACCACCCCCAAATTGCAGGCCTTCAACACAGCAAGGACAAAGACGTAGTTTAGTTCAACAGTAAATGTGTTTTTGGAATGGCAGAGAAACTAAAGAGGATTGGTTATTCCTATTTTTTACACAAATTAATGCCAACTAGTACATCATTCATGTGCATCGCTGCTAGTCAGGGATGGATGACACCTGATCTGGTGCTCAAATTGGCTTCTCTGTCCTCCATTTGCTTAGCCACCACTTGCATGTTGTCCTTCAGTTTGGAAAAGGCATATACATGTAACTCCTTGTTGCATATTGCCTTCAGCAAACTAGTCTTGAGAGAAGTAAACTCTTTCGTCTGGGGAGGTAGCTATTTGTTGCTTGTGGCTCACTGAAAGAACAGTTATACCTTTCTGAAATAGACCCTTTGAACAATCGCAGAAGGGATCTCTCGACTACCTCGCCCAATGTTTTGATACTCAGAATGCGGTTTGGCTTTGGTCACTATTCCAAGAAAAGTAAACCCACTAAAAGCAAAGCCCTGAAAGAGTAACAGTGCATAAGGCCCTTGAAGCCTCCTGGTAAACATGTTGTGAACTATTTCACGTTTTTTTGTTGTTGCAGTCTCGTTTTCCAGAAATCAGTACCTTAGTTGCAGGTTTGAAGACAATATGATACACTGTATTCAACATAATTATGAGTGTCCCCTTTTATTTTACTCTCCTTGATATTCTTGCTCCTTCTGCCCCTTGAAGCACCACTTACTACACAGGTGGTGTACGACTTATATCCTGAAGACTCCTTGAAATGTTCATGTTTACAATTTATTGTCCATATTCGGGCGTATTTTGCCACATTCTTCCTAACAGAGAGCGCATTCCACCAAGGTAATGTTTGAAGAACTTCAGAGTGTAATTTGCGACTCAAACAGTTACATTTATTTGATTGGTGGAGATGCCCCACCCAGGATCGTTGGCATTGCAAAGTGCTTGTTGATTTGGTACTTGTGCAGTCTTGTGAACTGACGAGACTGTCGGTTCCAGAACACATCTTGTTACTAGTAGTCTGAAGAGACCTGTATTTTTAATGTGTTATATTTCTGTTTAGTTATTGAAAAGGGATCATGTTTACTGCGATATGTTGTTGTCCTCGTTGAGCAAATTGTGAAGACGTGTTGTGTAAACATTTAATTTTTTATTCTTTTCAATTTTTTTAATTAACTTGGAAACCATAATACAATTAGTGTAATAGAAGATGAACACCCTTACTGCTAGTCATGGGAGGTAATCAAAGGGTAAAAAACAAACACGTCTTCCATGGTACATTTAATTGAAATAGTGTCAAGCTTTACAGTTTATATCAATCATTTTGAATCGGCTGATCTTTCACGATAGGACATTTTTAGACCAAAAAAAACACAAAATCAGAAGATCGAAACTGTAGGAGTATCAAAGCAGTGTATTAGAAACACAATGTAGTAGTCCACGATAAGAGCACTAAAAGCCTTAGAAGACACTACCTGTGCAAGATAGTTCACCTTTTCTTTGGTCCCGTTTGAATCCCTGTGTGCTTAACGGATAAATACCTCCATGTTGGTGTCCCTGGTCTCTTCTTGCCTTAGTAGAGAGATCAACTTTATCTTCGCATTACCTGATACAGAGGGCTAAGAATAATACGTTCCTTCATGCTTTTGCTGCACAAGGAGCCATCATCATTGGGGGTTTAGTCAGAACAAGGAGATAAGACTTCGGTATATCTGATAGTAAAGCCAAAAGCCTCAGCATAAGGCCTTACGTTTCTCCAACTTATGTTGATCCTTTATTTCCACTTTAATTTAGTGGTCTATTTATTACTGACAATTTCCCTGACCTCCTTCGATTGTCTACAGCTGGCCGCGCCACTATCTGCAGCCCCCAAAGATTGTCTAACATCACAGGTATGGTGGCATCCATAAACGGCTTTTTTTTATTAAACAACCCGTATTCCTTGGCGGTATCAGAGCTGCTTTAAAATAAATTTAAAAAAATGGACCAGGTCTGTTAAAGCATCGAGGGGAGGAGGCAATTCTGTCCTGGAACATTGCCCACTTCACCCGACCCTTCTGAGCCCCTCAGTTGATGCTGCAAATAGAAGCAAGGCGGAGCTCACTTGTTGGCCGGGCTTGGTGTGACGTCAGACATTAGAACTCACAAGAGGCTCCACACTCCGTACTCGCTCCAGCTCTTAGCTCCGCCCTACTCGGTGGTGCTTGGAGGAGCTTTAAACGCCCGTGCCGGTTCTCCTCCGTCACCTGGCAGATAGCCCACAGGGACAAAGAATAAACTAAAGTCAGTGGGACTGTTGGTTTACGGGATGCTGAGGAATCGAGCTGCACAAGAGCTAGGGTAACCAACTGGCATGGGTACAAATTCAGGACGGTCAGTGTAAAAATTCAGGACAAAGGGTCAAAATTCAGGACAAAAATTCAGGACAGAAGGTCACAATTCAGGACAAAAATTTGGGACCAAACATAAGTTTTACAGACATATCAGAGGAGGTGGCACAATAATATATAAATAAATAGACAACCAAAATAAATAAAAGTCAAAATAAGTTTATATAAGGTGGAGACAATCGTGCACTTCACAGTTTTTCAGTATGTGCACAGCTTTGCAAAGCGACACCGCGCCCTTTCTGCAATCAATATTTGTGCTAGTAACAATAAACATTAAATGGTATTTTTTTTGTATGCTGAAATCTGTCTTTTAAATGTGCAGTGAAAACGCTGTTAGTTTTGTTATTTTTATTTTCTCCAGCATGGCGCCAAGACAAAAGCAGAATGCTTTGCCCTAGACAGTCCCATACAGGAAGGAGAAGGCACATCACATGCTGTCACTACAATTGGGCCCATTGTCATTCTACAAGTGCTCAGAATGACAATGGGCCACTCCACAATCTGCACGAGGGAGGTCAGGGAGGGGCTGCTGCAGGGAGCCTCTTCAGTTTAAAAGATAAGTGAGAGAGGCCCCAAGTAACATTTTATAAACTCACGGGGCCTCTCGCATGGGAAACCGCATTCCTTACTGAGATTTCCCATTTCGATTTTAGTATGATGTCTGTATGGCGTCCATAATTTGGGGTCCCCAAATTACGGACGCCTTGTGGACATCATACTAAAATGATGGTCCGGTTGGTCACCCTAACACACAGGTGCTCATAGTACGGTGGCAAGCCTTCCCTGGCGGCCCGCGGATTTTGCAGACATCGTACCCGAGTTTGTATTTTTTTTAATTTTTATAGAGTGTCTGCAACCAGAGCGCGACTCAGAGACTCTGCTGCTCTGTGGGGGCCAGGCGATTCCCGCCACAGTCAGAGTGGGGCTGCAGGGGCGGTAAGAGGTGAACAAAGCCTCATTAACATGTCAATGGTCTTTTAAAGACCTGTGAAGTGCTCGGGTGCAGCTGTGTGTGTGTGTGCGCCCCAGAAGCTGTCTCAGCCCTGGCACACACAGGCAGGGTGAGGTGACAGAGGGAGGGAGACAGAGGGAGGGAGGGAAAGGGAGGGAGAGCGAGGGAGAGGGAGGGAGGGAAAGCGAGGGAGAGGGAGGGACGGAAAGGGAGGCAGACAGAGGGAGGGAGAGCGAGGGAGGGAGGGAAAGAGAGAGTGAGGGAGGGAGAGCGAGGAGGGAGGGAAAGGGAGAGATGGCGAGGGAGGGAGGGAAAGGGAGGGAGGGAAAGGAAGAGAGAGTGAGGGAGGGCGGGGGAGGGAGGCAGACAGAGGGAGGGAAACCGGGGGATGGAAAGGGAGGGAGAGGGAGACAGAGGGAGGGAGAGGGAGAAGGAGGGAGCGAAAGGGAGGGAGAAAGAGGGAAACAGAGGGAGGGAAAGGGAGGGAGAGCGAGGGAGGGAGGGAAAGGGAGGGAGAGCGAGGGAGGGAAAGGGAGGGAGAGCGAGGGAGGGAAAGGGAGGGTGCGGGAGGGAGATGGAGGGAGGGAAAGGGAGGCAGACAGAGGGAGGGAGACAGATGGAGGGAAAGGTAGGAAGAGGGAGAAGGAGGGAGTGAAAGGGAGCTAGACAGAGGGAGAGCGAGGGAGGGAAAGGAAGGGAGGGAAAGGGAGGGAGAGGGAGGAAGGGAAAGGGAGGCAGACAGGAGGGAGACAGAGGTAGGGAAAGGGAGGGAGACGGAGGGAGGGAGAGCGAGAAGGAGGGCGAGCAAGGAAGGGAGAGGGGGAGGGAGACCGAGAGAGAGGGAGAGGGAGACAAAGGGGGCGGGAGGGAGTGGGAGGGAGGGAAAGGGAAGGTGGGAGACTGAGGGAGGGAGAGAGGGAGACAGCGTGAGGGAGACTGAGTGAGGGAGACAGAGTGAGGGAGACCTCAGAGTGAGGGAGAGGAAGACCTCAGAGAGAAGGAGACCTCAGAGTGAGGGGGAGGGAAGGAGAGAGAGGGAGACCTCAGAGTGAGGGAGAGGGAAGGAGAGAGAGGGAGACCTCAGAGTGAGGGAGTCAGAGGGAGACCTCAGAGTGAGGGAGCCCTCAAAGTGAGGGAGAGGGCAGGAGAGGGCGGGAGACAGAGGGAAGGAGAAAGAGGGAGACAGAGGGAAGAAGGGAGAGAGAAGGAGACAGAGTGAGGGAGAGGGAAATAGAGTGAGGGAGAGGGAAATAGAGTGAGGGAGAGGGAAACAGAGTGAGGGAGAAGGAAACAGAGAGAGGGAGGGAGAGGGAGAAAGAGAGGGAGGGAGACAGAGAGAGAGAGAGAGAGAGATATGTGTATGCCGGGTCGGGTGCCTCAGTGGACGAAGGCGTCCGCTGCAGGGACCTGTGATCAAACTCATGGTCACAGTTTTTTTTGTCGGTCTAGCTCTGCCCCCTCCCCCACTGACCCCGCCCCCTTCGGTGCGGCCCTCGGACACAAACCGCACTGTAAATTAGGCCCCCGAGAGAAAGTTTGTGAGTACCCATGCCCTAACAAGAGCTGCAATCACCAAAGAAAGCAACCCTAGTAGCTCCCCGCCCTGCCTGCTACTCCCATTCAGATTATGATGAATCCGGCAACTCTGTCTGCCTGTAATCTGAAGGTGTTGTGTATGGACAATTTGCGGGCCAGTGCTGCCACTGCATGGTTTTCTTCAGAGTATACACTTTTAGAACATTGATAGTTGAGTTTAACATACATGTGAGTTATGTTGTTAATGTAACATATAGAACTGAGTAATATAGGTATTCAACACATCTCATAACCGAGCGTTTCAGTCCCAACCACAGGCATTCCACCTATAGATGGATGTCCTATAGACGACTCCACTGAGTATCTAACATCCCTGTTCAATGTTTGAGTAACATCTCCATTAATGTTTTTCTCCCCATGCTAATCCTTTTGAGTAAGTTTCTCTCAGTCAAACACATCTTTTATTGGGACAATACCAGTACCTCACAGAAGAGTTTGTGGATAAGTGGATGGCAGGACTGTGTTTAAGCCCCTGTGTTTATGGAGTAAAGGATGGCGGCCTGCCAGTATGAGCGTTTAAGGATGCGTCAAAATTTGTAGAATTCCGTATACAATACACTTGCGAGACACAAAAAGTGTTGTAAATAGTGTAAATACTCCCTGCTTACCCCATTTATTTCTTGCAACACGTAACTGATAAAAACTAATTTTCCCAAATTGGGAACCCAGTGGAAAATATTAAATGGAATTCAACAAACTTACATTCAGGAAACAAACAAAAAGAGCCTCCAAGCAAGCACGCATTAGCATGTGGCACTCTGATTTACTGACAACGTGAGTGCACACACAACTGCTGTCCCCGTCTTCCTTTAAAGATGTAATGGCGAAGGGCCTGATTTATTGTATGCCAGTCTTTCCCCGGTCTCTCAGGGTGGCAGATACCATTACGACCGCCCCCCTGATGGTGAAGACTGTCGTCTTTAGATATCGCGGCCTGCCCAGTGGAGCTCTCCGTACCTTCCATGATGGCAGTTCCTGTGAAGGTATCAAAACGTTGGTGGTGGATGGCCTCTGTTGATTTTGATGGTCATACAGTCAATTGTTTTGTTTGGTGGAATTTGTTTTTGAAAATCAATAAACTAATGACTCCCCACCCAGGGAGTTTATTTCTTGGGTATGGGGTGGGTCATTATTTAAAGTGTTATGTTCATCATCGCTAGGTTTTCCGCTTGTGGTAACAAACAGAAAAAAATAACATCAGACCTCCAGCCTTAAATGGGGCAGACGGTGTGATGTCCCTACTTCCATAGACAGCACTCGATCAGGCTGCCAGGGTAAACTTACCATCGAAGGAGCCAATAGGGTCACAGCCAGCAGGCCACCCAGTTCTTCATAGGGCAGGAGGACAAGGTAATCTGCCACCTTTGTGACTGAGTACCCTATCCACAAAACTCTAATTCAGGCCCTAGGTTTGGTTCATGGATTACTGTTCCTCTCTTAGTGGTGGCAGCTGAGTGCCAAGTTCTTCCTCTGCCTTGAGACCTTAAGTCAGTTAGTAGTAAATGTTTTAAACATAATGTGAAAAATAAAAAAAATGCCTTTTGAGCAATTGTACGTGTGAACCTCTTACATATTGTGGTCATGACATAACCTTTCTGCAGAACACTATAATAATTCATCATTCCCCCCACTTGTGACCTGTTTTGGTATGATTCCAGTGGCTGCTCCTCCGGGCATCGCCCCACTGCTTTTAAGCAGTGTATCTAAAGGAAAAATAAAATGATAATTGAATGTTATCATTTTATTTGTTCCTGCTGCTTTGTAGCCGGGGCGGGCCGGGCTGCTTTGCTCTCAGAGCAGGGCAGGCCAGGGCAGGGGAGGAGGGGTGTGCCCACTCCAAGTGTGCATGAATGCTTGGTTGCCTGATTCCTGCGCACTTTGCATGTTCTCCACACAGGCTAAATTACAGCCTGCTTGGAGAATATGCTTAATCCACCATTATCTGGCTGAGCGCTGAATCACACCGCTCAGACAAATCACAATGCTGCCCTGCAGCGTTGAGATTGGTCAGGGGAGCCTGGGTGCTTCCTGGTTCTTGTTCTGGCAGAGTCCTGACGCGGAGGAGAGATTGGAGAGATAACGCGGCAATAAGGTAAGTTTTATTTCAATTTGCATTGCCCCCCTCCCGCCCAACACCCCAGATCCATGCCGGCTGCCACTGTTTGATTCTCCTTGGTTTTCTGAGATGTGCCATGAGTCATCTAGTTGTGCGATAGAATTGTGTCAGTCATAGTCTTTTTGCATCTTTACAGATTCTGTTGCTGTGCTTACTGTGTTATGTTTGGCAAGAACCAGCATAACAAGAAAATAAATCATCTTTTCCTTTTCAGGTTGATCCAGAAAGTGCATTTATCCTCCCTCCCAATGGATTGCAAGATCTTCACATTAGTGTTCGGCCGCAAAAATCAGGCAGTAGATACATTTACCTGAATCTAGTGGATGTGGATCACCATCAGCTTGTGTCATCGTGGCTTATTTGTATGTCTTGTAGACAACCTATCATTTCGAAGGTAATCTTGTAATTTGTGTGACGTATGTATGTTTTTCTAGTATTGAAGATGTTTTAAACAGTATTGCAAATAGTCTCTTGTACTGAACAACCAATAATGTATTTTACATACGTTATAATATTTGGTTTGTACCACTTTCAAACGTCTGGAGAGTTGTATTGATTTTTTTGTGCTTGAAATACCATGGACAGAGGTAGGCACAAACACCTCGGCGCCAGTGTGCTTTACAAATACACATAACCTAAAATGTGCATTTAGGGTAATTTTAGGACAGTCACAAGGGTCAAAGTCAATATCCTTACCCGTTCTTCCTGGCCTAATCCTTTTTAGGTTTCACCTGCACATCTATCTTAAAAGGTGCTTGCATCCCGCCTTCACTTTTTATTGGTCTGCATGCTTGTCACTTTACTTTTCCTCATTTCTATTGGTTGTAGGTCTTCTATTTCCTATTGTTCCATGTGTGCTTCTCTTATCGGTCTCCCGTGGCCCAAGTACTCGTACACATCCTCACACTTTGATGTGAACTTCTTTTATTTGCTTAAGGCTGCACAGCGTTTATTTGCTTCGTCAGATGACTGCATGCATTTAAAGCGTGCTTTCTGACAGTTTTTATCTGCTTTCTTCGATGTCTTTTATTTAAACTTTTTGTGTTAGCACACATTTTAAGCGTGCTGGTAAGCCAATGCAGAGACTCAAACCCGGCTCCACAGTGCCAAGGTCGACAGTTCTGGCTGTTATGCCACATCCGGTGTCCTGCCCCTTCTCTCTATTTTCATTATTATGGAATTATGGAAACGCGTTATATCTGGGAGCACCGGTAGCTGTGACCCACAGGCTCCAGGTTACCCAGAATTGTGCCGCCCGCCTACTGTACAACATCCCCCGTTGGCAGTCAGCCAAGCACGCCCTAAATAACCTTCACTGGCTTCCAGTCGTCGCCAGAGCTCAGTTCAAGGCTATGTGCATCGTGCACAAATCCTTTCACCGAACGGGCCCTGCCATCCTGTTTCCCTTAGTTCTGCCTTATGTCCCCCCCAGAGCCCTCCGCTCCAGATCACTGCATCTAGCGACCACAACAAAGATCAACAAAGCTAGGTGGGGTGGCCGCTCCTTTTCCCACACGGCTGCCAGGCTCTGGAACTCCCTCCCCCTCGCCCTTAGAGGGAACCCCAACAGGATGGCCTTCAGGAAAGCGCTGAAAACACATCTGTACACCAAAACTCGGTAACCTCGGCAGCCCATTTTAACAATCAATATAAGCGCTGCGAGGCCTCCGGGTAGTTTTGGCGCTATACAAATATAATTTTTCATTTCATTACCCGCTCAAGGCCTCCTCCAGAATGCAAACACACATGCATTCCAGATACCTCAAGTTTAGTTTGAATATCACTTTTATTTCCTGACAGAAGCCCTGCCCAGTATGGTGTATTGACTTGTTTATGCTTCATTTGTGGGTTACTGTAAAAGTCTGCTCTCTAGTTTTATGGCGTACGGATGGGGGAATACCTTGGGTTACAGTTGACTTGCACTATTTCTACAGGGGATGCAACAGCGGGTGCCATAATGATAGAGAAACTGTACCATGGAGCGGAAAGGGGGGCTCTAAACACCGATGATGGCACACCTAGCAACATATTTTGTTAGACAATTTCCCTCATAATTGTGTGCATCTCTGGCGGGCATTGCTATTGCAAAAAATTATATCTAATGCAGCATGTACACCTAGCCCATCCCCCCAACGTATCAATAAATGTAAAACATTCTTTTCATTTTCACTCCCTTTCTGCTTTGTTTCTGTTTGGCTATGTCTGGTAATGGATATTCACGCTGTTTTAATATGCCTGGACGGGAAAGTAGTTTCTGTGTGTGAAGTGGCATGTCAAACTTGCATTGTCCTTCTACCGTCTCCATGGAGGTTAGGGTGCTAACAGTCACGTCATTCAGCCAACTGATCTATGTGCGCACTTCTGTGAGCTGCATTGGTGTACAGTCTCAGGTCAAAGTGTTCCTAAATGCGTACCCAGCACCTCCCCTTCAGACGGTGCCAGTAAAAACCTCCTACTTCTGGAAGCTCGCCCATATACTCTGAGCTTCATTTACCACACATACCTGGTTTCACTGTCCACCAACAAAGTGGTTCCTTGTAGATCTCTCATGTCCTCTGCCGGGCTGCGTCAACTCCTCATGGTTTCGCATTCGTTTAAATATTCACCCCCTTCCAAGTTGCTCATGTCTTCTATACAGGTAGAAGCTCTTTTGCACCCATGCAGCCTTAAACTCCCCCTTTTTCAGAGATCTGGACTCAGGGAATGTTTGTGCTGAAGTCCCCCATCAGGCTCCTGAGCGCCCGTCTCTCCTGTCTCTCTTCATACATGTCTGCTACGAGAATCTGCTGGGCGGCTTCAGCCGGGGCTTGGTGTCCACCCTGGTACTGTACCCCTTGGACTTTGTCAAGATCATTTTTGCAGGTAGTGTCTCTCGCTATCCCTCTTCCCTTTCTATGTTACACCTGCACTGCACAGTCTTATCTCTGAAGGACTGCATAATTACATCAATCGCTCCCCTCTGCTGACCCCGCAAGCGTTACACAGATCTATCTAACTCACTATGAAGGGCTCCATTGTAAAGTTACTGCACCTCACGATTATACTCCACAACGGATAGTTAAATTCGGATTAAATGTGTGAGACTTGGTACTTTATTAGCTGACTTCTTACTTATGGCTTGGTCATGTTCACCGCTTACAACGTACTTGCAGGAAATATTTCAAAGCGTGGCAGCTGTCCTGGATGTCGCCAAAAGCTTGCAGTGTTACAATTTTGCACACTGCTCATTGTCGGCAGTGCTAGCAATAGCTATACCCCAAGGTTTACAGTGTTCATATATGCACACTGCTCATAGTTGGCAGTGCTAGCAGTAGATATACCAGTAAAGCAAAGCTTGCACTGTTAATATTTTTCACACTGCTCATTGTGTACTTACAGTAGGTGGCAAAGGTAACACAGTGGTTAAATACCAGCCATGCTGTCATGTTAGTTGTCTACAAAGATGGAAAACAATATGCTTCTGACAAAGGAAATGGTAATGATCAGTGAAGAATGGCTTAAAGAGGGACAAAAAGGAAGCATACATGTTCAGAGTGTAAATGTCTCCATGTTGGCACCCTTCCAGTTCACATCTGAAATTGTTCCTTGTAGTGCTGCATTTTAACTTAAAAGGATGAGAAGGTCTGCAATTTGCCATGGGAGGGCCACAGTCTCAACGCTTAGAGCTGTTGCTGTAACAAAAAACAGCCTACCACTGTGCCTAGCTGTCAATAGGTTATGATGCTGCAGAAGTTGTGTGGTCTGCCCCTCTCAGGTGCTTGAGCTGTGGCTGGACTGGTGGTGTCTTAGATCTCTGAGCCTGAGGGTGCTCTGCTGGAGAACGCATTCCCTGTTCTCCTCTGTGTTGTCTGAGCGCTAGTGGTAGATTTTGGTAGAACCACATTGCCTTTACAGCGTCATACAAGATGCCGGTGTTTGTTGCAAGGCCACAGTTTTAAGTGGAAGGCATTCTCTTGAGGGGAAGGCTGGGAGACCATACCCGCTGACAAATTCTTGTCTGAGCAACAACAACATCCATCTAGCAGGCTCTTAATTTATGATTATGCCGCCCCAATGGATGGGACAGTTAAGAGGACTTCAAAGAAGGTGTGCTTGACTTGTGACAAGTGGGTCCTGTTCATCATCTGAGATGGTTATTCTATCAGCTTTCAAATCCCACCAGCCGAAACATTGTTTTTCGTCACTTCTCACCACTGTCAGAGGTTCATCACCAGCCTCCCCTGCGAGGGATTGAGTTTCTCCTGTCCAGAGGGGTGGTGTTTCCTGTGCCGCCTCTTCGGAGACATGAAGGAATTTATTCCATTCTCTTCGTTGTTCTGAAGCAGGATGTGGATTTTTGTCCGATCCTGATCCTGAAAGAGGTGAATCCCTTTGTTTGCCACATTCCTTTTCATGTATACAGTGATTCCTTGAATGTCTATAGGAGACTTTTTTATTACCTTGACCTCCAAGCTGCATATTTTCACATCCCAATCCACCCAGAATGTTCTCACTACATTGAATTGTAGAAAGTAATGACTACCAGTTTCAGGAACTTCCTTCCGGCCTCTCATCGGCTCCAAGAATTTGTACCAATTTACTTATTTGGTGATGTGCTTGTCAGAAGTTGCAAGGGTTTCAGGTTTTCTCTATCTAGATGTCTGGCTTATTTCTGCTCCTTCTTTCTCTAGAGTAGAGTCCAGCACCCTAAAGGTCTGCTGTTGTCTGTGGTATTCTTACATTTAACTCGAGAATTTTTGTTTTATTGAGGAAAGGTATTAGGTCGGCGTTTCTTCCAGAAGCAAGCAGATTTTATATGCAATGTAACTTAAATCTTTGGTTAAGCCACCCATTCACATTAGCCCAGTGTTGGCAAGGTCTCATTGCCACCATAACAACTCTGGTTTCTTGTACATATCACCACCTCATACCATTGGTTCATTTTTCCGACTGAATTACAGAGGATCAAGTCTGTGACGATCTGGCAATATAGTGACAGCCTATGACATAACGCAATGGTTATTTTGCAAACACCATCCGCAAGTGTTCCTCTGGCTACTCCAGTTTTGTTTGTTTTGGCCATAGATGCCAGCCAGTGAAGAGTGAATGGAGAGTCTGAAGCTGCAGAGACTTTAGTCTTTATCAGAATCCCATCACTTGTCTATTTGAAGTGAACTCTCTGCCATATTCAGGGCTCATCTGCTGTGGAAAGCATATATGGTCCATAATATCAACTAGGTGGTCAAGGTGTGTGTCAGTCGCTAAGGGGAATTAGATTGCTGGCATTGGCTGAGGTGGCTCAAACATTTTGCTTCTGGCCAACTCCCACTAGTTGTCCCTCAGCATCCTACCCTTCTGGACATGACAATGTGTTGGTGGACAGACACAGGACCTCCTTTCCAACCACAATCTCTGAAGTTAGAAGTGTTTTAGTTCCCACCTCCCACAGCCTAAGTTAAAACTGTTCACTTCCACGAGCAATGTCCTGCTTTCTACTTTCTGATCAGGGTCCTGGTGTCTGGAAGCATGGGGGATAGATGCCCTCCCCTTCCACTGGCACAGGGGTTTCTTTATGTCGTTCTCCCATTCTTCTCCTCCCAAAGGGTGCTGTAAAATACTGGGGGAGGCAATTGGGTGAGCTGGATTCCTTGATCATTACTTCTCCTTACCTCTGTTTTTTTCCAGATTGTATGGAGTTATCTTGTGGCCCTTGCTTTGCCCCTAAGGTCCCTTCCCAGTTCTGTATTTCTTTGGAGTTTGTCCTTCCAGTGTTGTATCCCAAGTCTAATTAAGGTTTCCCACTTTTCTCATCTATTTGGATTTGTTTTCCTGTGGGCTATCCAATAAAGGATAAAAGCACTACAACTAATCTGAGTCACTTGGTGGGCCTGGCTGTCTCTCAAGCCTAGGTATCTTTAGGAGAGACTGCTCCTATCTATAGGCACAATTGCTCTACATGAGCAGAATCAGCATCCAAGACAGAAGAAAGAGAAATGTACTTGTTACTCGTTTGGAAGACGGATATCTACCTCATACTTTTGTCTTGATATTGACTTGATTAACAGAACATCGATAGTGGTTGTTTTGCTGCTGAGACTTGGATTCTCATTGTGTGCTTCGCATCACTTGGGTGCCGTTATGTTTTCCATGCCTTAGGTATGAGCTTATGTAGTTAGAAATGAGATGAGAAGACAAACGAAGGAATATAGTTTTAATTACTTAACAGTAATCTTAATTACTCCAAGTCCTAGTCTTCTATTTTGCATTCCTCTTCCGATCTACTGTCCCTTGTGCTTTTAGTGCATTCTCTGGACCCAGGCTGGAGTTCTTGTTTTTTAGTTTCAGGAGTTGCCTAGGAAGAGTGAGTTGCTATATAAATGATAGAACTGTTTTAATTGAAAAGGAAGAAAGGCATTCAGCTCTAGTTTGAGATCAAATATATATATATTCCCAGCTATAATGTTACGAGTATCTGTCTCTGGGAGGCTAGCTTCAAGTGGTAAAGATTGCGCAAAGAAGGCTGGGACTCGGCGTAAATAAGCTTATCGTAAGTCAGGGCCGGACTCGGAACCAAAGCAGCTCTGGCTAATTTTTCAGATCAGCCCCTGTAAGGTGCGTAGCGAGTGAGCGAACTTGACCACTACAAGGGGATCTTGGGGTTCTTCTCCCCTAAGAAAAATTGCGGAAAAATGGAGAGAATGGTGCATTCTACAATACATTTTTCATTATATATTCAATTGTATTAGCTTTTAAAGCATAGTAAATTATGACATTACAGTGCACAAGGATACCCAGCCACTTAAACAAATGGCAAACAGACATTGTTTGACATGAGTGGGTTATAGGTCCAATTGGAAAGTCTGCATATACAACTTCAAAGTGCAGTTAAGACTCTTTCAAGGAGTCATGCTGTCATTGTGCAAAAAAGACACTGTGGCATATCAAAAAGCAATTTCTGTATTGATGCATGAACAAGGACGGTTAAGTTTGTTAATCATGTCATCCTCTAATCAATTCCACAATTTGTATTGTCATGATTTACAATACATATATTCCTCAATTACCGAAACGTTAAGTGATTAACACAGGAAAGCCTGAAAAGTTAATTTAAACCTTCAAGCTGGCCATTTATTACCCCAAGAGCTTCTGTCTGGAAGCCAAGGTCACCTCGCAGCAGTTTGCTGGCAGGGGGCTTCTCGCTCAGGGAGGGCCAGGGCTGGCCTTAGTGCTGATAGCTGAGAGTGCAACAATCTTTGTTGGTACCCTTCATTGATTCCTCACTGTCACCCTCCAACAGTGCCCCATATCTCTTCATAGCCCCCTCTCACATGTATTACATTTGTTTTATAGCGCCTCTTATTCCAGTGTAGGGTGTTGGGCAGTTTACATCACACACACACACAATGAATCGAATGTGTGCAAATCAGTGTATAGACAATATTACATAAGACAAAGGGTAATTATAAGGTGTAGGAGGCACGTGTCATCCATACTGTTAGGCTTTTTTTAAGAGTACTTTGTCTGGAGAAGCACAGACTCAAGATTTAAAATGTACCACAGTGACTGGGGTTGGCTGTACTAATAAGAATTTAGTTCTATCCAAAGAAACCCTTTTTACTTTTTAGCAATATTAGTATAATGAAAGAATGGGAAAAAAATCACTTTCTAACTTGTACAATGCAGTTTGCATGCTGCTCTTTGATGGCAGTTTATAGCTCACTGTGCTGTATTACGATTGTAACTCATGAACTGCAAGTAACAACAAGCATTGGCATAGCCAATAGGTCTTGCTTTTGGGACCTTCTAAGTATTTAGTTCTGTTGTAGGGGATCTCTGTGTATAGTCATAATCTAGTGAATAGTCCCGCCCATGTGCGTGGACCCCGCAGCAATCAAAAATAATCTCTTAAAGTGTCGAAAAATGCAGACCTGCACAGACACTTAAGAGAGAATTAAAGACAGATAATGCAGCCTATAACACAGGCTACACTGTCCAGTACTTCAACTAGAAATTCCACCAAACAATTCCACAAAACAGCAAAGCCTGTACAGATTTCCCTTGCTTCAGCAGCAAAAATCCCCTGGAATGATAGAGAGGAGGATCTGGACAGACAAGCCCCATAGGCTGCCATTATGTGGCTCAAAACAGGATACTGTGCCTTTAAGAGAACTTTCCAGAGCTTCACAGTATCCCAGAATGCACTGCAGGCCCCTTTTACTTTCAGTTCTTTTTTCCGGCTCCTGCAAGCAGGACCCTGGAGCATTGAGCTCTCCCTTTTCAAGGGTTTATTGGTGATTTGTCACTATTAATTTCGTTTTGAGTGCTTCTAAAGTACTTTAGTGCTGTTCTTCTTGGTTTTTGCTCCTTTTTGATGTCAAATATGCCTGCATTATTTGACAAATGCCCGGAGTGTTCCAGGAAGAAGGCCAAATCAGATCCCCATGAGGTGTGTATCCTCTGCCTTCCCTCTTCCCATGTTCCAGAGGAGTGTGAGATTTGTCAGGGCTTCTCTGGCAGGACCCTGAAGGACAGACAGAAGATCAGGCTTCAGGGACTCGAGGAAAGAAGGCTGAAGGCGCAAGGTGGGTCTGGAGGGGCTTCTTCTGCCCGTGCTGAGGCCTCTGGGAGGCTCCCCAGAGGCAGGAAGACCAGCAAGCGTGCCCACTCTCCGTCTGGGTCGATTGCACCGACCACGACGTTGAGAGGGATGACTACGGTCTGTTCCCCATCTCCCCAGGGCTCTGGGGCGAAGCTCCGTCGACGCTCGACGTCGAGGGAGTTGCACAGACCGCCGTCGAAGTCTCCTGTGACGATTTCGTCGTCGGACTCGACGTCGAGTGATCGACGTCGAAGGGCCCGGCGTCGGCGCTCGCCGTCGAAGCGACACCGCCGTTCGCCGTCGGCGAAGAGGAAAAGATCGTCGTCGAGGGGAACCTCGTCGTCGAGGAGTGGAACAACGTCGAGGCGGAAGAGGTCGCCGTCGAGGCGGAAAAGGTCGCTGTCAAGGCGGTCGAGGTCGTCGTCGAGGCGCAAGAGGTCGTCGTCGAGGCGCAAGAGGTCGTCGTCGAGGCGATTGAGATCGCCGTCGAGGCACGAGAGGTCGCCGTCGTGGCATGGAAGACGGTCGACGCCGAGGAAGAGACGCTCGACGTCGAGGGACTGACGCTCGCCGTCTGGTCACCATTCTTCGACGTCGAAGAAGCGGGAGAAGAGGCCTGATGCCATGGGAGGCTCGCCAACGTCCCAGGCTGGTGGTGGATCACCGGGCTCGGTGTATTCCGAGGTGTATACGCCTTCGCAAGTTACGCCTCCGCCTCCATTGCCGAGGGGTCTCCCTCCGAGGGCTCCTACCCCTCCTCCTTTGCCTCCGCTTCTGCAACCTGTACCTCGACCTCAGGTGCCAGAGAGGCCGCCCCCGGTTCCTCCGAGGTCGGCTTCATTACCCAGGTTTCCGACCCCTCCCAAAGGGACTTCTAAGCCGCAGGCCCCGGTCAAACCTAAGACTCCCGCTCCGGTGAACCGGCGGATCGTCCGAGGCCTAGGAAGTCGAGATCACGCTCCGGACGGAGAGGAAGATCTAGGAGTCGGTGCAGATCCTCCACTAGATCTAGACATCGCCATAGGAGGCGAGGATCCAGGTCCCGCACGGACTCCTCCAGGACACGATGCTATTCGCCGACCTTGTTGGATTCCCCGGGGACAAGGGTGTCTCCGGTGGACGACATCAGCACGTTCCAGGAGATTCTCCTGAGGGGGGCGACAAAGTTAGGCATCACGGTGGCGGCTCCTACACCTACGACGTCCGTGATATTTGAGACACTTCACAAGAAGCATTTGTCTCGCCCCCTGCTGCCATTAGTGCCAGGTTTGGTGGAACCTGCAGAGGAGCTGTTCCTTACGCCAGCGGTGGTGAAGGCCGCTCCCTCCCGACTTCTGAAGAAGTACAGGGCCCCGGATTTGGACCCAGATTTCCTGCGCATGGATCCAGTACCCGACTCCGTTATAGTGACGGCGGCCAGGAAGTTACACTCTACCTCCCCGTCCTTCACCGTGCCGCCTGATAAGGAAAGCCGATGGATCGACTCGGCTGGGAGGAAGGCTTGTGGGTCTGCTTCCACTACCATGAAAGCCTCCAGCGATTCGGCTTTGCTGGGGCGGTACGACCGTGCCCTGTGGGATTCCCTGCAACAGTTCACGGACCTTCTGCCACGAGACAAGAGGGAGGACTTCCTAGAGATCCTTAAGGAAGGGATGCTGGTTTCAAACCAGGTCCTCAGCGCGGCTGCGGATATCTCTCTTTTGGGGGCCCATGGGTACTGTCATGGGATCAACCAGCGCCGTCATGCTTGGCTCAGGCTCACGTCACTCAAGCCGGAGGCCCAGCAGCAGGTGGCCAATCTGCCGTTTTCAGGAGAAACACTGTTTGGAAAACATGCCGATGATGAGATGGCCCGCATGAAGGCAGTGGCAGAGACCCTGACGGCGGTGGGCTTGGAGAAGCGCAAGGAAAAGAAGTCCTACCGACCGTTCCAGAGACGGTTCGGTGCACAGGGCAGAGGGCGAGGACAGTCTTCGGGACAGCAGCAGCAACAACAGCAGCAGTTCCGGAGACCCTTCCAGAAGCGCCAGAAGTGTAGAGGTGGACAGCAGTCCTCTACAGCTAACAAAGGCCCGGCCGGGTCTCGACCCTGAGCGATTACTTCCCCTTCATCCGTTACCCGCTCCGGTGGGGGGAAGCGTTCAATTTTTTCTGGCAGAGTGGAGAAAAATTACTCAGGACAAGTGGGTGCTGAATATTGTTTGCAATGGATACAGTCTTCGGTTCACCAGCCCTCCTCCATCGATTCCTCCGGTCAGCTCGCAGTATCAACTGCGAGAGCTCCAGGCGGAGGCCGATATCCTGTTAAGGAAAAGGGCGATAGAAGACGTACCTCTGTCTCAAAGAGGAAGAGGTCTGTACTCCCGGTTCTTTCTGGTCCGCAAGAAGGACAAGAACGAGTTCAGGCCCATTCTGGACTTGCGACAGGCAAACAAGTGGATTCGCAGGGAAAAGTTTTGCATGCTGTCGTTGCATCAGATTTATCCTCAGTTGCAACAGGGAGACTGGCTATGTGCAATAGACCTACAGGATGCGTACTTCCATGTGCCCATTGCACACAAACACAGGAAGTTCCTGCGATTCCAAGTCGGCGCCAATCATTATCAGTACACAGTACTTCCATTCGGGCTGAAGTCTGCGCCCAGAACTTTCTCGAAGTGCATGGCAGTGGTAGCGGCACATCTGTGGAAGAACAAGGTGTTTGTCTACCCGTACCTGGACGATTGGTTGATCAAAGCCTCCTCCTTCTCGGAAGCTCAAGCGCACTTCCAGAAGACGTGCGTTCTATTGAACAAGCTGGGGTTGCACATCAACATGTCCAAGTCTGTCCCGACTCCGGTCCAGTGCATTCAGTACTTGGGAGCCACCATCGATACGATGTCAGCAAGCGTGTCTCCTTCGGAGGAGCGACGATTATCACTCCTTCGGAAGGCTCAGGCTCTTGTGACCACTCCATCTACAACAGTGAGGACGGTGTCTTCTCTACTGGGGTCGATGGCCTCTTGTATCTTCCTGACGCCACACGCGCGGCTGCACATGAGACCGCTGCCGGAGTGCCTGGAGGATCAGTGGGACCAGAGGAGAGGATCTTGGGACGACAAGATACGACTGTCTCTGCATGTTTTTCAGTCTCTGAAGTGGTGGTGTTCAGCGGAGAATCTCCTCAGAGGAGTTCCCTTCCACAAGGACATTCCCACTCAGACTATCGTGACGGATGCTTCTCTCCAGGGCTGGGGAGCGCACTCTGGAGATTTACAGATTCAAGGGACGTGGTCCCCGACGGAGTCCACGTACCACATCAATTTCCTGGAACTCAGAGCTGTTCACTTGGCACTGAAAGCCTTTCTCCCGTCCTTCCAGACCAACTCTCTGCTTGTACAGACGGACAATGCGACCACGATGTATTACCTCAACAAGCAGGGGGGTTCGAGATCATGCACCCTGTCGCAGGAGGCGCAGGCGATCTGGCACTGGCTTCTGGCCCGAGGACTGACGATAACGGCCACCCATCTGCCAGGTGTGCAGAATGTTCAGGCAGACGCACTGAGCAGACTGATTCAGGAAAACCACGAATGGGTCATAAACGACGAAGTACTAGGAGAAGTCTTCGCAAGGTGGGGAACTCCAGACGTAGATCTGTTCGCCACCGCAGAAAACAGCAAATGCCGAGACTTCGCCTCCAGGTACTACTAGACGGGGACACTGGGGAATGCGTTATGGATCAACTGGTCGAACAGCTTTCTGTACGCTTTTCCGCCCATTCCCCTGATTCCGACGGTTCTCATCAGGCTGTCCCAGTCCAGGGCGCGGATGATACTGATTGCCCCGGAATGGCCCAGGCAGTGGTGGTTCACGGACCTGCTTCACCGGTCTCTCCTTCCTCACATGAAGTTGCCGTGCAGGCCGGACCTTCTCACAAAGTTCGGGGGCAGATGTTGCACCCCAACCTCTCGTCTTTGAGTTTGGCGGCATGGCTCCTGAGATAGTGCAATATGGCCATCTTAATCTCCCAGAAGATTGCATGGACATACTGAAGGAGGCTAAGCGACCTTCCACTAGGACTTCTTATGAAGAGGTTTTGTATCTGGTGCAAGTCCAAGAACTATGACCAGACGACATGTAAGGAAGATGTCATCCTTCCATACCTTCTACATCTGGCGCAGTCTGGCTTTAATGTCCATTCCATTAAGGTCCATCTGGCTGCATTGACTGCCTACAGGAAATGCCCTTCACAGACTTCCTTCTTCCAGATCCCTGTGATCAAAGACTTTTTGGAAGGCTTGAAGAAAGTGTTTCCTCCTGTCAGGCTTCCTTTGCCTTCATTGGAACTGAATGTGGTGCTGTCCAGGTTGATGGAGCCTTTTGAACCTATTCATAAGGCTTCGTTGCAGCACCTGTCCTGGAAGGCGGCGTTCCTCGTGGCCATTACATCGGCCCGCAGGGTGAGTGAAATTCAGGCGTTGTGTTGCCAAGAACCTTATACTGTATTTCATGCTGCTAAGGTTGTTATGCGTACTCACCCTAAGTTTCTTCCCAAGGTTATTTCTGATTTTCATGTCAACCAGACTATAACTTTGCCTACGTTTTTTCAGAATCCTTCATCTCCAGCGGAAATGTCTTTACATTCCCTGGATGTTCGGAGGGTGTTGACATTTTATCTGGATAAAACCAAAGATATTCGTAGGTCGGACCAATTGTTTATCAATTATGGATCAGTCAGGACAGGTCTTGCTACCTCTAAGCAGTCCATCTTGAGGTGTATTGTGTCCTGCATACAATTGTGTTACCAAAAGCTAATAAGACCTTAGGGGGTAAACCTAAGGCTCATTCCACCAGGGGCAAAGCTGCCACAACTGCTTTGCTCCGTAATGTTCCAATTGCAGAAATCTGCAAGGCGGCCACTTGGAAGTCGGTTCATACCTTTGCTAAGCATTACTGCCTGGACACTGATGCCAGAGCAGACGCTCAGGTTGGGCAGGCTTCCCTGCGAAATCTGTTCGCACAATAGTGGTGTTATTTCTCGTTTCTCCACCGCCGCTTTGGTGTGGGGATGGGCTTGCCATTCTATTCACTAGATTATGACTATACACAGAGATCCCCTACTACAGAAGGAGTAGTTTCTGTCCTGTAACTCCAGTTCTGTAGTAGGGGTATCTCTGTTATAGTCATAAGCGCCCGCCCTCCTCCCCGGTGGAGAGAGATATTCATGTAAGGAATGCTACAGGTCTGGCGTGTTACGCCTTCAAAAAGAACTGAAAGTAAAAGGGACCTGCAGTGCATTCTGGGATACTGTGAAGTTCTGGAAAGTTCTCTTAAAGGCACAGTATCCTGTTTTGAGCCACATAATGGCAGCCTATGGGGCTTGTCTGTCCAGATCCTCCTCTCTATCATTCCAGGGGGTTTTGCTGCGGAAGCAAGGGAAATCTGTACAGGCTTTGCTGTTTTGTGGATTTTTGTGGTGGAATTTCTAGTTGAAGTACTGGACAGTGTAGCCTGTGTTATAGGCTGCATTATCTGTCTTTAATTCTCTCTTTAGTGTCTGTGCAGGTCTGCATTTTTCGACACTTTAAGAGATTATTTTTGATTGCTCCGGGGTCCACGCACATGGGCGGGACTATTCCCTAGATTATGACTATAACAGAGATACCCCTACTACAGAACTGGAGTTACAGGACAGAAACTACTCCTTATGCAGCACAATATCCTTGGTGCAACCACATCAACTGTTGCGTGGCTAAACACTTATAAGGTCCCAAAGGCAAGATCTATTGGCTATCGCAATGCTTGGTGTGGTTGTGTGTGTGGTTGTGTGTGTGTGTGTGTGTGTGTGTGTGTGGTTGTGTGTGTGGTTGTGTGGGTGCGATTGTGGGTGTGGTTGTGGGTGTGTGTGTGGTTGGGTGTGGTTGTGTGTGTTGTTGGGTGTGGTTGTGTGTGTGGTTGTGTGTGTGTGTGGTTGTGGTTATGTGTGTGTGTGGTTTTGTGTGTGTGGTTGTGTGTGTGGTTGGGTGTGCATGTGCATAATTTATCACCTGGTGAAAATTCGGCATGAGTCAATTTTGCATATGTGATTGTTCAAAGAAAACTTCAGGTCCAACAAAAAGTTGCCCCAATATATGAATAATACTTGTAAAGCATTTTTCAGATTTTTATTCTCTCTCTTTGTGAACGGGCCCTTTGATTGTGTACTAGTTTTGTAGTTAGATATTTCTTGCATGGGGCATTACGTCTCCTCATTTTATATCTTAATACTGCCCTCGTTGGCTATGATCTCTCCTTAGATATAAGCCTCTTTGTTTTTTAAAGACGAGTTGAAAGAGCATTTTGCGGCTGCAAACTCTCCTAAAAAGCAATTCCCTAGATGAAGAGATCTCTTCAGCAAGCGCCCGAGGGTCAGTGCGCATTCTTTGAAGCCGGACTCACCGGGGCACCTGGTGTGAGGACCCGAGATGGAATGTCCTGGCCCCCTACCTGCTCAGACGTGCACAGGGGAGCACTGCTCTGCAGCAGACACTATCCCTGGGCTGAACATCTGCTTGTATTTTTTTCTCCCTTTGGGCACCCCAGAGAAGACGGAACAGCAGAAATCACACCGCCCAATAAACAACACCTTATTTGTTAATCTGCCTTATGAAGCGATGTACGGTCAAAGTAATAGGAAATATTACAAAATGGCTCCCCAGTCCCATATTGCAGCCCATTCTCCTTCAGCACAGGAGACTCTGGGCCTCATTTAGTCACTGGTGGGCCAGCAGACACGGTATAATTGATTTATTGCCAAAAGACAAATCCACAAAGCTGGGGTTTACTTTTGGAGAACAAAAACACAATGTCTCTAGGGCACAGTGATTTTCCGCCCTACACGTGACTCCCGCCTGGTAATGCCACTCTGGGCATGGTATCCCGGCCAGTAATTAAAAACCCATGGATGACATTGGCTCCCCAGATTTGCCACTGGAGGGGCTGCTTAATTAGGGTAGGACTTCGGATTAGGGTTTGTGCGAAATTTGTGTAATTTCCTTTTGTGGAATTGGGTGATAGTTCAGAAACATATGTGAAATACTGGCAAATACAATCTGGCATTTAGCTCTATATTTTAATTCTAAATGAATCCTCACGGAGAAAAAAAATGCTGAATGTGAGAGAAAGACTGAAGTGAAATGAATGCAAGAGACAGAGAGGGTGTGAGGCTGGAAATAGCTGACTGAACAAGAGAAGACTGTGGACAGGTGGAGCTCAGACATTAAAACAATATCCTGGGGCAGGAGTCTTCGGCTCTTCCAAGGGCTGACAAATGAGTTTTAGTTCCACCTCTCACTCGAGACAGTATTCAAATAAGCTCGCGCGGCAGCAGGAGGAGGCGCGGCAGCAGGGGGAGGAGGAGGGCCTGCACTTGCGGGAGCGATAATTGCTGCCATATGGCGGCACGCGATCCCGCAAGTAGATCTCCTCATGTGCATGCATTGCCATTGATGGCAATGGAACGCGTGCACGTTTTTGGCTGAAAAGTCAAGGCGATCGGAAAAGGTCTTTTTGCCTTCGCAGCACCTCTTTTGCCTATGTAGCGCATGCACGCTGCGTAGGCGAGACCTAAAAAGGATCTCTGTGACAAAAGCAATAACCTACTGTGCTATCCACATAAAATACAGTTCTGTGATCTGAATGGTACACGTTCATTGCAGCAGGTATATTGACCTTCTGAACCACTTTCGATGAGTCAAAACTGCCACTAGACAAACAACTCAGCTCTCTCCCTAGCAGGAACATTATTCACCACAAATATCTTGCCACTTTTAGTGCTGCCTGAAAACTGCTGGCTAATCAACAAACTCTTCAGTGGGTGCTTTCAAATCCATAACAAATTTCAAAACACGGTTTCCATGAGAAGCAGAGGTTGGCATGGAGGCCACCTTAAATCCAGAAACGCTACTGAAAGAGCTGCCAGAAGTCATGCCTTTTGTGGGAAAACTAGGCTGCACTGCATCTCGAGTAGCACAAAGCACCTGAAGTACTGCTCCAGACAGCAGTTCATGGGGTGCATGGATGACCCCATAGTGAAGCAAAACAATCATGTTGATATGGTCACATGTGTAGAGCAATGTGACAGAACTGTGGGGTTATTTGTTGCTCGCATGGCCATCTGAGCTTCTCCATGACTGGATTTGTTCTTGGTAAACTACCAAAAAATCCTGCTAGAAAGCATCCAAATGTATTTAATTTGTAAGGTCTATTTTGAACTCTGGCCTGATTAACTATTTTGCTCTCCAGGGCACTGCTTTCATCCAGGTAGTTGATTGTTTCTTTATCAAAAAGACATTGACAGTGTGGCCATCCCTGATTCTGACATTGCGATGGTGAGCATAGCCTCCTTACCTTTTGGTGGCGTGGCCGTTCTGCTTCTCATGATCGCCTCCAATTCCTCAGAGTATGAGTGAGGGGAACATTATCTTGTAGGATTTGTAATGTTTGTTAATACACCTAAACATTTTGAAGTTAAAGGCAATATTCTCAGCGCTGAAACCCTTCTTTCATATCACGAGATCCAGAGTAGTAATTACGTGTTATTCACACCATCAGCATAACAGCTGTCTTCTATGTCGCGAAAGCAGGGGGCACCTATTCTATAGCACTAGCAGCAGACATTGGCTCTGTGAAACAGGACTAGAAACATAGCATGTTTCTGAGGAACTGTAAATACCAGAGTGGATATCCCAAGCTCAAATGGGAAATGCTCTAGGAAGTTAAAGATATACACAATATACACAATACACAATATAAACATATTTGAGGCCTGAGACATTCTACACCTTCCAAAACTCATCTGGACACCAACTGTGAGCACACAACCTCTGGAAAGAGTAGGAAGCTAGGATCCGTAGTGATTGCCTTAATCTTGGATTGGACGTGGACAACCTAAGTGCGTCTTTATACAAAGCCATTTAAGTCATTTAAAGTTATTCTCCTGTGATATTAAGCTCCTTTCATGGAAGACTTGCTTCTTGTTGGTCATGACATTGGCCAGACGCATCAGAGCAGCAAGTCCTTTGGGCCTTGGAACCTTCCATGGGTCCTAAGGAACAAAATGGTTCTCAAGAATGACCTTTCCTTCTCAAAATTCATGATGGCGGGCCATGTGAACAAAGCAATCACTCTCTTAATATTCTTCCCCATGTTCCCATGCATCCTTGAGTAAAGAGCCATTCACAGTCTATCAGTAAGGCACACTGAGGCCCTGATTCCAAATTTGTTGGAATCCGTGTTCTTTTTATCGCACCGACAAGTAACATACCAAAATTCACGTGGTACGGTAAATACAGTAGTTTTCTCCAAAGGTTCTCAAGAATGACCCTTCTTTCTTCCCAAAAGTGTTGTTGGGGTCCATGTGAACAAAGCAGTCACTCTCCTAATATTCTTCCCCATGCTTCATTGGCAAAAAAGCCATGTACTATTTATCACACCAGATAAATAACAAGTTATTTTTGGGTGTGATAAACACCACCTAATATGAGTTTCTGGGACTAAAATGTAGATTTCAGTGCACCAAAATCTGCGTGGTATGAGAAGTACAGTACATGTTTCCCGTGTTAAATTCCAGCATATTTGACCTGCGGAAATAAACAAATTGTGAGATATTTATTGCACCCAGTAATTAGCAATTGTGTTAAATAACCACCTCATGCGTAATTCCGACCCCTCAAACAGGGGTGTACGCAGGGGTGAGAAAATACTGACCTACTTGTAATCAAGGGCATAGTGCCTCTATTTGCACTGAATCAGGAACTTGAGTTCTTAGGACTTCATTTTTGTAACGTCTGCAGACAAGCTAGCTGGCTAAGCGACTGCTAAGTCCACCATTGCTAGATGGATAAAACCACCATTGCTAGATGAATATTCATGTATCGTCCACAGTTACACTGAACTAACCCTGACTAAAGTTCAGAATAAAGCTACCTTTATGTTGACTAATTCCTTGGGTTCTTCCTGTTATAAGGGAAAGACAAAGTTACTTTCATGGTGTCTCCGAGCGGTTTTGGGCATTTGGCCATTGTCACAGAGATGCAGCTTGAGTCCAATGTCACAGTGAGCATGAGACCCATGTCTGAACATATGTGTCAGCTTAATTCAGTCTGGGGTTACTTGCATTGCTGTCTGAAGGAAACTTGGCCTGTCAGTTCGGAAAATACTGTTCTTATTGAACTAGTGCCAAGACTTATTTGCATATGGCTGGACTCATAGAAAAGTGGCCACGAATAATTACTGGTGATTGTCTAATTCAGTCACTCCACCCATTACTTTTTTCTTTTTCTAAGTGAAACCCACTAAGGGGCCGATTATGATGGCGGACGGACCTGAGTCCGTCCGCCACCATAGAGTAGGAGGGACCGTCCGCAGGGGCAGCGGCGGTCCCTCCGTGGAAAATAGGATGTGACCGCCACCTTGGCGGTCTCATCCTGTATTTTTAACATTGCGACGGGTGCTGCTTGAAGCAGCACCCGCCGCAATGTTAAAAATGTAAGTTGTGCATTTGCATGCACAAAGCGACAGGCACCGCGCGGTGCCTGCTGCTTTGTTCACGCAAATGCAGGGGGGTACCATAGGTACCCCCCATGTGCATCCCCCACCCCCCCTTCACCCAGGGGGCCCGTAACGGGCCCCCGAAGTGAAGGTCCGTATGCTTTTCCACGGCGGAAAAGCCGCCGTGGAAAAGCATACATTCTACACCATCCTAATATGGCTGGCGGTGTCTGATAGACACCGCCAGCCATGTTAAAGCTTTTCCGCCGCGGTCGGAAGGCAACCGCGGCGGAAAATCTGCGGACAGATTTCTAGACCCACCACCATCCTAATATGGCGGTAGGTCTTCTGAGGCTCCGCAGAGGATTTTCCGCATCCTCTGGGCCGGCGGTGGCATTCACCGGCCCGGAGGATGCGGAAAATCCTCCATCATAATCGGCCCCTAAGTGTGACAGGTATGCCCAATTCTCGCTTTGCAATAGGACTAAAGCTGCACCTCACAGACAAGCGCAAAAGGCCAAAAAGTTCATGTGCCCCCATCTGGAGGGAACGTGTCCTGGCAGTTAAGGCTGTATTGATTCTATCTGAGCAGAATCAAGACTGATTTGTACTTGTCAGGTCTTGGTCTAAAAGTAACACAGTGGCCAAAAAACCAATGGACTGGAATGCATCTCTAAGTAAGTACCAATTCCTGAGATTAATTGAAATATTACATCCGTCACTTTTTTGTTTTATCTTGTTTTCATTGGAGGCCTTGATATTGGTTTTTAGATAGTAGTTACTTTAATCTTTTTTTATGTGCTTTTTCATGGTTTTGCCTACTGTTCTGAGTTGGAAAGCCTAGTGGGGGTTTAATTTTACATCAATATTTCTGAGCATTGCACTCCTGGGTGCAGTGGCGGGCGGTACGGTATGGGGGTGGTAGATTGAGGGAGCAGGGGAAGGGGCTCGGAAAAAAAAAATCACTTACCTAATCGCAGCGTCTCTCCTCCATCTCTCCCACGTCGTATCTCCTCCACTCGTCTTCCAGGAAGTACCAAGGCTCCCCTAAGCCAATTACAACACTTCAATGCAGCATTTTGATTGGTAAGCACCCAACCTCCCCTGAGCCAATCCCAACTCTGCAGTGCTGTGTTGTGATTGGTCTGAGCACTGTGGTTCGGCACTCAGACGGGGAAAGGGAGCCTGGGCATGTCCACCCAGGCTGTAATGCGGCCTGCGCGGAGAACATGCAAAGTGCGCATGATGGTTTGGCCGAGCCAAGACGGCCAGCCAAAGCTTCATGCGCACTTTAGAGTGCAGAAGGCACTCCTCCCCTCCAACGTCAGAGGAGCCAAGCCCTGCCCTAACCTGACGATACTAAAAAGTTATTATCATTTTATTTTCTCTTTTCCACTGCTCCGTGAGCAGTGGGGCGACGCTGCCACTGGCTGGGTGTACAATAGTGTGTAAGGTCATAGCTTTGTTTTTTGATGTGTGTGGGCTTTGATGTCTGTCACAACCTGGAGAGTGGAAATATGAGAGTTAGGGTCAAAGGTGGGTGCAGGTTAGAGGAAAATGAGTGGTTTCCAAACAGTAACAAGGGGGAATGCTTGAAGGACCATGTTACTTCAACTGGTTTGGCTTGCCTTCGTGAGGGGCTTGTAGTTTATGATGGAGAGAAGTGCTGTGTGACAATCACTCCTACGGGTGTCCAAACCATTGCCTTTGGAAAGGGTGTGTGTTGTAACATGGAAGGTGGGCTCTTCTGGAAGTGGTAATGTCCATGAAAACATTTTGCATGAGTTAGGGCAGTTGGTCACCCTAGGAAATGGATGTTTATGAGGTGTGGTTAATTAAGTTAGTGGGTAGTAAGTTTAGAAGGTTTTGCTCTCACCTGGAGAATAACTCATTGGTTACTAGGGTTAATTTAGTAAGTTTGCTTTTGAAAGTGGAAGAGAAAGGTTCTGAGTTTTGTGGATGGTGATGATAATGCAGTCGGTTTTGTAAGGTCATGTGTAGCTGTAAGTAGTTTATCCAGTATGGAGCTGATGTAGGAGTGAGTATTGATTCTGTGATGTAGATTATGTCAAGTTTGTGGTGCGTGATGAGACTTGCTATTTTCTCAGTGTGACGGTGCAGTACTAAACTGCCTACCTTTTAAATATTTGTTATACATTATTTTTAATTACCTGTCTAAAGTGAACTGGAAAAAGACATTTTTAAGGACTTTTTTTCACTGGTGGACATGTGGTGAGGAGAAGAATATGTATAGAGTTTACTTACACGTGACCATTTCTTTGTCTCCATAACGTTCACAGATATATATTTGTTATGAGGCCCAGTGTACTAAACACTTATCTTTTAGCAAGCTCTGCGATTCACAAAATCGCAGAGTACGCAGATGTAAAAGTGAAAAACCATTCCGGCTTGCAAATGCATTTTGTGATCCATTCCGAAGCACCATAAGGAGTGGGCATGCATCCCTGCCAAGTATCACGCTTCTGGGGTTAAACAAACACATTTTAACGTGGTTTCCACATCACCGCACTAAAATACATTAGTCACGCACCCCGTGCCAGGCGTGTCCAACGAGCCTCGAGCTCTATTTAAGCAGCATGCGCTGCCAGTGCATGTGTTCTGTGCTTCCTTAAAACCAGATCTGCTGTGTCAAATAACCAGTTTGGTCTGAACACTATAGTAAATTGGGGCTGCGTGGGCCTGCTCAGGCCTTCAGTTAGCCAAGCCGGCCTCATGCTCCAGCATTGCACGTGGCCTGTCAGCACCACCTGTGGATTATATAATCAGGAAGACCCGGCTGTGACCTCACAAGGGTCCGCGCCATACCTGTTTGTTCTTTACCAGCAAGGTGCCACCCCACTGTGATCACACAGTGTAGCTGATTGGCTCCTGGAGACACTGAGGCGGTGGGTTGCAGCTTTCATTTTCCTTCCTGTGCCTACGGCGAGTGTAGTCCCTTCCTAAAGTATGGTGTCACTATCACAGGTCAGTGAGTGTTCAGACTTTCTTTGGCTGTTTGAGGGCCTGTTAGGTCTGGTGCGCAACACCAGATTTTACTGTCTATACCATCATCATCATCATCATCAAAAGTCTATACACTTCATATATTTACCAAACCTTTACTTTTTTTTTTTTTAACTTTATTTATGAAGTTTTTAAATACAGTACAGTGTCAAAGAGTGCATTTACTTGTACACACAGTAATCCATAATCCACATTACATGCATAAGTCAGGTGACCAGAATCAGGTACGTAACACATTAAAGGGGCTCACTGAGCTCCGCACCACAGGTGGGTATAGTGCGCAATACAGTCTTCGATATTTCGCATCAATAACACATTGCCACTATAGGAGACAATCTACAAGTGCGCGGTATCGAGGTGAATAGCTCATTGTAATCCATCCCAAAGCATACATATCATCAGAACAGTCAAAGCAGTGCCTGCCAGTATAGCTACGTAGTACCCCTCTCCGGGCAGGCCAGTGCCGCCGACCCCCTTCCACAACTTAGGCTCCCTGCGCTGCCTCAGGACATAATCATGCAGTGGAAGACACCTCAATGAAGGCAGTCCATGGGTCCTCTAAGTGGTCACCTCATCAGTGGCATCCTCATTCCCTTGTATTAGGTAACATTGTAGTGGGGCCCATATATCCCTGGGCCGTGACGCTATTGGTAACAATTCAGAGTATGAATTCAACTGTTCCTGACAATAAGTAAGGTCATGGATCCAATCTTTGAATTTAGGGGCTCTGCCCCTGCCCCACCTACACGCAACCCTTCTTTTGGCTACCAAAAGGGCCAAAGCAATAAACTCCACGTATCCCAGAAGAGCTAGAGTAGGGGAGGGGTCCAAATCAACATGAATCATTCTGGATAATGCTGCAAATACTTGATCCCAGTATCGTCGGACCTCTTCGCACCCCCAAGCTAGATGCAGAAAATCAGCTCCCGGGGCCTGGCATCTGTCACAGTTATCGGTGGTACGTAGTTTAAATCTACACATTCGCACAGGGGTGTAGTATAGTCTATGTAAGAATTTGTAGTGTATTATTCTATATCTACTGCTAGCAGAGATGCGCTCCGTTTGCTGGAGACAGAAGTCCCATTGCCTGTCCGAAATTGGTGTTTCTAATTCCTGGTCCCAGCGTAGTCTAGCTGCAAGCGGTTGGTAGTTAATGTGTGTATGTACTGATCTATATAGTGACAACACCAGTTTGCAAGGGTTGTCATTTTGCAGCAAGAGTTGCAGCGGGGCGAGAGTCGGGGGTTCATGAGGGAAGTCAGGGGTAAGGGCCTTCAGCCCTTGGCGCAGTCTAAGATACAGGAATATATCCAGCGGAGACGGCTGTATGCCTTCAAAGAGGTGTTCCATAGAGCGAAACGTCCCCTCATGGTATAGGTCTCCCCATGTTGCAACCCGTATACTTTGGATCAGCCTGCGAAATCCCGCTTCCTGTAGTAATGGCATACTGGGGTGGTAGGCCAGAGGCAATAGAGGCGCATAGAGCATGCTTGTTCCCATCGTATTGGCAAGTCGGGACCACGCAGTAACTGTGCTCATCACTGTCGTGGGTGTCTTATCCCTGCCTGGAATCAAGGCGTAAAATGCACCCTCTATAGGGATCGGATGGGCGAGCCAGTGCTCCGCCGCTAGTTGAGGCATATACCTGGGCTGATGCACCCAAAAATATGCATAGTGAGCCTGGGCCGCTTGGTAATATAAGTCGAAGTCTGGTATGCCAAACCCGCCTTTATTATAGGGTCTAGTCAATGTGTCCCACCGTAGCCGAGGCGTCTTCCCACCCCAGACAAGTCTAATGAGTTCCGTCCTAAGTTGCTGAAAGAAAAACCTGCCAGGGTAGAAAGGGATATTCAGGAATAGGTATAACAGTTGGGGGAGGATCACCATCTTTATTAAGGACACCCTACCAGCCATAGAGAGTGGCAGCGTGATCCATCTTGTTATATTATCGGTAATGCGATTCATCGTGGTGCCATAGTTGGCCCTAAGTAATTCATCCCTGTCCCTCTCTATGTTGATACCTAAATATTTAAAATCCCCCTCGCACCAAGTGATGGGGTAATCCAGCGCGAACCTCGCAGTGGATGCCGTGAGTGGAAATATGCACGATTTACCCCAATTGATTTGAACTCCGGAGAGCCTACCAAAGCGTATAAACTCTCTAAGAATTGGGTTCAAATTCTCGCTCGGGTCACGCACATACAAAGTGATGTCATCTGCATACAATGATATTAGTACTTGCCTCTGAAAGCAGCGCAGTGCACTGTCTCTGTGATGTTGTCGCAATTTTGCAGCCAAGGGTTCTGTTGCTATAGCAAATAAAAGTGGCGATAGTGGGCACCCCTGTCTAGTTCCTCTGGAAAGTGAAAATTCCGAAGAAAGTTTGCCATTAATTAACACTCGAGCCACAGGTCTTTCATACAGGAGCTGTATCCACGATATGAATATCGCGGGAAAGCCCATCCGCTCCAGGACCCGGAACACATAGTCCCATTCCAAGGAGTCAAAGGCTTTAGTGGCGTCAAGGAAGACGGCAGCCATTGGTTGATCATCGTGTACCGAGTTGAGGATAGAAAAAAAAGTACGCAAATTGTGTGAAGTTGCCCTGCCCGGAACGAAACCTGACTTGTCGGGCAATATCAGTGTAGGAAGCAAGAGGCTGAAGCGAGTGGCAATCAATTTGGCAAGTATTTTAACATCACAGTTTAGCAGGGAGAGAGGCCGGTAAGAATCACATTTATTAGCTGGTTTCCCTGGCTTAAGTAGCGAAGTAATCAGTGCTACCCGCATAGAGGGTGGCAGGTGTCCCACTTCAAGGGCGTCTTCGTAGACTTCCCGCATGACCGGGGCCATAAACTCTATGTATGTCTTATAAAATTCTATCGGGATCCCGTCGAGCCCTGTGGCTTTCCCAGACTGCATGCTCATGATTGCATCACGCACCTCGTCCAGCTCGAAAGGGGCACTCAGAAACGCTCTCTGCGCATCACTAAGCCAACCAAGTGTAACATCGGCCAGATAATCCTGTAAGTGGAGGTCTCCTGCCCTGGTGAAAGTGTATAACAAGCTGTAGTGTTGCACAAATGAATTGAGGATATGTGCAGTGTCTATCAACAATGTCCCCTCCGGACTTTCAAGTTCTAAAATGACATTAGACGACCTTGCCAGTTTAATTGTAGCGGCTAGAGCCTTTCCCGGTCTCTCGCCCTCGCCATAGCGGCGAGCAGTCCAGTATTTGCCCCGAAACTTCGTTTCCCTAGCGGCTTCGTCCGTGTATTCAGAGATTGTTTCACGTATTGCCGATAGGGTAGCATCATCCGGCCCGGTAGCCAAAGACGCTTCAAGGCGCGTGAGTTCCGCCTCTAATGTCGTCAATCTTGACATAATGCTCCTCAAAACACCGGACCCCTTAGCAATGCAATATCCTCTCAAAGTCACCTTGAATGCGTCCCAGATCGTTTCTACATCATTAACCGAATCTTTATTCCTCTGAAAAAAATCTTAACATTCAGTGCGTAGTTCCTCCCGAAAGGCCGTGTCTAGTAACATGGTAGCTTGCATACGCCAAGCAGTCGTAGGGGGGCCTAAATCTGTCGCGCGCAGGGTGATCTTCACAGGGGAGTGATCAGAATACGTTCTGGGGAGATGCTTTGAGTCAACGAGGGAGGTGTAAAGTTGCGGTGTCAGAAATATATAGTCAAGCTGTGCCCATGAACGTGCTTGTGCCGTGAAGTGTGTACCCTCCCGCATGTCAGCATGCAAGTGCCTCCAGGTATCTATCAGATTGTGATCTGTGAGCGCCAAACGCAGTGCTGCCCCTGCCTTCGTGTAATGGTGAGGGGAAGGGTGTGATCGATCTAGTAGCCGGTTTAGTGTAGTGTTGAAGTCTCCCCCCCAAATGATATGTTGCGGACCTGTTCCCACAATTGCCGCCCATAGGTCCGTGAAGAAATGGGGATCGTCAATGTTGGGGCCGTAGCAGCACACTAGCGTTACTGCAATATGTCCTAGTCTACCCCACATCATGCAGTATCACCCTTGGGGGTCTATTTTGGTTCCAACCAGAGCAAAGGGCGTACCCCTCTTTGCCAGGATCGCTGTGCCGCTAGCATATGTAGAGTAGGATGCAAATACCGTGTGAATTGCCCATCTCTTGGCGAATGTCTGGGAAGGCTGCACCTTAAAGTGGGTTTCTTGGAGAAAGGCTATGTGCACAGAATGGCGGTCCAAATATGACAATATCTGACGTCGCTTCCTATGGTCCCCTAAACCTCTCACATTCCACGTCAAAACATTCAAATCAGTGTCCCCCATAATCAATACATTGGTTTATCACAAGGCGTCCTATGCGGCACCGGCCCAGGAGCAAATACTCTGGTCTCTAACCCAACATACATGCTAATACAGCATCGTAGAGCAATGATCGTGTGTACAAAATGCTTTGCGAGAATACATTCCCACAGAGTTCTTTTACAAAATCCCATCGGATCTAGGTGTAGCAACTCTCTGACAGTCATAACAATGAACTGCTTACCACAGTCCGTAAACAAACAGTCCCCCCCTCCCCGCCCCTTGAACAACCCCAACATAGTAAAGGGAGAAGGCACAAGTACTATACCAAGTGATACTACAATAGGTCCTACCTCACTCAAAACAGGGGATATTTCAGTGTCATCAGAAGTAAACATGTCAAAGGAAACCTGCGAAGAGCGTACCCAAATGTCATAGGCTAACAGGTTACAGTCATCAAGTGAGGACCATTCATAGTCACGCATACTGGCCAGCAATACCATACAAACACTGTTGGAAACATAAGGCCTCAGGTCAATCATTACCCACCTTTCCCCACCCACCTCCCACTGAAGCAATCCCAACGTGCCAGAATTTCCATCCCACCCTCCACCCCAAACATTCAGCAACCACCCCAACAACTGCAGTGCAGTAAACATGTCCAAAGGGGTATACCCTGTAGGGGTCAACTAGGGAGACACGAAGCCACCCCCCACACCTTGCCCTTCGTCCTATGCAGCCTCCAGCGGGCACAATCAAGGGACGGGGGTGGTGCCTGTAATACTTTACCACCAACAGTACAGTCTGTGTCCATGGTCCACTCGATCAGCAGCAGCGAGCATGTCAAATTGAAGTAATCGTATTGGCCCTCCGGCCAGTGCCAGCGAGTCATAAATGCATTCCGCCAAGCAGATCTCATGCCTAGCCATCTCCATTCATCGAGTGTGCTTCGCCTTGTTCTTCGTCGTCGTTCCTTTTATGACCAGCTCGTGCATGTCGTAGAGTTTTCAAAAAATCCTGCACCTGCTGCGGATTGGTGAAGAAGTGCTGCTTTGCCTGGTGGGTCACTCTGAGCTTGGCCGGGTACAGCAGTGCGTAGTCGATTTGGAGTGCCCTTAGTTTCTTCTTGACTTCAAGGAATTTGCGTCGCTGTTCCTGCACGATGGGCGTGAAATCAGGGTAAATGGAAAAGCTGACACCATCGCACGATAGATTTTGGTTGGTGCGTGCCGCTTTCAGGGCAGTATCCCGGTCTCGATAGTTTAAAAGCCGCGCAATAATTGGTCTCGGTGGGGCTCCAGGTTGGGGCTGAGGGCCAAGTGATCTGTGCGCTCTTTCAACAATAAATTGTTTGGAGAATGCGTCGGGACCAACCGCTGCCAATAGTATCCTCTCCACATATTCCTCCATTCCCCCTGTGTTGGTGGATTCGGGCACTCCCACGACGCGGATGTTGTTGCGGCGGCTGCGCGCTTCCAACTCCTCATTTTTGGCAGCTATGATTCTGAGGACGTTGTCCATCCGTGATAGCTGTGCAGTGTGAGAGGCCGTGGTATCGTCATTGTCAGATATTCTCCGTTCCGTTGCCATGATGCGCTCCTCATGGACATCAATCTTATGTGCAATTGCGTCCATTCTTGACGAGATCCGATCCACCTTGTCTACTATTGTGGCAAAACCCTGTCTCATCTCTTGCATTAATTGCTGTATGTCCGCTGGTGGGGAGCTAGAGCCTGCTCCGGAGTTCACTGGGCTGTGGGCTCCCCCAGCGTCCGACCCATTGCGCAAACCTTTTTTGGAGGCGGCTGAGTCGAATGACAGCTTCGATTGCAGATTGTCAGGTTTTCCCATTGTGGAAGACGCAATATCGTGCGTTGGGCGATTGAGGTGCACAAATCAAGGGTGTATCTGAGAGAGATCAGAGGTAGGCGCACATGAGCCTAATGCAGAACTGTAGGTCGCACTTTCACTGGAGCGCCAATCTTATCAAACAATGCCCCCTGCTTCGTGTCGACGGGAGGGGAGGCCCAGCCCTCTGCAGGCATCAAAGTGAGATCAATGTCGCGTAGCCCTGAGGGGTGTCTAGCAAGGAGGCCTCTGATGCGTCAGCTCCAGGTGATAATGGAGGTCTAAATGTGGGGGGTATGTGCAAGCGGAGGAGTCAGTGGAGCTTCGCGTACAGGAAGCAGGTATCCCAGCCGGCAATCAGCTATATAAACACACAGCAACGCGGTAGCAGGGACGGGCCCGTGGGACACCAAGAACGGCGATATGGGGCAGTAGTCCGAGAGCGTGCGATCTCCCGACTCTCACAAGTCTAGCCTCGCCCTGGGACGCAATCCGACCATTAAATGCAGTGTTGTGAGGAGTCGCACCCTGGCCCGTTAGACAGGACTCCCGCCTGGCACAGTTCCCTTCCGCTGGTTGCAGCCTGTAAGGTCCAGTCCCAGAATCCCAACGCACAGTCACACCGCCTACAACATACGGCCTGCCGCCAGCGTACTTGCCAGATCACGAGTCACCTCCGTGCTGTGTTCAGTCACCGCTTCACCCGAGCAAGCCTTACGCAAGTGCTGGTAGTCTATTTCACAGTGGGCGCATGCAGTCGAAAATAGCGCAATCTCTGGCAGCGTAGGTCACCCCCACTCCGTCTCGGCCCAACAGCGATCAACTGGTGCAGGCGAACACAGGCCGCGCAATGGAGGCGTCCGCTACTCACAGGTCAGCTGGATCCACCAGGCAGAGTTCGCCCCCTTCGATGGCGGTGTCGGGGGGGGGGGAAGGGGGAAGCAGGCCTGCCACCCATTCAGCGAGCCCCCCAGCTCGGGACGATCCCCCGCAGGCCCGGTGTCTCACCGGTACACCGCTCAGCAATGCTCCGACCAGTCCAGGGGGGTCGCGTCTTCACTCCCACCCGATGCTCAGGAGCTGGACGTTGCTGGTATATTCCTCAGCGCCGGTGTCTCTGCTCAGTCGCACAGCGAATCTCAGGCGCGCTTGCGTCCCATCCACCGCGGCCTGGACGCCTCGTGGTCCGCCCCGGGCCAGCGTAGTTACAGGTCCCAGGCAGCGCGGACATGCAGGCTCCAGCACCTCTCTCGGTCCCACACTTCCACGGCCGTATCTCCGCGGCAGAATGTCCGATCGCTCCAAAAATCTCACCGAGTCTGCAGACCGGTACACCACGCAGTTGTGCAGAGTTTCAAGGATTTTGGTGTCGGTGGTAGAGGATTATGAACGGATCAATGAAACAGGCAGCAGGAGCCTCACTACAGTGCGGCCATTCTGCGTGTGCGCCCCCCTAGCCATATTTACCAAACCTTGCGCGGAGCTTAAATGAAGGAGCCTTTATCTTCGATTCACCTATACAGCGGAGTTGGTGGGCAGCAGCTTTCTTTTTCCTTGAGAACCATTTGCCAGTGCAGTCCCCGAAGGATAGATCATATGACAAGTTAGTGTGTGGGTTGGTTTTTTTGGGCTGTTTGTGGGCTTGCTGTGCACTGGGATTTACCATTGATTTCCCTGATAGATTACCGGCAGCAAGCTTAGATGCATGCAGTCTTCTATACATTGCAAAACACTATAAAGCATGCCTTGACAAGTTCAAAACTGCCCTAATTTGCAAATGTGGGCCACTTTTAATTGTCTGATTTGCTAAATCAGTGGGGCACTTTTAGTCTGGTGACAGGGTTTATTTTGTATCCCAGTCCTGCTCTGGTGTGGAGGATGTTTCCTCTCTGGTCTGGCAGGCAGACACAGGTGAGCTCTCCGACAGCACAGGACTGGACCGTCCGCAACTCTTTGGCCTACTACGCCAACATTCCATTTTTTTATTAGTTATATTGTACTGACACCCCAAGGTATGCTTTTCTTAATCTCTATATTTTCAGTCGCACTGGCCTCTAAAACTAATTTGGCGCCTATTACATAGTTTTGATCAACGATTGATGTCTTGTTAGGCTAAACAAGTGCCTCACAGCAACCCTGCGAACTTCCTCATAGTGTGTCTTCGTTGAAATGGAAAGCTTGGCAAAAATTGTTTTACAGTATGGTCATATTTAAAAAAGGTTGTTTAGTTAGTGAGCTTTCATTTAAGTTTTCCATTAGTTTCAATAAATCTTTAGGCCTTCTCATTGTTGAAAATGTTGTAATTTCTGATATTTAGCCCTTTCAGTGCACTTCGTTGCATGCCTTTAATGGCAAGAATGTGTCACTCTAAAGAGTCACACATTTGGCAGCTGAATGTCACTCACACGTACATAAGCAATCTAAAAATTTGGCAGCTGTGGGCATGAAAGGGGCGTATCCCCCTAAATGTGAGTCGTAGTGGTCTGTATCAATAGTGTTCAACCGCAATTGTAGTAGCAAACCATTGGTCAGTTACTGACACCTCAAAAAAGTGGTTTCTGTTCTCCAAAGTGGAAGGAGTCCCTGGGCGCGCCCTCCCCCTGTGTGAATCGTTTCCGACGACTATGGGGAGTAGCAATCGGTGGGGCAGGGGCTAATGCCCTCTCCTCTTGATAAATTTCCAAACTGAAAACATATTCTGCGTTTTTTAAAGCAGCACCTGTTCCTTTAACCCCTTAGCTGTGGGGTGTTTCCCCCCCGCTGTGCGGGGGGGGGGGGGCGGCGCCGCTGTGCTGGTGACAAGCTCGGCTCGTCATGAGGCACAGCGGAGCTGCCCTCATGATGAGCTGAGCTCGTCACAGTCACACCCGTTTTCGAACGTTCAGCACAGCGGAGAAATTATCCCCACGTGCGAACGTTCCAACGGCTGTGACGAGTTCAGCTCGTCATGAGGGCAGCTCAACCGTCCCTCATGACGAGCTGAGCTCGTCACTAGCACACAAGGGGTTAAGGAGCATGGGCTCCCTAAACAGAAAATGTTTCCTGTTTGGAATGCAAGCACAGGAATAGTTTGCTGCTGTTCCTTGCAGGCCTGGATCCCTGTGGTCGTAGCTAAACACAGGGGTTCGAAATAGCGAACTGCCTAATTAAAATTCATTCGACAGGTCCTTGTGAACTGTCTTGGTTCCTCAGCGCCATCGTTATTTATGCGGGAAAGTCTCTGAGCTAGTCAGCTGAGAAGAAATCTCCATAGCAATGTGTGTCAGCCGAACATTCACCATTCCCATCGTAACATAAAGCAGTTGTCAGTATAAAGCACAGCATCTTACTGTCCATGTTCGCTAAATCGCATGCCTTGTAAATGTTAAATGCTGAGCAGGGAAAGTCTGTTTTGTGTAATTGTTTTGAAAGTGTGCCTGGCATGTTGAAATGCAGCTTCACCATAACAGAGGGGGATGAAATGTGCTACTTTAAGATTCTGTCGGCTGCCTTTCTCAGGCAGCTGCTTTGTGCCCTTTCTGTGAGACTGTGCGCTGCACGTGCTCCAGATAATTGCTGCCTGATACAGCAGGAAGAGGTGACTGTTGTCTGATGTCTATCTCCAGGCCTTTGAGATCACGTTGCCTGCTGGAGGAGGCAAGGGCTCGAACAAGAGAATCACCTACACGAACCCCTACCCGTCCAAGAAGGCCTACTCGCTGTACACCAACCGGCCGGACCTGCTGCAGTTCAAGGAGGACCGCTTCGAGGTAACTGAGAGAAAAGTACCTGTAACTGAGAAGTTGTGTTCTTTTGCAGTATCTTGGAACACCAAAGGACTTCTTGGGTCTGTTTTGCAAATTTGTGGCAAAATGTATGCTTGAGCTAAAAACAAGTCTTCAATTGCCTATGAAATATCAAATAATTATGATGCATACCTATGCAGAGCATAGGTATGCAACATATTTGGCATGGGCAAAGTGTGCTCTGGCCCAGGACCTCAGCCTTTCAGGGGGGGGCCCCATATAGAGCCAGCAGCTGTTCTTCACAGAGTCTTGCCCGGGAGACCTTTAGTAATTCTTAAACCAATTGTTTTAAATACCGTTTTCCTTTAATTTATTTTTAATGCGAGTGATGTGAGTCTATTAAGACCTACTGCAGAGAAATTTTCTGTTTGGTTCATGCAACATCCATAATCAAGTTTATTTCAAATCGAAACAGAACCTCACATATTAGAAATGGGAGGGTGTCACAGAGATTACTTGCAGTGATGTTAGTGAGCTGCTGCTGTGTTACAATATTGAAAACACGTCACTATCCCTGAATATTAGATGTACAATATTTACAGTTTGGGTGAGGGTGTCTGTGCACTGTCAGTGACCTGGCCAAAGAGGGCATGGAAGAGTTGAAATTGGATCATAAATTCAAAGCTTTTCTGAACAGGGACCCCCTAAATATGTTTGGTATAGGGCCCCAAAAATCCTTGAAGGCTCTGTGCGTATGACCTGTTGAAGATGGTTCCACACTGTTCTCGATTGTGTAGAACAGGCACCACCGTCTAAACATTTTTATTAGAAAATGCAATTTGCATTAGATCTCTTGGGTGCACAAGCATCAATATAGGTAAATGCTATTCCTTAATTAAAGCATCAATATAGGTAATTGCTATTCCTTAATTGCAATTATTATGGAAACGCAATTAAGGAATCACAATTGCCTATGCATGTAGGAATCGCAAAAAAAATTGTGATTCCTACACATTCCTTAATTGCGACTCGCAAATTTGCGACTCGCAATTAAAGAATGGCTTCCCACTCATTCCTATGGGCCTAGAGGGCCATAGGAATGAATGGGATATGCATGCGCAATTTGCGAGTACCCAATAGGTACTCGCAAATTGCGTATGCAATTTCATGTTGCACTCCTGAAATTTCCATTTTAGCACATGTTGCGCACACACATGCCCCAAGGGCGTGTGTGTGTGTAACATGAAACTTTGAAAAATGCACTTTAGTGTATTTTTCAAAGTTTTTGCAAATTACCATCAACATCAAAGAGACGGTAATTTGCGATGGCTGTTTGCTAAATCGCTATTTTTTTTGTTGATGCATTGCATTTAAAGAATTGCAATTTGTGATTCCTTAAATGCAATCGCAATTTCAGTAATCACATATTTTGCGATTCCTTAAATTGCAGTTTTTGCATTTGGGATTATGTGTCCCAAATGCAAAAATACTGGTTGCAAAGGGGCAGATTCATAGAATCTGCCCCTTTGCGACCGGATTGTTGCTTGATGCATCTGGCCTTTTATGTCAAGAGCTAGGAACGATTAATAGTGTGGCTCTGAAACCATGAGGTGAAAAATAATTACCATCTAAGCTTAATTGGCTAATTAAACAGACACATACTTGTAAATTGTATTCGTTTTCTTACCTGAAACCAATGAAGAAGGCCTAAAAGTTGAGCTAAAACACAATTTAAAGAGTTACAGAGCACACAGGGCACTTCAGAAACACAAAAAGAAAGGATTGGGCCTATTATTTTTGGCTTAAAAGCTGGTAGAAGCATGTTTAATACATACTGAAGTTGGATTTTAACGCACAAATGTTATGTGGATTTTTCTCTGTTCCAGCCGTTCTGCAGTTCAGCTGTATGCTTAAGCAACTCTTTTTGACCAAAAGCATTACCCGTTGTATACATATTTTGAAATACTTTATAACTACTTAGCTTTGAATGTAGGTATTTATAAGGTATACATAGAGCCATATTTCCATAGACAACACAAAATACTATACGTTTGCAACATTTCTAAAATGGGTACCTATCAAAATGAGTACAAATTGTCCCTCCCAAATAGTTCCACTGTGTGAATGTCACCGACCTTTCGCTGACATACAAATCAACCACTGGCAATGTCAATACGGCTGTCTTATGAATGCACTGTCAAGCCAGACCTAAAAATCCATGTACAATAATGACTGCCCTCCTCTCAACTGTGCTGCTGCCACAGAAAAAAAGCTGTAAGTTAACTAGTTATCTAAGACACTATAATAGCATAACAATTGCATGTGTATGCCCCTGAAAGTTCAAGCTCAGGCAGCTGGATAAATAAACAAAATTATCACTGCTGTGTGACGCGCAAGCACTATTTTCTGTGGAAGCACGCAACTTCTGCGAAATCAAAACATGTACTCCTGGATCCCCACAATGTGGGCGGAGCCAAATCCCTTCTCCTAGTGATTCTCAATTAAGTGTCTGGGGACACCAGCGCTGTCAAGCCAGGCCATTAAAATCACTGCCATGCATGTTTTACCCTCCAACACCACCCTGAGCTCATTCCATCCCCTCTTATCCCGAAACTGTATCCCCGCAAATTAATGGCACTTAATTGGTTTCCGGTGCTCAGCAATTGCCAACAACACACATATGACAGTCTGCCAGATTGTGGCGCTGCTGTTCTAATTTAGAGATGAGCAGAACAACGGTTGTTTATGAATACAAAATACATAAAAAAAATCCTAATACCTACCTCTCCAGCCATTCCTTTAGTTTTTGGGACTTGAATAATCTGAACTGTCTCACTTACAGGCGAAAGAGTTGTTTTGGTACCGTCATTGACAGCGATGACGGGCAATAAATGGGTGGTGCAAGCGGCAGCGACCTCCCGGCCAGAGCCCTGGCATTTATTATTTTACAAATTAAGCACTGCCGGAACTGCGCTGACTGTAACTTGGTGTGAGCTCCTTGTCAGCGCGGCCTTCATTCCCTGTCAGTGTGGGGTCCGCAGGGAAGCACATTGACATCAAAGACAGCGGTCACAGACACACCCCCGTATTCCTCGTCAGATAGAGAGCTCGGGCTCCGGCCCGAACCTTTCACTGCTCTGACGCCAGAGCAGTCAATAACTGGGTTCGATCCCAGTGATTTCAATAAAGGCACGGAAGCAGTTCTGAACAATAATTCCAGTCTACCAAATCACTTACACTGACCAATTCCACTTGAAAGTAGAACGGCTTAAAAAACATTCATTTCAGCAGGCGGTTAAGTCAATATACTGCGGCTTCACAGTATGTGCACTTTAATGCGGAGCTCGGATTGACTGTCACAAACGTTCTGCGTTTTGAAAGTGATTAACCGGGGTTCATTTGATGGAAACGAGCGTGCAAACCACCGATCTGTGATCCACGCATTGCATTTCCTCCGTCCCTGGAAATAGTCTGGGGATGTGTTTTTTTCCCCACTTAGACTACACCAGAACAAGTATGAAACAATGATTTTTTTTATGTAGTTATTATGCCCTTGCTCAGCAGTGTTTGTTTTAATGTTTTCCCAGATTGGCGGAGGGGAGACGTACACAATAGGTTTGCGGTTTGCACCAAGTCAGAGCACCGGAATGGAGGAAATTCTTATTTACATCAATGACGAGGAGGACAAAAACGAAGAAACATTCTGCGTGAAGGTCGTCTATACATAAAAAGCGAGACAACAGCACTCTGGCTGTCGAACAGTTGCCAGTACAGCCAAAACTCTGCTTACTTTACCATTCATTGAGTGCTATACTATATTTCCTTCACATTTCACTATGTTATTGATTTTTTTTTTTACGAAACACCTTGTAGACTCGAATGTTTTGGATCCTTCTTTATCCATTCTGAAGTGAAAAGAAATACTTTTTTTTTTTTAATTGTAAATTGCCCTTTTGGCGTGTTGCATCTTTATTATTTTGTGAAAGATTGTGGCCTCCTTCTGTTTTCATTTATTCATTTGTGCAATTTGACCTCAAATTGTTTTTTTAAACAAATTTTATGTTTGTATTAATAATGTAAATGATCGCATATGTATATTTATATTTTTATAAAGTTTGTATAGATATTTTAAAGTAGTCTGTTCTCTTTTACTAATTGTTTGGAAGTGTGAGTTTTATACGTTTTTATTCATTTCATCATTGTTTAATTACACTTTGGTCAGAACCTTTAGGCAGGAAATGATGCTTTAAACAAATTAATTAAAAGAGAGTGGACTGAGGAAACTGTTAGTAAATGTTGCACTTCAGGGATTTTTACTGGAAACAAAACCTTGTTTTGCAGCCCTTTTTATGCTCGCATTTGCTTACCTGCGCCCAACGAGAAGAACTGGAAAAATAAAAAAAACATCATATTCCGACAATTTCAGACTCTCAAATGGTTTACATAGGATTAGTTCTTGTATTTAGTGGCATGGTGGGTGTTGTAAAGACGAATAGTAGGAACTCCAGACGTAGTCATGAGGTAAGTTTCATGTAGAGGTTTATTCAAGCTGAGATGGAAGATGGTATATTCAAGCCTAATTCAAGGCCCCACCAGGAGCAGGTTCTTTGCTGCTCAGCCCTCAGTCTCCAACTGTCTTTTCTCTCACAACCAGGCACACCAACATTCTGCTCTCACATCAACATTCTAACATTCCAGTACACATTCATACAGGCTGAGCAGCAAGAAAAGGAGATCAAAGTACAACAGTGGGCAACAAAATAAAGGACCGGAAGGCTGCCAGAGTATTTACCAGTAGCTGAGAGTAATTCAAACATTCCATCCATCTTATTTTTATTTACCATAATCAAATTCTGGTTATGGCACTATGAAGTCGTTGTGCAGGCACCATTTGGTATTTCTCCGTCACACAAGAGTCCATCCTTTTTCCTGCATTTTATATTTAATACAGTCTATTCAAATATTCTACTGATGTCCTGGAGGCTGGTTTTGAATGTCATGTCAAGGTTGAGTTTGGCATTTACCTCAGTGACCTCTGCAGATCTTCCTTAATTGTCTGAGCTGGTATGGTATTATTCATTCACTGTACTTATCCAGAGGACAAGCTTAGATCACTGCTTTGGTAGACTCCAAATGTATTAGTTGGGATTGTGGCTGGTTGGTTAAGGAAAGGGCACCTAGCACAACTAGCAGTGAGTGGTCGTCTTTGCTTCCTTAAATATGAGATCTATTCCATCCATTCCTTCCTTATCAACTTACAGGCCATTGACGGAGAGAAGTTTGTTCAAGGGCCCACAAATGGTTTGCCTGAGGAACAGTGTCTCAAAAGCCCTAGAACAGTTGCCCCATGAGCCACAACGACCACAACCATGGAAGTAATGCTTCTTCACAGGCAAACTGTACCACCTGGAGTGAAGAATAGTGCACTCAAACATTGATCCAGTTCTCGATCATAACCGAATTTCACAGTCTTTCAAACTAATTCCTATGGCTTTATAGGTGCATACTTTCAAGAAGAAGGCTAATTTCATCCTGTACTACAGAAGGTGGACCATCACATCCAATTGTCACTGCTGTTTTTGTTGGGAATCAGCAATACAAAAGTTTCTTTCTTGAGTAGAAGACAAACCACAGAATGCCACCAAGATCCTTAAACAAGCATTTGCAATGCAATAGGTCTCGCATTAGGAAAGTTTTAGCTATTGGTATTGTAAATGACACATTTTTTATTTATGTTTTGTTTTTAAAAATAACAAAATTAATAGCTTTGTCATTTACAATGCCAATAGTTATGACTTTCGCAACACCTATAGCATTTGTAATGCAATATGTGTTGTATTTACGTTACTTACATGTATTGATATTTTTTTTTGATAAACAAATTTTATTTTGTTCTGAAAACGTAAAGGACATTTCACAGCTCTCAGGTCATACATGTTATGCAAGGGACCAATGAAGGCCAATTCCAGCCCATTTTCCGTGCTAAACCCCCACCCAACTACCACCTCCTTCCCCAGGCGTCCCGCAACAAATTAAGGTACGTATCCCAGCCATTTCCCCCCAAACCCTGCGATACTTCTTTGGGCAACCCCGTGCAAGATACAGACTCTTCTCTTGGGCAGCGCACCAGTCAACCCCAGCCCCCCACTTGGCACAGGTCGGCGGCTCGGGCCACTTCCAGGCTACAGCAATGTCCCTTTTCGCCACCATCATTGTGGTAGAAAGAAATAACTTTTCGGAGCGAGTTCCATCCAAACCCTCCATGATCCCTAGAAGGGCAACTTTGGGGTCGTGTGGCTCCTCCCACCCCAGCACCTCTGTCAATTCAGTCTCAATACCCCCCCAGTAAAGCTCCAGGCCCGGACAAGTCCAGACCACGTGAAAGAAGTCAGCCTGGTCGGTGTTACAGCGGGGGCAGGTGGCGTTGGGGAAAATGCCTGCGCGGTGTAGCCGGGCCGGTGTGAGATAGGCGGTGTGTAAGTAATAGATCTGAATTAGGCGCAGCCTAGCAGAGGCAGTGACCGTCCGGGGCGCCATGAGGGCATCCCTCCACTCCACCTCGTCCAGGGGACCCACCCAATTCTCCCAGCGCACCCTGAGTCCCTCAAGAGACACCGGGGAGTTGTTGACGAGGGAGCGGTAGATGCGGGAAATGCCGCCCTTCCCTTGGTTTCCCATCAGGCAGTGAGCCTCTGGGGGGCTGTGGTCTGGCAATCTAACATCTAGCGGAGTGTGGGCACGGAGCGAATGGCCCAGCTGAAGGTATCTATAGAATTGGGAAGTGTGAAGGGTGAATCGCGCCTGTAGCTCCTGGAAGGAGCACATTCGGCCCCCCCTCCAGACGTCCCCCAGCTGCGAAATCCCAAGGTGGTCCCACGTTCTGAAGCTTTCCAGCCCCGCCACCTCCCGCAACCAGGTGCCGTGCCATAAGGGTGTGGCTTGCGTGAGTGTACACGTGTAGTGTGTGTGCCGCAGCGCGGCCCACCAGGCAAGAAACACGGCACGGGTAACGCCGGGACTTGACGCGGGCATAGGGCTGCCATAGAGCCGATCCTGGACGGTGTCGAAGTCCATTACCCCAAGCTCCATGCGGTATGCCCGGTCGGACCAGCCGCCCCCGAACCAGTCATGGACCACCAAAAGCTGCGCGGCCAGGTAGTAGAGGTAAAGAGTGGTCATTCCCAGCCCCCTGCCGTAAGAAGGCAGGCGACAGGTTGACAACGCCAGCCGTGACCTCCCACCTCCCCACAGAAAGCGCGTCGCCACCCAGTCAAGTTCGCGGAACCAGGACCGTGGAAAGGAAAGAGGGGTGTTTTGTAGTATGTAGAGGAACCGGGGAAGGATCATCATTTTATAAAGGACCACCTGCCCCAGCGGATTGAGGGGGAGCGACTGCCACTTAGTGAGATCGGCCCTGGACTTGGCGACAACGGGGGCTACGTTGAGGGCCCAGCTAAGTTCGGGAAGGAGGGTGATCCAGATGCCCAGGTACTTAAAGGACAGCCGGCGAAGAGGAATCGTGGACGGCCACTCGACGCATTCCCGGGACGAGTGCAGGGGCACGAGACTGATTTCTTGGGATTAAGATAAAGCCCCGAGGCTTCCCCGAAGAGACCCAGGAGCCGCAGCGCCTCGGACCCGACTGGGCCGGATCTGACAAGTAGAGCAGGACATCATCCGCGTAAAGGGCAATTTTATCAGCCTCCATCCCCGGCCATTCCCAACTGCGGTAAATGGGGTCAGCCCGAAATAGGGCCCCCAGGGGTTCCATCGCGAGGGCGAAAAGGAGGGGGGACAAAGGGCAGCCCTGTCGTGTCCCACGCGCGATGGGGAACGCCGCGGAAAGAGCTCCATTCGTCAGGACCTGGGCTTGCGGGCACGCATATAGCACCCACACCATGCCTCGGACATCGCCCAGGTACTGCCAGCCCACAGAATCTAAAGCTTTTTCGAAGTCTATGAGAAGCAGGGCCAGGTATGGAGGCAGTCGATCGCGATGGGCCAAGGCGACGTTAAGCCGCCGTATGCAGTGCCGGGTGCCTCGCTCCGGCATAAACCCGCATTGGTACGGGTGGACCAGGTCCCGCAGAAGGGGGCGGAGACGTCGGGCCAGCACCGTCGCAAAAAGCTTAATCTCCGTGTTTATGAGGGAGATTGGTCGGTACTCGGAGCGGAGCAGGGATGGCGGGTGCGATTTGGGTATCACCACGATTGTGGCCGTGTCCGCCTCGGAGGGGAAAGAACCGCATTCTACCACCTCTGTATAGAGGTCCCGGAGCCGCGGGACCAAGGTCTCACAGGAGAGGGCGAAGTATTCCTGCGGGAACCCTTCCGGACCCGGAGTCTTGCCAGCCGAAGTATGTCCTATCGCTTCCTCAATCTCCACACAGGAGATTGGGGGTTCCAGGGATTCCTGGTCAGTCAACCTCTCCTGAGGGAGCGAAATTCTGCCCGACGCCAACAGCCCGTCGAGGGACAGGGATGGGGGCCGCGCCTGGTAGAGCTGGGAATAGTACTCGGCGAAAGCCTTAGCCACCGCGGCCGACGAGGTACATGTATTGATATTACAAATAACAATGCCTTTTCATTTTTTAAAATAATTAATACTTAAATATAAGTTATTGTAGTTTATAATGGCAATAGCTTAAACTTTTGTAAATAACTTGTGAAGATAGTACATTTATTTTCAGAGCAGTACCAAGAAAGGGAACCTTGACCATCCTGCAAGGCTTGCAATATCAAATGTCATGGGTAAAGTTTGTCAATATCGCCACATTTCTGACGTCCATGGGAGTGTTCCTAGAATATTCCCAATGGTTGACTTCACTCCTTCCCCTGGGGATCACCATCCAGCCTCCCCTTTCTAATACAGATTATGGCAGTAAAATCTTGGCATCTCATGTCATTTCTGCAGCTGCAAGCTCATCGGCAATCACGAATGAGTGTAAATCCTGATTCTATGACCAGAGTTCTGTCATTTGTGCTCACATTTGACATGTTTTGTACAGCCAAGGGACTCCTAGATTTGCTACTCGTTTTCTACATCAGGCCCAATTGAAATACAGTGAACAGAGCCACACAAATCAATCAATCAATCAATCAATCGGCACACAGGAGGCTTGATGTCCCCTCTAAGGACTCTCAGTCTGACAACTACCATAAAAAAGCAATCGTTCTGATGTTTGCTGACAGCCTCTTGCCTTTGACAATGTTTGCTTGCTTTGGATTGGGTTCTCTAAAACATTTTTGTGGGTACTGCCAGGCCCTCTCCAATTTTAAATCCCCCAAAAATTGAGAAAAAAGTAAACTTATTTTTGGTCTAGTTAGAAGCACCACTCCAGTCTCACTGCTGCCGCTTTTCTTACAGGAGGCTCATATTGCAGCTCTACAAGATATGTGCTTATTATGACCATGTTTTTAAATCTTTTTATTAATAAATCGTTATATTTCATCTCAATTCTGTAGGCTCCTTCCGCAGTCTGTTTATACTGCCATGTTTTTAAATCTTTTTATTAATAAATCGTTATATTTCATTTCAATTCTGTAAGCTCCTTCTGCAGTCTGTTTATACTGAAAACTGTGGGGGTCCTTTTCACTTCGGCACCAGTGTGGATGAGATTTTGAATGGACGGCATGAAAGGTGATTGTTAGCAACATTGATCCAAGGGAATACTCTTCCTTACACTGTGTTGGCACCCTGTCTCTTGGACACTCGGGCCTCTCCTGTTAATTTGGAAAAGACATAAGGTACCACCATGCCTCGGATGTATGTAGAGAGAGGCCATGCCTAGCTCGGAACATGTAACACAAGGCCTTAAATTTCATACGTTCGTTGACCTTGAGCCAGTGAAGTTTATGGAGCAAGGGAGAGACAGTAGTATGTCTAGGCAGTTGAAAGAGAAGGTGGGTAGCTGCATTCTGGATGATATGTAAATAGCGGATCACTGATTTATCTGGGCCCAGGTATAGAACATTTCCATAGTCCAATCTGGACATTATCGAGGCCTGCAAAACCGTTCTTTGGGTATTCAAAGTAATCAGCAGGAGAATTTTCTTGAGCCATTTGAGAGTGAAAAAGCAAGAGGCTGTACGTTTGAAGACTTGCTGCTTAAGTGAAAGGTTCTTATCAATAATAAAGCCAAGATTCTTGACTTTATCAACTGGCATAGGTAAGAACACCAGGGAGGTCATCCAGTGTTTAACTCCCCAGAGTTGGGGATGGTTGCCCAGAATCATAACTTGAGTTTTGTCGCCATTAAGCTTTAAGGCATTTCTGTTCTTCCAGTGGGCTACGTTAGTCAGGACTTGCCTAAGTGGAAACGCATCTAGGCTCTGTGCATTCAAAAGTGGGAAAATGATCTGAGAGTCATCAGCATAGGAAAACTGAGCGAGACCAGACTCCTCAATCACGTCCATCAGAGGGCAGAGGTAAATGTTAAAAAGCAGGGGACTAAAAATGGAGCCCTGTGGAACCCCTGAGGGCAGCGAGAGGGTCTTGGATGTGTTATCGGTTGATGAGACCTGAAAATTACAATCTTTCAAGAACGAGGACATCCATCTTAGTGCCACGTCCACAATGCTTAGCACCTCCAATCTGTCCAGTAATATAGACTGTAGAACTGTATCAAAAGCCGCACTTAAATCCAAAAGGATATGGGCGACTGTCTCACCGGAATCCAGTTCTTGCCGAAGGAGCTCTGTGACACCCAGTAATTCGAATTCCGTACTATGGCCTGCCCTAAAGCCGGACTGAGACGGATGGAGCAGATTGCAGTAAGTAACAAAGGAGGAGAGTTGAGTGTTGATATGCTTTTCAAGAATCTTAGAAAAGGCTTGGAGGAGAGAAATAAGCCCAAAATTGCCCAAACAAAGGGGGTCAAGGGCTTCTAGAGCAGATGGTGTACTACAGCATGTTTCCAAATCTGGGGGACAGAGCCCATACTCCGAGAGGAGTTGAGAAAAGCAAGAATTATTGTAAGGGCAGCATCATCAAGCATTCTAAGTTTAGGGAAGAGGGTCAAGCAAAGGGCAAGACTTTTAATTTTTTTTAAACATATTTTATTGGCATTTATCAGCGTTACATCTTCGATTCATTCCATTTAATTTCCTAATCATAATCATTTCTAGTCAACAGTTCTGGGTATGGGCCCTATCTGTTCAGCTAGTTACTAGTCCATATCTCTTCTTGCCGTGTGACTTCTACCGTATCATGCTGTTCTAGTAGAGAGTGGCTGTCAACTAACATAAAAATCTAACAGTTTCCCCCTTCAACTGCCCCCCATGGCGCTCCCCCACCCCGCTGCTGTCGACTAACCGGCCACTATGTCTCTCGCTACACCTGTGGTCCCGCTTTCCATGGGTTCAGTCTTAGGCCAGACGCATGCCCCCCTTCAGATCTGTGGATGTTAGTGTGCTTATTTTCACTCATGGCGCCCCCTCCCTCCCCCCTCGCTTCTGGCTATTAGGGCTGGCCGGTTGAGACCCGGCCTGAGGTGTGCTGTGCGTCGACTCCTGGTCAACATTCTTTAGGTCGTCCACCAATGCCCCCCATGCCTGCGCTCTCTCCAGTCTACCTATGCCTCGTTGTGCATTCCTAAGCAGTATTCTATGTTCGCAGCCCGCCCATTTCTCCAGTTCCCGCTTCCAGTTGACCACCCTCGGACCCGCTGGTGCCTTCCATTTGCTTGTTATTTCTCGTTTTGCTAAAATATATGCTAGATCCTGAAACCTTGCCGTAACCTTGGTCTTAGCAGCACATGCCTAGGGATGCATGGGATCTCCTTCTCTGTGACGCGCGCGGTCTCCCTAACCACGCCTTGCCAGTACTCTTCTAGCTGTGGGCTGTTCCACATCATGTGAATGTAACTAGCTCCTATCTCCTGACAGCGAGGGCAACTCGCGTCCTTGCGATGGAAATAGCGATTAATTCTGTCAGGCATAATATATGCTCTATGTAGGGTGTAAAAAATAATTAACTGGAATCGTGCATTATGGGATACCCTGGTGGCCCGCAGGAGCGCATTTTCCCAATCCTTGTCTTCTATAGGAGTCCCAAGGTCCTCCTCCCATTTGTCCTTCAGTCCCTCCAACGGTCCCGTAGAGTCCCGCCGAATGGCTCGATAGATGCATGATACCACCTTAATGATGTCTCCCGCTAGGCTTATGTATTTGCATGTGGCGTACGTGCGTGGTTCGGTTGTCCCCGGTCCCCAGTGCCTGCGCATGACCCCAGTAACCGCCCCATATAGTAAAAAGTGTCCTTGCGGAATGTCCCAGTTTGCCCGGAAGTTTGCGAACGTAAGCAGTTCCCCGTCACCGTATAGGTCCCCAATTCCAGTGGCTCCCGCTTGTGCCCATTCCTCCAATCCTCTCCATTGGCCCTCATGTGGTAGTGCCTCTAATAACGCTACCGACATCTCTGGGGAGTAAGGACGCCTGGTCTTGGTCTTCTGAAGACACCTAGCCCAGCAATTCCTTATCACTTTGTGCTCTGAAGAGCCTATCTGTCTCTGCTTAATGGTGCCCATTAGTGTACTCATAACATCCGCCCTATTCGGAGGGAAGGGGGGCTTCCTCCTATCCAGATCTAGACTACTCGCCACCCATTGCCTAAAGCTTTGGAGTTGACCTGCCAGGTAATAATTCTCCATATCCGGCACCGCCAATCCTCCCTCCACCTGTGCACTTCTCATCGTAGCTAAGGCCACTCTGTGTCTGCTGGACCCCAGATAATAGTTGCAATAAGGGAATCGAGCGAGCGAAACCACACACTGGGGATCCACACCGGCAGGGTGGTGAAGAAATATAGCAATCGGGGCAGGGCTATCATTCTCAGTAGGGAAATTCTCCCCGCGACCAATATGGGCAGCGTTCCCCAGAAAGCCATAAAACCCTTTAGGGATCGCAGAGCCCCCCCTATATTTAATAATAATAATAATAATAATAATAGGGGCATTTATAGAGCGCTGAGTTACGCACACCGGCGTGTCCCCGCGCTGACAGTGGGAGGGGCAGATAAAACAGGGAAAAGCTACCAGGCAGACTATTATCTGGCAAAGAGGAAGGTTTTTAGTTTAGCACGAAACCTCGTTTCTGCTGGTTCCAAGCGAAGGTCTACTGGGAATTTGTTCCAGAACTTTGTCGCCAAATACCTAAAAGATCTACCTCCCATACGAGCTTTCTTCACCATGGGGATCCTCAGCAGTCCCCCACCCGCAGATCTGAGCGCTCGGGCAGGTTCGTAAGCTTCAATCAGTTTCTGCAGTGGTCGAGGTGCCCTGTCATTCAGAATTCGATGACAGGTGCAAAGAGCCTTGTACTCGACTCTGCTCTTCACAGGGAGCCAATGTAGCTTCTGCAGGGCCACCTTCGAGGGCGCCCTTTTGGGCAGCCTGAGGATCAGGCGTGCTGCCGCATTTTGCAGCACTTGAAGTCGCCCAACAGCTTTCCCCGGTGCCCCCAAGTACAGCAGGTTCGCATAGTCCAGCCTTGCGGTCACCAGAGCATGTACTAGGGTTTTACGAGCCTCCATCGCAGTAAGTCGAGAACTTTCCTCAGCCTCTTCAAGACCCCAAAACACACGCCTACCACACGGTTGATCTGGGGCCCAAAAGTGAGGCCCGCGTCGAACCAGACCCCTAGATTTTTTGCCTCCTGACAAGGGGTGGGAATTGATCCCAGACAGGGCGGCCACCATGCAGACGACCAAGCAGACTGGGCTCTCCCCACCACCAGCACCTCTGTCTTGCTACCGTTGAGTTTTAAACAATTCCTGGCCATCCAATCGGCAAGATCTTTCATGCACGATCGGAAGCCATCCGCAGCAAGACAGGGCGCCTGCGACAGGGATATGACCAGTTGCGTATCATCTGCATAAGATACAATTTGGAGACCATGATTCTCCACAATAGAGGCAACAGGCGCTACATACAAATTAAAAAGGGTCGGGCTCAGAGCCGAGCCCTGGGGCACTCCTTTGCCCAGTGATACCCCTTTAGAGTAGTAGTCGCCCTGCCTCACTCGGAAGCTTCTTCCCGTTAGGAATGCCTGGATCCACCTCAGCGCAGTGCCAGCGATGCCACCTCTGTTCAGACACTGCAGCAAGATGGAATGTGCTACAGTGTCGAACGCCGCGCTGAGGTCTAGCAGGATCAAGGCCATAGTTTGCCCTTCATCTACACCCTGTCTCAGATGTTCTGTGGCCATGAGAAGGGCGGACTCCGTAGAGTGGCGTGGTCTAAAGCCGAACTGCGTCGCATGGAGCAATCCCGCCTCATCCACATGTTCCATAATTTGGGTGTTAACCACCTTCTCTGCCACTTTGGACAGATAAGGCAGGAGTGAGATGGGCCTCAGATTTTCTAGCACCTCAAAGCTGATATGGGATTTCTTCCGGAGAGGGAGCACCACTGCCTGTTTCCACCCCTTAGGTAGCATGCCAGACTTAAAGGAGGTATCGAGGACATGCCTTATATATGGCTCCAGGACTTCCAAGCTGTCCCCCAGCCGTTTAGGGGACACCGGGTCCAAAGGGGAGCCAGATTTTATAGAGAGACACACCCTGACTAGCTCTTCTGGAGGGGGAGTACTAAAACTTTGGAGGGTCCCCGGAATCTCCGAGCCCTCCGATATTACCTCAGACTCAACCCCTGTGGGGAGAGGGTTTAAGAAAGTCGAATAAATTTTCTCGACCTTAGTCGAGAAGTATTCGGCGATGCGATCGCATCGTTCCGTCGAACAACTCTCTGGGTCTGCAGACGAGTCTATAGTAGTCAGAGACTTGTAAATGCAGAGGAGTTCTTTAGCCGAATTTTTTGCCCCTAAGATTCGCCCTGCATAGAAGGCCACCTTCGACTTTTTAATCAGCCTATGATGGAGCCTTCTTTTTTCCCTCCTGAACATCTGAGAGGTCATGGTATACTTTCACCCCCAGGTATCTAAAGCAACGCGGCTCCCACTGTAGGTCTCCCAAGCCCATGGCACTGAAAAGAGATGTGACTTCTGCCAGTTAACGCGCAATCCCGAGAGTGTTCTGAACTCATCCATCATATGCCGGGCCCCCCTAGGGCCGCACCAGTGTCTTTTAGGAATAACAGAAGATCATCTGCATATAATGCAATGTGGTGTGTCTGCTCAGCTAATCTGAAACCCTCATATGGCATCCCCGAGCATGCCACGCACGCAAGTGCCTCTATCGCGAGAGCGAATAATAGGGGGGAGAGGGGGCACCCCTGTCTCGTGCCCCTCTCCACCCGGTATTGCGTGGAAATGGTACGGACTGTGCGGACCCTCGCTACTGGATCTTTATATAGTATTGTAACCCACTGGCAAACCCCTGCCCCAGCCCCATATGTGTGAGCACCGCATACAGAAAGTCCCACTCTAGACTATCGGATGCTTTCTCAAAATCGATAGCAAAAATCGCCCCTTCCGGGGCTTCCTCCGTGCCCCCGTGTAACACTGTGAAGAGACGCCTGCTGTTAAGGGTTGTGTTTCTGCCAGGGATGAATCCTGCTTGGTCCTCGTGGACCAAGGAGGTCATATGTGGTAGCAGTCTGGTGGCTAATATCTTACTTAGGATTTTAAAATCAAAATTTAGCATCGACAGCGGTCGGTATGCTGTGCACTCTGTTGGGATCTTGTCGGGCTTGAGCAGGGGAATCATTACCGCCTGCGTTGTCTGCGGTAAACTCCCGCTCTCCCATGTTTCCGCGTATAGTTTCACCAATCTGGGCGCTAGCTCTGTAAGATATGTGGCATAGAATTGCTGGGGTTGGCCGTCGGTTCCAGGGGTTTTCCCTCGCGCCATAGCTTTGACCGCCCCTCTGATCTTCTGTTTTGTTTTGGCGGCGCCCAGTGCCTCTGCCTCCTCCACCTCTACGGTGCAAAGCTGTAGGGGTAATAAGTAGTCTGTAATCGTTTCCATTTCGCGGTTGCCAGTAATTTCATACAATTGGGCATAGTATTCACGAAAGCGGTTATTAATCTCTACTTGTCTATGCAAGGGTCGTCCTACCTGGTCATGAATTGTCAATATATTATTGCCCCGCTAGGATGGGTTGGCAAGCCATGCCAACAGTCGCCCTGCTTTATCTCGCTCCGCATGCGTCCTATCCATGTACTTCTGGTAGTCAAAGCAGTGTAGACGCTCTTCCTGCACCGCTACCTCTACCTTGGCCTCCAGTAGTTCCCGCCTCAATTCCGCATGTTCCGGCCTTCTACGCTCCAAGTCCTTGAGTGCCCCCTCTGCCCTCTCTATGTCCGCTGTGAGCGTACTACGAACCCCAGTAGAAGTTGCCATACACCGCCCTCTGATTACGGCCTTAAAGGCCTCCCATTCCGTGACTCTAGAGTCTGGGGAGGCCGCGTTGTCAGCGAAATATTGTATGATATGTTCCCTAGTCTCATGTTGGAATATCTGGTCCTCCAGGGCCTCCGGCTTGAGGCGTCACGTTGGGATGGGCTGCAATAGCGTTCCCCCCTTGAACCTAATCATGAGCGGGCTATGGTCCGAGACCGTTCTGGTCAGGTACTCCGCCCCCCCAAGCTGTGAAGCGGAGAGCCAGACTTAATGGTGTCTAATAAAGTATGCAATGATGCTAAATCCAACGGGAGCCAGGATTTAATTTCCAAAGATTCGTCAGGCTTGTCTTTGGGCTTGTAAGCAAGAGAATTTAAAGCTGAATAGTCAAGAGCTTAGGTGACTGCGGAAGAGGGACTCACTAGTGTGAGAGCATCTACTACTAGTTACTGGTGGATTAGCTCAACTTTACTTACGAAAAAGGTGGCTAGCCGTCACACTGTTGTTGAGAAAGGGAGGGCGGTGGTGTAAAAATGCTAGCTGCCGAGAGTTCATTCACCACTCTAAACAAGTATTTTGACAGTGTTGGGTGCTGGCGATCTTCACAGTATAATAGGATGCTCGTGCCATTTTGCAGGAGGCATGATATTTTTTCAAGACTTTCCTACACTGGTGGCAGCTATAACCCTGTAGCTACTTCAACAGTGCCTCTCATTCTGCCAGAGTTTCCCCCAGGACCACAAAAAAGCAGTAATAATGTTTCATCTGGTCCCAATACCCTTTCCAGCCAAAGACCGTACTCTAAATCCACTGATGTGGCTAAAGCACTGGACACCGTTGTGTACATCTAGCTATCTGCACAGCTGAGAGACATGGACCGTCAAGTAACTTTCGTTCTGAATTCTACCCATGTTGTGAAACTGAAACCATTCTGTTGCATGTCAAAGAAGAACTCTTTTCCTCCTGTATTGAAGGCCATTAATACAAGCTGATTATCTCATACTTTCTGCAGCAATTTACACAGTTGATCACCAAGTAGTTCTATCAACACTAATATTAATAAGTTAAGTAGTGGTCAATATAGCTATTTTTGCCTTTTCTGTATGCTATTTTACCTAACTTAAGCCAAATTTATGGAACTTAGTTGGTCTTATAGGAAGGATGAAAGTCAGGGATTTGAACTCATGCCCTGCAGATCACTCAGATTTCAGCAATGTGTTGTATACAAGTGACCACTTTTGTTTGGTTTTAATCCTTTCTTACAAACCGCTCCATGGAAATTAAATTGAACTCTACTCATCTGATACTACTGCCATGAACTCTGGGTCCCCTTATGGGATAGATGTATAGCTGAGCATTTTCAACTTTTATAGGTTATCCATGACCTTAACACCGACAATACCCACATCTTTCTCTGGTTGGAAGAGGGACCTGGGAAACCTCATCAGGACACTTAAATGTTTGTAAATGTACAGGCCTGGATACAGAAACAATGGCAGTGCCAGGACAGAGAGGAGACTGAGATTGACATCACAGATGCCATAGACCGAATTTCTCTCCCATTTTGTTGGTGTAAATCAGTGGGACCTCCTTCCACACCACCAGAAAGGACTCAAGATCATGTGGTGCTGTTCGATGCTGCCATCTTGGCTACACCCCTATTAAATCGAAGATTACATTCTTCCAGGAATATGAGTGCAAGATTGTCATGCTTGTGACCTCATCTCTGGAGTTCTGTAGTTCTTTGTACATGGTGCTGCTGAAAGATTCCCGAAGTCCAAAGTCACAATGCTTAAAGTACATCTGTCCTGATTTAAAGATTGTGCACTGGATTCTGATAAATGACAGCTAGATTTAAGACTCTGCTCTTAGTGCACAAGGCATTGTATAGTCACTCTTTTGGCAATCTTACTATAGTCTTCCAGCCCTAACAGCACACTAGTTAACTACCCTGATCTTACTCTGAGCTTTGCTCTATCACACTACCTTTCTATGAGTGTGGTTATAGATTGCGATGTCAGCTAAGAGTTTATTCAGGATTAGAATAGGCCTAAAGATTGAATCTGCTTGGACAAGAAGGTTTTCGTGTTCCATTTTGGGATGAAAGTTTGCTTGCCAGCATCCAGGATTGTATGAGCTTCCTGTAATTGTTGCTGTTGAAAAGCTTCAATTATTCCAGGGACTTGAAAGTTTAGTAAAGCGATAGTTCTTTAGAAATAATTGTGGACCGCTCGAAAGCTCTGTGTATGAAGCTTGTGGAGTGTTTTGTGCAGATGGTGTTATACACTGGCATGGCAAGTTTCTACATTCAAAGTTTATTCAGCTCAGCTGAATTTTTAAAAGAAATGTTTTACTCCTATTCATGCAGTACGAGGTAACATCATGAGTTCAGATGGATACAACTTTCCACAAATTTCTTATATGAATATATCCCTCTAGACGGGTCTTGCAACTTTTTCCCCAGCAGTAGCTCCCCAGTGATGCCAGGTGATGCCATGCAGCTTCAGCAGCAACTCGGCCTAATAGATGGCACAACAGGCGATGGGATGTTCTTTGAGCCGCGGGAGCAGCGATGCATCTGCATCGAGGCAGGATGCATCTTTTCCGACTGGCGAGGGATGACGATGTGTCGATTTTTGCAGAGACAGCCAGAAAACCCACACCCATGGGCCTAGGACTGGATTGGCACCACTTGGCAGAGCAGGCCTCACAGTTGGCAGAGTCCAGAGGCTGTAGCAGGGTTGGATGAAGTCTTTGACGTCCCTGAGACTTCAGAACAGTAGGAGAGCCAACACGCCCTTGGGGTCAGTTGGTTCTGGGGATGTAGAGATGCAGATCCAGTCCTTCTCACTACCAGGAAAGGAGGGCAGCAGGCAGTAGCAGAGCAGGAGTCCTTCTGCTTGGGAGAGTGTCCTCAGGTCCAGACGTGTACTGAGTTGGTGGTATCAGGGGTCCAGTATCTATGCCCAATTTTGCCTTTGAAGTAGGGGAGACTTCAATGAGACGCCTTTGAAGTGCACAAGGTCCCTGGCCTTCCTGCCCTGCCTCCAGACTCACTACAGGGAGGTTTGCAGCTCTTCGTGTGGGGACTGGCAGAGCACTACACATGTCCCAGTGTCAGCTCCTCCTTCCCGTCCTGCCCAGGATGGCCCATTAGCCTGGTGAATGCCCATCAGGATGTGAATGGTGCATCACACACACCAACGTTCCCTTTGTGTGTGACTGTCTAGCGGGAAAGCACAAAACAAAGCCCAGCTGTCATCCACCCCAGACATGTATTCAGATACAGGCAGAGGCACAGACTGGTTAAAGCAAGAAAATGGCAACTTTCTACAAGTGGCATTTTCAGACTTGCAACGTAAAATCCGAGTTTACCATACGTTGTGATTTTAAATTGTGAGTCCAGAGACACTAAACTTGAGGTATCTATTTTTATCAAAGTGGAAATTGTAGTTCTAAAATGTAATAAGGTAATCTCAATGTTAACCTGTACGAGAGATAGCCTTGCAGTAGTGAAAAAGGAATGTAAGAGTTTTTCACTACCTGGATATGTAAAACTTAAAATTACATGTCCAACTATTTAAATACACTGCACCCTGCCCTTGGGGCTGTCTAGGGCCTTCCTTATGGGTGACTTGTATGTATTAAAAAGGAAGGTTTGGGCCTGGCAAGAGGTTTAACTTGCCAGGTCGAAATGGCAGTTTTAAACTGCACACATGGGCTCTGCAATGAGGCATATTTAAAGGGCTACTTGAGTGGGTGGCACAATTAGTGCTGCAGGCCCACTATTAGTAGTTAATTTACAGGCCCTGGGCACATCTAGTTGACTTTACTAGGGACTTATAAGTAAATAAAATATGCCAATGTTACCATTTTTTCTGGAAAGAGCACATACACTTAAGCACTGGTTAGCAGTGGTAAAGTGCCTAGAGTCCTAAAGACAGCACAAATGAAGTCAGCAAACAGGATGTCAGAGGGCAAAAATGTCAGGGGAACCACACCAAGGATGCTGGGTCTAACACTCCCCTTTACCCCAACTCCCCTCTAACTCAACTCCCCTCTAACTCTAAATTTACCCGTACCAACTTTTAGCACTACCCACCTCTAAACCCTAAAAATACCCAAACTACCCACAAACCATCCTTACCAACCTTTACCTTTATCCACTCCTAAACCCTAAAATTATCCTTACCATCCCTAAACCATATAATTACTCTCACCTTTTACCACTACCCACCCAAAAACCCCAGAAATACCCTTACCACCTTTAAACCCTAAAAAGTATATACTTACTTACCTTACCAATACTTACAGTGCATGATAAAGGGACACACACCTACCAGGCGTCGTAAAGCCTGGGTGGTAAGGGCATTGCTTGGTGAAGGCTGTTTCCCAGCTTCATCAGGAAGCAGGCAGAGGGGACCGGATTTTGTGTTTAATTCTAAATTATAGAAAAAATGTCCAACATTCTTTGTCCTCATTTTCATTTAAAATCTTCATCAAAGTAGTTTCACCTGTCGTATGTTCAATTTATTCACAAGCTTGTGATATCGCAGCTTGAATGTCAGCGGCACATTAGGAGTATTTCTGCATGGCAAAGAGCTGGGGAACGCTGCGCCTCCTCGAGTTTCTTTGGCAACTGTTCCCATGACAGCTCAAAATACTTCAACTATTTACTTCACTGAGGGATGCAAGAGTTTGCCCAAAATGAATCCTGAGACATCAGTAAGGGGGAAAATTGCTCTTTACCTTTGCATATGAGGCTCTTTAGATAGTAGTTCAACTAGTTTGACACATATCCCATAAGGCTCTGGGTTGACCCCCTGGCTGAAGTCAGGTAGGCACACACAGCTCTACCAAGTTAAAAAACACACCTTGGGCGGCTGAACTAGGATATTCAGGGCCAAACTCAGTAGCTTAGGTAGTACCACCATTTTGAAGCGGGTGACCCTGCCCATTATAGATAATGACAAATGTATCTGCATCGCTACTGCATGCTGTAAACCCTGTTGTGCTTTCCCATAATAATTGGCGATTAGCATATTAATGTCACAACTGACATCTATCCCTAGGTGCGGTGTGTGATCACTCTTCCATATAAACCCTAGATCATTCCCTATCTTACCAATGGTGTGTGTCAGAAGAAGCGTTCGGACTTACTTGAATTTATCTGGAGTCCAGAACATATCCTAATGACCGCAAATTCCTCCACCAGAGGGTGGAGATATTTGAAAGGCATCAGACCCAGCACAGTGCATAATTGCCTATTGATTTATTTGGCGGTTAGGGGTACAGTTAGTTGTCCCTCAGCACCCCTTCTAACAAAGAAGGGCCATCTGATTTCAATGTTGTTGAATGCTCCCTATAGGACTCTTTGCCCTCGCCATGTTGGTGCTACCTCACACGTTGGCTAAGCAGACTGATGTCTCTCTTAGCAGGTGATTTGAATTCAGTCCCTTCCTTACCTCAGACAACATTGCCGTATCCTGCATGTTCTAGTGTTTTATTTCCTTGTCCCTATACTGGGCTTCTATATTGGTCAATTTATGTTCGATGTCTATGAGTACTTCACATGCATTAGTCTCACTAATCTAGGTTTAAACACACCCCATGACATACACTACTACTGTACAGACCCCTCTTTTGATGTCAGAGTACAAATGAATATCATCTTCTACCCTTTGTTAAAAACTGAATCAAACAATGGGGTCCTGGAACCAAACTAGGCCCGACTGAAGAGCCCCAATCAAGGCAAAACCCTGGACCATATGCCCTTGAGGACGACAGTTCCCTCCGTTTTTTGGGGTGGGATAGCCTTAGTGACCCTGAACGTGGAGCTTGGACTGCTGGATATCACGTTTTGTCAGGATTCAGGCAAGGCATCAAGCTGGCAGGTGCTGGTAAAGGGGCTACTGGAAACTTAAAAGGACTGGAACCAGGGCCGGTCCTAGAACTTCTGGGGCCCCTGGTGAATTGGAAGGTGTGAGACCCCTCTAATTCACATGTAACATCACAAGAAGTGACATCGCAGGATTATTGATCTTATTTGGCATCACTGAAGAGACCTAACGTGTATATCAGTAACATGGACAAAAAGATAAATATACAAATGAAATATGTCCATATATGTTGAAAACTATTAAGTGGATTTCATTTATCACATTGGATGGAAAAGCTAGGTGCAGGGCTCAGAAAGATTGTTATTTTTGACTCCATGTTAACTGATTGTTTCCAGATGAGTGCATGATAAAAATTCCAGTTCTGTCGCATAAAGGGGAGAGATCCTGTTGAGGTAATGCGGGGCGGGATCATTCAAAATATTAAATTATACAAGAGAAATCCTCTCACACCATAGATATAATCGCACATTTTTTGAAAGGCTCCCATATCTTTCTGTGCCATTATTGTGCCACCTTAGGATGACATTAATAGTTAGTAATTTGTTTAACGTAAATCCTCCCACCAGTATCTGACACGCACATGCTAACAGTTGTAGGACAATCTTTTGTGTGTGTGGGCTCTTTAGTCGCCAGAATTATGTTAAGTGCAAAAAGACAACACCTATAATAAAAAATTACAACGCACCATTGCAAACCAATGAAGATTGTACATAAATAAAAAAAGACGTAGAACAACCTAGACCACTGCTAAATCAACCATTGACTTAAAGGTATGCTGCAGATTCAAGGGGTTTTTAAATCAATTTTTTGATTTAGTGTTAGGACTGTAGGAAATGGAAGTGACGGGCTATAGCGCCGGTGAAGCCATGTGCCACAATGTTTGTTGGTGCCTCCAATGACCACCTCTACCACAGATTCCATCACCACCACCCTTTAACAGTGCCCCTCAAGTCTCCATAACTACACTCTATCTCAGATGCATTTAATTTGATTTACAGCCAGGGCCGGACTGACTACCAGGCATTTTGGAATTCTGCCGAGCTGGGGGCTGATTTAGTTGATGGGGACCTGCGTGTACTGAACAAAATTTGTTTTGCTTTAATTATTTCGAAGTACACGCAGGTCTCCATGAAAGAAATCAACCCCCAGCTCGGCAGAGTTTCAAAACGCCCGGTAGTCAGTCCGGCCCTGTTTACAGCCCCACCAGTGTAGGGTGTCAGAGAACTTTATATCACACACATTACACAAAGACAATCAATCATACGTGTGTGTAAATCACTGTATAGGAAATGTTACATAAGACAAAGGACTACAAGGTGTAGGAGTCACATGGCAATCATACTAGTAGGCAGTATAGTTTAATAGTGGTTGTTCTGGAGAAACACAAACTCTGAATTTAGAATGTAATTCCATGGTTGGGGGTTCTCTTTAATAATCTGAATGGATTTCTATTAAAATGACCACTTTTTGCAACATTAGGATAATCACAGACTGGGGGAAAACCATAACGCTCTAATTTATACCTTGCAGTTTGCATGCAGCTCTTAGATGACAGTTAATAGCTCATTGTTCTATGTTAGGATTTTGACTTCTAAACGGCAAGTAACAAAAGGATCCCACTGAAAAAAGCAGTAACCCACTGACCTATTTACATTATGTGCACTTTGTGAACTACATGGTACATGTTCTTTGCAGCAGGCACATTAACCCTCTGCGCTACCTTTCCCTGAGTCAAAACTTCTACTTAACAAGACTCCATCTTTCTCTAGCAAGAACATTAATCACCGAAGTTATCATGACATTTTTATCGTTGGAGGCCAGGAAGGAGACAGCAAGTCCTTATAAACACATAATATACTTGCAAACATGACGTCCCCACCCAAAGTCAGCACTCAGTGAGATCTCACCGGTCACACAGCCCTTGAGCCTCCCTGCTCAAGGGTCCTGTGACCTCAGTGACAGTCACTGTTCCTCTAGGGTGTGCTGCTTTGTAGGCCTGTCCAAAAGACTTGAGGTGAGCTTCAATAGATGTTGTGGTGAACAGGCCATCAAGGTTAACCCACGCCGCAGCCAGGGCGACTGACGCTGGAATCTGGGGACCACGGTTCGATCCCCGGCTCCGGCGGCAGGTTAGCCCAGCACCATGTGACTCTGGGCAATAGCTCGCTTAATCTTCCCGACGGCCCCCAGCGCCTAGAGACCCTTACGGGTGATTGTGCGCTTTACAAATGTGGACTTTTACTTTACTTGCCACCGCTAGGGTCCACCTGCTGGTGCTAAGACTTCAGGGCTTTTAAGGTCTTGCGGGGCCTTCTAAGGTCTAGCACAGGAATGTGCTCCTTCAGGACAGTGGACTGGTCATGAAGGCTGAACCTTGTTCCCCAGTTCCAAAATCGGCAGCTCTAACCATAGTGCCACATCCTCTCCCCCACTGAACACCATACTGCCCACTGAGAGAAACTCGCACTGCCTTCAGCTACAACCCAATTGTCCCCCGCTATAAACACCTGGATGAGACTCAATTCAAATTATGCACTAGGCATGTGCTGCCTGAAAAAAAAGTAACAACATCCTGGAAAAAGCAAACACTCATAGGGAATGCAAAATTAAGTAAAGCATGTGAAATGTAAGAAGGAACAAATTGGTTACTTCAATACTTTTGCACTTATTCAGAAATCAATGAGTGCTTTTGCATGAAAAGTTAAGGACATGACTAAAGGGCTGGAAGGAACAGGTTTCAATGTCCATTGCTTATATCCTTAAAAAACGTAAGCAGCATGGTTTAAAAAGACCACATTCGTGAATACAGAGCCGCGGTATGCATTTTGTTTTCCAATACACCCATCAAGAAGGTATAGCAGTACATCCAGCAATGGTGCACTTCCCCCCCACACCCCTCACCTCCCTCACCCACCCAGGGAAAGCAATGGTGTTCAGAGAAAGACAAGAAATCAAAAGTAGCGCTTCACTGGCAAACTCTGTAAAGTGGTGCTAATGTGTTTGGGTGTGAATAAATCAATCTGGCCCCTTTTCGACCCACTCTGTCTCGCTTTAGTTATTTTTCACATTTTTAACCTTTTATTTCTCTCTGTCTCGAGGCTGCACTTTGGAAGTGAAATATGTTCAAAAAAGACAACCTTTCCAGCAAGTGTATTTAGGGCTTGCGCCTGCGTTGCAGTGTGCAGCACTGCTCGCGCAGCGCGAGAGCCCTTTCGTAAGGCGTTTAGACCACACGCTCGTGTGTGTGATCAAGCTTTCGCAGGCAGGCATTGGCTTTTGCGTGTTTTTTAAAAAGAAAAACATGCGATTGGGCAAAGGCGGGCGCATGTCCCGCCTTTGCTCCGCCCATTCCCACCAGTGGCTAGAACGCTGCCGTGCTCCCTCCCCCCACTCCTCTGTGGTGCGTGCGCACCACTAGTTTTAATAGGCTTTAAGTATTAGTCAACTGTAATATAAAAGGTCAGATAACGTTCATCAGCTTACTTCCTGAATTCTGAGAATAGCAGTTTTTGTATCCCAGCAGCCAGTATAAAATGTTAATTGTCACTATTTACTATTAGTATCGGATGTATCTTGACTACTGTTCAGTTGCCTGTATACTTACAGTGGAGAAGGATTTTCGTTTTACCGCCGACTGCGCAGCTGTGAGGTGGAGTTTGCTTTTGGGTTATTTTACTGCACCAATCGAGCTTATTTTCTCAATCCAACACCAAAGTGAGTAATCAAAGAAAAATGACATAATCACGCGGCGTCAGGCAGTTTACTGTCTCCTTTCAATTTTGTTTTATGCTGGTTGGTGCTGTGCTCTATTGCGTAGCACACAAAGTACTTCCCTATGCTCTGCAGGGCCCACGAGAACTCGGTATGAGGCCGCCTCAGGATGTTCGTAGCCCAGAGCATCGCAGACCATCACAAGGACCTTATCCACGATGTGTCCTTTGACTTCCACGGCAGGAGGATGGCCACCTGCTCCAGCGACCAAAGCGTCAAGGTGTGCTGCGCGCAACCTGAGCGTCACTTTGCCACGCTCTCTAAGGAGTAGCGGCTAATGAGGACCAATGGGGAGAGAGCACGTACCCTGGTGATTTTGACCCCCCCATTTTACCTGGGGCAGATACTTGTGTTATATCAATTCCTGGATTAAGCACTCATCGCATCAGCACTGGGCTATATTTAGCTCCTTAGATCTCATTTTTTTATTACACTAGCGCGGCAGAGTGCGGATAGAACGTACACACTTTATCCTTACGTTCCCTTTATATTTTCTTATTCCTGGCCTTCGCAGTTTGTGCCTTTATTATTGACGTGTCTCTTCATCGTGTTGCACCCTCCTTTTCTTGTCCTGGTCAAATTAGGTTGCAGCATTTCCCTCTCTCTCTTTTTTGTTTATAGAAATGCCATTTTAATAAATGCAATATTGGTTAAAGTTAATTTATGTTGTTTGCAAGGTATACATTACGCGCACATGGTTGTCTCGGCATCTCTGACTGTCCTGAGGGCACAGGAATCGTATAGATCAAACACGGCACTGGAACAAACTTTATACTTAACAGCACAGCACAGCACTCTGATAATAAGGGAGGGTGTCAAAACATCGCCATTGAATGTTTTAGGTCTTTGTTTACCCCCATCTGCTGATATAAAACTGCAGCATCAAGACTGCTGCACTCAATACAAAAATTGTGCACATGGTTGGAACATACATGTGTGTGTGTGTGTGCCTAAACACCCCTGCTTCTAGTGTGGAGCGCCTCATGCGATGCAGCTCTAACACCTACCAGCTGGCTTCCATTACTGCCGGTAGTAGAAGGAATGTTCCACTTGCCCTCACAGCCTGTGTCCACTCCACTGCACTATATTTCATTGCAATATACGCAGCACCACTCCCTGCTACTATACTCTACACAACTTTACTCTACACCACTGCGCTCTACATCACATAATTTAACTAAATACATCATTCTATAGCTCACCTAACACATATTTACACTACACCAATACACTCCACACCACACCACAAAATTCCACGCCACAGAATTCAACATCTAACAATTCCAATCCAACCCACATAATTCCTCTCAAACAACCTACATCCACTCCATTACACAAGGGTCAAAGACATTGCCATTTACAACGCCAATCGCTCGAACTCAAAAAAATGCGAGCCGTTTTGCATTTTTAATGCTTGTTCTTTTTTTGGATACATTTCACAGGGGAACAAATAAAGGAAAGAGGGAGTAATGGCTACTAGGGGGGCCCCCATATCTGGACCTTGCAGCTTGCTCTATTGCCTCGAAGCCCAGGGAAAGGGGGCTCCCTTCCCTGGGCCTGGGAGCAGTAACCAGGCATTTCGTAAAATACTGCCCTACCAAGGTAGTTCTACATACATTTTAAATGCACATTCCCATAAAAAAAATGGGTGAATCAAAAGTTACCAAAGGACAGTGGATCTGGCTGCTCCCTCCTCCCCCTCACTCACCTCTCCTGGGTCCAGCTGGTCCTGGAGACAAAGGGGCTTCTGTCGCCTAGAAACAAAATGCAGAAAGGGAATGGCCAGTACTGCCCCGCCCCTGACACTGTGAGCCAACATAATTGCGGCCCAGCTGCTGTGCTTTCCCCACTCTGTTTGTTTCTTCCCCCCATTCCTGCACCCCCAGGAATGCCACCTCGCCCTGACAAGCAAGGTCAAGTCATCTGCATTTGCATTGCATTGTGATTGTGATCGGCAGGGGGGCCTGGAGGAACAGGTGGGCTAACTGTGAAAGTGTGCCATTTCACAGTGAAGTGGGGCCCCCTGTTTGTAGCTGAACAGGAGGCCCTGGGCAGCTGCCCACACTGCCCATGCCTAGCGCCGGCCATTGCTGGAACATTAGACCGCTAACCTCTGTTTAGACTCGCACTTGCTTCCTGGAGCTGGGGTCATAAAGAGTGAACAAGTCGAATTTAAGACTGCTTGTTGGACCTAGTCTTTGCCTAGAAACAAATCACTTGGTTGCATTGGCTTTCTAATTTTGATTAATTAGTTTGCCCCTGTTTTGATTTCCACATGTTTACTGTTTTCATCATTCATTTCCCTAGTCTATTGTCTGATACATTTTGGCATCATGAACACACCACTTTACTAGCTTAAGCAGAGGTCAATCAATCAATCAATCAATCAAAGCATTTATATAGCGCACTACTCACCCGGAGGGTCTCAAGGCGCTAGGGGAGGGGGGGTCCGCTACTGCTCGAACAGCCAGGTCTTGAGCTGCTTCCTGAAGGCGAGGTGGTCCTGGGTCAGGCGGAGGTGGGTCGGGAGGGAGTTCCAAGTCTTGGCGGCCAGGTAGGAGAAGGACCTTCCCCCTCTGGAGGCTCTTCGGAAGCGGGGGACGGTGGCGAGGGCGTGGCCGGTCGATCGAAGCTGGCGTGTGGGAGCGTAGAAGTTGAGGCGGCTGTTGAGGTATCCTGGGCCTTGGTTGTGTAGGGCTTTGTGTGCGTGGGTGAGGAGACGGAAGGTGATTCTCTTGTTGACCGGGAGCCAGTGCAGGTCTCTCAGGTGTCCGGAGATGTGGCTGCGACGGGGAATGTCCAGGATGAGTCGTGCTGAGGCGTTCTGGATCCGCTGGAGTCTCTTCTGGAGTTTGGCGGTGGTACCGGCGTAGAGGGAGTTGCCGTAGTCCAGACAGCTGGTGACGAGGGCCTGGGTGACTGTCTTCCTGTCTCGGTGGGGATCCACCGGAAGATCTTACGTAGCATGCGCAGGATGTTGAAGCATGACGAGGAGACGGCGTTGATTTGTCTGGTCATGGAGAGGGAGGAGTCCAGGATGAAGCCCAGGTTGCGTGCGTTGTCTGTTGGTTTGGGAGCGCTGCCCAGGGCGGGGGGCCACCAGGAGTCGTCCCAGGCGGAGGGTGAGGATCCCAGGATGAGGACTTCCGTCTTGTCCGAGTTCAGTTTCAGGCGGCTGTTCATCATCCACTTGGCTACGTCTGTCATCCCTTCGTGTAGGTTGGCTCTGGCGGCGGCGGGGTCGTTGGTGAGGGAGAGGATCAGCTGGGTGTCGTCGGCGTAGGAGATGATGTTGAGGTTGTGTTGGCGTGCGATGGCTGCGAGGGGGCTCATGTAGACGTTGAAGAGGGTTGGGCTGAGCGAGGAGCCTTGAGGAACGCCGCAGATGACTTCGGTGGCTTCTGACCTGAACGGGGGGAGGCGGACTCTCTGTGTCCTTCCGGCGAGGAAGGAGATGATCCACTCCAGTGCCTTCTCCTGGATTCCGACGTTGCTGAGGCGCTGCACTAGGGTGCGGTGGCAGACAGTGTCGAAAGCCGCGGAGAGGTCTAGGAGGATGAGGGCCGCTGTTTCTCCGTTGTCGAGCAGGGCTCGGATGTCATCGGTGGCTGCGATCAGGGCAGTCTCGGTGCTGTGGTTGGCCCGGAATCCAGACTGCGAGAGGTTGAGGGATCCGTTTGTCTCGAGGAAGGCGGCCAGCTGCTTGTTGGCGGTCTTCTCAATGACTTTTGCAGGAAACAGGAGCAGCGAGATGGGGCGGTAGTTCTTGAGGTCGGTGGGGTCGGCTGATGGCTTCTTAAGTAGAGCGCTGAGTTCGGCGTGCTTCCAGCTCTCCGGGAAGGTAGCGGTGTCGAAGGAGGTGTTGATGATGTCCCGCAGGTGGGGTGCAATGACAGCGTCGGCCTTGTTGAAGACGTGGTGAGGGCAGGGGTCGGTCGGCGATCCGGAGTGGATGGAGTTCCTCGCGCGGACGGTGTCTTCGGTGCTGATCGGGGTCCAGGCGCGGAGGGCGGTGGTGGGGGGCGGTGGTTCGGTCGTGGCGTGCGTCGGTTGAGTGCTGAAGCTGTTGTGTATGTCCGCGATCTTGTTGTAGAAGTAGGAGACGAGGGAGTTGCAGAGGTCTTGTGAAGGGGTGATGTCGTTGTTTCCGGCCTTGGGGTTGGAGAGCTCTATGACGATGTTGAAGAGTTCCTTGCTGTTGTGTGCGTTGTTGTCCAGTCATTCCTTGAATGCAGTTTTCTTGGTGGCGTGAATCAGTTGGTGGTGTTTTCGGGTGGCGAGCTTGAGGGCAGAGGTGAGTTTCCATGGATAATTTAGTGTAACACAAAACATTTAAGATTGTATTTGTAGTCTCTTGCAGTGGAAGGCAGGGAGGGAGTGAGAGCTGGAGAGATGATGATAAGGATGATGAGAGGATAGATTAGATGGATGAATGCAGAGATGAATGAATGGAGAGAAAGAAGGATGATGGATGTATGGAGAGAAGGATGGGGAGAAAAGAGATGGATGGAAAGAAGGAAGGTACGATGGATGGACAATGGACAAAATGAAAGGAACAAAAGAGGATCGATAAGAAGAAAAGATGGAGAGAGGGATAGATGAATGGAAAAGGTAGAAAGATGAATGGAAAAACAGGAATAGAGGGAAAGAAGAAATGAAAGCAAGACAGAGAAAGACATGAGGATGGGGAAAGGAAGGACAACATACTGAAGTACGTATGGATGGAATGAAATGTAAGAATTTTAGAAATCCCTGAGGGGTCAGTTTCCAGAATACCTGCCGGGTTCTCTTCATTTACCCACTCAGTCATATCTTTTTGGGACATAGGTCAAAGTGGGGGGGGGGGGCATTTTATTTTCATGGCTACTCCTTTGCTGTGAAGTCCTGCCGGTGTGTTTACAGCCATGCTCTGGAGCCTTCCGCTGTATTCCTGGCTGGCTGGCTCTTGGCTCGTCACAGCACAATCCACTTCTGGAACTGGTGATCTCAGTTTCGTCACTTAAGGGTCGATTAGGATGGCGGACGGACAAAGTCCGTCGGCCATCCTGTTGTAGGAAGGGACCGTCCGCCACAGGGGCGGAGGTCCCGTGTGTCGAATTAGGATGCACCCGCCACAGTGGCGGGTGCATCCCGCATTTTTAACATTGCGGTGGGCAGTGCCGTCCGCCGCTGACCCCCCAGCCATCCTAATGTGACGGGGGGTCTTTGCTGTGAGGATGGCGAACGGATTGCCCCCGCCGGGCCCGCTGTGGCTACCGCCGGTCCGGCGGGGGCAATCCGTCCGCCATCCTAATCGACCCCTAACTTTCCATCTGACCTCTGTCTTTCAGCCAGTTTAGATTTACCAATGGTTGTAACATCCACAGTGTGCCGTCCCCTATACCCTGAAACACTCACTTTCCTTGTTTCTGTGCAGATTCGTTGGTCCGGAAGCCTGTTCCATTCTGTCCACCAGGGGTGGAATTCAGGGACAGCTGGGTTTTGACTAGGAACACAACATCGGAATCTGACAGCAAGAGATCCTCCAGTCTCACCAGCCAAACTCTTTCTTGGAGTTGGCTACCTAATTGGATCCTTTATATATCTAACTGAATTATCCAGATTTTATTTTGTGGAAACAATCACAGCTATAATGTGCACGTATTACAGTATTTACCAGCTTGGTCTGAGGTTAATCAGCAAGAGCTTGTCATTGCCTTCAGGTGTGTGCTGTCTGTTTTCTTGCTGCTGAGCCTAGTCATACGACTACCCTTTAAATATATACAGGATTCGGGTTCCACCACCTCATTCAGCAATTTGTTTATTGAAAGTGGCCGTCACCGAGAGTCCGGTCAGCCCTGATGTAGCGCCCAGAGCCATCCCCAATGCCCGAGCAGAGCACCCTGTAAGGCAGCCCTGGTTAGATCACCTGTGCAGCAATTCCCCCGATATAGCGCTTTCACTGCCTCCACCTCTGAGGCTGTTGCACAGCTGCCAACAGTCTGCCACCACTTACTTCTTCAATGGGGCATGCCCCGTGAGTCTCCCTTAATGTCAGCTGCTACCCAGGTTGGCCCCCGCCATAATGACTGGTGTCCAAAGGCCTGCCGCTCACCCCCTTGTGTCCCCATCTCCCCACACGCTGCCTCTCCGGCACATGGCTCAGCTTCCCTGAGGCTCCTTGGAGAGAGAACCACTGTCCCTTGGTCAAGGCAGGCCTTCTCGACACCCAGACAGGATTGTAGGCTGTGTCGCCATGAGGCTATCCTCAACACTCCACAGGACCACTGAGAGATCTCTTACCAGGCACTTTAGGCATGGTCTCCTTCGTGTTTCTGGAGACCACCGAACAAAACCAAAGGATTCTTGATCAGCTTTTATTATGAATTGGTATCACAGTTTTGCATTTTGAATGTAGTTGCGCCATGATGCTTCTTAAAGATAAGCCCTCTTGCCTCCTGGCACACTGCAGCCCCCACACCAAATCCAACTTCAGCAGTGACCTAGTCACCAAATGCACACTATCTAAACTCCAAGGCTACCTGACCAGCTGCTTCCTCCTGCATTGTGGTAAAGCCAGAAGCCTGAAAACGGTCCAAAGATCAGTTTGAAGATGATTGGAGACCTCCTTAAAATGAATGCCGGCAGTATAGTTCTCCACTTACCTGCTAGGAATGGTTTGTAAATTTGATAGAGGTGCTTTAGCTCATGTTGATGCCTAGAACCATCTTCGCTTTCCATTACATTTTCTCAATGAAGGAACCTTACTGCAATAAATTAAAATTCTGAAGGTGCCGCACATTTTCTAGGGAGGCAGCCTCTTCTTCAGCATCGAGAAAAACGTGACTACAGTGGGTGTAACAGAGAGCACATGGTGTGCATGGGGTGGTGTTGGAGGCCAGGGAGAAACGCAACTGTCAGCCATGCTCTTTACACATCACCAAACAACAAAGTGATGACAGAAATGCTTAAATTAAGCTCAGCCATTGGAGATCACTCAGGCTGCATTCCATTCCACTGTTTTCATGGACTGTACCACTCTAGACAAAGGCCATTCATAGGCAAATCAGCTTTGGCCCAACTCCACTAGGAATAGTCTACTCCAAACTGCCAAGAATTCCAGATGAGAAAACAGGCAAACCTATTCTGGTTTTGACTTACTTTGCCCTCATAAGTGAGGTATAGCTTGAGTCACTTGCAACCAGGAGCTTTGAACATATGCCTGGTCATACTTGTCACCCATAACTTACCTACTGCAGCAAGCCACAAAGTGATGGAGGGAATGGTTGAATTATTCCCAGCCACTGTTGATTGAACAGGACCTTTCATGTCTACTTATGCCTATTTTGTAACTCTAGAAAGAGACCCAGCTATATGCTAATGAACCTTGCTCCTGCTCCAATAAGAACACTTTATCCTGAACTGCAGGGCAGGTGCCTTTCAAACAGGAATACAACCGACTGTAGACTGGTTTTGGCCTAAATAAATCTCATCAGTCGGGTATAGTTTGAGTCTAGGCATATCTGTTGTACTTCTGGAGTCTGAAGAAGCAAACAACAAAGTGATGAAAGGAATGCTTCAGTTAATTTCAGCCACTGGTGATCACTCAAGCGACATTGTGGCCCATTGTTTCATGCACTCTGCAACTATTGACGGATGCCAGCCAAATGCTAATCAGCACTGCTCCTGCTTGATGGGAACAGTGTTGCCCAAATGTTCAGGAACTCTAGAAGGAAAAACAAACTCGTATAACTTACGCTTCATCAGTGAGATATTGCTTGAGTCCTGAGGCACATTGAGCCTGGGAGGCATAATTGGTTATACCCATCTAAATCAGGGAATCTGCTGCAGAAAAACACAAAGTGAAAGAAGAAATGTGTTCGACCTGGCATCCTTGGTGTGGTTTCCGATGACCTTTTGCCTTCTGTCCTCCTGTTTTTTGCCGACTTCATTTTTGTTGGGGTTAGGAATCTGAGCACTCTACCACTGCTAACCAGTGCTAAAGTGCATGTGCTCTTTACTTGATAACATTGGTTTTATCCAGAATTGGCATATTTGATTTACCTATAAGTCCTTAGTAAAATGCACTACATATGCCTAGTGCCTGTAAATCAACTGCTACTAGTGGGCTTGCAGCACTGATTGTGACACTCCTTTAAACATGTCTCAGGCCTGCCACTACAGAACTTGTGGGTGCAGTTCTAAACTGCCATTTCGACCTGGCAAATTAACCTACTTGCCAGGCCCAAATCTTTCTTTTTATTGCACATGTCACCCATAAGGTAGGCCTTAGACAGCACATGGGCAGGGTGCAGTGTAAATGTACTTTTAAGTTTTACATGTCCTGGTAGAAAATTGCTCTTAAATTCGTTTTCACTACTGCAAAGCCTATCTCCCCCATAGCTTAACATTGGGATTGCCTTATTACATTTTATATGTGTAATTTCCAATTGAGAAGAGATGGGAAACCCAAATTTGGTGTCTCGGGACTCACATTTTAAAAACACAACTGATGGTAAATTAGGTTTTAAAATTGCAGTTCTGAAAATGGCACTTTTAGAAAGTTGGCATTTTCTTACTTAACCATTTGGTGCCTTTTGCCTGTCTCTAGAATACACATCTGGGGTGGGTGTCAGCTGAATATTTGCATTCCCCCCAGACAGCCACATACAAAGAAAGGGTAGGTGTGACTGAGTAGCCATCTGCATGTTGATGGGTCATCCTGAGCAGGATGGGAAAGAGGGGCGGACACTCCACACCTGAAAGGGCTGTGTCCTGTCCCCACACAAATAATTGCATGCCCTCCTGGAGTGAGTCTAAAGCCAAGGCAGAATATTGTGCACTTCAAAGCATCTCTTTGAAGTCTCCCTGCTTCAAATGCCCAATTGGGTATACATACGGGCCTCTGACACAGCCAACTCAGAACACTTTTATAACTGAGGACATTCTACCAGGAAGAAGGACTGCTTTACTGCCAGAAGGGACTGCTTTGCTGTGTTGGCCTGCTGCTTCTTGCCTGGGATTGAGAAGGACTGCACCAGTATCTTTACATCCCAGAACATAAGTACTCGCCTAGGGCTTCTTTGCTTGCCTCCTGTTTCTGAAGTCTCAGGGATAGCAAAGACTTCACTTTCATCTTCAACTCAGCACCTGGACTTTACTTGCTGTAAGTCTTGCTCTGCCAAGTGGTGCCAATCCAGTCATAGGCCATTAGAGTGTTTAAGGTGTTGCATCTGCCAGAACCTGCGCATCAATGCCATTGTGCACATCGGATCTAAGCATTACTACAGTTGCAGGAACCAGAACCAGTGTATCGATGCCATTGAAGCGATCAGAACTGACACATCTCCTGCTGCAAGACCTGGATCAACGTATCACCACTGTTGCAGGGACCAGATCAGGACATCGCACTCGGAACTGCCACATCACCTCCCAAACCACTGCTTCGGAACCAACGCATCACCACCACTGCGTGTATGAGATGGATGCATCTCCCATTCAGCGTGGATTAACCTGGTGCATCGCATTCGGAACCACCACATTCTGAACCGGTGCTACTCTCAACTGAACCAGCGCATCGCCGCAGTTGCGTTGAGAAATCTGGTGCAACACCCCAACTGTGTGGGGATCATCGATGCATCTCGTGCTACTACAAGAATTAAGATACGTTTGCTCTGCCGGCCCTGCGTGGATCCTGTAGCAAGCCTGAGCTCCATCAAGGGTGACATGACCTCTTGACTTTGTACTAGTCCAGCTCAACCCATTAACTCTTTGTGTGCTATTTGCTTTTAAACACTGTTTTTGCATTTTATCTTTCAACACTACCCGTCTATACCCCAGAGTCAAACTTCGAGAACTAGAATACCCATACGCAGGGCTCATCAACAAGTACCCCAATGGAGCTTCCAGCATTGGCAACTACCCTGGCAGGCTTCCCTTGAGCCTGATTCCTTTACACCCCAGTTTGTTCATTGGAACAGGTTCTGTGCCTTGGATGAGGTGGACTGACTCATATCCGAGGAAATTACCATTTCAACGCTGGACGCGAGACAAGGGGAGGAGGGGCACATGTTGAGGGAAACTCCAATCTTGCGCACCTATCCTGCCCCTGTAGTAGAGTCCAGAAAAATACAGCCACCACCTCTAATTGCACCCACGCCGCTAGCACATTGTTGTCTGGGCCCCCAAAATAACAACACCCATAATGGTGACGATCTTAAGGGCTCACTGAAGTTTCTTAGCTGGAATCTAGCAGGGATTAATAGGAAACTGGCTTCGCCAGAGTGGAATGACCTAGTGGAGGCACACAAAATCTGTCTGTTCCAGGAGACCTGGAGCCTAGAACCACTACATCGCGTGGGTTATGTAACATACTTTGTGCCTGCAGTAAAAGCCCAAAACGGCAAGGGTCGCCCCTCGGGGGGCCTGCTTATTTCGGTAAGCATTTCTCTCAACTGCCGTATATTACCTAAGCAGGTTAACAGCCTTGACATCCTAGGTATTTCCTTGAGAGGTCTTTGTAGGGGGATAATTCTTGATCTATATAACGTTTATAGTAGAGTTATCAATCACGGGTCTTTGTCCCCGACAGTAACCACTCTCGAAGCAGAACTCAGAGATAATGTTGAGGGTGCCCAAATTTTGGTCGCGGGGGACTTTAATTGTACTTATGAGCCACTCCCTATGGACGATAATATGGACCTAGGTGATGATGATGCAAGATGGGGCATTCCAGCTCTAACCATCCCTCCGATTAAAAGATGGACCCATAGTGCAACTCAGTTCAATGCTCTGAATTTGGAATTTGGCTTAAGAGCCACAAATGGTCGTACAATTTCAGATCATTTAGGAGCTGCTACTTTTAACAGAGTCAATCATACTTCAAGGATTGATTATATTCTGTTGGACCTCAAATTATGGGGTTTAGTGCAGGACATGGTAGTGTGACCTACAGTAGGAAGCGATCATAACTCGCTCTCCCTATCACTAACAGACCCCTGGTCTAATAATATACCGATGGTACCCCTTAAACAATCTCATAATATCTCTGTCTCCGCCTGCGGAAGACGTCTGAAGTGGAACAAAATTGCTACTGATGAAACTAGACTTGCTACTATTAACGAACTACTCATGGCCTCACAAACAGAATTAGAAACTAGCAATCTGGCTTCGTTATTTGAAACAGCAACACCTATTTTTGAGGCAACACTCCGGGCCATAGGGGACGTATTCTTGAAAAAGGGCAGCACGGAGAGGAATGTGGTACCTCGGACTCTTAGGGGCAAGCATGACTGGTACACATCCACATGCAGAAAGGCAAAGTCATTCTTAATTAAGGCCATTAGAGGGAAATCCCAAACGATGATACAGATAGCCAGGAAAGAGCATAAGCGAATATTGGCATGTGCAAAAAAAGAGTGGGAAGAAAAGTACTGGCGCACCCTAAAAGGGGCGAGCCTAAAAAAAAGATCCAAAGTGCTTTTGGGACACAATTAGAGCCAGGAACAGACCGGATAGTGACCTTATTACTTGTAGCATTTCCAGCCAAGCGTGGGTTAACCACTTTTCAAAACTCTATACTCGCCAACCAGGCTTTAACATCACAGATGAACTGAACAACGCACAAGGATGGAAGTCGGCCTTAACTACGATCCATACGAATTGGGCGACTGATTTAGTAGAGTATGACTTCACCATAAAAGAAGTGGAGTATGCTATAAGTACCATCATGCCCCAAAAGGCGGCAGGCCCGGATGGTATTCCGGGTGATCTGCTGCGGTCAGACATTCCTAAATGGGGGAAATTCATCCATCACCTGCTTAGCGCCATCTGCAGGGGTGCTTCGATTCCTACATCATGGAAAGGGGCGGAGGTCGTCCCTATCTTTAAAAAAGGTGCTAGGGATGACCCGTCTAATTACAGACCCATAAGCCTCTTGGACATCAGCCAAAAAGTAGTTGGCAAGGTCCTATTGGTCAGAATATTGGAGTGGATTAACGACAACAATATCCTCTCTGATTACCAGGCAGGATTTAGAGCAGAAACTGGCACAATCGAGCAAGCCTTTAGATTGATGCTGGTGTACTGGAAGGTGGTGGTCATAGGCAAAGGCAGTCTTTATCTCGCCTTTATCGATTTAAAGACTGCCTTTGACCTAGTACCCAGGGAAACCCTATGGAAAGTTCTTGCTGAAATGGGGATGCCGCACTATATTCTCTCGCTACTTATAAGGCTCCACGAAAATAGTTTCGCCCAGATTAGATGGGGTACAGAAGGCCAAAAAACTAGTAGTATCCCGGTTGAGAGAGGGGTCCGCCAGGGATGTGTTCTAGCTCCCACTCTCTTCTCTTTATATATCAACGGAGTGGTTGAGCACCTTCGGAAAGATCCTTCAGATGAACCATCCCTGGCGGGGGAGCGTATTCCCACCCTTCTCTTTGCCGATGATACGCTTTTGATATCCAAAACCCCCATGGGCCTACAAAAACTTCTCAATAATTTCCAGTCTTTTTGCACAGAACGGGGCCTAGTAATCAATACTGTCAAAACGAAATACCTAGTTATGAATCCCCCCAAACAATCTGTATGTCCCCCAAAATTGAATGCTATACCGTTGGGGAGGGTAGAAGTATTTGATTATCTAGGAATCCGCTTGTCGCATAATATGCAGTGGGCCCCTCACCAAGATAAAATGCTGCTAGCCCACAAGAGGGTAAAAGGAGCTCTTTTGAAAGAACAACGCTCCTGTGTTTCCAGACCTATAGCCCCTGTCATTGAAATTTATACAGCAAACTCGGCTCTTTATGGGGCAGAACTATGGGGCTCATGTATTACCAACGAACTGCCAAAATCTGAGAGGAAGTTCTGGAGGGCCATCATGTCACTTCCCCAAGGCACTCCCATGGTTCCACTAACGTTTGATCTAGGATGTCGTCCCATTGAAGAGCTAGCCAGGTTCCGGCCTCTTTTGCTTTGGGCCCGCCTGTGGCGAGTTCCGGAGCTTGCCAAATATGCGCAGGGGCTTTCAGAAATAATGGCGTCACCAGGATGGCATACAATCAGATGGTTAAAAGATATGAAATCTCTCTTGTTCAACTTGGGTCTAAGCGAAGCCTGGGCAAATAGATCTTCTCCCCCAAAGGCAACGCTTAAGAAGCTCTATTGAAACTGGATTCTATCCCAACGGAGCACAAATTGATCTTTGGGCAGACTCACGGAGGACTTTTTGAAATTCAAGGACCTACCACTTCGGGAACTCTATTTAGATACCATCGAGAAACCATTTGATAGGGCCCTTTATTTCAAATTTAGAACAGGAACTCTCCCACTGTATGCTTTTACATCCCGGTGTAAATTGCCAGCCCAAACCACTGAATACTGCCCAGCGTGCACATCTAGACCAGAGACAGTGGCGCATTTTCTGTTTGAATGCCGGGAATATGCCTTACCAAGGAAAAAATGGCTCAAGCATTTGTGCCGCCTGTTGGGGACCAGGCGCCATAAGGAGGCATTACGTATACTTATGTCAGACTGTCGCACCTTGTATGTTTGCACTCTTTCCAAATTTTTATCATGGGCATGGTCCATCAGAAGCAAAAGGCTAAATGTAATTGTTTAATCTTCCTTTTAACTTTATTTATGAAATGCTTCTTTTAAATGAATTTGAAACTTTTTTAACATTGTCTTGAATTAAATTGCTGTATTTTCTTTCCCTTATCTTAAAATCATATGAATTTATGTATTTTTATTATGAAGCTTTTATGATAACTTTTATCGAAATAAAGCCTTTTTGACTTGACTTTCAACATTTATATCTCAACTTCTACTCATTGAATTAAATTTTTTGGTCTTGTATTATATATATATATAGTGTTTAGCTGACTTACCCTAACTTGGATTATGGTTAATGCTTGGACACGGTGCATACCTCTGCTAACCAGAAACCCAATTCTAACAGAATGCTTGAAATAATTCCAGCAAGAGGTGATCACTCAGGAGGCCTTCCAGTCCATTGTTTGTCACCCAGCCTTGACCGAGGCCGACCTATACAAATCAGCCTTGGTTCCGCTTTCGTAGGTAGAGGCTAGCCAGAACTGCCAGGCCATGCCCCCTCCAAATGGAAACATAAGTCACTCCACTGTACCACTGAGTTACACAGTGGGCATATACCAATGGACTAGAATGAGGCACAGAATATTTACCAAGGACTGAGATTATTGCAAGCATTCCAACCACGTCCTTTTATTCCCATCTGTGCAACATTTTTGGTGTGGATGCTATGTCCAGATGTAGGTCCTGTGCTCAATGTGCTAGAGAATTCAAACCTTACCTCATTGATAAAGCCATCACTATCTGTTTTGTTCAGTGTGACACCTAAAGTGCAACTGGGGTGCCCACACCTCGGGCAGGCTTACTGTGCCATTGGGCTCAAGCCGCTCCTTTTCATATTTTACAGTGCAATGACTTAGAATGACGGGTATGCCTAGATATGGGTCCCATGCTCACTTTGCCATTGGAATCAAGCTGCACCTCATAGCACTGAAATAACCTAGCATATAGTGGAGGTTTATTAATGTTCTTCAGTGGTAGGTGGTTGGTTCTGCTCCAGCCCTCCCAGCAATATTAGAACCTGGCAGGTCAACATACAATTGACATATTCAACATGTTTGAATTCCAGCTGAATGAATCTACTCCAGTCATCCCAGCACCAGCAAAGCCTAGCCACAAAAATTATCTAACTTGTAGAGATTGGGTTGATTTTTATTATGAGAATTATCAGCAGCACAACCCTTCATATGTATTGGGATGCACAATCACAACAGCCAGGGTCCTCTTACTCGCCTCTTCTAAATAAACAATCATTGGATCCCGATGAACTTAACAGCTTCCGTCCAGTCCCCAGCCTTCCGTTCTTGAGTATGTGATTGAAAGTGGCATAGTTTCCCAACTGTAGTCACACACTCGTACAAACAACCTCCGTGACACTCTTCAATCTGTCTTTAGATAGGGCTACAGCACAGAGACTGCAATTCTGCAGATTGTGGACTACGTTCTCCAAAGAAAAAGCCACTCTATCAGGATGAGATGGAATTCCTTCCTTCCTTCATTGTTCAGAATGCCAAGTCACTTGACTTCACCCTGGTTAGCCGACTCAACCTCCAGAGTCATATTGCAGCCTTGGTTAAGAGCGCTCATTTCCATCTAAGTCTTCCCTGTCAAATCAGGCAGGTCATCCCAGAACAGGACCCAACATTGGTTGTACACATGGTGGTTCTTTCCAGACTTGACTCCGGGATCTCTTTCCTCTCAGGAATCCCCAGTGCTGAGTTAGGTCCGCTGAGAGCAGTTCAACATGCTGCGAACTGCTTTGTTACCAGTCACAAGAAATTTGACTACATCACTCCTACCCTGCTCTCCCTTCAATAGCTGCCTGAAGAAGTGAGAGCCCTATTTAAAATCATCTGAATCACACACAAAACATTTTGCTCCTCTTTGCCCACTTATTTCACTGACAAATTGAATATTTGAGGTGCAAAACGGGGCTCAAGGAATGCTCAAACCCTTCTCCTGCAGTCACTCGCATTTAAACAAGAGTGGTTCATGAACCAGTCGCTCTCCGTGAGTGCCACAAACATCTGGAACTCCCTCCCTCTGTCCCTTCATATGACCACATGCCATGCTACCTTAAAAAATATTTAAAAGCTACTCTCTCTGAAAGACACATAGGTTTAATTATTTGTGCTCTCACTTACTCTTCAATGTCTGCTTTGATTTTTCCGTGTTGTATCTCAAATGTACTCCCGGGCTGCTCATGTACAGCTTATTTCCCACTCACACTCGATTACCTTCTTTTAATTCGTTGTAGGTTGTATCTCTTACATTCTACTGCTGTGCTTGCTCGGTAACTGGTCTCTTTGTAAAGCTCTCTGATGCCTCAGAGTTATATAACATCACCGAAATAAAATAAATATAGAGCTGCCAAGTTTTCACTTTGCAATTGTGTGACATTCTCTGTGGGCGTATGTATATTTGTAACATTTCACTGCATTTTGTCATGTGGGACAGTTGCCATATGTAGAAAAATCTGGAAAATCCATGCAATGAGATACATTTCAGTCATGGTAATTCAAATACCTCCTTCAAGAGGATGCCTCGGTTGGAATACAGGAAGTGAAAATGAACGTGTACTGTACTAACAGCAAATGCCTACAAAGTATGCACCTTACTTGGGTGGACATAACGTCAACATGACTGACTGATTTTTTTTCACGCTTATATCAGATACCGAATGTGCCCCGGGGGTACTGCTCCCATTATCTACACACTTTATCATGCACTGATTCACGGTCAGTACTATATGCACTCTTACCACTCAAGCCTTGCTCCACACTGCCTTTGCCCCTTTGTCCATCTATGCATTAATTTATGCATCTAACCATGCATTCCTGTCCTCAGTAGTCCATCCATCTTCTCAGCCACTCGCTAATCTATTCATTCATTCATTCATGCATTGAAATATTCGCAGTCGTTCCCTCAGCTATCCATCCAAACGTATGTGCAAACATTTAATGAAGAAGCACTTTCAATTATATGCCAGAAGTTTTGGCTTTTTCAGAGTTTATTTTATTATGGGCCTGTCTCACTAGCAGGTACTTTTACTAAGGCAAACTTTAGGCTTCAAGAAATTGGACGTGAAAAGTACATGCTGCATGTTTAGAATCCTTCTAAAGTCTGGGTGACCTCTTGAAACGAGTACTGCTTTGAGAACAATCTGTGATGCAAACATGAACCTGTGTGAATAGTGGAAGAAAATATTGCCCCCCTAGATTTTTAATGGTTATTCGGCTCCACTGGCCTATGTGATTAAGGGACGACTTCTGCTATGCAGATGTATGCTGATAACCACCAGATTTTTCTTAGACCTACAGCTGAATTCAAAAGGTACGACACAGGCGAAGGACTGCTTATTAGCAATTAAAGTGAAGATGAGAGATAACCAGGCTTGTTTAAATATTGTTATAATAGAAATTATGTGGCTGAGATGAAATCCATGAGCCTCTTCCTTTTAGGTTAAGCCTACAGACTGCACAAGCTGTCTAGTTGTGAAAGACATGTTGTGGGCTTACCAAGAACATACAGGGCTTGCAGTCTACCCATTAATTATCATTTTCTGGCTTTACTGTCACTCTCATTTACCTTTCCCATATTCGTGTCCTAACTTGTCACTTGTATTTGTACCTCTCATGGATAGCCTCTCAGCTAGCTCTTTGATTGGCTGGCCTCCTTGGTTCCACTGTTTTCTTTTAAGGAACTACTTTTTTATTTAAGCGCTCCATGAGAGGGCATATGTTTTCCAGCTACCTATATGGTGGAGACAGTAAAAATATGCATATTGCTAGCCTCCTGTCTTGACATAAAATGTAATAGCACTTACTATCTGTATTGAACTTGCCCGGCCCCAATGTTTTCATATAAAGAGAAGACACACAGATTACACAGTGTTCTTAGGTAGTAATGGGACTGGAACTCAAATATGGTAATTGTAATCAGACTCAAGAAGCTCAATATCAGCCGCAGTTATTTCTTTTAAAATTGCCTGACTTAGAAGAGGGTGGATAAAAAACTGAAAAACAAAAACTGCAGTATGAAACTCATAGTCACTCTGTGCCCCAGGAAACATCTTCTAATGTCTCCATATGCACAACGTGTCTCATGCCTGGAAAGTGATAATGGAAAGTTGGCCACCCTACCAGGCCCAGAGGCATGTTTCTACAATGTGGTTCATCACCCTGCATACATTTCCTTCTTTCATATTCGATTTCAATTTTAATAATATTTTTTTCCACAGCTAAGTAAATGAGATGCAGGTTGTTTTCGGGTTTTATTCTGTTATTTGCATAATGAGATCGGGTTCTTTAATTTGGCAGTGCGCACATGGAGGGGGCACCTGCCTCTATGCTTGGGTCTTTAGTTGCAGCCTCCCAGGTTTGTATGCACTGTGTCACAGTGGCGTGACATTAGGCCCTGAAGTAGCATAATTGTGGCTACAGTCTTCTATGTTTGAGTAGGCCACATACATATTTATTTACATATGGATTTATGTACTTGTGTGACACAATAATACTAAAGAGAAATGGTAGACTGAAGGTATAGAAGTGCATCTATTGTGTGTATTGATATATGTGTGTGCATATTAACGTTTTCCTTTTCAGAAACATCTGGATATTAATCTTCTATAGGTTTAGTTTGTAACGTGGTGTGCTAAAATACATTTAATGCAGTGCATTCGCCAGGGAATGAATCACATGTGTGCTTAATACTTTATTTATAAACTGAGTCCAGTTGTCATTATTACTTAAAATTACCTGTATTGGTTATCGTGCCACATATAAGAGTACTGTAAAATATAGCTTGATTCATTATTAAAGATTTAATTTATTGGATTATACGTAGGTTGTAAAACTAAAAGCTTTTAAGTAGCAATATTAAGTTAGCGTGATTGTGGACTTAAGCATACAATTGAAACAGTTAATTCTAAAGTGAAAGTTGTTTTTCTGCATGTTTTTCTCCTTTTCAGGTGCAGACCAAAAGCATTTGTTAGTTAGTGGAAACTACAATGTATTTCAGAGATAGAGAGATGAAGAAGAGCTGGCACGGTCAAACGATTTTAATGAAGAGCAAAGTGATTGTTACCAGTTGGTACTATCAGATGAAGGGAGAACAAAAGGAATCTTTGGAAGCAGAGACTAGAATATGGGAGTAGTGTTCAAGGCGCCAAGTTATTTTCCGGGAACTGGAAAACATATTATGATGAGTATGAGGTAATGTTTTCCAGTGGCGGCTGGTCCATAGGGGGCGACAGGGCAGCGCCCCACTAAGCAAAACTGACCTCAATAATAATCCGGTAGCAAGAAATGTAAACAGATGAATTGACAGCTTTGACAATTCATCTGTTTACATTTCGGCCCTTGGCTGGCAGCTGCTTCAAGCCTCAAGTGCGCATGAGTCAACAAACGCACAGGTTCAGCACACGCATGAGAGCAGCAGGAGTCCAGTGACTCGACTGCGCATCTGTTCACTTAGGTACATTGGCCACAACACACGGAAAATGAAAGTTTGTATCAGCGAACATAAAAGCACCATCCGGTGACACAAACAGTCCACTTGTCTTACAAGTCATTTCTTGTCAATGAAACATCGAGCAGAAGATTTGAAGTGGGTCATCTTGGAATACCCCTACATCCCACCACACATCAGTGATAATTCGAAGTTTTTATTCATCAAGGAGCAAAAGTGGATTTTTAAGCTCCGTAGCGACAGCAGAGGATTGAATGACTCCATCCCGTGGATTGCTCTTTAAGTGTTACACAACGTATCCACATCCTCTAATATAGCTTTCTCTATCTCAAGTTTTTTCTAGGGATAGGAATTGGCACAACAAGCTTTTAGGATTTCAGTTATATCTTTCTCTACAGCCACCTGCTTGTATACAATCGTCTTTAAACCTCTCTTTGGACGATCTGTGTCAAATACAAAACATTATCTGATTTGTTTAGATGGGGTTAACTAGCTAAATTCAACCATTATATATGTGACTATGCTTCCCTATTCTACAGAGACCTAATATTATGGAACCCTTGAATGTTTTTGGTCTCTTGATAATTAGGTGTTTTTGCTGTTTTGTCCCTGTCAACTCAGTACATCGAGCTATGGCAATTGCGCAGCAGAAACGCGTCTCGTTATCTCTATGACGCGCGACGACGGCGCATGCGCTGTATTTAATTTGTATTTAATTGGGCACTGCATCGTCCCTTCTTTTGCCCTTTCGCCGTATCCGCGGCGAATTCGCTATGGGCACACCAGTTAATACTTCGCTAGTTACCAACCATCCTTTTTTCTGACAATAGCGGGTTTGAGTAGCTCTATATTTGGAAAGGCTTTTCGAGCAGTACAGCTGCGCAAGGGATAAGCGGCTTTTCCGTTTTCCCTACCTTGGACATTTCTTGTGCGCATGCGTCGTGTGTCAGTGCGCGTTTTCAGAGAATTTCCCAAACAACGCGCAAGCCTTCCAAACGAGCCACTACTACGACCAGGCTACACACATGCGCAATGTCATAAGCGCCTCGGAATCACTAATTAGCTTTGTTTTTGGCGGGCGAAACGGAGCCTAACAAGCCAATTATTCAATCGATACCAGTATAAAAAGGAGGAGCCCGGTCCAGTCGGTACCTCCACCTCCTCTCGGATGACAGAGAGAGGTACCGACGGACAGGTAAGGTCTCCTCCTTCTGGTATAATTTTTGACTAGCCCCTACAAAACCTTTTATAAAGCAACAAACAACTAGGTTTAGGCCATGAAATGAGAACAATTTGGTTTCATATTTAATCTAACCTGTGAAAGGTTTGGGACTAGAATGAATAGCTCCCCACCATATAAGCAGGAGTTTGTGCTTTCCTCTTTCCTTTGTCAATACCCATGTGGTTGTGACCATGTTTTGCATTGATTCTGTCCACACCAAGATTGTTAGAGTTTGGATGTAATAGCTAATTGCTGGGGCATATAACTAAAGTATTTATGCCTCATTCTTCCTCTTTACACCTTAGAGCGGGGCCTCATATTCCCGAGCGGTCGCCGGGTGAGGTGAGGTCATCTCCCACGCAAAGCGGGGTGAGTATTCACAGATGGGTCTTTTCTTCTGTGAAAGAGTGAATATACTCAAGAATAAGCATAGTATAATATACTTATGCTAGTGTGTTGTCTATATAGTTTCTCTGTGATTATGTGGATATACATGTAAATATGTGTTTGTTTTTATATGTTTCTCAACAGGATTAAGACACAATTTACATCTTCCTTGTGAACATTGGGGCTCCAAGTTCCTGGTAGATATAAATAAAAATATCTTTGTTATTGATTTTGTTACTACTTTGCACATTCACGTTTTTCCATGTTGCAGTAGCTTTGTTATATCTAGGTCCTGACGAAAGCCGGATAGATTTCCAATTTGGCTGAAACATGTTGACCGTCCTGCACAGCGCCACAGTGTAGTTATATATTCAGGCTACCTGGCGTGGTTTTAATCTTGACACTTAGACAATCCTCATTAAATATATTTTTTGTCTGATTCGTCAATTTTACTTTTCCTTCACCACTGCACTACACACCCCTAGCACTACCCTGGAGTAACATTCTGGCTAGAGTTTCTACTCCACATCCATATCCGCACCATCATCTGATGGCTTGGGCGGTTGGTTAGATGGATTAACAAATCCCATATGATGAGACTCCGCCAGAAGGGTGGGCTGATGAGAATTTCTCAGCCAGTTGTAACTCTTTCACTTTTTGCACGAGTCCTGTTTTCTCAGTCACTAGTACAGCAACACACAGAGGACAGGTTATATATATGTACCTTGGAGTAGGAGTGATCTTGCGTCATTTACAAATGATTTCCCTAAATAAAGAGAGACGCCTGTGGAATGGTACAAACAAGGAAAGTGGTTTGTGAAAATTGTGAAGGTTTGGTGGACTGATTTGAACACCTTGTGGTCCCAAGTGATATGTGGACAGCGTGTAAAAAAGTCATAGATTGGCTCAAGAGTGAGCCGAACAGAGACCCTCTGACTAATGGACCTTCAGCTATAATGATGAGGAAGTATGATCAGGTGCTGACATGTTTGAGTCTAAGGTGCCACCCCAAGATATTGACTGGATCAAGATTGATACGCGGGAAGCATGCAAAAATGACACTATTGCATTCCTCAATCACTTGGCTGAGAATCGGCATAATGTATCTCCTAATAAGTTGCAGTACAATTTGAGAGAAGTCGTATATCTCGGTCATTATATTGAGATAGGTGTGAGAAGTGTGGCACAAGAGAGAATCTCAGTGAACATGCAAATGAATCTACCAGCAACAGAGAAAGAAGTCAGGATGATTTTAGGAATGGTGGACTATTGTCTTCAGTGGATACCCAATTTCTCCCTAGAGGCCAAGCCTTTACAAAAGCTGACACACAAGGATGTATCCGGATCCGGTGCCTTGGGACAATTACTGTTTGGTTGCTTTCATAGAGTTGAGAGAATGTCTTTGCCATGCCCCGGAACTAGGACTGCCTGATTACAACAAATAGTTTTAATTTTTCTCCAGTGAAAGAGAGGGCTGCTCTCTTTCAGTGCTAACATAAAATCAAAGACCAGTTACTTACTTTTCAGCCACATTAGATCCAGTGGCTGCTGCTCTGCCTGCCTTAAAGCAGTTTCGGCAACAGATGTTAGCATTGAAAGTGGCTAGAGTATAGTAATAGGTCATCCCCTGACTGTGTATATTCCTCATTGTGTTGACATTTTCTTAACTAGAACGAGGACCCTACACCTCACGAAAACCCGTCTGACTGGGTATGAGCACATCATACTAGCGGCCGAGAACGTGTCCCCAAAGAGGTGTTCTGTTTTGAATCCTGCCACTTTGTTACCCCTTCCTAAGAATGATAATGGTGATGATGAAGTGGAGCATGACTGTCTCGATGCTACTGAACTATGCACCCAGTCAAGACCAGATATACAAGATGAACCACTACCCGATTCTGATTATGTATTGTTTGGGGATGGCTTCTGTTTACGAGATCACAGAGAAAATTGCTTATGCAGTTTTTACTGTTTCAGAAGTAGTGGAAGCTGCTTGGCTCTAAGGAGTAGTCTGTAAAAGTGGCTGGATTGATTACTCTTTAATGAGCTTGCCACGTTTCATATTAGGTACAGGTGACTATATTTAGAGATAGTCAGTACGGCTTTGATGTGGTGCAAAACCTCGGACAGTTATGGTCCCACAGAGGATGTATGACATCTTCAGGATCTCCCATATGTAATGGTGAGCAGATGAGAAAACTGTTGGAGGTGTTGCATTTGCCTGCGTAAGTCAAAGTTGTAAAATGTTTTGCACAATGCCATGGAGATGACTATGGGACGATCGGCAATAGACATACTGGCGAAGTTACAAGGTACTGTGCTTATAAAGCTTGTTCATTAAATGGAGAGTATGTAAATGAAGGAAGAGAAGAGACCAATTACAACCTTTACAGCAGCTTATAGCAGCTGATACTTGGTAGAAAGGTAAGAGGTTATAGGAAGAGGTGCCAGAAGCAGAACAGCAGAGCTGGATAAATGCAGGTTTTGTTAAGAGTGAAGATGAAATATGGGTTTCAGGAGATGGCAGACCTGTGTTGCAAAATAATTTGTTGCCGCCAATGGCAAGACACTACCATGGTCCAACTCATGTAGAGAGGGACGCCAAGACCAGATTGTTTTTCCACACGTGCTATAATCCAAAGTTCAGATTGATGTCAGAAGTGGTATGTCACAGATGTGTTGTGTGCCAACAGAACAACGTATGGAAAAGAACCGCAGTGCATTGAGCCACATAGGGAGGGTCAGGAGTTCCTTTCAACAGGATGCAGATGACTTTGATTGAGATGCCTGTGTGTAATGGGATATGTATTTGTTGTTGTGTTAATTTTTTCACGATGTGTTGGGGCATTCCGCACAAGAAGAAATAATAGTCTCACGGTATCAAAGTTGTTGTTGAGGGAGTTACGTTCTTCAATAACAAAGTAATAAGGATGCTGTGTGCTGCTTGATCAGACTCTGCATTGTAATTTCCGACCTGATGCTTCAGGTCTGCTGGAGCAAGTCAATGGGACACTGAAATCAAGACTTGCCAAAGTGAGTGCTTCTATGGCTTTGAAATGGCAAGAAGCTTTGCCATTGGTGTTGATGAGTCTGCACAGCACACTCAATCTTAGGGGAGGACTGTCTCCTCATGATATCATTATGGGAAGGGCAGTGAGAGTGCCAGCTGTACTTTCAAATGCTCAGGTAAACATTACTGATGATTTGATACTAGAATACTGCAAAGGACTGGCTGACATGGTGCGTTCTGTGTCTCATCATGTGAAGCTGCTACACCCACATGTTGTATTGCTGTATATTTCTGGATCCATACTGTGGACTTCATTTACTTTTTTTGTTTATCTGTATGACTGTTTTAAACCCAAATTGACTTCTTAATGTACTTCTTGTAAACTTCCTCTCAAAATATGTAAAGTGCTCTGATACCTTTGCGTCTAGCCAGCGCTATATGAAACTCAAAAAAGTAAATAAAAATAAATGCTGTACTTATATTACGGACAAAAGTAAGGACTTGGGGAAATATATTAGGAATATATCTGGGTTTACTAAGGATTTGAAAGAGTTGGAAGAGACGTGCTTGGGAAACTTTTGGAATTGGGTTTGCTTTGATAGGCAAATGGTTTGAAAACTTGGGAAGTGTGATTTTGGGTGCCGTTTTGAAACCCTTTTGGTAATCACCCCATGTGTGATATTCCAATATTTGATCTTTAAGGGAGATCAGCATGCACAAGTGAGACTGGGAGTGAAGAGAAAGAGCAGATGTAGAGTTAGAAGAAGGTCATAGCAGATATTGTTATGATATGAAGCGTGTAGAGGAGTGTAGATGAAAGATGCTCAAGACCACTAGGTTTTTAATAGGTCAAATCTGACAATGATCTGATTGTAATCTGTGATGGGTTGATCGCCATCAGAGGGTTTTTGGAGTAGCATACTTTTGACTCCATTCTTCTAAGTCTGGTTAAGTCACATACATGTAAATTTACATTTGGCCCTGTGTACTCGTGTGCCAAAATAACTAAAGATATATGGTACACTGAAGGTATAAAAATACATCTATTGAGTGTTTTGATAAATATATGTGTGCATGTTAAAGTTTACCTCTTCATAAACATCTGGATTGGTGATATTAATCATTATAGGTTTAGATTGTAAGGTGGTGCGCTAAAATGCATTTGATGCAGTGCATTCGCCAGTGGTTAGTGAGAATGAATCGTGTGTTTAATGCTTTCTTTATAAACAGTGACTAGTTGTCGTTTTTCTTAAAATGATATGTATCAGTTATTGTGCCACATATACTGGGCCAGGGACAGACTAATTTGCATATAGCCAGGTTCTGAACTGGGATGGTGCAGTGAGCTAAAAAACGGTGATGGATCAAGCCCTGATCTGTTGACTGGGTAGGAGTGTTCTGATTAACTCAGATACTCTGTCCATCACCACCCCCTTTTTGTAATTATTTTGGCCACCATGAGTGTGGAAGGGTATGCTCAGACATGAGTCCCTTGCTCATTGCACCATCAGGATTCAAGCAAGCCGGGCCGAAGACGGCTGTAATGCCAGAAACCGGTCCCCGGAAGCTTGTTTCCTTTCCAGTGAAGAATTGGCTTGGTAGTTTGGTCTGCCCTGTTCCCATGATGCACTGGGCCAGGGACAGACTAATTTGCATATAGCCAGGTTCTGAACTGGGATGGTGCAGTGAGCTAAAAAACGGTGATGGATCTAGCCCTGATCTGTTGACTGGGTAGGAGTGTTCTGATTAACTCAGATACTCTGTCCATCACCACCCCCTTTTTGTAATTATTTTGGCCACCATGAGTGTGGAAGGGTATGCTCAGACATGAGTCCCTTGCTCATTGCACCATCAGGATTCAAGCAAGCCGGGCCGAAGACGGCTGTAATGCCAGAAACCGGTCCCCGGAAGCTTGTTTCCTTTCCAGTGAAGAATTGGCTTGGTAGTTTGGTCTGCCCTGTTCCCATGATGCACTGGGCCAGGGACAGACTAATTTGCATATAGCCAGGTTCTGAACTGGGATGGTGCAGTGAGCTAAAAAACGGTGATGGATCAAGCCCTGATCTGTTGACTGGGTAGGAGTGTTCTGATTAACTCAGATACTCTGTCCATCACCACCCCCTTTTTGTAATTATTTTGGCCACCATGAGTGTGGAAGGGTATGCTCAGACATGAGTCCCTTGCTCATTGCACCATCAGGATTCAGGCAAGCCGGGCCGAAGACGGCTGTAATGCCAGAAACCGGTCCCCGGAAGCTTGTTTCCTTTCCAGTGAAGAATTGGCTTGGTAGTTTGGTCTGCCCTGTTCCCATGATGCACTGGGCCAGGGACAGACTAATTTGCATATAGCCAGGTTCTGAACTGGGATGGTGCAGTGAGCTAAAAAACGGTGATGGATCAAGCCCTGATCTGTTGACTGGGTAGGAGTGTTCTGATTAACTCAGATACTCTGTCCATCACCACCCCCTTTTTGTAATTACATATAAAGAGGACTGCACGATATACCTTGATTCATTATTAAAGATTTCTTGTATTGGAATATATGTAGGTTTTCAAACTATTATGTTTTAAGGAGAAATGTTAAGTTAACGTGTTTGTGGGCCTTAAACTTATGGTTGAGACAGTTAATACTTACGTGAAAGTTGTTTTTCTACATGTTTTTCTCCTTTGTAGGTGTTGATATGGATTTTGATGCGTCTGTTAAATAGCCATGTGCTCGCCATGTGCTGTGTCCCTCTTCAGAGCCTTGCACATGCTCAGAAGGGCCTAGCTAGTAGAATGCACCTGCTCTTCCTTTAGAACTGTCAGGCTATTTTTGCTGCTGTATGGAGAAGTAATTCTCCTCCCACTTTGTTGAGCAAGCAAATCTTGTATGCCCATATTAGGCATTTTACATGCTTAAATGTGTCAGGACTGCCCCTTGGTCTTATGCTGACTATGTAACCCTAAGCATATATAAGGCCCCAGTTTTCTGTACTCCTTAGACTGCCTCATTCAGTTGCTAAGGCTTCTGCGTGACGTAGTCTCCCTCATCTGAGGTGAATAAATGCATTCTTTTTATATTTCAGCTTCTGTGCCAATTTCTTCTTTGTTGGTTTGAAGGGACCAAGTTTCAGTGAGACCCCTGAGAAGGTTTCTATGTTCTTCACGTCTATTCATAAAAAAATTAGCTATTGTCCTTATTAATAAAATCAACCTTCCCGAACTCCACATCTACCTCAACACGCAAATATGTAGTCAGGCAGGCCCTGTGACCTAGACCTGAGAACACTGATTGATGGGTCACAGGTGGGAGGGCGCATAGCTGGCAGGCAAACACAAGGGCAGGAATCTCTTAATCCATTCCACAAATAGGTGCAGCGGCATTACCATCATCAAAAGGCTTTATTTCAGTTTTACAGTACCATAAAAGAAAAAAGCACATAGATCTTGCATGTTAATAATCAGAATAAAAGGTACTGTAGATTAAATACTTCCTATACAAGCTCTTGATAGTTTAAAAGGAGATAAAAATTCGGGTAAAAGCTTATCACAAAGATACAATACGTACATAGAGCAAATATAAGCATATTTCAATATTTAAAAGATGTGCCTAGCATCAGAGTTAAAGTGACAGCAATCCAAATATTTACTATCCAAAGTGCTAGCAACATTACACGGGTCGGAGGAGATTGCCCCCAATAAAGCACACATAACTCAAGGGGGTGCGCGCGCTTCTAAAACCACCATAAAGTCAGGTGCCACATGAGTTAGGAAAACATAGCCAATCAGCACTTGGCACACGTAGTGATCACGTGCTTCCCATACTGGACATTTGGACCGATTCACCACTGGCCACACTGTGTCCACACAAGTTTGAGACCCACCTGAAGTAACCATTTGATCATTCATTTATGTATCTAAGGCAGGAGCCAACATTCCTCACCACATATGATATGCCGGCAACCTTTCTGTCTTGTTGTTGGATTGTATATAAGATGCATGTGAACCCAATGGAAACTGAGACAGACCTCAGAACTCGTGCCTGTAACTGTTCTCCTAGCCATACTGTTTAATTAAACAAACTGTTCCTGTTTTGCAAAACGCCTCTTGTCTTCTGTTTTCTTGATGGAATTCGAACCTGAGCAATACAGGTGCAGAGCAAAGGCATTTGTTAGTTAGTGAAAAGCCCATTGTATTTCAGAGATAGAGAAGCAAAGAAGAGCTGAAGAACAAAGTGATTGTTACCAGTTGGTACTATGAGACGCAGGGAACTGGAAAACATATGATGTGTATGAGGTCTTGTTTTCTCGAATGTTCTTTGTGCATTTTAATTAGTGAACTCACCTTCGGTTTAGTCAGATTCCCTTTAGACTTGGAGAGAACTCTCTTGACATCTGATTATGTGGCTTCATGTTATACATGATTATTTACTTATAGAACTTCTGCAGAGTTTCTGATGCTGACACCTTTCTTGCTGTTTGATTCAATAGGGTTTCCCCTACCCTTAGATTTGTGTAGGGTTTAATAGATGCTGCATATGTTTTCCATGCATAGGGAGAAGGATTGCAACCATTCTACGAGCTACAAAACTCTTTTCCATATTTTTTGTATTGCAACTACTGAGATCCTTATATCGTCTTTACTATTGAAGACCAATATTGTAAGACCCGTTGGTCTCCCTGTGGATATTTTATACTTTTATACTATGTTTTTGAGATTGATTTATATTAGTCTGGCTTTGAGTTTGCAATAAACCTTTTAACATCATGTTACTGACTCAGACTTTCATTGTTTGGGACTAATGATCACACCGTACCTTAAGATTTAAACTCTTGTTAACCCCTCTTCCTCTCAGGCTTCTACAAAGGTCTATTGACCACAGTTTAATTGAAAGTAGCGGCCCGGAGCATTATCACACCCGCAGCCCCTGTGGTGCCGGGGCCCCAGCATCAGGGGGACCCCTCCAGCATTGTGTACAGGCAGCGGGCCCCTGACCTGAGAGCTCCTGACTAGGTCCAGGGGGGCCTCGATGTACTCTGCAGAGCCCCCCCTCAAGTTTCATTACACCACTGCTGCCCCATACTCACTGACCAATATGCTCAGAATCAGACTTTGGGATGGGTGAGCAGTGCCCATACCTGGATTTCAATCTTCAGAGGGGTGCACAGAGATTTCTTGTATTAAGGTCATAAATGCATCTGCCTCTCTCCGACCTAGCTTCAGTGATTCAGCTCAAAATGCTTTTAATGTAATCTTTTTCTACATTCTGCAGACACACTTATTTGAAAATCTCTTTCACTCACTTCCTATACCTACCATCTCCCTCTCACCTATTTTCCCTTTTCTCCTGACCCTCAACAACAACCTGGCAACAAGATGAAGGATCTAAGATTTTAGTTATTCAGATGAAGTGGGGGAGGAGCGTGGATGTTTTATTTCAAAGGCCAGTGACTGCTCTGATGTAATCAGTGTAGGATTGACCTGTGAATACAAAAGGGTGCCCCATTACCTCATTTTACTCACCATAAGCAGTAACGTTGCCAAATGTGGTTCCACCCAGGGCAGTGTCTGAGCAAAGGTCAGCCATGGTTGTATTTAGTGGTAAGTAAACACCAAGGCGCAGAGGCAAAAGACGATAAGAGCACAACCATGGTCCTCGTGGTCAATATTGAAACACTTTTTACATAAGTCACATGGCACATATGAAATCCTTCATACAAACCACTCCCATAGAGTAGCATAGTATTTATTATTATTCATTTATTACATTTATAGAGCGCATCTGTCACCTAAAAAGACATCCTGGCACTGAGAAACTCATAACGACGAAGGCAGCCAATGGCAAGCTAAAGTTTCGGGAAGAGCAGTGTTTTCAATCTCCTCCTAAACAGGAGGAGATCGGAGATATGTCTTAGCTCCGCCGGAAGGGCATTCCACAATTTCACCGCGGCTACGCCAAGCGATCTTCCTCCTGCTTTGGTTTTCTTAAACCTAGGTATTGTCTCCAACCTAGCGGAAGAGGATCGTAGCCTGCGGGCCTGAGCATGCCACCTGAATTTCCTTTGTAGGCTAACTGGACCCAAATCATGCAGGGCCTTGAAGGCCAGACAGAGAGACTTAAATTGTACCCTCTGTCTCACTGGGAGCCAATGTAGCTGGGCCAAGGATTTAGAAGAGGAAGCTCTCGTTGGCCACCCCAGCGCTAGTTTAGCCGCCGCAGACTGGATTCTCTGGAGTCTATCCATAAGATAGCTCGGAGCATCCAACAGCAGGGAGTTACAATAGTCTAACCTGCTGAGCACAGTACAACGTACCACCTCAACCCGGGCAGGGGGCGGTAATAGTGGAAGGATTTTTCTCAGTAGTCTGATAATGGCTAGACAGCCAGCTGCCAGTTTCGATACCTGCGCCTCCAAGGAAAGATCATTGTTAAACATAACACCTAGGTTTCGCACTACCTTCACTGGCTGTACCGCTGAAGAGAAATCCCCAGGCCAGAAGTTACAAGGTAGGGGAGTTTACACGCTAGGCCTAGGGCAGTATAACACCTCCGTTTTCTCCGCATTGAATTGCAGGGAATTAGCCTTCAACCATCCCGCCGTGTCTCGCAGACAGTTGTGAAATTCTTCCAAGGAGGTTGAATCATCTCCCTCCAAGGAAAGAATCAGCTGCGTATCATCAGCGTAGTTGACGATTTCGATGTTATATTTTTTGATGATTGCAATTAAGGGCTTTATATAGATGTTAAATAGTACCGGGCTAACTGCTAAGCCTTGGGGAACACCATGCAAGATGGTAGGGAAGGTGGATTGGAAGGGAGGGAGGGCCACCGCTTGTTCTCTGTTCTGGAGGAAGGACTCAAACCACCCAGGGCCCTGCCAGCAACCCCCACCTCTCTCAACCTATCCAGCAGAATGGCATGGTTCACCGTATCGAAGGCGACAGACAAGTCAAGCAGGATCAAAACCCCTGCCTGACGCCTGTCTGCTCGCCAACGAAGCTCATCCAACACGGTCACCAAGGCTGTCTCGGTACCATGAGCAGGCCGAAAGCCGAACTACACTTCCTCCAAGAGCTTGTGCTGCTCTAGGTGTCTAGAAAGAGTGCCTGCCACCACCCGCTCTACAATCTTAGCTGGATAAGGTAGAAGCGAGATGGGTCTAAAGTTCTTCAAGCACTTAGGGTCAAGGGTGGGCTTTTTCAGTAAAGGGGTCACCACTGCCCGCTTCCATTGCGATGGAACCACTCCAGAGGAGAGCGACTGGTTGCAAACAAGCCGAAGCGTGGGAAAAAGCTCAACCTCAAACTCCTTCCAGATTTTCAGTGGAAGCGGATCAAGTGGAGACCCAGATGTGATAGCAGAGGCCACTCCCCTAAACTCATCAGCAGTCAACTGCGAGAACTCCACAAGGGACTGATCTCCTCCCTGCTCATGGGCGACTCCGAAATTATAGTAATGGGATGGAGTAGTGACTGAGCCATGCTTCAGTAGTCTATCACACTCAACCAATACCGGGGAATCTGGGATGTTAACTCTGGATTGTTGCTGATCCACCCCCAAGTCTTCAATGATTTTATTAATTTTATCCTGGAAGAACCCAGCTAGATTCTCACACAGTTCCTGGGAGGGGGGGTCTCATTCTTAACACAGTCCGGGCTAATAAGGCTGTTCAGAATATTAAAAATACTGCGGGAGCTATTCGGGGCATCGATAATCATTTTGGAGAAATACGATGATTTAACTCTATGGATCTCTTTCTTATATTCTGTCCGCTTTATTTTCGAAGCCAGCCTATCCCTGCCCAGATATGCCTGTCTCCATTTCCTCTCCGCTTGCCTACAATCCAGCCACAGGTTTTTTAGGCTGTCTGTGAACCAGGGAGATGAAGGTCTCCCCCTGCTCCTGTGGAGTTTTAAAGGAGCAGTGGAGTCCAAAACCGAGACAATCTTTGAGCAGAGAGCGGCGTAGTTTACCTCAATCTGCGCGTCTGGGGAGAAGCACTCTTCAACCCTGAACAAAGGAGACTCGCCCTTTTTCCGGCCGAGGGTCTTCCAATCTCTGCTAGCATATTCCCTCACAAGGCTAGATGTCCTAGTAACCGATGTGCCTGACTTCAGAATTTTTTTTATCAAAGAATGGTCAGTCCAGACCATGGGTAAAACATCCCCCACCGTAAGAAGGTTGGTCTCGGAGAAAATCAAGTCCAACCGATGGCCCCCTTTATGAGTGACCTGGAAGACTCGCTGGAAAAGGCCAAGGCCCTCACATGAACGAGTCACGTTAAAGAGGCCCGCATTCATGGTGCCATTCAACCAAAGATTAAAATCTCCAAGGATTACCAGTTGGCTATGTGTAGCAGCCATGTTGGTAAACTGTTCCAGCAGTGACAACTGCTGGGCTATGGTAAAGAACCCGGGGGGGTCTATAACAGATAATACCTGTTAAGAGATGTCTTTGTGCGTTCTTAATCGTGAAACCAAATACTTCACAGCCATCACATGCATCAAGCACAAGGACGTGCAAATCCAGTGTGTCTCTTAAAATTACACCCACACCACCCCACCTTCCACTAGCCCTAGGCCTATGCCGGATTTTATATCCTGACGGACAGGCATCCCCAGCGTCAGCTTCATACTCTGGCACAATCCATGCTTCCGTCAAACACAGAAAGTCCAGTTCGTGGGCCTCAAGCACCAATTGTATTTCAACCCTATGTTTAGGTAAAGATCTCACATTTAAAAGCACACCAACTATAGTGTCGCTCCTCAACAGATCTGACACTGGGAAGGCCGTGTTAGATAACAGCAAAGACCCCCTGTCGATACCCTGCTCACCGATGCTGGTCAGTTCTTCGCTCGTGTAACATCAGCGATCATGCCCGGCACCATTCCACAAATGCACATTGGTGCAATGTGAGGGGTTAGAAGGACTATATAAATGCAACTAAGATACAACATGTGGTCAGCCCATGGGCCAGCACAGTACAGGTCGAGAAGTGGTTTACAGACTGCAGTGTGGGTGCATATAGATAACTAAAGACATGTTTAAAACCATCTTATTGATGGTATGAGGCAAAGACCATGCTCATTTTTTGGGACCAGTCCTTATTTTTCCTCGTTAAAACTTGATTCAACGCAAGAGAGCTAAAAATACACAAGGAGGGAGAAGGAGAAAGAGGAAAATGGGAAAATATATGACAAACATAGAAAACATGAACCGCAAGAATGAGAGAAAGGGGCATTGAGTTTCTGGTAGTGGATTAAAGAGCATGAGGGGAAATCAATACTAGCCAACCTGAGAAAAACGTTGGGTCCCGGCACTCATTCTTTTACAAATAAATCACTTGGTGGAGATATTAACTTGTTGCCTCAGAGGTTGGTTTTAGTTTGCACTTGATGTGAACCAGTTTCAGTACAGGAGCATGACATTTTTTAAAAGCTTCATTGTAGTTCACACTGGATCTTCAAAAGGGGGAGAGGGATTTTGATTATTGCTTTGCATTGTATTTTCACAATAGCGTGTGCATTGACTGATCTTGTTCAAATTGTATTTTCACAACAATAACAACTCTCTTACAAAGATAGATAGAACTGTGCATGTGCTTATTGGTATACGAAATGAAGACTGAAAAGGAAACTGTTAAAATCAATAGAAAAGGAAACAAGCATTGGTAGCTGCTGACTCAAGAGCTGGGGATCCCGGTTTGAGTCTCCACGGCACTGCGCAACATCATGTGATTCTATGATATTCACTTAACTTCTCCGGGTGATAAATTGTTATATAAATATGCTGCAAGAGTAAAAGGCAAAGCTTTATGGAAATATTGTTCCACTAAAGTGGATGTTAACAGTATCTCAGCGGCGGAAAACTGATAAGAGAAGCAGATGAGGAACAAGCATTGGTAAATGCAGGAAAATATGCTCCAGCCAATAGAAATGGAGGAAAGGTAAGTGTCACGCACAGGAACCAATGAGAAGCCAGGAAAGAGAGGAGGCCCTTGTAAGTTTATATTAAAACAATAGATTTGTCAAGCACAGTGCAAGCGATGTGCAGGCAAAACCTAAAAATGCCTTTTAAAAATGAGTGTTCTACTTCTGACCCTAACTGTGAGATTCAGTGCACAAACCTTTAACAAGATTTTGCAATGTGAATAGCTTTGACTTTAGATTGCTACCCCAAGCAAACCCAATATGCACACATGCCTAGTTATGCATGCTTGTGTATGCATCAGTTCACAGTTTAAAGCCAGAGCTATTGGCATTGACAATGCATGTTAACATGTGAAAATGCATTTAAAAATACTGAAAACTATTGGTGTGCTGGAAGAACACAGCTAGTAGTCCCTACTTGTAGCAAGTGGTGGAGCAGTTTTAAAGAAACAGACCTGAAGTCCATTTCATGGTAAGCAGCCGAAACTGCAATTCTCAGCGCGAAACAGCCCCCCAGCGATGATGCAGAAGCGCAACAGGATTACGACCAGCCCCCCGTCTCAATTGTAAGATCACTTGGTTAAAATCATTTGGACTGCCTGACCCCAAGCTGACTGCCACAGTGTTCCCTACCACATCATGCTACTCCTCTGAGAAAAAAACACACTTCGTCCAGACCTCAAACACATCCCCCATCCGGCCTACCCACCAGTATGCCAAATCTGTGAACCTGCCTCCGACCGTGGAGGCCTAGCTTTTTGGCTGACGCCCGGTGGAGCTACTTGATAGCTATAGAGGAGATGGGCTGTGGGCTACCCCTTCGGCCGTCACCTACCCAGCCGGACATTGGGCAGATCTTACTTTGTCTCTCCGTCGTACTCTCCATCATACCCCTTTACTTTACCCACTTTCTCCTTTATACTCCATCTATCCCTCCTCTTTGCTCTCTAATTGTTTTCTCATTGAGACCTAGCCGCTTGACTGACGCCCGGTGGAGCTACCTGATAGCTATAGAGGAGATGGGCTGTGGACTTCCTCCTCGGCCGTCACCTACCCAGCCAGACTTTGGGCAGACTCTCCATCGTCTCTCCATCCATCCTATCTCCATCCTTTCTCCCTCCTACATCTTACCCCACCTCCTTACCCTTCTGAGCTCCATTTATTGCATCTTCCGACACTCTTGAAATGTTCTCTTGTAACTAATGCAACTTGTAATTGGTGTAATTTTGTGAAACCTTATGTAAAGCGCTCTGATACCTCCGGGTCTAGCCAGCGCTATATAAAACTCAAATAAATAAATAAAAAGAGAGTGGCTGGTGGTGTGGAGTAGCAGTCCCTGAGGACATAAATCACTCTCCCATGTCTCACAGAGCAGCAGTCTCACACAACAGACAATGCTCTCTGAGCCTTCAAAGAGCTCTAGTCACACACTTCCACCAGCGCTCTCGTACCCCTCACACGCTCTATTACACTGTATTTCAAGCACTCTGGTGGTGGCTTAATTACAGCAAGCTCTTCTGCTTGACATGTGGAAGCTCCTGTTATGCCTAAGGTACTGCAGCCATTGGCACAATCCTTGCACTGACATAATGAGGCTGATTCACAAAGGTTAACTTACACTTTTGTGGACGTTTACTACTTTTAGTTATTGACAAACTACATGCCGAGTTCTCCGTCCAGATTGTGGAGTCCACAGGTGTGGAGAACCGCACACACCTAACAAGCATTTACAATGCAATGGTTTCGCCTTTTGAAAAGTTTGAGCTATTGGCATTGTAAATGACAAAATTTGTATTTATGTGTTGGTTTTGAAAACAGATAAATAAATGGCATTGTCATTTACAATGCCAATAGTTTAATCTCTAGATCGAAACTTGTAAACAGCTACTCCAACCGGAGTGTTCCGGCGCAGCGAGTGTTAAACCGATGTATCAATTGTAAAACGTGCTGCCTTCTAATGTCCCAATTAAATGTGACTGTCCCATTACATCTCAGATGGCTACCACATACCATACTGTTCAATCTACAGCAGTGATACTCGAAGTACAGCCCTGGGGCCGCATGCGACCCTCCTGACCTTTACATGCCGCCCCGGAGCAGCAGCAGAACTGGGCTGCTGTTTAGTTGACTCAGCATGAGCATTACAAGAATGAAATATACCGCAAGCACTTATTTAATGGTTAATTGTAGTTAAACAAAAGGAAGTGGCTAGGCATGTGAAATAATGTGAAATAACAGGAATCACGAAGGTGTGCATCAATTATTGTGATGGGACGCATAAGTCAGAAGATGCTATCCCGAGGTCTTCTACCCATAACAGCTAAGAAAGTGCTTAAGTACCAAGCAGAGCCAAACTGAGAACCAAAACCAGCCCATGCAAAAACGTTCAAACCGCCCCCCTGTACGAACCATATTAGTGTCACAAGCAAGCCTGCCTCTCTCCCGTGGATCTGAAGACAAAGATCTTTCATCAAAGGAGGTTTTAGGAAAAATAGGTCTAAATGATGCAAATTACAGCGTGGTTTATTAAATAGATTAGATAAAAAGCCATCTAAACTGCAAGCAGCTCTGCAGGAGAACTAATGAAATACTGCAACAGATCAGACTCTGCAGCAGTTGTCAGCAGCATAATGGCACCAAAGCAGAAAAACAAACTCCGCTATGGCTGGTCCCAAGCCCAGCTGCAAAAAGAGGAGGGTTAAGCGTTTGGCTACCTACCCCACTAAGTAAAAAAATAGTATTCTAGCTACAAAAATGTGAAACAAAAGACCAAGAGACATTCTGGGCTTTGAGTATAGTAGAATCTCCTGCAGGGAGAGAGATGACAACACGTGGTAAAAGCTAGAGATCCCTGGCACCCACAAAGCTGACCCACCTGCGTTCAACCAAGACCATCTGCATCGGGACATGAAACATGAGGACCATGTACGAGACAGGTAAGACAACCCAAGGGCAGCAGGGATGAAAAGATACGACTTTGCCCTGCTTGGCATCAGCAAAACCAGATTGATACAGTTCGGTCAAAAAAGACTGGCAACAGGAGGAATGCTTCTGTATTCTGGACACAAGAAAGAACGCCCCACATACTTAGGAAGTAGCACCAAAGCTAACACCTGCAGTCAACGGGCCAACAGAGTACTGATTGGAAGGGAAGCCACTGTCCCAGAATTATCACAGCAACCTTCCACTCAAAGAGAAAGTGGATCAACAGGAATGTGTACTGACTGATGGATGGACTATATATACCCCCAGGAAGGGTAGTAGGCATAAATATGAAAAACATACAATCGTAAATAAACCATGTGACAGATACAAAAAAACTCTATGAAAAGAAGGCAAACATTTGTATCACTGATGATGATTAACTAGGACAATATTCTAGGCATTACAGTCCTGAACACTGGCTACCTGTCATGGGTGCAAGTTTAAGTTTGTAAAGTAAACTGAGCACTCTGTAGGGTGTGGACATTGGTATGGGAACACGGCAAGAATAGGGCCTCTGGCGGTCTCAGGGCTGGATCTCGATACTCCAGCCCAAAAAAAGATCGCAATTTGGAGTCCACCAGGAGGTGCCAGTATGTACAAATTAGTCAGTACATGTGAAGGCAAAGGTGTAAATTAGGACCATCAGACTTTGGAACAATCAGTCTGACAACAGGAGGGGGTGATATCCGAGATGATGGGGGGTGGTGGGGCATATGTAAGGATGGAGAGAGATACTCCTCGAGAAGGAACAGTGAAGGCACGCTTTATAGCGCCCCCTACAGCCCTGCAGAATGGAAGAGGGGCAGCGCCTAGATGCGACTTCAGAGACCGTGGGAACTAAACACTGTGCTCTCCAAGTGAAATAATAAACACATCCCGCGCTTTCCAAGTGAAATACGCAGCATTTTCAGAGAGCGGTAAAACTGTCTTGCGAGCCCAACTCCCCCCTCCCGAGCCAGGAGTTTAGAGGGAAGTCATCACCCCAGGCAAGCCATGTCCGAGAGCGCCAGCATTGTCCGGGACATCCCGGGAGCAGTGTCTGGGAAGTGGCAGCACCCCTCCCCCGCAGCCTGCCCAGTGAACACAGCACGTCCCCCCAACATCACATGTGTTTACTCTGGTGGAGGGCTGAGTCTGACCGGGGCTCACGCGGTGGTGGTCACCCACTTACCGTTCACGTCCGCAGCAGCAGCCGTTCCTTCATCTCACGGGCGGGAGGCGGCCGCAGACAGGCCCGTCGGCTCCGCAGACGAGGGGGTCCCAAGCGTCCCTTAAACCCCGTTTCAAGCAGGCTCCACAAACTCCTGATGGGCCAGGCAGAGGCGTCCTTCTCCGGGCGGCAGCGTTGTCTGTGACAAGAAGGGTGAAACTAGCAGAGGAAGGTAGAGGAGGGGAGCGGTACAACTCAGCACAGCACAACCGGGGGAGTTCTTGTCGGGAAACTGGCCCGGACGGCGGGAGGGGGCGGGAGAGGACACGGACGGCGGGAGGGGGCGGGAGAAGACACGGACGGCGGGAGGGGGCGGGAGAAGTCACGGACGGCGGGAGGGGGCGGGAGGGGGCGGGAGAAGACACGGACGGCGGGAGGGGGCGGGAGGGGGCGGGAGAAGACACGGACGGCGGGAGGGGGCGGGAGGGGGCGGGAGAAGACACGGACGGCGGGAGGGGGCGGGAGAGGACACGGACGGCGGGAAACGTGCACAGGACAGCGAGGGGGGCGGAAAGGCACACGGAGGGGGCGGGAATGGACAGCGCATCTGAATTCACTTTCAGTGAAAGGGGAGGGAACGGGAAAAAACGTAACTCCGCCCTGGGAAAAAATCTCGGGAACGCCCCCGAATCTGGTCCGGCCTTGACGGACAGATCCGGCACTCAATGGCTAGCCTCCATTTATGGAGCTAGCCAATGAGAGCCGGGGGACGTTCCCGAAGTGCTTATTGTCCACATAGGATTTCACCTGCGCTGAAAAGCTGCGCAGAGCGCAGCCTTCGGCAGGCGAAACCCAATAAAGGGAGTCGTTGAACTCCGCACCTAAAAAAAATATTAAACTTACACAGATGTGTAAGTTTACCCTTGTGAATCAGGTCAATGTTGGCCTACTGTGGGCATTCTTAAAATAGCAATGCCTTATGTCCCTGTCAGTGCTTCTTGTACCAAGGAAACGACGGATGTATGTAATCCTGCAAATCAAGGATTGCAGGGAATTCTTTAGACCAAAAGGGCATTCATCAAGATGGATTTTAAAGCTTTGGGATGACGTTTATTTGGAAGGCTCAAAGGAAGGAAGCTTGTAGAGAAAGTTTCTCTGGAAAAGATTTTCTCAAGTACTTTTTTTGTACAGAATAAATCAGAAACAAAAAAAGCAATAGCGTCTCGCCTGCTATGTCTCAACAAGCAGCACCTTTGTAAGGTCAAATCTCCCCTCCTCCATTTACTTTTAAAGATACCCTTCAGCAAAACCACCCCCCAGAACTTATGATATAGTTGGCGCGTTGTTGATGGATAGGTATTTAGAACATATTCTTCCTGGCTCAGTAATGTTTTACTAGCCCAATAAAACTGGATAATAATACTCTATCGTAATACATCATCATAGGCACTCACGCAAGCCCATTTGCCGCTAGAATCACATTCCTTGTAGTTGAAGTTATTAGATTGGGAGATAGCCAAACAATTTTAGAATAATGTGACATGGTGTAGTGCTCGTGTGAAAAAAACACGCTCAGGGTTGCTGCTCCGTCCTTTTAAATCAACCATCATTAATACCAACTGTTCAGACCCACTTGGACCAACTAATTTTGGATTTACACATCTAAATCTCTTTCACAGCATCACCACAATTTCTCATCTTTTGCATGATGCTGTCTACTGATACATCACATCGGTCCTTATTGTTATGATGTCTCAAACCTAAATGTGGAGATGTTCTTATTATTTATGATATGGCAGTCACACAATGGGTGCAGTTAGAACAATTTGAGATCAATGATAAACATATTAAAGTGTTAATAGGCTTGGGGAGAAGCTCATGTATTTCTTACATGGCACAAAATGGACCTTTGCACTATTGTATGTGCTGACCCCTTCAAGTGTCAAGGGAATTGCTCAGACTACTTGCAGGTAAACGTAATTTTTCTGAGACATAGTCTTCATCGTCACAGACCTACTACCCCCCTCCTTATTTTTATACCGATTATATGTTAGTGATTTTGCATGCTTTTGTAGAAAGAGGATGTGAAAGATGGGCAGTCCCTCCTTTATTTCAGTGCAGTGTGAGCAGAGTTATAAGGTATCATTTGGTATACAGGCACTGGTTTTGTGTTGTTAGAGCGTTAACAAGGTGTCCTCCTGATGCAGTAGCCTCGTTAGTAAGGACTGGGATGAGGAAGAAAGATAAGCAGGTAAAAAGTGGCTCCCTTGAATACTTCAAGTAACATGCCATCGAAGAATGCCTTAGGTTGAAACAAATCGAATGAACCTGGAGCCGCCTTTAGTTTACAATCAAATAACCTGCCAATAATTCCATGCCATACACAGAGGCTGTTTGGACATTTGAAATACATTACCTCTTACCTAGCTGCTAATGTATTCTTAAGAAGAAGAATTTCCTGTACATTCTTCTGTTGGAGCTCTACTAATTCACCACTAATCCTTTTTTTTATCCAGAGTAGCGTGATACTCGCCGAAAAGCGCTTCAACACCACGTCAGGGATAGTAAGCGCTATACAAATGCAATTACAATGACTGGATAATAGTGTAATATTTCTCTTCTTATTCATGCTTACATCCAAAACTTTGGAATCAGGGCGGCGTCCAGGACATCTTGCCTGATTTTTAAGTTTATTTGTGCCAATACCATGGACTTGATCAGGTTAACTGATTGATAGACTTTATTTTTATTTAATTGCCATGATATTATGTAAAAATGGAAAACAATTATGAAGTATCCCAATAACAAGACAAAAGAACGAAGAAGAGTCAAAGAAGAAAAGTAAAAAGTAAAGAATGTTTATTTGAAGCAATAATGATGAAAATTAATCTTTGGAGATATGCTTTTCTTTTTCATAAATATCTCAGCAGTGCCGGGCTAGGATAAGACTTAGAAATATGGTGAGGCTGGATGTAGTATTTAGGGTTAGGGCTGTGTTCTCATTGTTTCTTTTTCCTGTTCCCAACTGCTATGCCTTCCAAGGGTGAACTGTCTCCCAGACTTAGGCAGGTGGGAGTGGTGCAGATGCATCACCAGCAAACGGTTTTCGAGGTGGAGCCAGATGATATTTTGCTGTTAGAAACCAATCCGCTCGCCCACCTATCAGTAAGGAAGGGACACTGTTAGAAATTGGGTTGTAGGTTGACTGTGGTATGAGCAAAGTCAAGCAGAAACCACAATCCTAGTCAGGGTAAAAAGCAGGCAAACCCTAAACTAACATTTGTGCTCACCCTCTCAAAGCTTCGCACAGAGAACCCAGGCTTAACTTAGAGGCAATGTATAAAACAGTAAAACAGTGAAAACACCACACAAAACGATTCTACACCAGGTTAGAAAAATAGAACTTAATTAAATACATAAAGCAAGACCTAAAACAAGACCAGAATGACAAAAACCCAATAAGGAGAAAATGAGATATGAATTTCTGAAGCATAAACTGTAAAATAGCACGAGAAGCAATAAGCGCTTACTTGGAATATCAGGTTTTGCCAGATTGGCACAAAAACAAAAGTCCAGGCCGACTGCGATGGAGTGTTCACCGTATACAGGGACACAGTGAGACCTGCTGAACAAAAGTACCTTGATCCAGGCTGTGTGGATGTCGAAGATGACTGGTGCAGCATAGTGATGCGTCTGTGTCGACCTATGCAATGGTAGCGATGTGCTAGTCCTGATCTATGCAGCACCACCCCTGCTTCGTCCCCGATCAGTGAAGACCTGAGATGCGGAGATTCGGTGTTGTCGTTGAGTATACCGTCAATGGAGATATGGAGAACTTGTTCCAGGAATAGCATCGCACTGTGGTGCTTCTGAAGGCAATGCGTCGGAGCCGAACCACGCAGCAGAGGAGATGCGCCGGTTCTGATGTGCCGGTTCTGATCCGTGTAATAGTGGCAATGTGCCGGTTCTGATCCATGCAATAGCACCGATTCGACACAGGATGGTTGGGATTTTCTGGAGCAAGCACCTTAGTCCCACTTCCAAGGGTCCAGGACTGGGGTGACACCACTTGGCAGGACAGACAGATAGCAGAGTCCAGGTGCAAAGCAGGTAAGATGGAAGTCTTTTTTGTCCCTGAGACCTCATAGCTGGAGACTAGCCAGCTGGCTCTTGAAGTCCCTCTGGGTTCAAATGATGCCGGCCCAGTCCTCCCCCCTCATGCAGGGAAACAGCAGGCAGCAGGCAGCACAGCAAGGCAAGAGTTCAGCAAAGCAGCAGTTGAGCACAGTGGCAGTCCTTCAGCAGCACAGCGGTCCTTCTTCCTGGCAGAGTCTTTACAGGTCCAGAGGTGTACTGATGTGGTGGTGTCAGAGGTCCAGTACTTATACCTAGTTGTGCCTTTGAAGTGGTGGAGACTTCAAAGACATGCCTTTGAATTGCACAGAGGTCCCCCTTCCTGCCCTGACTCCAGACTCACTATGGTGGGGGTGGTATTCAGCCCTTTGTGTGGGCACAGAACATAGTCTATCCATGTATGAGGGTGGGTTCAGGATGGCCTATCAAGTCACACATAAGCTCCCACTGTGGGTGGCTGTCTAAGGGGAATAAACAAAGTCCAGCTGTCACCCTCCCCAGGCGTGTATAAGAGACAGACAGCAGCCACCAAATGGATAAATTATGAAAATGCCAACTTTCTAAAAATGGCATTTTCAGAATTGCATTTTAAAATCTAACTTCACCATAAGTTTGGATTTTAAATTGTGATTCCAGAGACACCAAACTCGAAAAGTCTATATCCTCACAATTTTGAACTCTACTTATAAAATACAATAAAGTAATCCCAATGTTATCCTATGGGAGAGATAGGCCTTGCAGTAGTGAAAAACAAATGTGAAATACATTGCACCCTGCCCCTCTGGGGTATCCAGGGCCTACCTTGGGGGCGACATATGTCAAAAAAGGGAAGATTTGGGCTGGGCAAAAGATATATCTTGCTATGTCGAAAGGGCAGTGTAAACTGCACACACAGGCTCTGCAATGACAGGCCTGAGAGATGGGCAGAGAGCTACTTAAGTTGTTGGCACAAGCAGTGCTGCAGGCCAACTCATACCAGTTCATTTATAGGCCCTGGGCACACGTAGTGCACTTTACTAGGGACTTAAAAGTAAATTAAATTTGCCAATTGGGTATAAGCCAATGTTACCATGTTTTAGGGAGAGAGTACATGCACTTTAGCACTGGTTAGCAGAACTAAAGGGCTCATAGGCCCAAAGCCAACAAAAACCAAATCCGCAAAAACTGGAGCAGGAAGGCAAACTGTTTGGGGGTGATCCGCAGAGATGACCATTTTGCCAACAGGAACCATGAGGATATCAACAGATTTTTGACAGATGTCCACTTCTACCTATCTGCAAATGAGCTCCAAAGTGTTCTTCAGTTTCAGTATAGGTATGCAGGGATGATGTTCCCCTTTTATCAGTATAGCTGCTAATTGTTCCTTACGGAGATATCTTCCTGACCTGCATTCTTTTAAATTAGGATACTCCGCTTTAGTAGGAGAATGTGACTGATCCAGGTTGTTCCTCTGTTACAAACAGTGCACTCTTCCAAACAAAATTGAGGTTAGTTTACAGATAAAAAGTGAATGGGACCGAGCTGTGGGTAACTTCAGAAGTTGTTCAATGAGAGAGTTTTTTTATAAGAGTAGGAGCAATATGCTAGTGACGCGTGTGAGGTCAGAACGAAGATCAGTAATTAAAATGATGGGACTTGGGATGGACACGTAATGGATGACAGTAAAGCTTAAAGGGTGAGACTTATCAAGGTTTTGCGGTGGTGCAACTTCACAAAAAGTATACAAACCGGCACAGAGTGTACAAAAATGATTTACTTTCCAGTGCAAAACATTTGTACGCTGCAGAGTTGTATAAGGGTAATGCAAACAGTGTTTCGCGCTACTTTTCATTACTTTGCTTCAACGGCTGTTCCCAAGCTACCATCCAAGGTGTTTGACGCTAAACCCTATTTGTAGACAGGGCTTTGCAAAATAAGAATATGTGCCTCCTTGAGTACAAAGTAGAAGAAAAACTTTTTGCTCCAAACTTTTCATGTATGATGCACTGTACATCACACATGCAAAGTGGGATACTTTTTTACGTTTCTCCAAGCTTTATATTTTGTTCTCAGCAGCGCTTAGATAGAGAGTCGCAGCACCCTATCGTAGTAAATATGACACTTTCCTGCTCCATCCTGCCCTCCCATAATGCAGCACAGCAACATTTATTGCTGCATCCTCTGAACTATTTCTAATTCTGCCCTGAAATGAGGGTGGCTTTATGGGGTCACTGACCGAATATGCCGGTGTCGTCATTATTGCAGAGGCCGCCCCTGCAGGGAGCCTAAAGGGCCAGCGCCTTAACCCGCGCCAAGCCCCAGAAGAGAACTGGTTCAGTGCGCCCGTCCGCACCCCAGAAGTGGGAAAATGCCATGCCCCCCCCCCCGCTGGCAGCACTAAGTGGGCGCCTGCCCCCCCGTCCAATGGGGGCCATTGCGGGGTACAAACCCCCCAATAGGGAAGGAGGCCAGCTTGCCTGGGAGGCAAAGAGGGGGGGCATATAAGCTCTGCTCCTGGTTCCTGTTAGCATCGTGGACCAGGGAGCAGCAGACGGACCTATGGTTGCTACGTAGACACACCGATGGGCGGTGTGTAAGAATTGGCACCTTCACACTGGGATGCCGGACAGCAGGGTGAGTGGCCAAACAAGAAAAGGGGGTAGCAAACAGAGACGGCACTTGCTGCCCAGCCCCCGCCGGATGTCAGGGCACAACAGAGCCTAACAAGGTAGCGAGTATGGTCCTAACTCCGGGAAGGAAGCTACCCCCGCGCAAAGTAAGCGCAAAGACAACCGAACAAGGAACTGGCCCAGATGGGGCAAAAACGAGAGAAGCCTACAGAAAGAACTAACGAACGAACTGCCAGTCCAAATGCGAAGGGAGAATGGAAGTGTTCAGCAAACACAGACTGATCATTTATGGCCCATGCATGACAGTTCACGAATTGTATTTTATGGCAATCGCATATGACTTATGACAGACAGTATATGCATGTATTATCAATAAAAAAACTGCGGCCAACACTGAGCACTAAGAAACCAAACGGTTGTTGGCTTGTTTATTCTGAGTACCACCATAGGTGGGATACATATGTATATATGCTCTGGAGTAGGGCATAGCGCAGGGGTTGATATTATTTCACTCTATTGTAGTTCGGTTTCACAACATTCAGTCAAGGCACACTTTTTCTTGTCATAAAAAAATGCGCTGTAAAACAGCTCTACGAAATGAAGACACGTCAATTCCCTGAAAAACAGCAACATCTAAAGCAGTATATAAAAAAGCTTAGCAACTCAGGACTATCACCCCAGGGAAGGAAATCTGCTATTTTGTGATGACTGTAATTTAATTCTCAGCAGAACCAGGTTGGAAAAAACACAGCAGACGCATTCCGACTTAGTAAGTGAATACCACACAGCTGTTTAAAGACGCAAAGGGTAGTTTTCCCTGGAGAAAGTAGCAGGCTCCTTGAGTGACCTTGAATGTTTAAGCTGGCACACAACATGGGTGATAAAGATTGGCACTGCGGTGGTCCATCGAAGAGACCTGAAGGAATATTACACCGTCGCTGCCTCCTACCCCATTTCTTTGCAATCAATACACCTCAGTGGAGATAATGAGATTCTCAGGAGCATGAAGATGATTCGGTTAAGAAGGGCAGAGATGGGATTGAACTGCACACAATTTGCTTTTCCTGCCTGCAATTATTCTGCTGCTTAAATGACCTTACTAAGTAAATCTTCTTGTGCACGTGTTATCTTACATGCTTTTTACTGAACGGTAAAAAATTCGTGGGAAGTTCATGCAACCGTGTCACCTTAGAGAAAAAGAAAATCTGAGAACAGGCAGAAAAAAGTGTCAGCAAAAGGAAATCCCAATCCTCAAGTAGAAAAATGACCTATGTAAATCATAAGAAACAAGACATACTGTTCAGAAACACAAGTGCTACAATGAATAGAACCACAATCACTGCAGAGAATAATTCAACGCGGATAAGGGGTTAGATTCTCAAAAAGGGACTGCATATTATTCATGCACGGTTTATTGTGGCCTAGATTTACTAGCATTTTGCGTCATGGTTGTGCCACATTTGTGGTGCAGTCACGATGCAAAATTTCTTTCGGAATTTACTAAGCCACACAAATCAACATTTGTGTAACTTAGAGTGGGAATTTACCCAAAACTCATAGCAACGCCTCACGCTTTGTTGAGTTGCCCTGCATTGGGGAGCCATTGTGTCGGTGGAGCATGGGTGTTCCTGTGCATCCACCCAAGCATTTTGAAGCAAACACAGATTTATGAAACTCTGAAAACCTGGGTTTGTGTAAAAATGGTGTACTTACCAGAGACTGGCGTAACGAGAAGAAATATCTTAATTTCCCCTCATTACTGCGAATTTGAATGTGTGCACCAATTTGCAGCACACAAAGAGTAATAAGCCTCTAAGAATAGCTTCTGTGCAGGAAGTAGTGAAAGGGAAAATATGTTGGCTATATATAGGTTGTCGGAAGTGTACCAGCGCAAGCAGAAGTGTGCCACATCTTAATATGGAACATTTCTGCTCTTTCCCTTTCACGCAGCACAGTGCAGCAATGTCCCATGCTGCTTTGTGTGAAAGTTTAGTAAATGCAGGCCTGCATTTGTATAGTACTTTCTATACTACTTGCAAGGCCTAAAGTGGTTTCTGGTTTGTTGAATAAGTAGTTACTGCACAGGTTTAAATTGTATTGTGCTTCATAACCTTGAGTAGGTCGAGAAACCGTTCGGACTTTCGTGGAGCTCTTGGATGACCTTTGGTTTTATTGTTGAATGCGTGTTGTTAGACTTGTCAGCCTTAGGATGGTCTTACCCCAAAACCTTTGCCTTACTCCTCCATATTTTTCTGATATCGTTTTCATTAGCCTTAGGGCTCTGTGCATTTTACCATTGCTACCTTGATTGTGCTCACTCCCTAAAACATGGTAAAATTAGCTTACACTCAATATGCACTTTTAATTTACCTATAGGCCCCTAGTATAGTGGCACTACAGGTAACCAGGACCCATAAATGGAATGCTACTAGTGGGCCTGCAGCACTTGTTGTGCCACCCACTAAAGTAGCATTGCATACCTGTCTCGGGTCTGCCAATTGCAGCCTGTATGTGCAAGTTTACACTGCCTTTTCGACCTGCCAAAAAAGAAACCTTTTTCCATGCTCATGTCTGCCTTTTTAATACATGCAAGTCAACCCTCGGGTAGGCCATAAACAGCCAACAGGGCAGAGTGCCTAATTTCCCAGCAAGTCAATGTAGAGGGGATTAGCTAAACATATATCGTAAGTACCTGTAATCACTGCATACATACCACGTTTGGCTAACCCCGTGACAGAAATGCTATTGTATCTGTTTATAAAAAACTAATAAAATACTTTGAAATAAAAAAAAAGTAGGGCATGTCATTTTTAGGTCTCGCCTATTCCATTCCGAAGGAATGAATATGCAAGTCTAATGCCGCTAAACCACCTCTAAACCAAGACTTAAACCCAAGGCTCTCAAAGGCTCTCAAAAAGAGGATTTCCACCAGTTCACGAGAATCACGTGACCACAAGCACGCGCATTTCCCCACATGAAAGGCATCAGCCTCCCTCCCACAGGATTTCCCCGTGTGCTCTCGGCCGGCCTCTGTCAGTTCTCCTCCCCTAATTATTCACTTCACTTTTCACGGCCCCAGGCTGTGACTTGCATTTCTACTCCCCCCCCCAGCCCATGTAGACACCTCCTGCCTTGAAGGCACACATCAAAGGCATCAGCCTCCCACAGGCTTCCCTCCCACAGGCTCCCCCCCCCCCCCCCGCCTGCACTCCCCAACCAGGCTGCCATTACTTGTTTAGCTATCTGATGTGCTAATGGGTGCCACTTTTAATTTGGTGCTAGGGCATATTTTCCATCCCAGTCCAATTTACCCATCACTTTACCTTCGCTAGCCAGAGGCATGCTATTATAACCGTGGCATTTGAAAGCAATGCCTTTTCATTTATTTATTTAAAGAAAGCATTTCATTGGGTATATTATTGGATAATTAGTTCCAGCTGCAGTACTACCTGGAAAGACTGGCAACAAAACCGCTCATTTCATTGCACATTTCAGCCAATGTTAATGCTCGTTTGGGACAGAGTCCTTGCCATTTTTCCGGATCTGATTATATATTTTCTGTTAGTGCCTCTTCAATTATTGCACGTTTGTTTTGATCTTAATGTAGCCATCATGTCCTACTTAAGGACCGCCTCGTTGAGGTGTGCGTCTTCTACATTAGTGGCAGCCTGGGACGCAGCAGTGGAAATCAAGGTGTTTTTTTTCATAATATTGGCTGAGCCTGCATGTAGGTTTCATCTTTGGCCCTTTTAGAAACCAGTGTTCACTACCTGACCAAACTGTATAATTGCCATCTCTCAGCTGCACAATAACTGCATCGTAAATGCGGTGAATGCAGGAACACAAAGGGCACTGCACAGCCATTGCTTCTGTGGTGTAACCCCCACTGCAGGCAAACACTGCAGGCTTTTAAAGACTAAAGCACCGTGAAAACGAAACGCCAGCGCTCCAGTTTCTGCAGAAGCCCTGCCTCGCTCACACAAACACGGTAATTCAATTACCGTGAGCCCCGGGGCTTTATAAACATGATATTAAGCTCTCTAAAGTTTGTTTAATGTTCATTAAAAGGCCATACTCGCTGGCCACTGTATTGGAAATATGGCCCCAAAGTGTTGCATGGACTACCCCAAACCACATGTGTTTTTTGTGCATGGAAGGTCGGTTTTTCCCACACTAGTATCTAAACGACATTGTGTGTTGTATAAACATATGTGAACTTCCAGAGCCCCAGCTATTGTAGGAAACGGGTATATCGAAGATCTATCCTGAAAAGACCGCTTGTCCTTGATTAGAAGTTGGTGAAGAAGCCCCTTGTTCTTAAACCGCTAATAACCACCTGATTTCGCTTAGGCACAGAAGCGGCTCCTAGAGGTAGTTTTTCCCTCTTCAGTATCCCTCTGCTTCTTGACATGTGCTCCAAAAGTAAGTGGCGTCTTCCAAGCATATAGAAGAGGTCTCTTTGCTTCTATCAGGATCACCGCATTCTCCTCGGTCGTTCCTCCTGAACTCGAAAACATCTCTCCTACCTTCCTAGCACCGTTAATCACACCAGACATTTCGCTCTTCCAGGCTCCTTTGATCTGCAATTTACGACTTTCACAGGCTCTCTAATGACACCGAGCCATGTCCTTGCATTCCCCTTACATTGCGTCCATGTTTTATTACTCCTAAGACATAAGAGGGCTGCCTCCTGCTCCTCTGCTTGAGCTCAGGAAGAGAAGCATCTCCACCCTTCATCCCACCGGAGCCGCTGCGACCCAGACGCGTCGCTCGACTGCGCCTCAACTACGGTGAGTGCTCAGCAGTACTGCGTTGAACCCAGGTCTTATTTCCTCACATAATAACCCTCTGGTCAGTATACTTTCTACAGTAAAATACTTACTAGGTTGTCTAATTTGAACTGCTTTCTTTTTCACTTTCTATTTTTCTATGTTTAGACTTTAGACACAGACACAGTATATGTTGTGTTCTCGCTTCAGCCACATATTACATATGCTAGACAATATGACCTCACTTCACATCAAATGTTTTATTCTTGCGAATCTACTCCTCTATTTACATACAGAGCAAAAAAAACATTCAGGACATTTTACTCAACAAGAAGCGATTAAAATACTTGGTACAAGCCGAAGCCTCTTTCACTTCCTCCACCACCTACATTGTGGCTTCACCTCGCCGTCACTCTGCCGCACTCTCCTGCCACCTTCTGCCACCTATCCTGATGTTATTCCATACCCTGGCCTTTACTCTGCCGCACTCTGTCCTGCCACCTCCTGCCACCTATCCTGATGTTATTCCCTACCCTGGCCTTCACTCTGCCGCACTCTGTCCTGCCACCTCCTGCCACCTGTCCTGATGTTATTCCCTACCCTGGCCTTCACTCTGCCACACTCTCCTGCCACCTCCTGCCACCTATGCTGATGTTATTCCATACCCTGGCCTTCACTCTGCTGCACTCTCCTGCCACCTATCCTGATGTTATTCCATACCCTGGCCTTCACTCTGCCGCACTCTCCTGCCACCTCCTGCCACCTATCCTGATGTTATTCCATACCCTGGTCTTCACTCTCCTGCCACCTATCCTGATGTTATTCCATACCCTGGCCTTCACTCTGCCTCACTCTCCTGCCACCTCCTGCCACCTATCCTGATGTTATTCCATACCCTGGCCTTCACTCTCCTGCCACCTCCTGCCACCTGTCCTGATGTTATTCCCTACCCTGGCCTTCACTCTGCCGCACTCTCCTGCCACCTGTCCTGATGTTATTCCATACCCTGGCCTTCACTCTGCCGCACTCTCCTTCCACCTCCTACCACCTATCCTGATGTTATTCCCTACCCTGGCCTTCACTCTGCCGCACTCTGTCCTGCCACCTATCCTGATGTTATTCCATACCCTGGCCTTCACTCTGCCGCACTCTCCTGCCACCTCCTGCCACCTATCCTGATGTTATTCCATACCCTGGCCTTCACTCTCCTGCCACCTCCTGCCACCTGTCCTGATGTTATTCCCTACCCTGGCCTTCACTCTGCCGCACTCTCATTCCACCTCCTACCACCTATCCTGATGTTATTCCCTACCCTGGCCTTCACTCTGCCGCACTCTGTCCTGCCACCTATCCTGATGTTATTCCATACCCTGGCCTTCACTCTGCCGCACTCTCCTGCCACCTCCTGCCACCTATCCTGATGTTATTCCATACCCTGGCCTTCACTCGGCCGCACTCTCCTGCCACCTCCTGACACCTATCCTGATGTTATTCCCTACCCTGGCCTTCACTCTGCCGCACTCTCCTGCCACCTCCTGCCACCTATCCTGATGTTATTCCCTGCCCTACCTTTCACTCTGTCCGCACTCTCTCCTACCACTTAGACATATGGGCATGCTCTACCTTGGCTACCGCCTCGCTCTCCATGCCAGCCCCTCTGCCGCTCACTCTCTGTGCCAGCCCCTCTGCCCCTCACTCTCTGTGCCAGCCGCTCTGCCCCTCACTCTCTGTGCCAGCCCCTCTGCCCCTCACTCTCCATGCCAACCCCTCTGCCCCTCACTCTGTGCCAGCCCCTCTGCCCCTCACTCTCCGCTCTTCGTGCCAGCCCCTCTGCCCCTCACTCTCCGCTCCCCGTGCCAGCCCTTCTGCCCCTCACTCTCCGTGCCAGCCCCTCTGCCCCTCACTCTCCGTGCCAGCTCCTCTGCCCCTCACTCTCCGTGCCAGCCCCTCTGCCCCTCACTCTCCGCTCTCCGTGCCAGCCCCTCTGCCCCTCACTCTCCGTGCCAGCCCCTCTGCCCCTCACTCTCAGTGCCAGCCCCTCTTCCCCTCACTCTCCGTGCCAGCCCCTCTGCCCCTCACTCTCTGTGCCAACCCCTCTGCCCCTCACTCTTCTTGCCAGCCCCTCTGCCCCTCACTCTCCGTGCCAGCCCCTCTGCCCCTCACTCTCCGTGCCAGCCCCTCTGCCCCTCACTCTCCTTGCCAGCCCCTCTGCCCCTCACTCTCCGTGCCAGCCCCTCTGCCCCTCACTCTCCTTGCCAGCCCCTCTGCCCCTCACTCTCCGTGCCAGTCCCTCTGCCCCTCACTCTCATTAACACTCATTCTCAGACTCTATAACTCGTGAGTCAGCTTGTGAGGTAAGTGAGTCAGGCTGATCATACAGAATCTTGGCTCCTCTGCTGGGGGCGGTGTTCCATCTCCAGCGGAGTGACGTATGCCATGCACATTTGCGAAAGTTATAACTATTGGCATTGTAAATGACAAAGCTATTAATTTAGCTATTTTCAAAACCAACACATAAATAAAAAAATTGTCATTTACAAGACCAATAGCTCAAACTTTCATAATGCAAGACCTATTGCATTGCAAATGCTTGTTATGTTTTACATGTCCTCGTAGTGAAAAACTCTTAAATTCATTTTTCACTATTGTAAGACCTCCCACTCCCATAGCATACCATTGGGGTTACCTTATTACATTTTACAAGGATATCTTTCAAATGAGAACAGGTGCCCAGTTCATGTTTGGTGTCTTTTGAATTGTAATGAAAAATAGTCTTTCATGGAAATTTCGGATTATTGATTACAATTTTGAAAATGCCACTTTTAAAAAGTGAGCATTTTCCTACATTAGCCTTTTAGTGCCTGCAGTCTGACTCTTTGCCACATGACTAGATGTAGTTGGCAGTTGGTCTTTTGTGTATTCCTCCTAGACAGCCCCACACCACAGTAAAGAGCGTAGGTGTGCCTGGATGGGTCATTACGGGTAGGATGGGAGGGCAGAGTTTGGCACAGCTCCACTTACACCTGAATAGGGTGTGTCCTGTCTTCACATAAACCAATAAATCAACCCAGTATTTGTAAAGCGCAAACTACTCACCCCTAAAGGTCTCAAGGCGCTGGGGTCCATTGGGGAGATTGAGTGACCTATCGACAGAGTCACACGGTGGTGTGGTGCTGCTGGCGACGGGGATTGAACTGTGAGCCCTGTGCTCTAGAGTCGGCTGCCCTGGCCGCTGAGCCACACCTCTACCTTAAAACTGATTCCATGCCACCTGTAGTTAGTCTGGAACCGGGGCAGAAAAGGCAGGAAACCTGCACACTTCAAAGCAAAATTTCTTGAAGCTTCTGCCACTTCAAAGGAGGCACCAAGTATAAATATTGGACCTCAGGCACCAAACCTTCAGTACACTTCTGGACCTGTGATAGACTCTGCCAAGAAGAAGGACTGCTGTGCTGCTGAAAGGACTGCCACTCTGCTGGAGTTCTGCCCTGAAGGACTGTTGCCTGCTGCCCCTTGTCTGGGTGAGAAGGTCTGAACCTTCATCTTGCACACAGGACCACCAGAGTGAATCCAAGGGCTAGTCTCTTGCAAACCAGCATCTGGACTCTGCAACTGTGAGTTATTCCCTGCCAAGTGGTGCCACCCCAGTCCTGGACCTTTGGAAGTGGACCTGCAGGTGCTTTGCCAGCCCACCTCTGGATGCAGCAGAACACACTGATCTGTTCTACAACATGACGCAAGCCTGAGGAGAACATACGCATTTCTTCTGCTGTGAGGATCCTTCCAGCAGCCGCTGCAGGTAAGAGTGGTGGGGCCGGCAGGGGGGAGTTGCGAGAGACAACCACGAGGGAAATTTATTTATTTACTTGATTTTCCCTTGTGGTTGTCTTTCAAACCCTCCCCCTCCCACAGCTGGCCCCACAACTCTTACCTTCAGCAGCTGCAGCTGCCTTCCAGCAAAAGGATGCCGCATCAACCTGGCAACCCAAAGCCCTATCAGAACTGCCACTGCGCGACGCATCCTCAGATGCAGGCCCTCGCATCACAAGCCTCTTGATAATGGTAGACTCGACTGCAATGCAGGCCTTCGCATAGCAAGCCCCACAATCTCTTTGGAACCAGCCGGTGCACAGTGTATCGTGACACAGGACTATGCATTTAAGCCTTGCAGCTCCCTGAAAACCAATGCTGTGTGACACATCTCCAACCCGGACATCGCTTCACCTCGGCTGCTCAACCCATCCTTGATGCGGGACCCCCCAATGCTCCACAACCTGGAGTTAAGGTACTTATGTTCCGTGGCCTGAATAGGGTCCCTGTAGCCGGTTCATGCTCCATCGCAGTCAGACTGAACTTGTGACTTTGCCCCATCCCAGCATAACCAATTATTCTCGGTTGGTGCTTTGTGCTTTTTGGTGGTATTTTCTTTGAAATTTTGCATATTTCCGGTTCTACAGATTGGATTTTTGTCATTTTGGCCTATTTTTATTTTATTAAAATGTACTCTATTTGTCTAATTTGGCGTGCGATTCTTCTTGTGTGGTGTTTTCACATTATTACTGTTTGAAGAATTGCACAAATATTTTACACAATGCCTCTAAGTTAGGCCTGAATGCTCTGTGCCAAGCTACCAGAGGGTTGAGCACAGGTTAATTTGAGGTTTGCTTGTGCCCCCCAGTGACAAGTATTATGGTTCTTGCTTGATGTGAGTTTCACCGCCCTCAACTAATAAACCAATTTCTTACATGTGTGGATTGTAGAGTGACCTATTTCACAAACATGGGCGCAGTGTGTGAAGTTTGGAGGTAGGGTGGAGGCGTTCACAGGCCTTCATAGGACCTAATAATAGGTGTTAAGGATAGTGTAAAAATAGACACAGTCCCACATGTGGGTATTTGCCATCTTTTCATATAGATTGTTATAAACAGAGGCTGTGGTTAATGGTGCCTCTATAAGCCTGTTATTCTGAACCATGCACAATATCAGGGAAAGAAACAGGAACTCTCTGATAATGTTCTTGCCCATTCCATTGCGCTCTAAGTTTAACCACTAGGAAGCCAGGCACCATACATTTAACATTTTGATTAATTTGACAAAACCTGAACACTGTACCTGTAACATTTTGTTTATTTTGACAAAGGATAGTGGAGTACTGGGTTTTTAAGAACCCAGCGGTGCCAGGGAACACACCCTAAGACTTCAGGTCCTTCCTGTCCCAGACTACAGAAACACAGAGTCTTCTAGGTGAAGTCAAAGATCGCTTTATTGGCTGCAGCCAGTAACAGGTATCCTAGAAGTACAACACGGTGTATATTCTCAGGAGACTGCTCAACCTTACAAAGCCAGCCTTCTCTTTTTATACAAAATATTATGCTTCAGGCAAACATTCCTTGTTTTACAGTTGACCATTCACATATTTTCACTACAAAGAAAAAGCAGCATCATGATGACAAGCTTATTTTCAGTTTGTCCAACCCACAGTAAATCACCCGGCAAGGCCCAACATTTTCATCAGATATCGACGGACCCCTAATAAATTCGGGCACCTCCTCCTCGTAAAGCAGGTCATAAAGTAAGGAACAGAGACAGGTGTGTGTAAGATTAGGCGTGGTTTGTGTGCGATGAAAGGTTTATGGCATGTTGTGCCTTGATACTAATCTTGATCGGCCACTGGGAGAGGAACTGACCGAACAGGTTTGGCCCCGGGCAGTGGAGTCAGCTTGCCCAGGTCGTGCAGAAGTCAACAAAGGTGTACGTGTCCTTCAGACTCGTTTTTGGCCTTAGTCACCGGCCTATGCGAGGGCAACCACAAAATGGCTGCCGTATACAAAATGGAACCTGAGGGTTCAGGACGGAATCTCTAAATAAAGGGTGATTTCGTCACTCGAATATGCCAAAAATGCTTGTGTATGTTATACTAGTCATTCTCGGTCTGCTGGTATCAAAATCGTCATGATACGACGATGTTTATGGCACGGGTCCAGAATTTTCAGTACCACAGACCCTCCTTTTGCCCTTACATAGGCAATAACCTATACTCATGCTAATCTGAGTCCAGGTCTATATTCATAAAGTCATTGAGATGTTGCTGTAGCATCATCCTATTACTTAGCTCGTCCCTCGATACAGGTTTCCTTACACACGATGTAGCACAGAGGCCACATATAGCAGGAGCACACTGTACGCACAGACAAAACAGGAAAAGAATGGCTAAGATCATCCCAATGACCATCAGAATCTTCCATCCCCAGGCGGATAACAGTTCCCAGAACCACCCCATCAACGACCAATCTCCTTTATCCACATAAATGGATTCAGAGATTTTATGTAGTTTGGAGATGGCCTGGTACACTGTTGGAGCGTTATCTGGAATGAAAACACAGCAACTGGATTGGATCACTTTACATACCCCACCTCGGTCTGCAAGTATGACGTCTAACGCGACCCTGTTTTGAAGGGTCATAAGACGATCCGACTGGAGCTCAGCAGTCAGGTTACTAAGGGCACCGGCAGTAACAACTACGGTGGATTCAACCACTCTCGTCAATTGCCTTATGTTCCTGCTGTTAACCATAGGTCCGCAAAACGGCAGGAAACCCTTAAAGAAGTATCCAAATTCTTGTCCTGCAGTGTCTTCTTTACTGAAGACACCTCTAACTATCCTTGTCTTATGGTAATCTGCCGCAGCTGTGTAGGTGGGAGGCAACAGGAATGAAACAAAACATGTGCCCGAGAAGTCAGGGGGCAACCATGTGTAGGCTCTATCATGACAGATGAAATAGGTACCCTTAGCTGCTAGGAACGAAGGGGAAGTCTGAGATGCAAAGACATATGTTTCCGTGCAGATACTTTTTCCTAACTGAGCTCTGGGATTCTTGCCATTACCTTGCAGACATAGGTGGCCCTGATGGGGTACAATCCAAATCGGGGAGGATCTCTTAGCTCGCTGTTTTTCACTCAGAGTAACTCCATATCCGGTCACGTTCCATCCAATATATGCTAGTGTCTCATCTCCCGGGATAGTCTCATAGGAAGTATCTTCCCTAATCATATCTACTATACCCTTAACTAGAACACTATTCTTTGGATTATCTTTTACAGAACGTAGGGGATAGACTTCATGTGCGTAGATGAACATTGTTCTGTATGCCCACACGGAACCATTGTGGCTGAATGGCAGGACCAGATAAGGAATACCTTTATCCGTTGTGTGAGGCATAAGACCACACACCCAACAGTTAGTCGTGTTCATTACTAATTGGTGTTGGTGCAAAAGCTGAACGAAGGAGTTATTAATAAACTCTAATCTCCTAACGGACTCATGTTCAGGAAAAGGGTGAAAAGAATGTGAGGAAACAGTAGAGGGAGGAGGTATGGGCTGTGTAGTGGGTGCAAATGTCACTCGAAAAGAGAATAAAACATATCCTATTAAAAACATCATTACACTGAACAACATAAAAATGCATAATATCAAAAAGCTTTTCTTGGTCATCATTCTGCATATTTTAGCTTTAAAGTTCATCTCTATGGCAGGTCTCTCCATCCTCTCTAATTGCTGCTCGCGATGGTAGGGTGTTCTATGCTAAGGAATGCTTCTGTCAGTCCAGGGCAACTCCCTTAGACCAATCAGAACCGTTGACCTAACGTCTTCGGCTGCACTCCAAAGACTTCGGCAACCGCGACCCTACAGCTGAACCCGGATGGTGGTTCGAAAAACAAAAATAAAAAAGTTTCTCAGATGAGAGAGCTGCACCTTCAAAAATAGCAAAGGAAAGAAAAAAATGTATTAGTCCATAGTTCTCGGCCTCAGGTTATAGCGTCTTTTTCCAGGTAATGTCTGGTCTTGGAACAAGGGTTCAGGCTCTGTAGTGTCCAATCGGATTGACGGTGGCACAGCCTCTTGCAAAATATTGTCACTTTCACTTTCAGAAATTGTTCCTTTTACACGTGCATCGCTGAAAGGCAGAAAACGGGGCACAGTCTCAGTCTCGGAGTCAGCAACACCCTCCTGGACCCACCGGTCGTACGGCAGAGGTAAAGGGACCCTCTTGCAGTGTACGCCGTGGATCCAGTTTTTCTTTCCTTCCACTCGAACGGCTGATCTCGTTGAGAGAAGAACTAGGTGGGGGCCGGTCCAACGGGGCTGGTCATTCTTTGTCCGCTGAAAATTCTTGACCAGCACCCAGGATCCAGGAGTAATAGGATGTCCTGGAGCTTCAGAGACCTGAGGCAGAGTATCGTGAACCTGTTGGTGTAAAACACGCAATTTAGCCATCAATTCATACAAATAATCAAGCAGTACAGGGTGTTCGATCTCACTGAATTTTGTCGGCCTTGGCACTCCCCATATGTTGGCCGGACGGCCGAACACAATTTCATAGGGACTAAGTCCCACTCGCGAATGCACAGTCATTCTGGTTGATAGGAGTGCCAAAGGCAGAGCGTCAGGCCATTTAAGACCAGAGCTCGCTTGGATTTTGGCCAATTTTAGTTTTAGCGTGCCATTATAGCACTCTACTAGTCCAGCTGATTGGGGGTGATTTGCAGCGTGGAATTTTTGCTGGATCCCTAGCCCTTCACATACTTTCTTCATCACTCGACCCACAAATTCACTTCCATTGTCACTCCAGACCATTCTCGGCATTCCAAACCTAGGGAAGAACTCTTTGACAAGGGCTTTAGCTGTGGACATGGCAGTGTTGTCCTTCAGGGGATATGCTTCTACCCATCTTAAAAAGGCACTAACAACAACGAGTATGTTTTTCAAATTGTTGCACCTTTCCATGTGGATGAAATCTAGCTGCAAAACCTCGAACGGATACGTTGGAGGTGCAAAATGACCAGCTGGAGTTGGGGTTCCCCTACCAGGATTGTATTTCAAGCACACCATGCAATTCTTGACCACATTCTCTGCACACTTAGGAATTCTAGCATTTTGCCATACTGGAGCCAACAACTTACAAATCCCTTTCAAACTGATGTGAGCCATTCCATGGGCCATTGTAACCACTGCAAGCACATATGCATCGGGTAATAACCATCGCTGATGTTCTGACAATTCAATCCAACAACCATTTGTATCCAATTTACCCGTACTCTCTCTCCACACACTCAACTCTTTCTCTGTAGCTTCAGCTTGAATAGATTTCACACTCTCTATCGTATCCTCACACATTCCAATGTCACCAACCCATCTCGCAGGGCCTGCAACATACATTCGGCTCATCACATCCCTCGCGGTTTCTTTTGCGACTTCATCAGCAAATGCATTTCCACGACCAACATCATCAGTCACCTTCTTGTGTGCACTGCATTTTACAATCGCAACTTGCAAGTGCAACGTAAGTGACTCGAGAAGCTCATTCACCAACTGACCATGCTGAATCTTGGCTCCATGCGAAGTCAGAAACCCACGTTCTTTCCACAATCGTCCAAAACTATGGGCCACACCAAATGCATACTGGCGGTCAGTATATACGGTCACTTTCATTCCTTTTGACAACACACACGCTCTTGTAAGTGCAATCAACTCTGCTGCTTGAGCTGAATTATGTGGGATACGTGCAGCTTCAACAATCGTATGTAAAGTCGTAACAGCATATGCCGCAGTCGTATCACCATTCGGAAGCTTGAAGCATGAACCATCCACCCATAAGGTACCATCACACTCCACAAGAGGAGTGTCTCTGAGGTCTACTCTCCCTTTCGTTTCTTCCTCTGTCTTAAGAAAACAATCATGCTGTTCAGAAAAATCTGTTTCTGCTACAATCGGCAACAACGTAGCTGGATTCAACGTGTTGCATCTTTTTATGTGCACATGACTCGCTAACAGTGTCAACTCGTAACCTGACAATCAAGCACTAGTTAAGTGCTGTGTCTTGGTCCTATTTAACAAAATGTCCACTGCATGTGGAACCATTACAATCAACATATTATTCATCACTAACCCTGCGGCCTGCCGAATAGAAACAGCTGCTGCCGCTGTGGCTCTCAAACAACTCGGCAACGCTCTAGCTACGGATCCAAAGTCGACGAAAAATACGCGCATGGACGTTGCTTGTCCCCAAAAGACTGTGTCAGCACTGACAATGCACAACCTTCTTTCTCATGGACATACAGTGTAAAAGGTTTGCTGTAGTCGGGGGTACCCAACACAGGAGCCGAACACAATGCATCACGCAATTCAGTAAAACTTTTCTGACAATCTTCAGACCATGGAAGGGGATTCGGTGTATCTTTACGGGTCAATAGGGTTTGGCCAGTAAAGAAAAATTCGTTATCCATTGTCTGCAATAGGATGTGATGCCCATGAAAGCGCGCACTTCTCTCTGTGTCCTTGGCACACTCAATTTTGCAATTGCCTGAATTCTTTCTGGGGTGAGTTTCCTTCCCTCCTTCGATAAGAGATGACCTAAGTAGGTCACTTCTTGTCGACAATATTGTAACTTTGAAAGGGACACTTTGTGATGTAAATCAGACAAATGACGCAACAATGACAACGTTGCTTCTTTACAAATTTCCTCAGTATCTGCAGCGATTAGTAAATCGTCAACGTACTGAATAAGGGTAGCGCCATCAGGTAAAACAATTGTATCAAGCTGTGTTTTTAAAGCCTGACTATATATCGATGGACTCTCACAATAGCCCTGGGGAGCGCGTTTGAACCGGAAGCTTCGTCCTCCTAAACAGAAGCCGAAAATGTCCCTGCTCTCCTCGGCAATCGGGATGCTGAAGAAAGCATTCTTCAAGTCAATCACCGAGAACCAAGTCGTAGAAGCTGGAACCATAGTCAATAGGGCAGTGATATCAGGAACGACTGGAAATTGTGGCACAACGATTTTGTTTACCTCTCTAAGATCAATCACAAACCTGTAAACAGGTGGCTGAGAAGGGTCAGTACGCTTCAACACAGGCAAAACCAGGCTATTGCAAACGTTGCCTCTTGTCTCCTCAATTACATCTTTTTCAATCAAATCATAAATGATCGCTAGTAACGCTTTCTCACCTTCACTCGAGATCTTGTATTGGGGAATACGTGGCATTTTAACATTCGCTTTTAATGTCACAACATATGGCGGTATTTCCAAAAGACCCACATCATTAGGACCAGTAGCCCAAAGAATATCAGGAAGAAGCGACAATTCTGTCGGAAGTTTCTCCTTCGACAAATACATTGGGGAGACCACTTTCTTACCCAGTGTAAGTTGTACTCCTGAAGGAGAACAATACAAAGTTGCATACAATCTTTTCAATGGATCCAAACCTAACAAGTTCTCACCACAACCTGTCATCAAAATGAGGGGTGCTTCTAATTCACAAGGTCCAACAGAAAGGGACATAGGACTAGAAATCGGGTTCCTAACCGGGGCGCCAGAAAAACCTACTGAAACATTCATTTCGCCAGACAAAGGTGCACCAGGGAGTTTAGAGTGCATAATAGAACTCTCTGTAGCACCAGTATCCAACAGAAAAGGCTCCTACACACCTGATGTAATCACCTCAACATAAGGTCCACTCTGTTCTACTGGAACTGAAACAACTCCCTCTCTTTGTCTATGGCTGTCCTAGCAATCATCACCTTCCATATTCTCATCTTCTGCATGTTAGTCATCAGCATAGTACTGAGGCGTCCTACCACGCGCGTTATTCTGCTGATCAAAACTATTCATTGAATTCTGAGGCGGAAAGGAGCGTGCGTTCTGGGGGAAATTTCCACGTCCTCTACCTCTAGATGCTTGTGGAACACCTCGACCTCTTGCGCTAGAAACACCATTCATACGCTGTAACAAAGCAGGGCAACTACTTTTAAAATGACCTTCTTCTTTACAATATGCACACTGATTAGGGCCTACAGGAAAACGTGGTTGAGAAAACTCAAACCTTTGCGAGTTTCTCTGAAATTGCTGAGGTTGCTGATAATCACGCTGGCCACCACGAGGCGGATAAGCTTGCTGTAAAAGAACCTTCGTTTTTAACTCTTTAGTTTTCTTTTCTACTCTATCTTTTTCGTCCTTATCTCTATTTTCATAATACTGTGCAGTAGCCAATATCTGTGCTGATGAGGAAACGGCCCAAGAACTCTCTGAGTCTTTCAATTTTTTACACAACTCAGGAAGCAAATTATGTTCGAACTTGTCAACGAACAACCGTTGACCACCTTCTGTACTCATATCTTGACCACTGTGGTCGATAAATGTCTCCTCAAACCTGGTGAAGAAATCAGACACGGTTTCCTCTTTCTTCTGCTTACATGCAGACAACTTGTCCCAATTCACTCGCATAACAGGCATTAACGTCTTCATGTAGGTAACAATTTTACCAGGGAGGTCTGCAACTAAAGGCTCAGGTTTAGCACCACCAACTTGTCGGCCATCTGCAGTAGCAATATTAGCCCATGTATCACCTAACCCCGGCGCATGATCTGTATGACGAATCAATCCCCACAAAGGCTGTGGAACCACATTTCCAAACAACATGTCTATGTCAGCTAAATTCATAATACATGAGCCTGCACTCTGTGATAACTCCTTATAGTACCCTGCAGGATTTTTACGGGGGTCAGGCAAAGTCTGCATGTACCCAAACACGCTGAAAAAGAGGCTGAATAGGTGGGTTAGCTGCTAGATCCCCTTCTTTCCAAACTGGGGGTACTTCTCTCATCGGATATTGTCGCGCTTTTCTCCTAGCAGAGGGATCATGCTCAAATAATGACCGAGAAACACCCTCACACCTAAACGACAACAATGTCGCAACTGCTTTTTCAACATCGGAATTCACAATTGTGCCTTTTGCAAACTCGTACCGTACACGACACAGCTCTGGCGGATTGCATTCTAAATCATTTTCCTCCAATTCCTCACAAAGAAAAACACACATTTTCTCGAAAACGTATCTCTGCTTCGGTGCTTCCCACTGATGGAAGACATCCATAACAGAATCTAGCTCATATCTTGTGGGGTCTGTAACCCATTTGTGTGCCAAATAATTCAATGTTTCCTGCTCTCTAGAATCGGGCATTTGACTACGCAACTGTTTATGTGTTGAAACAGGGGTCATACTTGTTGCCCCAAAAAGAGGATACAGAAGACTAGCAACTGTATCAGTCATTCTCTGCCGAACAGAAGGAGAAGTCGACAAAAGAACAGGAGGAAAAACAGAGTGAGGCAAAGCAGATGCAGATGCAGACGCAGAGGCAGTAACAGGAGGAACATCAGAAGAGGTAGTCGGTGCAGGAGTCAAAGTTGTAGGAAGTACAGAGGGAGCAGGTAGCAAAGTCAGCGGCCCTTGAGGAGGCTGCGCCGTAGCAGTAGGAGCCAACTGAAGGGGAGCTGGCGGCTGTGGAAAAACCTGAGGCACAACAATCGGAGGTTGCACAACTAAAGGTTGCGGAGGTGCAGTAGCACTCTGCGCATAGGGTGGTGGCGAATTCAATAAATGTGACATTAGAGGGTCTTTCTCAAGTTCTTTTGCTGTATCCTGCTGGAGAGGTGGCAAAACTGGATAGCATTTATCGATTGCCATTTTACGTTGCCTGTGCAACTGCTCACTCGCTTGCTCTTCTTCATTATCTTTATACTGCATAGCAGCTTGCATTATCGAAATACCCTTTTCTCTTTTATTCTTTTTAGCTAATTTAATTTCTTTCTGTTTGGCTTCCTTTTGCCATAGGCGGAAAGAGTCAAACATCGCCGGCCAGGCTTTCTTCTTGAAAAGTCTAACCTCTAGATTATCCAATATCTCTGTGTCAAAACTACCATATTGGGGCCATTTCAAAACACCATCCTTTCTGGTGTATCGGATCCATACTTCATTATATGTGATGGGGCCTACGCCGTGTTTCACATAGAGTTCATAAGTGGGAGTTCCAATTGGAGGAACCGGACACGAGTCCTCCAATCGGGAATCCCTATTACAACAAAGACAAAACAAATTTCCAAGTCTGCTAAGACCAGGCATCTTCGCTCACTAATCTAGCTTCAAACTTCAAAGGATTATCGAAATACGATAGTCTCGTGAATACACGAGTCCCTCGGCTTTGGTACTTGCAAGTTCCAAATCAAAGATCCCAAGGGGATACCCAAACTAAGGACTGGGAGACGCTCCACTTATACTTAACTGAGGTATCGATGACGTCACCAGAAGACTCGTCTATCGTTTTGCTCTACAAATCATCAAAGGGTCCAAGACAGGGCGATAGTCAGGGCAGCAGTCCTTCGTAGCCGTCGGGACGCTGGGAACCTCGCAGCAAAGACTTTCGGACCACGAACGACATACAGGGGTCGATGAAGTGGTTGGCCTTCCTCCAGAATTTTCACACGAAGCTCCTCACGAACCTCTGGCTTGGACCGGTACCGCTGAAATCGCCCTACGTTGGGCGCCAACTGGAGTACTGGGTTTTTAATAACCCAGCGGTGCCAGGGAACACACCCTAAGACTTCAGGTCCTTCCTGTCCCAGACTACAGAAACACAGAGTCTTCTAGGTGAAGTCAAAGATCGCTTTATTGGCTGCAGCCAGTAACAGGTATCCTAGAAGTACAACACAGTGTATATTCTCAGGAGACTGCTCAACCTTACAAAGCCAGCCTTCTCTTTTTATACAAAATATTATGCTTCAGGCAAACATTCCTTGTTTTACAGTTGACCATTCACATATTTTCACTACAAAGAAAAAGCAGCATCATGATGACAAGCTTATTTTCAGTTTGTCCAACCCACAGTAAATCACCCGGCAAGGCCCAACATTTTCATCAGATATCGACGGACCCCTAATAAATTCGGGCACCTCCTCCTCGTAAAGCAGGTCATAAAGTAAGGAACAGAGACAGGTGTGTGTAAGATTAGGCGTGGTTTGTGTGCGATGAAAGGTTTATGGCATGTTGTGCCTTGATACTAATCTTGATCGGCCACTGGGAGAGGAACTGACCGAACAGGTTTGGCCCCGGGCAGTGGAGTCAGCTTGCCCAGGTCGTGCAGAAGTCAGCAAAGGTGTACGTGTCCTTCAGACTCGTTTTTGGCCTTAGTCACCGGCCTATGTGAGGGCAACCACAAAATGGCTGCCGTATACAAAATGGAACCTGAGGGTTCAGGACGGAATCTCTAATTAAAGGGTGATTTCGTCACTCGAATATGCCGAAAATGCTTGTGTATGTTATACTAGTCATTCTCGGTCTGCTGGTATCAAAATTGTCATGCTACGACGATGTTTATGGCACGGGTCCAGAATTTTCAGTACCACAATAGAGATCCAAATCCTTTCTGTCTATACTGCTATGTCTTCTAGTCAGTTATTGGATCAATTTATGCTATGACCTGTCCACATTTATGGTCTTCTAGACTTTCTAGGGAGAAAGACAGGTTTTAATTTGGTATCACTTATCCATATTTTCTTGGGTCTGGTAGTCCACAATATGTAGATTTTGATTTTTAAAGGTTGCATGATTATCACGGATGCAATTCTTGATCTAAGGTTACCCCTTTCGGTGTAGAGTTTAACATTTTAAAAATCAAACATCCAGCGGGAGGTTCGAAATGCATCGCTGATTTATCCTTGGGACTACTTTTGCACAAATATGACCATTCATGTGGGCATCTATAAAAAAAATAGTCATCTCACCAAAACGAAATCAATTTGCAATCCCCAAGACTGATTATTTCACAAGAGGTTCACACTTTACGGAACAACAGTGATTGTTACCTCTGACAAAGGACTTGTTTAGTGAATTGATATTGCATTTTCACTTGTTATGTTCATTTATTTGAGTTCAATTTGTCACAGTATAGTATGATATATGAGATGTATCTTGAGCACTAATTGATTTAGGAATGTTCTTTGTCAATATGGTTACATTCTCAAAGAACACAAAAAGTGGCCTCTCTTTGACATGTAAGAAGTCAGGTTACATTTTATAACGATTTAGAAAAATTGGTAATAAATACAAGGGTCCAGTTAATTGAATGATTGTCCCTCAATTTGAAAATTCATTTCTGTGTGAATTTTTACAGCTATGTCCAATTGTATTTGCATACTAACAGAGGCCCAACCTAGCTGGCTAATATGGGCCCTACCCACTAATACGTAATATTTCTAAAAGTGACATATTCACATTGGTAACCTAAAGTCCAACTTTAGCATTTAGAAAGGTCTTTTAATTACAATTTATCCGACACCAAACACAAAAAGTCTACCGCTTTCCAATCAAAAATTAGCACTTATTAAATGTAATAAGACAAACCAATGTTGTTCTATGCGAGAGGTAGGCCTCACAGTAGTGAAAAATTAATGTAGGAGTTTTTCACTACCTGAACATGCAAAACCTAAAAGGACCTGTCCAATCTTTTAATTATAATGCACCCTGCCCTACGGGCTGCCTGGGCCTACATTAAGTGTGACTTATACGCAATGAAAGGAGAGTTTAAGGCTTGGCAAAGGGGTTTCATTACCAAGTCGAATTGGTGGTTTAAAACTGCATGGTTTCATGGGCTACTTAAGTGTGTGGTAAAATGAGTGCCACAGGCCATCTAGTAGTATTTAATTCACAAACTCTGGGTATATGGTATACCACTTTAGTAGGAACGTAAAAGTCAATTGCATTTGCAAATCAGGTTTAATCCAATGTTACTATGTTTTAGGGAGAGAAAACAAGCACTTAGCACTGGTTATCAGGGGTAAAGTGTAGAGAGTCATAAAGCAAACATAAACAAATTCAGCAACATAGGAGGGTGAATGCGAAAAGTTTGGTGGAAGACCACCCTAAGACTGACAGGTCTGATACATGCCACTCCAACTGATAGTAGGGAGAACTACGAAGCCTCCTGGAAGTTCCCATCGCTAAGGCGGAAGAACCTGGACAGAACATCAGCACTGGACTGGTCTGAACCAGGATGGCACAGCATTGGAGTGTTCTGAACCAGAAAAGAGTTTCACTTTGAAGTCTATTTCCTCTGGGGAGATTAACCACATCAATGGTTTTAAATTCTCACCCCTCATGTACATGAACCATCCGAGGGGCATGTATTCTCTCTGTACCCAGAAGTATTGTTTCGGCTTCTTCAGCACTCAGACCACAGCAAAGGCTTCCCTTTCGATAGCACACCACTACTGTTCCCTGGGAAAAAGCCTCCTAGAGATGATAGCTACAAGTTGGTCTTTCAAGGCTCTCCTCATTTAGCTGTGATAAGACTGCCCCATGCCATGCTCGAAGGCATTAGTCTTCACTATGAATTGCTGGGAAAAGTCAGGGGCCTTGAGGGCATCAACTGCTTTCTGACAGACATCTGTCACCTTCTTGGGCTGCTTTTCGGACGTCAGCTCAGTCAGCTGAGCAACAATGGTGCCATATCCTTTGACAAACCTCCTGTAATAACCAGTGAGGCCCAGGAAGACCCTGTAATGTCTGAAAACAGCCAGTATAGTAGTTGGTTGTGCAATCTAGTGGGAGCAAGATGTCAATACTAGAAACTGATTCCCTACGCCACCTAGAGCTTTAACCACCTGAGACATGAATGGAACTCCAGGCTATAGCACCCGGGAGAAAGGGAAAGTGAAGAAAACTCAAATGATGGCGTCCTAGGGTCACTTCAAGGTGAGTGCATACATTCTCAGCACTAGAGGCTTCTTCAGTGTTCTAGTGTTGTTGTGCATCTACCAAAATATAATGGACCTTTTTTAGAATCTTTGCCTCTAAAACAGGAACAAAACTGGACATAGGTTATCAACTGGTAAGTGTTCATTCTTACCTAATACCTTCTACTTTCCCATTTTTTATTTAGTGGCTGGAACACAGTAAGTGCAATACAAATCCAGAGAAAACAAAAATAAATGCAGGATGCTCAGTAAATGAAGAAACTTAATTTTCCTACAACTGGAACCTCAATATCACCCAATAGTTAGATAAACACCAAAAAGAGACAGGGGTGAAGAAGAGCTATATAAGCCTGAAATGACATCATTCCTTCAGTAGTTTGCAAAACAAAATCCATAGGAAAAAAGTGATTGAGTAATATCCGCTAGAGTGCCAAAAAAAGTCTTTAGAAGCAAACACTAGTCTTGTACTTTCAATCACTATGTTTTAGTTGGTTAAACATCAATTAACAGTATTTTCTTTCATTTTTAGAATGTGCATATCACCATCCATTAAATTCACAGGGTCCCAACACTGGATGGTGAGTATATGTCCAGAAACCCTTGATGCATGCACCTTAACAATTTATTTTAGATACTCTTTGTGTCTCCACAGGCATCAGGAAAGAAGATCATTCCCCAAACTGAAATAACTGCAAGTTATGCAAATTCAGGAGCAGCTGTTGAAGAAGCATGGAAAATTGGTTGCAGAAAGAAGCAGCATCATGACCATTGTAGACAAAACAGCAGAAGCGTGGCCGTAGTGAAGCAAGGTAAGTATAAGCATAATAATTACAGGCAAGGACAGGTTCCTGAGTTCAGTCTTTATGCTGCCACACTCGAGGAACCAATCTGCGACTAGTGCGACTTCCAGGAGGAGGACTGATGCAGGGGAACGTAGAAAGACTAGACTCTGTCCCCTGCCTCGGCCTCTCCCCTCACATCCAGGTGTTCGGCTGTGCTGCACACCCTGAATAGTGAAGCGTGGCTCCAGCACTGAAAAACCCTTACTTCTGTCTGGGTATTGGGAAGCTCCCAGACCAGGATAGTCTCTATTTTGGCCTGGATGGGCTGCACCTTACCCATGCCAACAAGGTGTCCCAAGAACACCACTGATCCCAATCTGGCGCTTACTGTCCTTGATAATCAGGCTTGCTTGTTGCAGGGCCTGAAGCACGTCCTGCAGGTGAAATAGGTGGTCCCCTCAGCTACTACTGAAGACAGCTATGTCTGAAATATAAGTAGTGCTGAAGTCCTCCATTCAAGCTGAGACCTGGTTCACCAGCCTGTGGAAGGAAGCTGCAGGGGCATTCATCAATCTAAAGGGAATCACTTTAAATTAATAGTGGCCCTCTGGGGTATAGCATGCTGACCTCTTTTCAGCCCCTTCAGTTAGGGCAATCCACCAGTACCCAGAGGTTCAGTCAACTGGACTTAAACACTTGTCTGCCCCCAACCGATCTGTGAGCTCATCAGCTCTCGGGGTGGGATGAGCATCAATCTTGGTAACTGAGTTAGGAACCAGTTTTCTGGGGCGGCGCCTGGAGGGGCAGCCTTGGGCACCAGCATCACTGGTTTCGACCAGGGACTACTGGAGTACTCAATCACTCCCAATTCCAGCATTTTAGAGACTTCCTCTTGAATGCTAGTCCTCACTTTGTCAGACAGCCTGTATTTTTTGTTTTTGACCGACAGGCTGCCCCCAGAATCAATATCATGGGTACACAAGTGGAAAGCCCAGAAGTGAGGGAAAACTGGTGACAGACCCTTTGTTCTTCTGGGTCAGACTAGGAGAGAGGCTGACACCTTCCACTTACCCATCTTTGTCTTTGGATGACAGGAGATCCCACTCCTCTTCCTCTCCATGATCTGTCACCAACAGCATGGTGACCTCAGACCTCTCATAGTGGGGTTTCAGGTGAGTGATGTGGAGCACTTTAAGGTGTGTCTGGGGGTCTTGAGGTCCAAGGGGAAATGCCCTCCCCTTCCTCTCAATCACCTCATAGGGCTCAGTCCAATGGTCTTGGAGGGACCTGGGATCTGCTGCCTCCATCACTCAAACTTTCCTGCCAAGTTGAAACTTGACCAGAGTGGCTTTCTGGTCATACCACTGTTTAATGACTTCTTGGGTGGCCTCCTAATTCTCAGAAGCTTTCTTCTGGCTTCTAAGGGCTAGCAGGTAGTAACACAATCTTGGGGGGGTTCTTGGGAGCTTGCTTCCACCCCTCCTTTACCAGGCTGAGAGGTCCCTTAACAGCATGATCATACAGAAGTTCAAAAACACTGAACCCAACTCCCTTCTGTGGCTCCTCCCTGTAGGCAAAAGGCAGGTAAGGCAGGAGGGCACCCCACTTCCTCCTCAGGGGCTCAGAAAACCCCATAATCATGCCTTTTGGGGCTCTTTGAACCTTTCAACAATGCCATTGGTTTGTGGATGGCAATGTGGAGAATTTGTAGGTTACCCCACACTTCTTCCACATGGACCTCAAGTGTGCAGACATGATATTGGTGCCCCTGTCAGACACCACTCTATGAGGAACCCTTGTCACTTGTCCTGTGCAGGCCCAGTGTGATTTTCCCTATGTTAGCATAAGCATGTTGGAGACAGCCCTCTGCTTTGCGCATGTTACTCTACAGTCATATTTTGCTTTGTGCTACACAGTACTTTCACACAGAACATGCTGTTGTTTTTGAGTTCTGTTCTTTCCTGGGATTTAGTCTGAACATGTAGACAAGGTCAAAAAACAATGCCCCTTGGTATTCTGTTCTGGTTAGGCCCTAGCACCTAGACAAAACACACGAATGCAGCTGTATTTTGGGAACAGGTACTTTTGTATGCACAGATAGGTAACACACACTTGGAGAGGGACCTTTCCGGGGAAAAGATCAAAACAGCATCTGAGATGGAGAACATTCGCCTGTGTATACTAAGGTACAGGGTCTGTTGCTAATACCTAGAGATCTTCTCATATATCATAATGTTGCCTCTGTAGAAGGGGAGGGAGGTTAGGCTATACTGTTGTATATAATGACAGCTCCATTTATGCTTTTCGGACTACTTGCTATGCTAACCGTATTTGTGTTAGGCATTTTCCTACTTGTTGTGGCACATATACTGCATACTAGAGCACAATAGTTAAAATAAGCATTTTAAACTTTCCTCATGTCTCTGTCAGAACTCATTGTGGACTAGTATGAGTGTGGGAGGGTAAGGGTGTGTCCTGTAACTGCGATTCATGAGAGGGCGGGAGTGCTGTGTTCTGAGGTGAAATCACTTGCCCCTCTGTGGGTAAGTAGGAGGGCAAGTGATACACTATAGCTAGTCGCTCTCGGGCTCATGGATACTCAGGTGGTAGGATGACTCAGTCCCTGTCTACTAAGGTCCCATAATCCCAAGCATAGTTCTGTGACTCTGCAGAATCCCTGCAACACCCTAATCTTGTGAAAATCCCCATCTTCACCCTAGCCACAGCAGATGCAGTTATAGACCTTAAAGAGATTGCCTCTGGGTACCTCCCTATTTTTCCACTAGCCTGTTAGGTGAGAAAGGTCCAGCTGAAAGTATCTGAGGCTAGCCTTTTACATGGCCAATTGAAGTGCAAGACAAACCTGGCAACGGTCTTGTGCTGCACCAAATGTCCTGTCAGAGGAATTTCCTGAACCAGCCCCAGTAGGAAGGTGCAGTAGCATTAGGGGACAACCAACGCACGTGTTACCACATGCACAGGTGCCTAAGGCTCACTATACAGGAGGTCATTCTCCCAGTATATGAGGTGATCTCCAGAGCTATCACCAGCTGCCTGGGATTCAACCTAATGCCTCATGCCCTAAAGAGCTGGGTCCTCATTCTGAGCCTTATAGAACTCCTCCATGGTGGGCCCACCCTCTGCTCACCATTAAGCAATTTCCTGTAGTTCCCCAGTAGGGGAATGTTATCCCGGTAAGTTCCAGAACGGCCTCCTCTGGTGCCCCATTCAACTATATTGTTGGCGTTTTAGGGGCTGGTTTCCCACACCCTCTATTCTTCCTTTTTTTGGCAGCTGTCTGGGCAATTATTTCAGGTTCTAGACTTCCTTGACTCCCCCCTGGGCAGCCATTGACCTGGCGGTCACACAGACCGAATCAAGCAACCCTAAGATTTCCAAGTGTAATCTGAGCACCACTTTCTTCCAGGCAGTGTGCTCCAGGTCATTTCCTAGAAACAGTCCACTGACATGGCAGGGCTCACAGCTACTTGAATAAGACCTGAAGCCCACCCCCATTCAAAGGGAAACAGAGCCACTGGTTAGTGACTCCCTGTTGTCTGCTACTGTAACCTGGTTGGATGTATTGTGTAGTATTTGCTGTGAGGACACCCAATGACACTTCACAGTCGCCATGCTGGCTCCTGTGCCCCTCAGAGCCTGCACCCTCTGCTCAATGATGGCGAGCCTGTACCTGAAAGTATTTGAAGGCATGTAAGCTTTGGGCACCATCTCTCTGTCATCCAGGGACACTAGGGTAGCCTCAGCTGTCTCCCCACACTAAATGGGGCAATCTCTCTGCAAGCAATAAACAGGCTAACCCAGGGGTCTGCCCACCACTGGGGGCTGTGCCCTCATGAGACACTTGGGATGCCCATATTGGTAACACTCATTATAATTAAGGACAAACTTACCAGTGTTTTAATCATCAAATCCCTTTTTGTGGTCAGATTGGAGCTGGGACCCTTTCCCCTGAGAAAAGTTTTGGGGGTCTTGCCAGAACACCTTCTTGTTTTTATCTCCCCCGCCTTCTTCTGATGGGAACCCTGACCACCCTTTTGAGAATCCCACCCATATGGCTTTTTGGACACTCTGGTATTGACCCAGAGGTCTGTCTCCTCAGAGAGCTTCCTGGGACCAGTAAGCTTGCTATCCACTGGGCACTGGTGCAGCTGTGTAAAACAAGTATTGAGCAGGTGCTCCTTCAAAATCAAGTTGTACAGCTCAACATGATCATCAACTTTGCTGCCTTTCACTCAGCATGATGCCTTACTGAATAGTTAGGCTTTCCTGTTTTCAGTTTCTATTTTTGGCAAATTCTGGTGGGGTTTTTTCAGTGTTTTCAGGTGATTTCAACACCTTTAAAAACAGTGGTTATCAGTGGTAACACATTTTTGCACCATTAAAAACAACAGAAACAGTGTTTTTCCGGTGTTTATGGAATGTATTGCTTTTATTGTTGCTTGCTTTATGCACTAATAGCGCATGGCATAAAGACAGTGTACATATAGTGTATATGAGGTCTAAATACATTTTTGGAAATTTTACTTATTGTAGTACACCATACAATACTTCTTCAGTGAGCCTTCCCATGTAAACTTTTTTTTGTGAAAAGGCCCTCTCAACATTGGCACTTGAGATGGCACAAAAGCAGCCAGTACACAATTTGTTGACTCTTGCCATTGACTTAGCTTTCCATGCCAATACTGGTGCACTTGAAGATTGTGATTCTCACGGCAGGTTCTGCACATTTGCATTGAACTGGGCGCTTAGGCCTTCAGAGTTATTGAATCGGTCAAAAATGAAGCAGCATTTTTGACGCTACGGAGGAAATTCCCCTTTATGGAAGGGATCTAGAACTTGTACAGAGTACCACCGTGAGGGTTCATTGACTTCAAATGCCATGTTGGTGAAGGGACATTTCTATGCATCATTGCAAGCCATTTCTCATGCAATGTAATAAAATAATTCCTGAATTGCTCTTCAACGCTGCTTTGCTTACCAAGTGGCAAGCACTCTAACATGGAACATGTTGCTGTGCCAGATTCACTAAAGGTGTTGCCCAGTCTACTCTCCAGGAGATGTTTCACATCTACACCAATTATGCTGAACACTTGGCAGACAAGGGTGTTTTCAGACTCTAGTTTTTTTATTATGTCCACTACGCATTTATGTTTTCCTGTAAAAATCTAAGAATGCTGTAGAGTGTACTTTTTTTCACATCACTATCAATATACGACCAAAGATCCTCACATTTCTTGCCTTACCATCATCACTGAGCACAAATTCTGTAAATGGTCGCCACATGGATAATAAAGCATTCATCGCCCCTTGGACTGAGTGTAGGAGAGTAGGGTCTGCTATCCTATGGTCACCCCAAATTTTTGCTTTTTGCTTCACTGGTTTATGACTTAATGTGGCTGTGGGTCTGCTAATCAGACCCACAGCCTGCTGTTCTCTCTCTAAATTGTTACCCATGTACTTTAGGTGCATAACGAAATTGGAACTGGTTCACCTTATTGGCCCATGTAACAGTGTACCCAGGTACCCAGGGCATAGGTGCTTCCAAGGCCTACCAGGGGCTGCAGCATGTATTGTGCCACCCCTGGCCTGGCCTCCATATTTGACACAACTGGCTGATCACTCAGCTGGGGTAAGTCGGTGTAACCACCCCTTACTTAGGTGTAGTATGCCTATACCTAACCTAAAATGGACACATATGTTCCTTTCAGTCACTCCTATGGAAGGCCTCATCAATCCTGGAGGCAGAGTGCTTGGAAATATGTGAGATGGTGCTCTGGCATGAGCTGAGCCTGTCTGCAGCTTTCGGAACCATGTCCTTTAGCTGTTTCATGATATTGCCATACCATATACTCTTAAGTGCATTATGAACCTCGCGGTTAAATGCTATCTTGGGTTTGGCTTTATCAAAACATGTCGAGTAAGGTGTCATACGAATTGGAATACTACCCCCTCGCCAGTTCTGGCGACGGGGGTAGCATTCCACCCTTCTAGAGGGACACGACATGTACCTAGCCTGAACCCCGGTTAAAGTTAAACAGAGCCTTAGCATCCCAAAATGGATGCTGCCACCACAGACACAAGTCTGACCTCCTGCTGCTGGGAGTCCTTCCAGCGAGGGCAGCTTGGACAAAGGGTTTCCTGCCTGGGGAGGTGCTAGCACCACTCCAGACAGGATTTTGTGTATTGGGTAGGACAGGGCTGAATAGAATCAGACATGCCTGGGGCACACAAGGTGTCCCTGTGCATAGGCCAGTTCAAACCGGTGCTGGGGCTTTCCAGCCCCAGTCCTGGCGTGAAACTGGACAAAGGAAAGGGGGTGTAACCACCCCCCTTCCTGGTTCCACCCAGAGGAGGGACCTAGTAGGTGATCCGGCCCCCCAGATTCGAATAAGAGTGGGAGCTGTGTCCTGAGACTTCAGATCATCCTGAATCAACTTGAAATACAGAAGAAGACTGGACTTCGACATTCTGCTGCACAGAAGACGGAAGAGAATCTCCCTTGTGGCCAAGGAGTGACCACCCTGTGAACACAGGCACCAACCAGCAACTCGACGTCTGCTTTGCCGCCGCCTCCCGCCGGAGCCCGAGCCCAGAGCCTGACAAGACCCAGACTCCCAGACTTCTCACCGCCCGATCCACAGTCCCTGCAAAGAAGGGACCCGTGGAGGCACCGAGAGACGTGGGACCGGACCTCTTGGAAGACCCCCGAAACGCTGACTGCGCAGCATCAGAGGCACCCTTGATGCTGTGCTTTGGGGTTTGAGAAGCCCCAACCTCGAGCAGCCCTTGCACCGAAGATCAGCCCCCCAGAATCTCCACGATCTGCGTGGGGCCCTTTTGCACTGTGCCACTCAACGCGCCATCCCGTCCACTTGCCACGTGGCTAGCGGCCATCTTGGTGACGAAACCTTCAACTTACACTGCGGGTCTGGTTGCTCCAGACTTGCCCTCGCTCCTGTAAAAAGGAGCCCCTGCTCTGACCTTGCTGGTCCGAGTAACAAGCCTTTTTCGATTCCTGCGTGGCTTGCATTAGCCAAGGCCGGTTTGCTCCAATCAAGTTGCCGACACCGCCAACAGCAAGAAGCCTGCGTGGGACAGCTCGTGACCGACTCCTGGATGTCTTCGACCCCTCGTGTCCACATGGCTGCAGAGAGAAGCTACACGACATCACCTGTTTGCGCCCGACATTGCCTGGTTCCACTCTGGTTCCACGGTAGTCACTGGCTAGTGACTTTGAACATTGTCCCCTCTGCTTTCAGGTCTTCACCTCTTCAGATCCACCCTTGGATCCACCGGAACTCTTCACATCGAGTCGCCTGCAGCATCTTCAGCTCCAAGCACCATCGACCTGCGTGACGAAACCCGACACTACTTTGACCCTATGCACCCGCTTCCTGTGGGTGAGGTAACTCAGCTCCGCCGGTGTTCCCACACTGGTACACACCTCTAGTGTCTGTGTCTAAAGTTTCATCCTTCTAGGTCACTCGGAAGGTTCCTTTTTAACTAACTTTGTAACTTTTACGCACCATTGACATTGCATTGGTAAAGCGTGCACTTTCCGCACTGCACCCGAGTCCCGCGGGCTTTTCCCGACTTCTTCACTGCTAGTCCCGAACAGCTCCAGCGATTCCCCAGGCCCTAGGCCTCTTCACTTTCCCCATAGTGGTTCTTATACCACTATTTTAGTATATGGTTTAGGTGGCCCCTAGGGCTCATCCATAATTGTGCAACTTTTGTGTATTTAAACTGTGTTTTGTTTTAACGCATTTGCTTCTGTGCTCATAAAGAGTATCAGGGATATTTGTAGAAATAAATCTATATATATTTTCAATATATATCTGTGTGGTGTCCTTTCATTTGGTATTCAAGGGATTGTGTATGGTAAAACAGCTTGCTTCACATGCCTTTACAGAGTTTAGCCTAAGACTGCTTAGTCCATGCTACCCCTAGGATAGCTTGTCTATAAGGTTGACTTTACAACCTGCACCATAAGGGTTGCCTGGCATGGTACAAGGTGATCACTAGAACTAGTGAGCATCATATACCAGGTCAACTTCTCACATTGGTGAGCAGCGGATTGGGATTTGAGCTTGCTGTTGTTTTACCATTACAATCTTTGAAAATATCATTTGAAAGATCATACAGGTACCTGATAGGTACACTAAAACAAGACTAGATATACTTAAGTTCTACTGAACTTAGTTGTTGTAGAGGATAGGGAGTAGCACACCCTGACTACAACTACTAGATAGGTTTTGTAGGAAAACACAAGTGTAGGTAGATTGCAACACATCCACCACACTAGAGCAATGTCTGGAGCAGAGGGATCCACTGGAACCACCTCTGTTGAGAGTGACCCTTCAAGGGCTCTATCCAAATTTGCTATCTTTCCATTTAAGGAACTGAGGCAACTGTGTTCCATGAGAGGAATCAAAACAGGTCCTACTCCTACAGCAGGACACCTCAGAGAGCTATTAGACCAGTCTGAAGCTCTAAAGAACTCCAAGCCAGGCACCTCAGGGACTGGTGAGGAAGTTTCTCCTTCTGAAGATGATAACCCTGATGCCCCTGCCCCTGTCATCCAGATAGATGAGGAAGACCAGACCCCTGGGAATTCTCAGCCTGAGGAAGAAGAAGGGGAGGAGGTAGAAGAAAGTGATTCTGATGATGATAGAGATAGCCAGGTGTTAGTCAGCAGGCTTAACCAGGCTAACCTAAGCTTATTTGGGACTGAAGGTGGGTCCAACCCATTCAGACCCCCAAATGGACTTAACCAGGAGCATAGGAGGAGGAGGAATCACTCAGGTGAGTCCAATACTTCCCATGTTTCTAAAGGTTCTCATGGTAACTCCAGAAGAGAGTTCACTAGCCCTCAGAGAAGGGAACATGAGGCCAACATGAGAGAGGCTGAACTTAGGATCCAGAGACAAGAATTAGAAGTTGCTCTGGTCAAAGAGAAACTTGCTAGAGCAAGGCAGCCTAGAGAGAGTGGGTTAGAACCCACTGGTGGCAGCACTATCCCTAGGGATAAAGACAGGTCCTATGACAATAGAAACCTGAGTAAGATTGTGCCCCCCTACAAAGCTGGGGATGATATCCACAAGTGGATGACTGCACTTGAGAGAGCTTGCAAAGTACAGCAGGTCCCTCAGGAGCTCTGGGCAGCAATCTTGTGGCTCTCCTTTGAAGGTAGAGGCCGAGACAGACTCCTCACAGTTAGTGATGGGGAGTCTAGAAACTACCTGGTCCTGAAGAGTGCTCTGATTGATGGGTTAGGCTTAACCACTGAACAGTACAGGTTAATGTTCAGAGACACCCAGAAGACACAGACTCAGGACTGGTCTGAATTTGTTGAATGTGCCACTAAGGCTCTGGAGGGCTGGTTGCTGGGAAGTAAGGTTACAGACTATGAAGGATTGTACAATTTGCTTATGAGAGAACAGATTTTAAATAACTGTCAGAACCAGCAGTTGCATCAACATTTGGTTGACTCAGATCTAACCTCTCCCCAAGAATTGGGAAAGAGGGCAGACAAATGGGTTAGAACCAGAGTTAAGCAAAAGAACCAGAACCAGAACCAGGGTGGTGACCAAAAGAAAACAGACCAGAAGGGTGGGGAGCAGAAAGCTAAAGACCAGAAGTCTTCAACAGGGCCCCAAACTAATACTGAGGGTGGGTCCCAAACTTCCAAGAAGAAGAAGAAAGAAGGTCAAAGAAAACCCTGGTGTAGCTTTTGCAAAAACACCACTCACTTGACAAGTGATTGTAAAAAGGGTGGAGCCACCAACACTGCAGCCCCTAAGGCACCTGCACCCACTAGTACAGCTGGCAGTGTTGGACCACAGACTAAGGGGGTAGTGGGTATCACCTTGGGAACTGATGAAGATTCTGACCTAGTCAGAGTCCCCACATAGGCTGTTCTGATTTGTGATGGGGAGATTGTTTTTTCCCCTACTGCCAGTCCCAATAATTTGGGCAAGTACAGACAGACACCTTTAATTAATGAAAAAGTGGCTCAAGCATACAGGGACACATGTGCCAGTGTCACTATGGTGACGCCTAGCTTTGTGGACCCTGGACAGTACATGCAAGGCGATAATTACCTGGTGACCAATGCCAGCAATGTCACTACTACACATAGTGTGGCAATTGTTAACTTTTCTTGGGGAGGGGTAACTGGCCTAAAAAGAGTTGTGGTTAGTGCTGATCTCCCAGTAGAATGTTTGTTGGGCAATGACCTGGAGAGCTCTCTATGGTCAGAATTTGAGTACAGGACTCATGCAGAGATGTTAGGGATATCATCATATGTCCTTGCTGTGACCAGGTCACAGGCCAAAAAGTGCCTCTCTGAACCTCAGGTCTTGGATCCTGGAACAATGGACCTAGTACCTTCCAAGACAAGGAACAGGAGGGCAAAGGCTGTGCCTTCCCAAATGCCTACAAGTGAGGATCAGCCTTCACAGGAAGATGATTCTGAGACCCCTGAAGGAACTGTCCCTATAGAGCTTGAACCTGATCAGGTTGAGTTTCTGGGGACAGGGGGACCTTCTAGGGCAGACTTGGGGCAGGCTCAGTTATCCTGTCCTTCTCTTGAACCCCTCAGACAGCAGGCTGCTGCTGAGGCTGCTGGGAATGCTCAAGGTACCCATAAGGTTTATTGGGGTGATGGGCTCCTTTATTCAGAGGGTAGAGACCCCAAGCCTGGTACAACCAGGAGGTTGGTCATACCTCTGCAATTTAGGGGCTTCCTTCTTACCTTGGCACACGATATTCCCTTAGCAGGACACCTAGGCCAGAACAAAACATGGGACAGACTTGTCTGTCACTTTCACTGGCCTCACATGTCAGAAGATACAAAGGAGTTTTGTCGCTCCTGTGTAACCTGCCAAGCAAGTGGCAAAGCAGGTGGTACCACAAAGGCCCCCCTAATACCACTACCTGTGGTGGGGGTGCCCTTTGAAAGGGTGGGGATTGACATTGTTGGACCAATGGATCCCCCTACAGCATCTGGGCACAGATTCATACTGGTGGTGGTGGACCATGCCACCAGGTACCCAGAGGCAATTCCACTTAGGACCACAACAGCTCCTGTTGTGGCCAGGGCCTTACTTGGAGTTTTCTCCAGAGTGGGGTTTCCTAAGGAGGTAGTATCTGATAGAGGTGCAAACTTCATGTCAGGATACTTGACAGCTATGTGGAAGGAATGTGGTGTTAACTATAAGTTCACCACTCCCTATCATCCACAATGCAATGGCATTGTTGAGAGATTCAACAAGACCCTAAAGGGCATGATCAAAGGATTACCTGAGAAGCTCAGGCGAAGATGGGATATCCTTCTGCCCTGCCTTCTGTTTGCTTACAGAGAGGTCCCACAAAAAGGAGTTGGCTTCAGCCCCTTTGAATTGTTGTTTGGACATACTGTAAGAGGACCCCTATGTCTGGTGAGGGAAGGATGGGAGTTACCGCTCAAAAAGCCCAAGCAAGACATAGTGGACTATGTACTTGGTCTCCGCTCCAGGATGGCTGAGTATATGGAGAAGGCCTCCAAAAACCTTGAGGCTAGCCAGGCCTTACAGAAAGCCTGGCATGACCAAAAGGCTGTCCTGACTGAGTACCAGCCTGGACAGAAGGTATGGGTGTTGGAGCCATTGCCCCCAGCAGCACTCCAAGACAGATAGTCTGGACCCCATACAATCATGGAGAAAAAGGGAGAGGTTACCTACTTGGTGGACCTTGGAACTCCCAGGAGCCCCCACAGGGTGCTCCATGTTAACAGGCTGAAAGCATATGTTGACAGGGCAGACATGGGCTTGCTCATGGCTACAGATGAGGGGCAGGAGGAAGAGAGTGACCCTCTCCCAGACCTGCTGTCTCAGAACCCTGAGGATGGCTCAGTTGATGGTGTGGCCTTAGATGGCAGCCTCACTGAACATCAGCAACATGACTGTAGACAGGTTTTGCAGTCATATCGACATATGTTCTCCCTGACACCCAGTCAGACTAACTGGTGTACCCATGTGGTGGACACTGGTGATAGTCTTCCTGTAAAGAACAACATTTACAGGCAGCCTGACCATGTCAGAGACTGTATCAAGGCTGAGGTACAAAAGATGCTGGAGTTAGGTGTCATTGAGCCTTCAGAGAGCCCCTGGGCTAGCCCAGTGGTTCTGGTCCCCAAACCTCACACCAAAGATGGAAAGAGAGAGATGAGGTTCTGTGTGGATTACAGAGGACTCAATGCTGTCACCAGGACAGATGCACACCCAATTCCAAGGGCAGATGAGCTCATAGACAAATTGGCTTCTGCCAAGTATTTGAGCACATTTGACTTGACAGCTGGCTACTGGCAAATCAGGTTAGCTGAGGAGTCTAAAGCCAAGACAGCATTTTCTACCCCCAGTGGGCATTACCAGTTTGTGCTGATGCCCTTTGGTTTGAAAAATGCACCTGCCACCTTCCAAAGGTTGGTGAATCAAGTCCTTACTGGGTTGGATGACTTTTGTGCAGCATATCTGGACGATATTGCTGTCTTTAGCTCCACCTGGGAGGATCACCTGGTCCACCTGAAGGAAGTGCTAGAGGCTCTGCAAAAGGCAGGCCTCACTATCAAGGCAACCAAGTGCCAGATAGGGCAGAGTAAGGTTGTGTACTTGGGCCACCTTGTGGGTGGAGGCCAAGTTCAACCACTGGAGAGTAAGATTCAGACCATAAAGGACTGGACTCCTCCAACTACCCAGACTCAGGTCAGAGCTTTTTTGGGCCTGACTGGGTACTACAGGAAGTTTGTTAAGAACTATGGGTCCATTGTGACTCCTCTTAATGATCTGACATCCAAGAAGATGCCCAAAAAGGTTCAGTGGACAGAATACTGTCAAAAGGCATTTGATGACCTGAAGAAGGCCATGTGCTCGGCACCTATCCTGAAGAGTCCTGACTACTCAAGAGAGTTTATTGTCCAAACAGATGCTTCTGAGTTGGGAGTGGGAGCTGTGCTTTCACAACTTAATGTAGATGGTCAAGACCAGCCCATTGCTTTCATTAGCAGAAGGCTGACCCCCAGAGAGAAACGTTGGTCAGCCATTGAGAGGGAGGCCTTTGCTGTGGTGTGGGCCCTGAAGAAGTTGAGACCATACTTGTTTGGCACTCACTTCAAGATTCAGACCGACCATAAGCCCCTCTTATGGCTTAATCAGATGAAGGGTGAAAACCCCAAACTGCTCAGGTGGTCCATTTCCCTACAGGGGATGGACTTTACAGTGGAGCACCGCCCAGGGACTGACCATGGTAATGCAGATGGTCTCTCCAGGTACTTCCACTTAGAACATGAAGACACAACTGGTCAAGTTTAGTCTAATGTCCCTGCGTTTGGGGGGGGGGGGGGTTGTGTGGGAGAGTAGGTTCTGCTATCCTATGGTCACCCCAAATTTTTGCTTTTTGCTTCACTGGTTTATGACTTAATGTGGCTGTGGGCCTGCTAATCAGACCCACAGCCTGCTGTTCTTTCTCTAAATTGTTACCCATGTACTTTAGGTGCATAACGAAATTGGAACTGGTTCACCTTATTGGCCCCTGTAACAGTGTACCCAGGTACCCAGGGCATAGGTGCTTCCAAGGCCTACCAGGGGCTGCAGCATGTATTGTGCCACCCCTGGCCTGGCCCCCATATTTGACACAACTGGCTGATCACTTAGCTGGGGTAAGTCGGTGTAACCACCCCTTACTTAGGTGTAGTATGCCTATACCTAACCTAAAATGGACACATATGTTCCTATCAGTCACTCCTATGGAAGGCCTCATCAATCCTGGAGGCAGAGTGCTTGGAAATATGTGAGATGGTGCTCTGGCATGAGCTGAGCCTGTCTGCAGCTTTCGGAACCATGTCCTTTAGCTGTTTCATGATATTGCCATACCATATACTCTTAAGTGCATTATGAACCTCGCGGTTAAATGCTATCTTGGGTTTGGCTTTATCAAAACATGTCGAGTAAGGTGTCATACGAATTGGAATACTACCCCCTCACCAGTTCTGGCAACGGGGGTAGCATTCCACCCTTCTAGAGGGACACGACATGTACCTAGCCTGAACCCCGGTTAAAGTTAAACAGAGCCTTAGCATCCCAAAATGGATGCTGCCACCACAGACACAAGTCTGACCTCCTGCTGCTGGGAGTCCTTCCAGCGAGGGCAGCTTGGACAAAGGGTTTCCTGCCTGGGGAGGTGCTAGCACCACTCCAGACAGGATTTTGTGTATTGGGTAGGACAGGGCTGAACAGAATCAGACATGCCTGGGGCACACAAGGTGTCCCTGTGCATAGGCCAGTTCAAACCGGTGCTGGGGATTTCCAGCCCCAGTCCTGGCGCGAAACTGGACAAAGGAAAGGGGGTGTAACCACCCCCCTTCCTGGTTCCACCCAGAGGAGGGACCTAGTAGGTGATCCGGCCCCCCAGATTCGAATAAGAGTGGGAGCTGTGTCCTGAGACTTCAGATCATCCTGAATCAACTTGAAATACAGAAGAAGACTGGACTTCGACATTCTGCTGCACAGAAGACGGAAGAGAATCTCCCTTGTGGCCAAGGAGTGACCACCCTGTGAACACAGGCACCAACCAGCAACTCGACATCTGCTTTGCCGCCGCCTCCCGCCGGAGCCCGAGCCCAGAGCCTGACAAGACCCAGACTCCCAGACTTCTCACCGCCCGATCCACAGTGCCTGCAAAGAAGGGACCCGTGGAGGCACCGAGAGACGTGGGACCGGACCTCTTGGAAGACCCCCGAAACGCTGACTGCGCAGCATTAGAGGCACCCTCGACGCTGTGCTTTGGGGTTTGAGAAGCCCCAACCTCGAGCAGCCCTTGCACTGAAGATCAGCCCCCCAGAATCTCCATGATCTGCGTGGGGCCCTTTTGCACTGTGCCACTCGACGCGCCATCCCGTCCACTTGCCACGTGGCTAGCGGCCATCTTGGCGACGAAACCTTCAACTTACACTGCGGGTCTGGTTGCTCCAGACTTGCCCTCGCTCCTGTAAAAAGGAGCCCCTGCTCTGACCTTGCTGGTCCGAGTAACAAGCCTTTTTTGATTCCTGCGTGGCTTGCATTAGCCAAGGCCGGTTTGCTCCAATCAAATTGCCGACACCGCCAACAGCGAGAAGCCTGCGTGGGACAGCTCGTGACCGACTCCTGGACGTCTTCGACCCCTCGTGTCCACATGGCTGCAGAGAGAAGCTACACGACATCACCTGTTTGCGCCCGACATTGCCTGGTTCCACTCTGGTTCCACGGTAGTCACTGGCTAGTGACTTTGAACATTGTCCCCTCTGCTTTCAGGTCTTCACCTCTTCAGATCCACCCTTGGATCCACCGGAACTCTTCACATCGAGTCGCCTGCAGCATCTTCAGCTCCAAGCACCATCGACCTGCGTGACGAAACCCGACACTACTTCGACCCTATGCACCCGCTTCCTGTGGGTGAGGTAACTCAGCTCCGCCGGTGTTCCCACACTGGTACACACCTCTAGTGTCTGTGTCTAAAGTTTCATCCTTCTAGGTCACTCGGAAGGTTCCTTTTTAACTAACTTTGTAACTTTTACGCACCATTGACATTGCATTGGTAAAGCGTGCACTTTCCGCACTGCACCCGAGTCCCGCGGGCCTTTCCCGACTTCTTCACTGCTAGTCCCGAACAGCTCCAGCGATGCCCTAGGCCTCTTCACTTTCCCCATAGTGGTTCTTATACCACTATTTTAGTATATGGTTTAGGTGGCCCCTAGGGCTCATCCATAATTGTGCAACTTTTGTGTATTTAAACTGTGTTTTGTTTTAACGCATTTGCTTCTGTGCTCATAAAGAGTATCAGGGATATTTGTAGAAATAAATATATATATATTTTCAATATATATCTGTGTGGTGTCCTTTCATTTGGTATTCAAGGGATTGTGTATGGTAAAACAGCTTGCTTCACATGCCTTTACAGACTTTAGCCTAAGACTGCTTAGTCCATGCTACCCCTAGGATAGCTTGTCTATAAGGTTGACTTTACAATCTGCACCATAAGGGTTGCTTGGCATGGTACAAGGTGATCACTAGAACTAGTGAGCATCATATACCAGGCCAACTTCTCACCCTGAGAACCATCATCTAACTGACACAGTTGGAATGACCCTTTCTTCGATGCCACACAAAGCACAAAATGAGAAATATTTGCATTTTAGTTCCTGTGAATATCAAAACACTGCACCAGAATGGACTACAAAGTCAATAGCATTTTCATTAACTCTAAATATTGTAAAGATGCTTGCAACATATGATTTAACAAGTGGCAAGGATCTCTTACAGTGAAGAACTTCAGCTCAGGTATCAATTTTGACAGGTCATCACACAACATTTTCATATACATAGCTGAATCACTGCACATACAAACAATATCTATCCAATCTTTGCTGAACTTGGAAAGAACCTATTTACAGAGCATTCCAAGTGACACTGCATTCCATGTTTCCCAAAAGGCTGGTGTCATGTTTTCACCAATATCCCCAGATATTTGATGATAGCACTCTTTTCTCATATACTTGTCACTATACCTTGCATTGAATGTTTGATGTCTGAGGTGGTGGCAATTCACCTACTATCAATACTGACTCACTAAAATCTGGGGGCTGATGTATCTGGGGTTTTTACCCATTCTCTGTGGGTAAATGTGTTGTTTCCCAGTCATTTTGCTTACCAGTAAAAGAATCAAACGCAGCCAAAATATCAAACATAATTTTGATATTTTCTGATTCTCTACAGTTTATAAAATAATTAAACAAGATCTAAAACATGCTTCTAAACCTTGTATTTTTACACCAAAGACCTCAAAACTGAAAAAAAGCAAAAGGAAGAAGAAACAATATTTTTGTGGTATCCCTATGGAACAAAACTCAAGCAGAATAATGTTGGCTCAGTCTTTCTCGCTGCTAGCTTGTATAACAAAGTTACATTGTATTGGCCCCTACAAGAAGAAGAAAAAATACTCTTACACTCTCCTTTTTCTTTCTTGAATGGCAATTAGTTTGTGATTCTGCAGGTGTTTTTTCAGTGTTTATATGTTTTCACTGGTGAGGGCTGTTTCTCTTTCAGTGGTGTTTTATCAGTTATTATAGGTATAAACCTAAAACCGGACAGCCTATGAATAGTCTACAAAATCCACCGAGAGTTGTTTGGGAGTTTGTGGTTGTCCCTGTGTGTCTGACGGTACCTCTCAGGGGTCAACCCGAATTTAGCAACAAATTTCGTTTCATGGGGGAATATTTTGTCAGGTCAGCCACTACAAATGGTTTTAAAATGACATCGCAGTTAGGTGCAAATTACAGTTTAAAAGTAAGCATTTAAATTATAAATAACACTGAAATTCAACATTTATACTTATTTCAATAAACTTAACACGCACCTTCGCCATGCATTGCTTATGACCTCACATATTACAACACTCATGACATGTTCTCTGACATCATTGATAACATTAACGTTGAGAACTGAACTGACATCATTGATGCACAATTGATATCACTATGGGTTGTTGGGGTGCGACTTTTAGTTCTGAGTTTTTTAATGCAAAGTAAGATAATATTGCCATACCAAACTATACCATCACTTTTACCTTTAGTTTTTCCAGTGAATATATATGTATACATATGTGTGTATAGTGTACCGTGTAGTTACAGGTAGGTCAGAGTTTCCATCTGGAAGAACATGTTTTGCTTTGCCAATTACTTTGTCACCTTCATGCAAAGTTTTTGGGCTCCCAAAACTTCGCTGTTCCATGTTAATTCCCTTAGGAAATTTGGGTAGCAATATGGAAAAAAACCCAGCTGAACTGTATTACACCAGATTTAGCAGAAGCATAGATCTGTACTCAGAAAGTGTGGTTTTATTTATTTGGTGTAAATCTGTTCACCAGCTTTTGAGAAATTAGCATTTAAATTATAGTGATATCTAGAAGATTGGTCCCACAGAAGGCCCCTAGGACTCCTGATGTATGCCAGTTCAAACAAAAAAGTGATCAGATTAACTGAGAGTATTTTTTTCCCATTGGTCGAATCAGTCCCATAGGACTGGTACTGACCCACGGGACAGAGTGATCAGATTGGCTGGACTAAACATGAAGAAGAATACTGCAGCTGCCATTGCAGGATAACTTGACCCTATTGGCTGGCCTAAACATGAAGAAGAATGCTGCAGCTGCCATTGCAGGATAAGGACTTGGTCCCTATGCCATGAACTTGTTTAAAAAGAAATTGGAAGTCAAGGTGGAGACACGCTGAGCCCTTGGCACTTATGAGGGGCCTTTGTCTCTCTTGGGTTCATTCCTGCTGCCGGATCGGGACTGCAAATACGCAGCAATAATGCAGCCAGTAGGCCAACACAGATTTTATTTTGGTGGGAGAGAGGCCACTTGTTCAAGGGTTGCTCTTCAAATTGCTTCTCTTATGTTTTGATCGTTTTACGCCACCTTGGGGGTTGATTCAACCATATTTTTGGCTGATCAGCGCCCTGGAGTGGGGCAGGGATTGAAATCCACTAGTCACAACGGGAATAAAATATAATGAATATGTTTATAGTTAGTGATCCCTTGACAAGGGTTGCTCCTCTCAAAGGGAAACTTTTTTTTGTTTCCATTTGGATTTTTGCAAGATCAATAATGTGTTGTCTTGTGTGTACTTTGTTTAGTTTCTAGTGGAATATCGTTGAGGCTTGCTGTGTCTGTGCAGAGTAGGTGCATTTGGTCCTCAGTCTAGCTGTTTGTGGAGACCAGAGGTATCTAAGTATCTTTTTGTAGTAGAAAGTTAATTGTGTGGTTTATATTGATGGTTTTTGCAAGATTGTTGGATGCCGGAGTCCCTGTCCTGCACTACTGTCATCAAGTGCGAGACCTGGGGCTCCCCACTCATGTTAGGCCAAGTAAGAACACCGTTAGAGATAGCCCATGCCAAGCTACCCTCTTGGTAGCTTGACATGAGCAGCCAGGCCTATGTTCAAGGCACGAGTGTTCAGTAGGTGCAACCACGCCCACAGCTACCCCCTGGTGACACCACAAATGGACTCCACACGAGTTTGATAAAAATTAGTATAAACTTTATACAAAAAGATATACCATCAGACCACATGATACATAAGCCAACATAGAATAAAGGATAATATTAGTTCCGGCTGGCTGGTAGGTTCAAATCCCAACCACCGCTTTCAAAATGCTATGCTGGTCGCAATGCTAGAATCAAACACGTTGCAATGGACAAACAATAGTACACTGCGTAACGATAACGATACAATCCTGTGCTGGGCAAAGGAGAAATAATACAAAGCGTAACGATACACTCCGGTACCTGCAATGCAGGGGCGTAGCTAGAGCTTGTGGCGCCCGGGGCTATCCTTCAGATTGCCGCCCCTGGGGGGAGGGGGAGTGCTGGGGAAAAAAGACGGTGAGCACTTGATAGACGTCCGAGAGATACGTAGTATCCCTGCTAATAGTTACCTCGATCATGCAATGCAAGTTACATGCACATACATGACATGGTCAAAGGCTACACAGTTGAATACACCGGTGACTGGCAGTACAAAAGTGAACACACAGACTGCATGATCTCTCTGGGGACTCAGAAAAACCACATGTGACATCCATCAGAGAGCTGTGTGAACAATTACCCCTCAGCACAATGCAAACATGCACATACATGACACTGTTGAGGAATCCATCATCTACAGCTGTCATTAAATGACCATACATCATAGTCCCCCCATTAAAGCAGTGGGGACCTGGCAGGTGGGTGGGACTGGCAAGTGGGTGCACAAGCCCAGGGACTGGCAAGTGTGTGCACTTGCCCAGTCAACATGGCAGTACTAGACTGCACACAGGCTCTGCAATGGCAGACCTGAGACACACTTTTACAGGCTGCTTCTGTGGGTGGCACAACCAGTGCTGCAAGCCCACCAGCAGCATTTGGATTACCAGCCCTGGGCACTCCTGGTGCACTGTAGTAGGGTCTGACTGGTAAACCAAACCAGACAATCATGGAATCACCAATCCATACATCAATATACAATAGAAAGAGCATATGCACTTTAGCACTGACCAAAAGTGGTGAAGTGCCCAGAGTCATAAAACAGCCAACAACAGGTCAAAAAACATATAGGAGGAAGGCAAACAGTTCAGGGATGACCCTGCAAAAAGGACCAAGCCCAAAAGTCCTGATTACCTATGGAAAGACCAGGCTCCTTCAGACTCCTGGGATACACATAGCCCACTTATTAGTTAATTATCCTAGGCTATGTAAGATAATATTATTCCACAGAAAGAGCTGTATCATGAGTGGGTCTTATTTTCCAATGAAAGAATATAGACAAACTTTACTCACACACATATAATATACATTGTCATATACAAACCACACATTCTTGCCTATCCACTTATTTGCCCCTGGAAAAAACTAGCTCATATTTGATGTGATGCAAGAGTCTCCATTAAAAAAAAATAGATGTATTCATAATATTCATTTATACATTCCATGCAGTAGACCTTAATAGATTTCAAAGATTGATTTAACAAAGTAGGCCCACTTTTGTTACCACTCCGTATTCATGGATGTCATTAATATAAAATGCATTTGTGAAGTACAGTTTGCTATCAGGCATGAGTGGGGTTTTCCAACTGGGGATCGGAAAAATTAGTTATTGTGTTCTGTTAATAATAGTGATCGGAAACAGGCTCCTGACTTTGTAAGAAATGATAAACCAAATGTTAGCACATGAAAATGTGAGACGATCTTTCTATAGTAGACTTATCTATTATAAATCCACAGCCATCTTTTCTATTTATCAATGAATAGTTGGGCTTTCAAGTTACACCAATTGCATATTAAATTAAAAGGCAAGGGGAGCTTGGGAGGTATATTTAATAACACTGCTCAAAATCAGCAAAACATTTTTTTTAGCAATGATGTTTCATGGTGCAAGCATTAGTAAGTGTTGGAGATGGATTCAAATGAGCAAATTCATATGTGCCTCCCTTTGAGTCGCCCCCATTGAGTTTTTATTTAACACGTCACAAGTTACAGTGTCTGATAATAGCGGGAGGGCCCTTGAGATGTAAGAGGCTTTTTATGTCTTTTGTTCCCAATGCCATATTGTAGGGTGACGCTGTCCATTTTTTTCTCGGGCCTCTACCCCTACATGATTTAGTGCTCTCTTCATTCAGGGTCTCGAATATTTGGTACCACGATTACAGTCCATTTTATTAACCTAACTCCCAGGTGTTTTATTACCTCATTTTCCGCCATTTACTTATGGTTGTAGATTTCTAACAGTTTGGTAGAGTGTGCGGATCATCGATATAGAACAGTGGTGTAATTACTGATTGGTTCATGAATACACTAACAATTCCGTGGAAAGAGAAGCATTGGAAATATTTTTTTTCTATGCACAGTGTTGTGCCGAGGAAAGAGACAAATACATGGAAAGATATTGGGGCTTATCACAAGCTACTGCACTGAACATTTCTGCAGAGGGCTAGTTCACCCCATCAGTGGGGTTGTGTCAGCACTGATGCACTCCTGACCTGCAGTTACAGTAACTAATGCGGGCACAGCCGCACAGTGCAAACGCGGGACGTTAAATTGCAAAACGAAGTCCCGCGTTTGTATGCACTGCATGCAGCGGCAGCCTGCAGTTACCGAAGCAGGTCAGGTCACTTCACGTCACACTGTCACAGAGGCCGCAACGGGCCTCCAGTGCCGGCCTGCGAGGCTGCGGCCGCCTCAAAAATTGTGCCGCCTGGGGCGGACCGCCCCCCTCGCCCCCCCCTAGCTACGCGGCTGCTGCAATGGGAGAAATAATGCAATGCGTACCGCTACATTCACTTACTTTGCATTGAAGAAATAATGCAATGCAGGCCGCCACAATCCTGTACTTGGCAAGGGAGAAATAATGCATTGCGTAGCGCTACAATCGTGTACTTTGTTATACAATAATAATGTCAGGAGTCATAAGACAGTCCCGCAGCAAAATTGGCAATGTGTATTACGACAATCAGCCTCTTCGATAACAGTTGCCCCTACACGGTTCAACGATGACACAGAGCACAGCTTCTTACTCTGGCCCCTGTACTGCCACTCCTTTCATCAGTATGGGCTCCACTCTGAGCCGAAGCAAAGGCTCACGTCGTCAGAAGGACTGAGAGGCCGAGAGAGTGTCCCTCCGAGCCTGCACCGCGCCAAGGTAGTAATCCACATTACCTGGGGGCGCGACCCCACTCTCCTCTCCTCCTTCCACGAACTGGGCCTTCTGTGTTAAACTCTCTCAACAGGCTTGAGCGGCTTGGTCTGGCAGCTCAGCTCCTCTGGGGCTGCCGGTCTGGGCCGTGACTGTTAGGAAATTCTCAGGTTACTTTTACTCCGGGTGCATGTTCACCACCGCACCCTCTGGGTCTCTTCTAGCATGAAGCCACACAGACAACGCTGATGGGATTTCACGTCGACTCCGAGTGGGCGCTCACCAGGCACTCCTTCCTGCGGTCTCAGTTGGCACCAAGACAAGCACACCGCGCTGCAGAGACTCACTTTCTTACGGTGCACACAATGATCAGTCGATCACCTCCACAGTCCCAGGTTGCATCAAAGCATGCACACTGCTTCACTGAGACCTACTCCAACACTGGTGCCCTGATATCCAGGCAGACTTCACCAACGCCTTCGCCGCACCACGACACGCTCAAGGTGTCCGAGCCTCACTTCTCCTCCGGTGCACTTGAGGACCAGGCGCTCTTCACCAATGCCTTTGAAGCACACTGACACGCTGTTGGGAATGGGATCCCTGGCTGGCCAGGGCTTTCGCCAAAGTCAGTCAGAGACCACCACTCCCAAGTCAGGGCAAGGGAGTTACACGCCAAGATAACCCCTGCTCACCCTCTAGGTAACGTGGCGCGAGCAGCAAGGCTAAACTTGGAGGCGATGTAAGTTAAGTATTTGCGCACGCACCCCAGCAGCAACACCCAGGACCCACCACAAAGGAAACTCCACACAAGGTTATATAAAAATAGCCTTTGTATTACACCAAAACACATTAGATAAAACACACACTTTACAATGTGCCAGAGGCACGGGCAGAATTTACAGGGGATATGTACAAGACAGGGCCACCTGGACCACTGTCAGGAATCAGCACTTTAAGAAGTAACACTTTTTAGAAATAGCACTTAGAATGTAAAATTACTTTAGCACAAAATAGCACACAACCAGTAATCACTGGTAACAGGACCTCACTAGCACCAACTGTACTAGGGAGAAAACAACCACCTAAGTATCACAATACCTGTAGGGGTGTAAGAACATAACACATGATGCAATGCATACCATTCATTCAGAGGTGTAAGGGAGGAAAACACATGATGCATCAACAATACATTCAGAGGTGTAAGAACAAGGCAAATGACGCATAAAAACACATTCAGAGGTGCAGAAAAAGTACAATTGCGCCAAACTCACAGAAGTCACCACCTGTGACTTTCCATAGGCAGGAACACCTGAACTGTCCCAATGTCAGGGGCCTAAACGTGGCAGCTGCCCACGAAGTGCTGGGCAGCTGTGACAACACTGGTGGGGGCAACGTTGGAGCCTCACAGGCTCTGGCAAAATGAGTGTCCCCTAAGCCCCTCTGGGCCCTACAAACAAGTGATGCCCCCTAGAGCCCTCGCTGGGCCCTAAATAACTGTGGCGCTTTTGAGCTCCTCTCAGGGCTCGTGGATCAAGTGACTGCCTCCTCGGGAGACTCGGGGGCTCAGACAGCCCTGTGCGCCTTCTTGAGCCTCGTGGGCTCTTAGCCAAAAGATGCCCCCAAGATACCGGAGCCTCATGGCCCCAACAACCACAGCGATGCACAGGGGGGCGGGGTGCGGGCACCGGCAGTCTGCCCTGACACCTCCCCCTTCCTCTTGAGGCACTCACCGGGTCTGGCGCGGGGGCTTCCTCTCCTCTCGCTGGACTCTACCGCGGGCGGGGCTCTCTCCTGGCACGGGAGCCCCGCAGCCTCACGCGTTGTTTCCGCTCTCCCCTCTCACCCTCTGGGGCTCACCTCTTCACTTCTTTGGAGCCCCGGGGAGGGGTGGAATGTGCCGGCTTCTTCTTCTGCTGCAGGAGCGCAGGGTGGGCTCCCGTCCGCTTCCTGTTGTCCCGCCGCAGCTTGCCTGACTTCCGGGTCAGACCTCGGGGACGCGCTGCAATTGGCCGGCCGGCCGGAACACTTCCGGGTCGTCGCGGGCAGCGCGGAGGCCCGTATTCGGCCCTTCCAGGCGGGGGGTGAGTTTACCGAGGAGTGGGCTCCCTCGAGGTAAACTCAGAATATAGCGGCACGGTCCCTGGCAGGGTGGGCATCTGCCAGGGGGCAAATTAATCAAAAATAAGCGAGGTGGGCACTCGCTAGGCAGGCAAAGCGCTCCTCAGCGCTAGAAGGCAATTTAAGGCGCTCCCAGCGCTAAATGCAAAATAAAGCACTCTTAAGCGCTAGAAGGGGAAAGAAAAGCGCTCCTCGCGCTATCAATCAAATGCAGCGCCCCAGGCGCTATAGGACAACAAAGTCCAGCGAAAGTCCTTGTAGGCAGGCAGGGGGGGGCAAGGCTGGGCCCAGAGCCAGCTCACTGGGTCTCCAGGCAGGGAGACACTCCAAGTGGCGGTCCTCTGGCCCAGCGACAGCAGCAGCAGCCCCCTCAGGATCCTGGAAGAGAACAACTTCTGTGGGGACACAGCCCCATTTTTATACACCATATTCCTTTGTCTGAGGGCAGGGTGGGGGCGGAACCAGTCGCAGCTGGTTCTTGAGTACTCTGTTTACCTCAACCACCCTCTCTATTCACTGGCAGGGCTTGGGTCATTAGACGCACCACAGGGGGGCGGAGCCAGCATGCCAGCCAGCTCCAGCCAATCACACTCCAGCACCCTCACTGCACACGTACAGCCATGTCTAGGAATGACACTTCCCCACTAGACACATACATGCCGCATACATCATCTTGCAGCATTCACTCTCACGAGTTCACACATACCAGACTCGAGCCTGTACACCCCACGCATCAGGAACTACCAGGGACACATACATTCCCCATGCATTCCTATGGGCGGGCAGGCCTAGCTCAGCACATGCACTCAGAGTGCGCACGCACTTTCCACTGGGACACAGTGAAAGTGCGCAGAATCCAAAAATCACCATTGCCAGGTCCCCATTTAAAGGCAAACAGTCTAGGGGTGAACCTGCCCTAAGGGCCAAGTCCAACACAACCCCTTTCCAGCCAAAACGCAGGGTAGAACAATCACCACCGTGATGGACTTCCCTGCTTGGGGCGATAGAACACGGACGCGGGCCCGCAACTGCAGGGACACCCTCCTGTTCTACGCCACGGTGAACCCATGGGATTCCTTCTCAACACACTGTCTGGACCAACTGGGCTACCCCACTGGTACTCCCAAGTTGTCCGCGGCCAGGACCAGGCCCTGGGCCACCCAGGTGCCACTGGTCCTTGCCGATTCGCAGAGCGGGGGGTAGTAACCCCAGGGACATAGGAGCCATTCTCCACTCTTCCTGTCTGCCAGACAGGACTAGACTGCCACTGGTACTCCAGCCTAGGGTCTACAACCTCAGGCGGACCAGGAGTCTCGGGGAAGGCTCTCCTCCCCCTACCTCTTTTTCTAGGGTTCCTCCTCCTCCGGCGAGGGGTACACCTAGAACGCCATTCCAACCCAGGGCTTATCCACTCAGGTTGCACCGGGGTCAGAGGTGGGCTCTCCCACCCTCTGCACCCCCTTCCAGAGGTCTGCCCTCTCCCACCTGGAGAAGTTCCTCTGGAAGAAGAACCGGTCAGGACACTGGTTACAGTCGTCCTACCCTTCAGGTCAGGCTGATCCTGAACCTGGCCTTCCAACCTCTGGTCTAAAACCTTCGGTGGAACAATTGCCTGGCACTCCAGGACTTCTGGGGACTCACACACAATCCCCCTGAGGCTAACAAATGACACATCTGTTGTGTGACTGTCTGTCTGGCGCAGATCTCCCGTCCCCTGTCCACCTGACAGTGCGTGATGATCCCCCAGACCAGAAGTGGAGCCACCCGGGTCCCCCCAAGAAGATCTAGCCCAACTGGCTAGTCCCTGGTCCACTGGTGCATCCACTGGGAAACTCATCCCCCAATCACTCCTCACGCTGGACTCCTGTACCCTCCCTACCGAAGCGGTACTGCCAGACTCTAGAACAACAGGAGCTCTATTTACAGACGCTCCAGGTCCTCTACTCACTGGGAGATCTTCCTCAAATGGACTAACAGGACAGCCTAGGTCCCCAACCTGGTGTTCCCTACAGAAACCATCCAAGTCCTGAGGCAGGGCTTCGGGCGTCTGGGGAACCTCGGTCTCCCCCTCACTCCTGCTCCACTGAGCCAGGCAGTGAGCCCCTACACCCTCCTCGCTATCCTGGGACCTAGCTGGGCTACACTGAGCCTCTTCCACCACGCTGGGCTGGAAGATACCTGAACCACTACTGTTGGAGTCACTCACCAATGACTCTAGAGAACCTCTGGCACTGTCCCAGCGCTCTGCTTCCTCTGCAAGGTCCCACGGACTAAAACATTCTAACCTCAGCAGGTGCTGGCGCAACTCTGGACAAACAACACTGAGCAACTGCTCTTTGAGAAACATATTCACCACTCCGTCCACCTCATTGTCCGAGTTAGTCATCAGCCAATCCCACATTGCATCAGAACAGTCATCCACAAAATACCCCCACTTCTGGTGAGGTGGTTTCCTAAGGTTCCTGAATTTCACCCTGAACTCCTCTTCTGGGGAAACAGGTACCATACTCGGGGAATTGGGAGTGGGACTGTCTACACTAACATTTAAATAGCTGCCACCAATGGACCCACCCATCCCTGGGGAGTCCAGAAAATTAAAACTGTGCGCAGGGGATAGTCTACCCTCCAGAGCTACTTTGCCTCTGGTGGCGGCCCTCTCAGCCTCCTCTATCCTTTCCTGCGCTAAGACCCTCTCGGTCTCTAGCTGTTGCTTTCTAACGCCCAGCTGTGCCATAGCCTGGGCATGCTCTAGTCTGAGCTTTTCTAAAGCCAGCTGGTGCTCCCTTTCTCTCCTCCTATCTTCCAGCTCCTCTGGGGACAGGGAAAGGGATGAGGCGCTGCCTTCTAAACTGGACCCAGCAAGGGACTCCCTATCTATGGGGTCCTCACTCTCTACTGGCATCCAGGTGCTGACATCTTCTCCCTCCTCTTCTGAATCTTCAGGGCTCCCCACAGACCCATCACCCTCATGGTGTGAGGCCCAGACCCTTTTCTCACTGCGCTCACGATCCCATTGACCCTCTTGCCATCTGACCAGGCGGTCCCTAAGTTCGTACCAGTTTGACTCACCCCTCCCTATGTTTCTCTCATCACAGAACCTTACCAGCTCCCACGTACTGTAGGTATCTAGATCACTGAAATCAAAGACAAGCTCCATCTTGGCAGGACGTTCTAGAGACAAGATTACACAGGGAACCTAGGGGTCCGAGCTAACACAGGAGTACACAATTCACAAGGTATCAGCAAGCTCTCTATCCCAGAGAACTCCTACTCACTTGCTTAGTGCCACACACCATTCATCCACACACAACCCTCCCCTCGGACTGGTAAGGCAGTTTCTACCACCCCTGATTTCTCAACCTGACCACATGTGACACAGGTACCGACTCTGGGCGCAGGGTGGGGGACAAATGCACTGGACACAATTGCACAATGATACCTTCAGGAGAAGAAAATATGAAACTTCAAAAAAACAATCCCCTAAAATGTGGTCATCTAAAATGCAGAGCTTTGTAGTGTGGCCAGTTACTACTGTGGTACAACGCAAACACAAATCCTTATCCTCACCGCTTGCCGCCAATGTTGGAAATGGGATCCCTGGCTGGCCAGGGCTTTCGCCAAAGTCAGTCAGAGACCACCACTCCCAAGTCAGGGCAAGGGAGTTACACGCCAAGATAACCCCTGCTCACCCTCTAGGTAACGTGGCGGGAGCAGCAAGGCTAAACTTGGAGGCGATGTAAGTTAAGTATTTGCGCACGCACCCCAGCAGCAACACCCAGGACCCACCACAAAGGAAACTCCACACAAGGTTATATAAAAATAGCCTTTGTATTACACCAAAACACATTAGATAAAACACACACTTTACAATGTGCCAGAGGCACGGGCAGAATTTACAGGGGATATGTACAAGACAGGGCCACCTGGACCACTGTCAGGAATCAGCACTTTAAGAAGTAACACTTTTTAGAAATAGCACTTAGAATGTAAAATTACTTTAGCACAAAATAGCACACAACCAGTAATCACTGGTAACAGGACCTCACTAGCACCAACTGTACTAGGGAGAAAACAACCACCTAAGTATCACAATACCTGTAGGGGTGTAAGAACATAACACATGATGCAATGCATAACATTCATTCAGAGGTGTAAGGGAGGAAAACACATGATGCATCAACAATACATTCAGAGGTGTAAGAAAAAGGCACATGACGCATAAAAACACATTCAGAGGTGCAGAAAAAGTACAATTGCGCCAAACTCACAGAAGTCACCACCTGTGACTTTCCATAGGCAGGAACACCTGAACTGTCCCAATGTCAGGGGCCTAAACGTGGCAGCTGCCCACGAAGTGCTGGGCAGCTGTGACAACAATGGTGGGGGCAACGTTGGAGCCTCAAAGGCTCTGGCGAAATGAGTGTCCCCTAAGCCCCTCTGGGCCCTACAAACAAGTGATGCCCCCTAGAGCCCTCGCTGGGCCCTAAATAACTGTGGCGCTTTTGAGCTCCTCTCAGGGCTCGTGGATCAAGTGACTGCCTCCTCGGGAGACTCGGGGGCTCAGTCAGCCCTGTGCGCCTTCTTGAGCCTCGTGGGCTCTTAGCCAAAAGATGCCCCCACGATACCGGAGCCTCGTGGCCCCAACAACCACAGCGATGCACAGGGGGGCGGGGCGCGGGCACCGGCAGTGTGCCCTGACACCTCCCCCTTCCTCTTGAGGCACTCACCGGGTCTGGCGCGGGGGCTTCCTCTCCTCTCGCTGGACTCTACCGCGGGCGGGGCTCTCTCCTGGCACGGGAGCCCTGCGGCCTCACGCGCTGTTTCCGCTCTCCCCTCTCACCCTCCGGGGCTCACCTCTTCACTTCTTTGGAGCCCCGGGGAGGGGTGGAATGTGCCGGCTTCTTCTTCTGCTGCAGGAGCGCGGGGTGGGCTCCCGTCCGCTTCCTGTTGTCCCGCCGCAGCTTGCCTGACTTCCGGGTCAGACCTCGGGGACGCGCTGCAATTGGCCGGCCGGCCGGAACACTTCCGGGTCGTCGCGGGCAGCGCGGCGGCCCGTATTCGGCACTTCCAGGTGGGGGGTGAGTTTACCGAGGAGTGGGCTACCTCGAGGTAAACTCAGAATATAGCGGCACGGTCCCTGGCAGGGTGGGCACCTGCCAGGGGGCAAATTAATCAAAAATAAGCGAGGTGGGCACTCGCTAGGCAGGCAAAGCGCTCCTCAGCGCTAGAAGGCAATTTAAAGCGCTCCCAGCGCTAAATGCAAAATAAAGCGCTCTTAAGCGCTAGAAGGGGAAAGAAAAGCGCTCCTCGCGCTATCAATCAAATGCAGCGCCCCCAGGCGCTATAGGACAACAAAGTCCAGCGAAAGTCCTTGTAGGCAGGCAGGGGGGGGCAAGGCTGGGCCCAGAGCCAGCTCACTGGGTCTCCAGGCAGGGAGACACTCCAAGTGGCGGTCCTCTGGCCCAGCGACAGCAGCAGCAGCCCCCTCAGGATCCTGGAAGAGAACAACTTCTGTGGGGACACAGCCCCATTTTTATACACCATATTCCTTTGTCTGAGGGCAGGGTGGGGGCGGAACCAGTCGCAGCTGGTTCTTGAGTACTCTGTTTACCTCAACCACCCTCTCTATTCACTGGCAGGGCTTGGGTCATTAGACGCACCACAGGGGGGCGGAGCCAGCATTGTGTGAGGAAAACCCAGCCCATCCAGGACACAGGTACACTCCTCCCACACATCACTCATGCTAATCTCCCACTCACCACCGGGCAGACCCATCCAGACTTCCTGGAGCCTGGCATGCCAGCCAGCTCCAGCCAATCACACTCCAGCACCCTCACTGCACACGTACAGCCATGTCTAGGAATGACACTTCCCCACTAGACACATACATGCCGCATACACCATCTTGCAGCATTCACTCTCACGAGTTCACACATACCAGACTCGAGCCTGTACACCCCACGCATCAGGAACTACCAGGGACACATACATTCCCCATGCATTCCTATGGGCGGGCAGGCCTAGCTCAGCACATGCACTCAGAGTGCGCACGCACTTTCCACTGGGACACAGTGAAAGTGCGCAGAATCCAAAATCACCATTGCCAGGTCCCCATTTAAAGGCAAAAAGTCTAGGGGTGAACCTGCCCTAAGGGCCAAGTCCAATACACGCCACCTGCGTGTCCAAGACTCACTCCACTTCCGATGCACACGTTAGTCAGGCGCTCCTCACCAATGCCTCCTGTGCACCAAGACACACACCCTGCGTGTCCGAGGCTCACTTCACCTCCAATGCACCTGCTGACCAGGCGCTCCTCACCAATACGTGTGGTGCACCACGACACGTACCCAGCGTGTCCGAGTCTCACTCCAGTTTCGGTGCACACGCTGACCAGGCGCTCTTCACTAACGCCTGCGGTGCACCATGATATGCACCCAGCGTGCTCGAGACTCACCTCACGGTGATGCCCAAGTTGGCCAGGCGCTCTTCGCCCGTGCCTCCTGTGGACCACGACACGCACCCTGCGCGTCCGAGATTCACTCTACCTCCGATGCACACGCCGACCAGGCGCTTCTCACCAGCACCTGCGGTGCACCATGGCATGCACCCTGCGTGTCTGAGTCTCACTCCAGTTTTGGTGCACACGCTGACCCGGTGCTCTTCACTAACGCCTGCGGTGCACCACGACACGCACCCAGCGCGTCCTAGACTCACTTTACGGGCGATGGCCAAGTTGACCAGGCACTCTTCACCCGTGCCTCCTGTGCACCACGACACACACCCAACGCGTCCGAGTCTCACTCCTCCTTTGTGTGTCCAAGATCACAGGACACACCTTTCGAGGGTCTCAAGCTGCCACAACATGCGCCCACCGCGTCACTTGAAACTTCTCCGGAAACCTTTATGTTCCTGTGTTTCCAAACAGGGAGTCAGCTCACCTCGGGCCCTTGGGGTTACAAGACACAGCACAAAGCATAGTCTTCATTAAGCAGGGGGACCCAGCGCCTCCAAGCACAGTCCCAACAGCCTCGTCTTTGGTTAGAACAGCTAACTGCAGACCAGCCCCAGATCACGAAGCAAGGATTGGTCCTTCCCCAGCAGTCTCTTCAGTTGCTCCTTCCTTAGCAGAGGTTCCGCTTGACCACAAAATGGGTCCAAGCCTTTTCAATCTCAATCCATTTCTGTTTTATTCCAACGTTCAGGGGTTTCAGCTCTCATAGTTATACCCCTTAATGTCTTTGAACTTTGTTGTGCTCAGGGATCCCTGACCCCTCCCTAAATCAGTTCTGGGCGTCTCCCTCCCAGTGTCACCTTTCTCCCTTTGATACTGGGGGTCTGGATCCTTAATCACTCAGCAGGAGACAGGTCAATTGTTTCATAGCAGCAGCCCCGGCCTCTTCACCTCCTGGGGCTTCTCCTCACCTACTTTTCTGATGCAGGTCAGCCTGGTGCCATCTCAACCCCTCCCTTGGGTCAAGACCTCCCCCAGCTCCTCTCACCTCTCAAATCCAGACCGTCCATCCACATTCAGCAGAGACACACAGAAATGCTTAAAGCACAAAACTCAGCCACTTTCTAGAAGAGTGGTTTCTGAACACACAGTGACAAAACTTCTTTCATAGAAAGATGTGTTATGACACTGTGAGTTCATACATACTAACCTTCACCTCTCCAGTATAAATTTACAGGAAAGTAGGCTACCAAAACACAACACCCACCCTCCCCCATTGTCTCCTATGGGCAGAAAGGCCTTTCACCAGTGAAAATGAAATGGAGTATTTTTTACTGTCAGGTCATAGCACACTCTTCAGTATATGTCCTGCCTTTTACTTACACTGCACCCTGCCCAGGGGTTACCCGGGACCTACCACTGGGGTGCCCAATGTGTATGCAAAAGGGAAAGGAAGGCCTGACAAGTGGTTGCACTTGTCAGGACAACATGCTAACTTAGCAAACTGCGCGCAGGCCCTACACTGCAGGACTGAGTTCCCTTCTCCACGCGCCTTTGCATTATTAGCCCTGGCACCCACAGTGCACATCACTAGGGACTTTACTAGTAAGGCAAACATACCAATCATGGCCAACCAATTACCATTACACTTTACATAAGGAACACTTGTACTTTGAAACTGATCAGCAGTGGCAAAGTACCGAAAGCATCTAAATTGGCAACTCTATGTCAGGAAAACAGCTAGGGGGAAAGCAAAAAGTTTAGGGAACTTAAGCCAAAAAGGCCAAGTCCTACAAAGATCATTATATTTCAATAGTTGAATTTACTGTTCTATACAGCCACAGTTAGTTGAGTTTTAATTTGACTGTTTTTTTGTGTGACCGTTTTGTTAGTAAACATTATGGCTTCTCACAGGCAGACTGCCCAGCAGGTTGCTGGTTTGCCTTCTGAATCTTCCTTCAAAAATTGCTATAAGACCGACTCTTCATTCGAGACAGAGAACAGAGTGCAAGATTCTGGAATTGAATTTTCTCTCTGAGAAGAAACATCTCTTGAGGAATCCTCTCTTAGTGCTGATGACATGCCCATTTGGAGGAGGAGATTGATTTTTATTTTATTTATTTGAAGTTATGTATAGCACAAACATGACCTGAGCGGGTATCAGAGCGCTTTACATGACAGTTGCGGAGGACATAGATCGAGAGATGTATTATACATTTAAGGTAGTATACATCAGTAACAACAGTGAAAAAGTGGTTATACTGGTCTGTGATAGTGGCCAGATAGCATTCGCGACAAGATACATAAGGAATAACAATTGATGTGCCTGTAGTGCAGGATGAGCAAGCTGGATTGGAGCCATGGGCTTGAAGACTTCCCATTGGAAGTGCTGAACCCTGGGGTGCCTCTAACATTGTACAGCCTATTTTTCCCGTCGCTAGTGTTGTTGCAGGGTGCAGAGTTAATACACAGAACTTTTTACCTTTCAGTTTCTTCCAACTTTTTATTGCTGATGTGTTTTTGGATTATTATATTGAGGAGACCAGTTTGCATGCAGAAGAATGTTTGAAGGACTACAATGCCACACTAGAAACCCACTCTGGCTCCTACAAATCTCCATGAGATCATGCAGTTCTGGGTTTAACTTTTGTATGGGTTTGCTAAGGATCCATCATTGTCTTTATATTAGTCTTCCAGTCCCTTGATGGCAACCAACCATGAGTTGAGGTATTTGCTTCTGCAGAGGATCCTGCATTTTGTGGATAATCCTACAGTGTTACCACAAGATCACCCTGATTATGACCATCTCTTCAAGATTTGTCCTGTTCTTGATCATTTAAGTTGATCTTTTCTCTGAGATCTATGTTCCAGGTTGAGATATATCTGTGAATGGGTCTCTGGTCCTGCTCAAGGGCTGCTTGGTTTTCAGACTGTACATACCCAACACCTGAATATGTTATTGGATTAAGCTGTGTGAAAGTGCCACTAGATGTGCATATAATTTTAGCATGTGCACTAGTAGTGATTCATCAATGGACACTTCTGGCATCCTTCCACTTTTGGATTCAGTGAAGAAGTTGTGCTAAAATGTGCCAGAACACTTTTTCACAAAAGTCACCATTTATAAATTGACTATTTCTACATAGGACTTCAATTATTTAAAGAACTGTTGTTCAAAGTCGACACTGTGGCAAGTGGCACAATCTGTTCTAGCCCTAAAGGTTACGCTACAGAGTTTGTGTGTAAGAAACTTCAATAAGGTGACAGAGCAGTGCCTTGCGTAGCAATGTACTGCTTGTGTTGACATTTTGAGACAGAAGAGATGTCTACATGCTCACAACTATTAATAATGAAAGTACTTCATCTGTGACTGTTTGGGGTCAGGTAGTAGAAGTACATAAACCAGTGAGCCTACTAGACTACAACATTGAGAGGAGTAGATTAGGGGCCAAATTTATCAAAGAGGTGTGTTGCTCTTGGCCATGCAAAAGGGCGCAAGAGAGATGCATCTCTTAAGTTAGAATTGTCAAGCCACACAAGGCCGCCTTGTGTGTAGTAGTGGCTGGCTGGTTGGCTGTATGTGTATAGTGACGTGCTTCTGGTGTGTTTGTAAGTTAGTTGATGTCTGGGTAATTGTGGTATGATTGATGTGCCAGTCCTGTGGGCGAATGAAAGTGAAGGGCCCTGAATGTTGCGGTTTATTGATGTGCGTATTGTAATGTGTTGGGCCTGCAGTTGGCAGTTTAAATGATTTTCTGTGTGTTCTGTGGTGCATGAAAGACACATGAATGCCCTGTAAAGCGGTTGGTACTTTGTTATGGCTTTACAAATCACACACTGTGAGTCACTGATTCACTTGTCTGACATTTCAATTCAGACCAATTCACCCTCGAGTCAAATTCAATAAGTATGTGTGTGCCAGGGCCGGACTGGCTGTAGCGGGCACCGGGCAATCCCCCGGTGGGCCGCACGGGTGGGGGCCGGTATTGGGCCCCTGGGGGCCATTTTTGTTGCAGGGCTGTTTTTTGCAGCATAGCTGCAAAATCGGCCGTGTAACAAAATCGGCCGAAAACCGACCCTGGCAAAGAGCTCTGCAGCACCCCAACCCTGGGCGAGGGGGGCTGACCGAGCACTTTGCCAGGGCCGGTTTTGGTTCCCAGTCCGGCCCTGGTGTGTGCACTTGAGAAGTGGATAGGTGTGCAGTAATATGTGTCTTTTCTGGCTTTCACTGCCAGGGTTTAAGTTGTCTCTAGGGAGAACCTACCAACCCCAGATATTTTTGTAAATAGGACACATGTGGACTCCAGGATGGTGTACCTCATGTGGAACCCACATGGTAAACCTCAAACATTGGCTAAAAACACACTTTTTCTTCACATTTCTATGAGTGAAAAGGATATAATCTGTAAAGAGCCACACATTTCCTAACACCCGCATGCCCACAATTCTCCCGATAACATTTGTATTTCACTTGTGTGGGTAGGCATACTGCCTCTGATAGGAAAGGGTCCAAAAAGCATTGTAGAGACACCAACATTTCCTGTCAAATAATTACCTGATGAGGCAATGAGGATAGCTGCGATATTTGGGCATGGGCTTTGAGGACATCCAGGAAAAGCTGCCAAACCCAGACATTTCTGAAAATTGGACAACCAAGGGAAGTCCAGAGCGGTGTGCCGAAGGTCTTCTTGTCCACAATGTCATGCAAACCTCAAACGTTGCCTAAAATGTATAATTTTCCTTGCATTTCTGCAATGTAGACTTCCAGAATCGGCAGGGATCCACAGAATTCCATCCACCCATTGTTCCCCCATTTGTTCTGATAAAAACACCATCTTACTTGTGTGGGTGGGCAGAGTGCTTATGACAGGAATGGATCAAACCAGGGTCAATTGGAGTCCCTTCGTGACAACTCCCATTTGTTTGGTAGTTTTCCCTGGGTGGCTGTTCTGCCCTGCCCAAAAATCACTGCTACCCCTTTTGTTCGTCACCATATTGCTTATTGGACTCTTCACTATCACAGGCGGTAGGCCCACCCACATAGGTACGGTACCATTTTAATTGGAAGACATGAAGAATTGCTAGGATTTTGGACATTTGTGGCTCCCGACAGAGTGCAGAAATTTCCTTCCCGGAAATTTGAGTAAAATGTATATATTTATCCGAAGTTTGAGGTTTACAAGGCCTTCTGGTTAATAAATCCTGGTGAGAGCCACACATGTCATGCCACCCTGGATTCCCCTTGGTGTCTAGTTTTCAGAAATGAATGTTTGGTAGGCGTCCCTGGATGCTGCCTGACTTAGGGCTCAGAATCCACAGCTATCCAAATTGTAAAAATTGGTTGATTTTAAGTGGAAACATTTGAAGTGTCCTTGTTGTGTTTTTGGACCTTTCCTGTCGTAGGCACTAGGCCCAGCCACACACGGGACATACAGTTTTAATCACGAGACTAGGAGTATTGCTGGGTGGAAGGAAATTTGTGGCTTCCCGCTGATTCCAGTTGTTTCCCTCACAGAAATAGGAGGAAAATGGGTGTTTTTAGTCAAAGTTTGAGGTTTGGAAGGCCTTCTGGGTAAGAAAACCTGGCGAGAGCCACACACTCCCATAATTAGCAAAGATCCAAATTCCACAGCTATCCACATTGCAAAAAAGTGGGATCTCTGCTGCGTAAATATGATGTCTCCCAGTCACATTTGAGGTGTTTTGTCTCGCTGACGTGAGCTCCAGCCACTCAAGTGGGGCACCGTTTTTATGAGGAGACATGTGGGAACACTAAATTGGTCAACACCTGTTATTGTTAATTGAATTTCTCCACAGTTGTTGCTTCTATACGTGATTCAGTTGGTAAGACAGAAACTATTTTGCAAAAAATCCTCAAAATCACATGATTTTATGAGTAACCCCAAATTCAGAAGTGTATCTATAACAACTGTTCCTATACTTAGTATATTGTGTACATTCCAGGAATACATTTATTTCCTTCATCTCTATTATTCATTATTTCTATTTTACCATATGTATTCCTGGGTAGAAGTTACACAATGAAAAATCATTGTAAGGTATTGCATGTTTTTGGGGAACCTACAAAATCCCATACATAATTGCAACTAATAAGGTTTGTCTGATGTAACAGTGTATTGCTTTTGTAAAACAGCCATCCTGACTAGACGTTACAGATAAAAATGTGTCACACGTGGCTGTTGTTTTGCACTAATTTGAATTATTTGAGTTAGTTTCTTTGGGAAAATCTTGCGTAATCTACACAAATGACCTCTTGCTGAATCCAGAATTGTTTCCACTCTTCAAACATGTGTAGAGTTCTGGTGTCACTCATGGGCTCTGCACCGATTTCCACTACAAACTGCAAGTAGGTTGAAACCACAAAAATGTAGAACAATTGACTACCTTTTAGAAAAAGTAAAACAACTTTGTGAAAAATGTTTTTTTAATAAATAAGTGCTTGTTCTTAAAAGCTGGGATGATAGTGGTCCAAGCACAGTAAATCTTTTCTTGGTGCCATTTTTAGAAAAGAAAACATGATTTCTTGTGCTGCAATTATTTCACAACAAACTGCCCCGCCTAAAAGTTTTGGGATATATTTTGACTATTTATTCAGTTCACTGCAGGGGAATCTATAAACCCTGGGTACCTTTAAAATTATCTGAATGTTAGAAAAAAGGACACAAATTTAGCATGGATAACTTATGTGAAATCTTTTTATAAAGGCATAAGTGGAAAGTGCTCCAAATAGCAAAAAAAGGGTTTAGCATTCTAGGGCAAAACAGCTTTGCAGCCAATGGGTTCAGCATATCATGTCCCAAAGACAAAAACAAATTATCTCTCCCTCTCTTCCACCCATCCTATTCTTTGGGAAGGATGGTGGGAAGAGAAAGAGAGAGAGGGAATTTGTTCTCTCTTTCTGTCTTCTATTTTTCCATCCCATTCTGTAAATGATGTAGCTGTCACTGTACACTCACCTATGACATTACATTGACTTTTTATTTATGGTTGGGATATCATAGTTATTTTTTGATTTCAAGCAAAGAAGAGTCACTTCTAGCCTAATGGTTAAGGCCTCTCCCTGTGAAGGTTGGGGTTTTCAGATAGTCAAATCCTTTTTATTTCCCTCTTGTCGGAAATACTTGTTTTAAGCACATCTTGCCCCAAAGATGAAACCAGCTTCTCACGCTCTCTTCCCTCCTTCTGTCCTTACTGTAAATAATGTAGCTGTCACTGGACCCCCACCTATGGCATCACATTGACATGTTTAGAAGCAGGATCCTTCTAGCATGGTTACCCCCACTTTGTACCTGATTTTCAGTGTGTTTTTGATCTAGTCTGACTGGGATCCTGCTAATCAGGACCGCAGACACTGTGCTTTCTCCCTAAATTGACCATGGTAGGTCATTATGTACACCCACAATTGGCTACTGGTGTACCCTAGCATGTCCCTAGTATATGGTACTAAGGTACCTAGGGCATAGGTACAACATGGGTCTCACATGGGCTGCAGCATGTATTGTGCCACCCTTGGGAGTCCACTTAAACTGTGACTACAGACCTGCCATTGCAGCCTATGTGAGTTGGTGCTTGCACCTTTGACGACAGATATAAGTTTCCTTATATCTGAGGTCGCAGCACTTGAAACCTATAAGTCACCCCTATGGCATGCTCTACAGTCCTGAGGGCAGGGTGCTTGGTTATAAGTGTGAGGATGCCCCTGCATAATCAGGACATCCCAACAAACCCTGCAGTCAATTCTCCAGGCTTTGTAAGTGAGGTCAGCCATTTCAAAACATATAGTAGACACCAGTCAATATGATATGTCTAACTATATAGTGGCTGCACCGAAACCAGTCATGTTTGGTATCAAACCTGTTGGAATTATACCCCAACACTAATTCTGGTGTTAGAAGTATGATCCCATATACTATGGGGCTCCCTTGGGAGACAAACATGTACTCCTGGTAACATCCTTTCCGGTTCTGACTGCAAGCTAGTGCTGCTGCCGACCACAGAACGATTATGCCCTCCTGCTGCTGAGCCAAGTTTGAGCAGGTGGAGGTAGAACAATAGGTTTCCTGTCTTAGGGAGGTGTGACCAACTCCTAGACCAGACTGTTTTCAGGGGCACATTTGGTGCCTTCCTAGCATACTTCAGTTTGAACCAGTTTAGGGAGCCTTTGGCTCCTGCTCTGGTGTGAAACTGGACAAAGGACATGGGAGTATCCTCCCCTCTGTCCAGCCCCTCCTCTGGGAGGGACCTCTGAGTCATTCAAACCCTGTCCCTAGGGTACTTAAGAGCTTACCTGTGGCTGGTTCCTTAGATTCGTTATGGGACAAAACTCAAGCCTTAATCCACGTCCCTGTTTGACCGTCTGGACACTTGGACTTTGCCTGGAACCGAGACTGCATCAAGGAAGACTCCTGCTGCTCCTGGTCTCGCTGTTCTGCAAGTCTTCTTGTCGTCTGTGATTGTGCTTCTTTCAGGATCTCCAACAGAAGTTGACCGGTCTGCTTTTCCTGACGTTCTCCTGGACTTCCCGGGGCTCAGCAGCACACTTGGTGGCTCTGCAATTACCTTGTGGCCTGACCTGTCTGTTCTGCAGTTTTGAGGCCAGCAGTCCTTGTTGGAACCTGTGCAATGCCCCGACTTGCCCTTTCCAAGACTTGTTGGCTCTGCACTCCAGAGATCTTCGGGCTACAAGAAGCGCAAGCCTCCTGTATCTCTTCCTGCCAACTACAGTGACCTCACTGCATCCTCTGCACCATGGGCCTTCCTTCTTGGTGAGCTGTTCGATGTCCTCTTGCGACTTCTGTGCCTTCAACCTGTTGGCCCTTCTGCTTCAGTGGGCTCCCCACTTGCTCTGGCCTGTTTTGACTGTCCTGCTGTTGGTGAGTCCCTTGGACCTTGCTGGTTCCAACATTGCTCCTTTTTTGTTCTCCACACCAGTTGCATCTACCAAAGCTTGTTCATGCTCCAGCAGGTCACTGACCACCTAGTCACCAACATTCGACATTGGGCAGCTCAAGTATGGCTCCTGGTATTCCAATCAAGCAAAGAAACCGACTACAAATTGAAGTTCACTAGTTGGGAGGACTGCCAACTGAACAATTTAATAACGGATAACTAACCATTATCGCCCATTCCCATCAAACAAACAAATTTCTCCTTAAAGACAAGACACCTCCAAGATTACAGATTAATTCTACGCATGGTCCTGATGAAGATCCCTTCAACGTTTGGGATTCGAAACGCGTCGACCCCCCTTCCTGTTTTTTCTTTGCTAGGCCAATCATTGATGAATTATCATGATCAAAAAGACTGTTTGATGGCCTTGTAGCTTGAAAATATTTGAAAACATTTCAGTTGTGATAGGTACCTTTGTAACGAAAAGAGACTAAATAGCTTAGGGTCACCTATACACATTTCAAACAACGATTTTTCCTTACTTATTTTTCTTGTGCGTCTGGTGTATGAGCTAGCATGTATGAGCAAGTTGGTTATGAATGTATCACAGTATGATTGTTGAGATTGATACCTGAAGTACGCTTGATTTCTGTTTTACATTTCTTCTATCCACTACACTCTTGTACATATTCACATATTTTATATTGAAGATAGAAGCCCTCCTACCCAAATGAGAATTTAATGTCTCTGTTTAAATGTAAATAATTGAAATATAGAAGTTCTTTGAAAACTTTGAAAAAACTATTTAAAAAAACATAACAACACAATTTTGAATTAATAAAACTTCATTTGAAAGAGATCCCCGACTGAAAGAGTGATCCATGCAAATGAGCTGTTTGTTCCTCGTTTTTGCAAAAAGTTAAAATAAATAACTGAGCAGTACTGGCACCTCGTTTTGTTGTTCCTGGTATTCCTCAGCATCACCAGTTCATCTCAGCTGCAGGAACAAGGTCACTGTTAACTCATCTGAAAAGTCTGACATCGGTGGGCATTGCTCTTCTGTGCCTCCTGGTCACTTCTGAGTGACATAGACTCTGACCCCTCTCCTTACAGAATCCACCCTTGGATTCCTTTGAAATCACCTTCTTTTCCAAAGCCACTTTTCACCAAGTCGTCCATTGTCGTCAACGGAGGATTCTGGCGTATGTTCACCACTATGCACCTGCTTCCCAGGTGTAGGTAACCTGGTTTCCAGAGCATCCACTGGTGGGGTGGCTCTCCAACCTTCTGTCCTCCAGATGAATTTGTCTGGGTCCTCTGGGAAGGGTCCTTCTTCTACAAAACTGCTGTTTCTGGGTACATACCTCGTAGGTTCCTTGTATCCCCGGCTCCTCATGGTCCTCTGATCCAAGTCCTGTCCTCCTTTGCAGTTTGAATTCCACTTTCTTAATATATGGTTTGGTTTCACCCTGAAGACCATTGTATTTGTGCTACTCACCTTATTGCAATTGAAGTAATTTTGGTGTATTGTGTTAATATCTCCAGGTAGGCGATATATCAATGTGTTAGTAAGTTCTGTGTGTTAAATAGAAGAATTTTGTTATAAACACTGTGTGGTTCTTTTTCGTTTAACATAGACTACATGATTAAACTGGCAAAACAAGCTGTTTAACACTCCTTCAAGATAAGCATGAAGGCTGCTCTCCACACCACAACTTTAAGAGCTTTCTATGGTTATCAAAGACCCCTAAAATCACTATAAGGGTTGCCTGGTTAGTGCAAGGTGCATCACTTAAATAAGTGTGCAGCATATACTAAGCCAGCCTCCAACACTTATATTTATGAGTCAAATGCCATAGTTATACTTTAATTTCACACAGTAAAGTGTCACTTCTGGTCTTTTTGTTTAGCTCTTAGCCTCTCACTTTGAGATAATGAATGTAGTGAAAGACGATTTTCATTTTTATTCATAGGTCAATTGTTTTGCATTGTTTGTCTGAAAATATTTTTTAGCATGTCATGCCCCAGAGATAAACGCAAATAAATTCTCACTCTTTATTTCCTCCCTCCAACCTATACTGTTAATGATGTGGCTGTGACTGTTCATTCACCTATGGCATCACACTGTCTCATATTTTTTAGGTGATGGCATGGTTATGTTTTGATCTCAAATACTAAAGAGCAAATTGTGGCCTAATGTGGATGTTCTAAACTCTCACTCTGAAAGTTAATCTTGTGGGTCCTAGTTTCACAAGGGGGTCATCAGTTATGAAGAGGTTTCATAGATCTAGAGAAAGGTAATTTATTCTTTTATTAATGAGCAAATATTTGTATCATACCTCAAAGGTAAAACAACTTTTTTCTCTCTTTTCTCTGTTCATCCCGTTCTTTTGAATGGATGGAGGGATGAGTGAGAGAGATAAGTTGTTCCCTCTTCTCTTCTCTCCTCCCATCCTATTCTGTAAATGACATAGCTGTCACTATACTTCATCAAATTGACATGTATTTGTGATTCAAATGTCATAGTTATGCTTTGCTTTAACCCAGTAAAAGATCACTTGTGCACTATTTATTTAGCTCTTAGCTCTCACTTTGAAGGTAGGGAGTTTGGATCCTTACTTCTCAAATGCTTACTTTCTGGGCTCAGTAACCTAATGGGACTTGGGTGTTTGGAGGGAGTGGTCTCTCATCAAGACTTATGTACAAGGCAGAAGATGTGCATAATGAGGGTTTGGCCACCTAGTGAGGCTTGGGTGTCTGGAGTGAGTGGGATCTTTGCGAAAACTTCTGTGCAAATTGTAGGCTGAGCATTGTAGGGGCTTGCCCACCTATGTCTCATTCATTGTGCACAAGAGATTGCCTACCCGAAAATGGTCTGATACAGGATGATGGGTGTGCACACTACGGGCTTGTTGAACCTAAGGGGGCTTGTGTTTATTAAACCTGTTTTCACTGGTCCTGCTATACTCCAGCAGGCGTCATCATGGACCACCGTGTGCTCTCACGGTAGTCCTGTGGCGATGGGCAGACAATTTTTTAATTCTTCAAAACAGTTTTTGGCCCCTGGGATTGTCCCTCCAGGACCCCCCATAAATCTAACCCTACCCTGCACACACACACACATATCAAATGTCCAGTATTTGAAAACACAAACAATTACCCTACGGTGTCAAGGCACTGGGGGCCGTCAGGAAGAATAAGCAAGCTATTACCCAGATTTACATGGTGCAGGGCTGATTTGCCACCAGCGCTGGTAATGGAACCGTGAGCCCCCAGGTTCCAGAGTAAGTTGCCCTGGCTGCAGCACCACACCTCTTCCAATATATATATATTTAGATTTCAGGGCATGGAGACTGAGTCCCTGTATTACTAACATTTGAACCTTAATTTCTCAAAAACTGCTGATCAGATGTTGCTCCATATCACAAAAAGAGTGCCTCCTGAGAAAAAAAATATATACTCAAAAACATTTAGTGTAATTCTGTTCATATGTTTTCTCTGTAATGCTGTCTAAAATTTCTATAGGCAATAGCATTGGGGAAACATGTTAGGATCCACCCTTTTTCTTAGCCCCCAATTGATGGATCACCCTGAAACTTTCCAGGAAGGACCTGAGGTGAATAAACCTTTTTTTGGAAAGTTTTGTCAAAATGCACCAAAGTTAAAAGTCATTAGCAACAGAAAAAATGCTCGTCTTGTGGAAAGTATGACCTAACTATAACTACGCAGTGGCAACTGGCAATTATACACTTTTATTTATATGTAATAAATATGTACTATACACTTTTGTTTATATATAAAGTATATATATATATATATATATATATATATATATATATATATATATAGTATAGAATTATATATCTATACACACACACACATATATATGTGTATATATACAAATCTAAGTATAAGTGACACTGAATTATTACATACATTGTGTGATTTACATGAGAATGTGACACACTATGTGAACCCTATTTTGAACCTTGATAACCTAGATATTTCGCTCAACCCCAGTTTTCCTAATGGCTTAAAACTTAATATTTCTGTCAGGCATGTCTAATGATACAATATATAGTTTTGAAAAAGGAGTAATGAAACATCTGAAGAAATTAAGATACACTAAACAATATGGCCCCCCATAACTTATCAACTAAACATCAACAAGCATTAAGAGATTTACAGAACAATAATAAAATTGTTATTTGATAATCAGATAAAGGAAAAATACAGTAATGATCTCCAAATATAAATACTTAGCGGAAAGTTACCAACATCTAGATGACAAGTCCTGTTATGAAGAAGCAAACAAAATAACAGTTGATCAGGAGAATATAAAATATCATGACAAACTGGTAGACAGGTAGGAACAGGGCATGGTAAAAGGGAAACATATTAAATCATAAATGTGATTATCCCAAAATTGTGTTCTTTGTTTTTTTTACACAAACTATTAAAAAAAACACTAACCCTCCAGAAAGGCGGATAGTCTCATCAATAGGAAGCTTATTGGAAAACAAGCCACACAACATTGATTTATTTTTAAGACCTCTTTTGGAAGCATTTCAATCTTATGTTAAAGATAGTGGTGACTTCCTTGGTATCATAGCTGGGATATCTTGGGTGAACAACTATCTTCTTATGAGTTTGGCTCTAAACAGCCTGTACACATGTATTCCACATTGTCTAGGTATAACAGCCTGAAGCCATTTTCCTAGGCCGAGATCATTATCTATTCTGTTCTACACTGAAATGTTGTTGGACATGATTTCACGTTGTCTTAACAATACAGTTTTCCTTTTTGATAGGCATTACTACAGAAAAACCCAGGGCACTTATATGGGAACTTTAGTCGCTCCTAGCTATGCTGAACATTCAATAGATGGTGGGAGAAGCACATCATCAGTAGCATCCTTCTCCATGATGAATGCATAGTGCTCTGGGTTCATTATATAGGGCAAACATCATTTACCCAGCTTGTGAAACAATGCATGCCATTACAAAGCGGTTGTGAGATTTGGGGGTCTCTAGTTGGCACAGGTAGGTACTTGTGACAAATAGGGACCCTTGCCTCTAGTCAGGGTAAGGGGGTACACTCCTAAAATAACCCCTGCTCACCCCCTTGGTAGCTTGACACGAGCAGACAGGCTTATCTCAGAGGCAGTGTGTAAAGCATTTGTGAACACATACAGTAATCAAGTGACAACACTACAGATGGACGCCACACAAGTTTTATATAAAAAATAAGTATTCTTTATATAGACTTAACACAAGACCACAAACAACAAAAATCCACAATACTGTACTTAAAATGGTAGTTTTAGCTTAGTTCTCTTTAGTTCTTAAAACGCAACACTTTGAGTCAATGTACCTTAAGATGTGACACGCAGGGCAACGAAAGTGTTGTAAAGATGGAAATGCGGCAAAATCCAGTGCAAAGAAATAAAGACGTTGTTAGACCTGGCATCTTTGGCGTGGTTTCCCCTACCTTTTTGCCTCTACCTCCTGTATTTTTGATGCTGTGCTGGATTTCGTTTTTGATGGTTTAGATGCTTTGGACACTCTGCCACTGCTGATCAGTGCCAGAGTGTAAGTGCTCCCTGTGTAAATTGATATTCTGATTGAATATACATGTTTGGCATATTTGTATCACCATGAAGTCCCTAGTAAAGTGCACTGGGTGTGCCAGGGCTGGTGATGACAAATGCTACTAGTGGGCCTGCAGCACTGATTGTGCCACCCACAGTGGTAGCCCTAAAATAATGTCTCAGGCCTGACACTGCAGTGCCTGTGTGCAGTTTAGAACTTCCATGTCCTCCTGGTCAGTGTCCCCACTGACCAGGCCTAACCCTTCCCTTTTTGTGCACATCAGTCACCCCTATGGAAGACCCAAGGTACCCCCCTGGGCAGGGTGCAGTGTATGTAAAAGGTAGAGCATGTACTAGTGCAGGTGACATGCTCTGGTAGTGAATGGCAGCCAGTTTCGTTTTTCACTACTGTAAGGCTATCTTGCTCCATAGGTTAACATGGGGGATGCTGGCTACAGTGGTTAACAGCATTTCTTCACATAGGAACAAGATAGGACATAAGTACCTAGTATCCCTGAACTCAGAATTTAATAACACATCTTTTGGGAAAGGTTGTTTTTAAATCATGTGTTTGAGAACAGCGCTTTTAGAAAGTTGCTGTTCTCTTGTCTGACCCTTCTGTGTGCCTGGGCCTGTTTGTGTATTGACTGACTGGTTTGAGAGTGACAGGGGCTGGGGGATTCCCCAGGAGGCTGGATGAGTCAGCACTAGGCTGAATGACTGCAATTGCAACTGGAGTGGTGGGAGGAGTTAGCACCTGGGCCTGAATAGGGCTGTGCCTGCCTTCCACAATGCTGGCTCCACCCCCCTGCTGGGCGGCTGAGGACCCTGCCCCTCACTCTGAAAGGAAAGATGCAGCCAGCAAAACAAAGTGCTCAGGATCCACCCAGAACTGGTTTAGACCGGGCTCAGGGCCCACATGCACCAAGAGAACAAAGACTTTAGGGGTATAAGTACAGGACCCCTGACTACAGAAAATTAGATCATCCTGGAATCAAGAAGGAACCTCTGCCAAGGAGAAAGCTGAAACTGAAGAAGGAAGACTGTCCTGCTGTTGCTCTGCTGGACTGACCTGTTGCTTTGCTGCCAAGGAGAGGGGATGGGCTTTGCTGCTGAGCTGTGTCCCCTGTCTTGAAGGAATCTCCAAGGGCCTGAGTAGAGCTGGCTCCCTGTTTTGAAGTCCCAGGAACAAAAGGACTTCACCCCCAGCTTCCCTGAACTCTGCTGAGAGAGTTCTGTCCTTCCTAGAGTGCTTGATCCAGTTGTGGGGCCTCTGGAAGTTGTACCTGTGCTGGGAAGCTTGAAACTAAGCTTGAGTGACTTTTTGAAACTGAAAAGTGTCGCATCGCTCGCTTGCGGAGCGCATCTCCGACAGTGCGAGAAGTTTCCCGCCGCTACGGAGGTCGAGATCGTCGCAGCGCCTGACGCCGCTGCCAGACACGTCGCATCCTTTGTTTGCGGGACGCACCAGACCGGTGCGGGAGAATCGAACATCGCTGCGACTATCGTCGCAGAGCCTGTCGTCGCTGGGTGAGATCGCCGCACCGCTTGCTTGCGGACCGCATCACGTCGCTGCGAGCATCGTCGCAGAACCATCGCATCGAGGAGCTGCGAGAGAGAGGATCACCGCTGGACCGCGCATCGTCGCCCCGGAGATCGTCGCAGCCCCTAGGAGATAGTCACATCGTGCCTTTGCGAGAACAAACCTCCTACGGAACCTACGCACCGGAATCCATACAAGTGGCCTTCCTCCCCATACAGACCGGATTCGTCGCAACACGCCCGCTGCTGCAGCGGGGCTGTCGCATCGCCTCCCCAGGGTCTCAGGAGCAACGCAATGCTTGTTTTCCACTGAACTAGCTTCTGCTTTTGGAACTTTGTTGCAACTAAAAGGTACTGTGAGTAAACGTGACGCAACTGTGAACTTTTCACGCATCAGTAGAGAATTCTATCGCAACGTAGAGAATTCTATCGCAACCTAAAGAATTTTAACGCAACCTTAAGAACTCTTTTGAAACCATATTCTTGAACTGTGTATGTTGGATTTTTTGTCGTTTTGGTCTTGTGTAGTTTAGATTAAAATACCTTTATTTTCCTAAACTGTTGTGGAGTCAGTTTGTGGTGTTTTCACTGTGTTACTGTGAGTGTTGGTACAAATACTTTACGCATTGCCTCTGGTTAGCCTAGACTGCTCGTGCCAAGCTACCTAGAGGGTGAGCAGGGGTTATCTCAGAGGGTTATCTCCTTGCCCTGACTAGAAGCAAGGGTCCCTATTTGGACAGTGGTACCTACCTCTGCCAACTAGAGACCCCCAGATCTAACAGACGTCAAGTTATTCTTGACGCTGCACGCTTCTCCGATGTTGCGAGAAGTCTCGGCTCGATGCGTCAGGTGCAGCGGCAACACCCTTGTTCAGTGATGCGACAACAGCGGCTTTGGTGGCGACACTCTTTTCCGACGATGCAAGACGATTCCGCTAGATGTCACAACTGCAGCGGCGACACCCTTGCTCAGTGATGCGACGTCAGCAGCTCCGACGGTGGCACGCTTCCCCGTGGATGCGAGGCACTTCTTGTGATGTGTGCAACGCGACAGCTATATCGACGACATCCTTACTCAGTGATGCGACGGCAGTGGCTGTGACAGCGACACCCTTCTTCCTTGTTGCGAGACGCTTCTCTTGATGCGGTGCAATGCGTCAGCTACAGCGGCGACATCACGATGCTGCGGCTGCGAGGGCGACGCGCTCCTTCGGGGTTGCGGGACGTTTCTTGAGATGCGGTGCAATGTGTCAGCTACAGTAGCGGCACCCTTGTTCAGTGATGCGACTGCAGCGGCTGCGACGGCGACACGCTTCTTCCTCTTGAGTCGTGGTTTCAGCTCCTTGCGACACGTAGTCCTTCAGAAGGCCCAAAACAGCAGCAGGCACTTCCAAAGAACTCGGAGGAGCTGGGGGTTGAAGTCTGTTGTCACTGAGACTTCAGCTGGAGCTCTTCTCTCATGCCCTTGGAGATCCTTCACAAGTTGAATAAAGTGCACACAAAGTTCTTTCGCCTTTCTTTCGCAGTCAGGCAACCACTGCAGGCCAATCCCCCAAGCAGCACTTCAGCTTGGGGATAGTCTCTCCCCAGTTTACTCAGGTTCCTCTCCTCAGCAAAGGTTTCTTGTTGTGATCTAATTTCTAGGGATCAGGGTCTAAATACTTATAACCCAAAATCCTTTGTCCTCTGAGGGCAGGGGGCCTTTGACCAGTTCAAACCAGTTCTGGAGCACTCTCTTTACATGACTCCTTCCTTCCTTTCACAGTGCAAGGCAGAAACATTAGACGCCTCACAGGAGGTGGAGCCAGCATTGTCGAGGGAAGGCACAGCCCTTGAGCACTCTGTTGACATGACTCCTTCTCTCCTTTCACAGTGCAGGATAGACACATCAGACACACCACAGGAGGTGGAGCCAGCATTGTGGAGGGAAGGCACAGCCCTTTTCAGGTCCCAGGTGCAACTCCTCCCTCCCATCTAGATGCAGATCTTTCTATTCACCACTGGGCTGACTCATCCTGTCTCCTGGAATCCCCCAGCCCTGTCACTCAAACTCCAGACAAGGAATACACAACCTAGCAGGGGCAGGTTTGGATAGTTAGACAAGAAAATACCTTCTTTCTAAAAGTGATATTTTCAAACACAGAATGTTAAAATCAACTTCACTAAAATGTGTATTTTATCACTCTGAGTTCAGGCATACTAAACCCGAATTTCTACCATGTTCCCTGAGTCAGTTAGGATTATAAAATGGAATACTCTACCTGCCCATTCTGGCCTATGGAGAACAGGTAGCCTTGCAATAGTGAAAAACGAAAATGGCTGTAATTCACTACTGGGATATGTCACACACACCAGGGCATGTCCTACCTTATACTTACAATGCACCCTGCCTTTGGGCCTACCATAGGGGTGTCTGATATGAAGTAAAGGGAAGGTTTAGGGACTGGCAAGTGGGTGCACGTGCCCAGTCAACAAGGCAGTACCAGACTGCACACAGGCTCTGAAATGGCAGACCTGAGACACACTTTTATTGGCTGCTCTGTGGGTGGCACAACCAGTGCTGCAAGCCCACTAGCAGCATTTGGTTTACAAGCCCTGGGCACACTCAATGCACTGTACTAGGGTCTGACCAGTAAACCAAATCAGCCAATCATGGAATCACTAATCCATACATTAATTTTAAATAGGGAGAGCATATGCACTTTAGCACTGATCCGCAGTGGTAAAGTGCCCAGAGTCATAAAACAACCAACAACAGGTCAGAAAAAATAGAGGAGGAAGGCAAAAAGTTCAGGGATGACCCTGCAAAAAGGGCCAAGTCCAACAGCGGTCATTACAATGACTGCGTTGTTACTTGGCAAGCCATTACAACACAAGCCGTTACAATGACTTGCTGTAGGGGGCAGAAGGTGTTTTATTTTAAATCCAACACCTTCCCTACTATTCCACAGACTGGAGTTGGAATAGTAAATTATACTATTCCAACATCCAACGCTCCCCTACAGCAAGTCGTTGTAGTGACTGCCGTTGTAATGCTATGCGATGTAACAACGCGTTCATTGTAATGACCGCGATGTAATGGCATGCTTTCTAAATGCATGCCTTATAACGTGGCCTATTCGTTATTTAGATAATATTTTCTTCATTCAAATGGATATACACAGCTAGTACATGGTGTTGTAAATTGACTAAACAACAACATCTTGAATTTGAGTTTCACAAGTCACATAGATAAACATTAAATAAAATTTCTGGAACTTAAAATTGAAGCGAAGAAAACCAAACTAGAAACCAAGTTATTTAGGAAGAGAGCTGGGGGCAACAGCCTCCTGCATGCCTCTAGCAATCACCTTTTAAACCTCATTGGTAGTATACTGTATTGGGAACTTTTATGAGCGAAAAGAAACTGTAGTAACAAAAAGGCCTTTGAACTTGAAAAGAAAACCATGATTAGGAGGTTCCAAACAAGAGGTTATACTACTTGTTGCATACAGAATGCAGTAGAAAGAGTGGAGACAACTAATAAAGAAGCTTTACTGCTAACAGACAATAACAAGAAGAAAGAACCTACTAGCATCAGATTTATCACTACATATAGCAATAAAGCTCAGAAAGTAAGACCATTTTTTCTCACACACTGGCATGTTTTACACACTGATGATATTCTTTCCAAATATTGGACAGTCATCTCAAAGTAATATTTAGGAAGAGCAAATCCTTATGAGATGTTTTACATAAAAAACATGATAATGAAAGACACAGATAGAAAGCAAGATTTACCTCTAGGATTTGTTAAGTGTGCGAATTGCAACACATGCAAGCACAGTGTAAATGTCCAGAAGATATTGCTCCCCAATAAAAAAAGAGAGATTGTCATCTGTAATAAATCTCTCCTAAAACACTAAACAGGACAAACAATATCCAGGAGCCAGGCATTTCAAGGAACTCCATTTGAGCAACATAAGTCAACTACAATTTGTAGTGTTGAACAGAATACCAGCAAACATAATGGGAAGAAAAAGGACTTTAGAGCTAAGAATATTGGAATCATGGTATATTATATATTTCAGTACTCTAAACCCTAATGGACTAAAGTTAGGTGAGGAATAAGCGGTACACTTAGGTTGATCCTTTTGACACTAATCTAGAATGGAGATGTGATTCGCGCAGGGATCATAGAGGACTTGATTGGCAATAGTTTCTACCCATACTGCCTTACAAACACAAATCCCTGTATTTCTCTCAGACAAAGCTACATTTAGCATGAGAATGGGCAATGGTATCAAGTTATCCCTAGAGGTGGTATCCCATGCCCCTGCTCAGACCTCCCAGGCTGTTAATTTTACACCCATGTGCAGGGATAAAAAGAAATGTGTTGTGATACCCTCAGCCCAGTTAACATGAGATATATTGCAGTCACAAACAAGCATGCTTAATTTGCATCAAAAGGGTGCACCCCAGGCATGGCACTACTAAGGATTCTGTAGTACATCTTAAATAGTTCAGTACATGACATTGAATCACTTTTAATACGTCTCCTATGTGACCAAGTATGATCTTAGGAAAGGGTATGACGTCCCTTTCTTTGGACGGGTGAAAATAAATACTCAGATTTAAATTGGTAGCATTAGATGGCACAAGTCTATGCTGTCTGTTTCTAGGGTACTGGCTAGAAGAAATATTACACCCACAGGGGTTCTATACATTTTATATCACTTTTGTTAAGGGAGGGAAATGGTGGATGATGCCTGTTAATATGGACATAGAAAACCTGTTTCATTAATGTTAAGCAGGTCCTGTACAAGCTTGAAGACGCCCACAGATTAATATTGTGGGCAAAGATTGTTTTCTTTATTGCATTTTCCCCTTTTCCATTTTTAGGCCCTTTTACCCCAATGTGTCATATGCTTACCATTTTTATGTATTTTGCCTTGTAACTTATTATCTCAAACTAATCTTGGTTTGGACCTTTTAACTCTGTTGGCTGGTTCACAGAACATTTTGGTTGCTCTAAATCATGTCCATAGTGCTAAGTAGGGCAGTGTTTGGTGCAAGCACCTCCTACCACCCTATAAAGAAAGCAGATTTCTAGAGATAGTAATGTATGATGAGAAGGTTTGTGCATATTTGTTCATTTTATTTTGTTGTGGTGGTGATGTGTTGCGCTGTGTTGTTTTTGGATGTTACTGTGATTGTTGAGTTGTGCTCTGTTTTGACTGAATGGTTGTGTTTTTTCATGGTATGCATGTGTTAGTGGTCTGTGTTATGCTATGTTGTTTACTTTAGAGACATCAACAAATAACAAATGCCGCTACATTTTAGAAACACAGAACATTTCTTTGATTTTGCCATGACAAACACCCTATTACCACTGTACTGTCTACGGTGGTAAATACCACTGCTCCAGCTATTTCACATTTTAAAAGACAAGTCAGCCCATACCTATGGTCAAAACTCAATGTTACATGTGCAGTCACTGTGGAGCAATTCACTAATTACCACAACTCCTATCACCAGTGTTGTCTTAATAATTTTGGGGTCCCTTGGCAAAACATAATTTGGTGTCCCCTGTTAGGAACAACTTTGAATTTTAATACCTATTTTATACTAATACAAGCCCTGTAATGGCAAACAAAATTGAATCCCAGGATAAAGTTTGAGAACTAGGAATAGACACAAGTGAAATAGAGAAGAAGTTCACTTTCCCAAAGGCCCCTCAGAAGGTTGGGGTCATGAGCCATTTCCCACTTTGCCAATGCCTTAAAATGCCTGTGACTATCACATCTATTTCCTTTCTCCATGAAAAACACAAAGGCACTGATTACGAGTTGACTGTTGCATTATCACAGCTGGATCCTACTCTGTCCAATTCTGAGTGTCCTGGTTTTTCTTCACCAAGGATTACCTGTGGAGGGAACACTGGGTCACAGATTACCAAGTGCGAAAACGCGCCCGGCAAAACCATGGGGCTCTGTGTGGTAGTGAGCAGCAGGGGGCCAAGGTGGTAATCCCTCACCCTGAGCAGTAGGTGGTAAGTAAAAGTATTGAACTCTCCAGAGTCTGGAACACTTGCATAAAAAAGACCGATAATCAGGATCGTACTTGGACAAAATGAGAGCAGCCCTGAATAGTGAATTAGATAGCTAACAAAGTGGTACATGCTTGAAAATCACACAAGTTCTGAACTTGTAAAGCCCTTATTATGACTTTGGTGATGTGGTAGCGGGACGCCACACCAGCCCCCGCTGCCACAACACCAAAGCCATAATATGACCACCCAACAAATTCCGACAGGAATCCAGGTTGGGCGGTGGGGGCTGTCCCCCGGCGGTGCGGTGCTAAAACTCATACTTGAGCCTTAGCAAGGCACCACAATTGAAATGCCATTGCACGTTCCTGTCAAGTCCACGCCGTGCAGGAACTGGGCATGCATGCAGACAGGGGGGCACATGCATCTTCTCGTGCAGAGGCACCAGGGGTCCTTTCGTCACCACAAAACATATCAGGGGCTGACCGGCCAACTTGTTTTACGGCAGTCGGACCACCGGTGCGGCAGTAGCAACACCGCCACCGCAGGCAAACTCAAAATAGGGCCCTTAGAGTTTTGCAAGGGATGGAACACACCATGGATTTGAGCTCGCTACAGACAATATATGTTTTAATATAAGGGAAATTAACAGTAACAACCAGCCCAGTGGACCATAAAATAGGCCAACAAACTAGCCCACATACTGGCCTGTGAGACCAGACAGTCGAGTACTGCCTGATTGTCCTATAGCCTGGTCTACCCTGCAGGTAATTATGGGTCTGGCATGTTGTTTCCTTTTCCAGGGAGTTTTACTTGTTATCGTTATTCCCATCAACTAATTTGGAGATACTGGTTGGAAATTATTCATACTGGCTTTTGTACCGAGGCATACCGAGGGTAAAGCATAGGTGCATAATAGCTATGTGCTTGATCAGAACATCTGTGGTGCAAGTAGGAATATTCAGGGGGGCATAGTTACAAGCCCTGTTGCGTTACTCTTGCACCACGCAACATGGTGCAAGGACAGTGCAACTCAAAAAAGAGATGTATGAAGTCACGCAAGGCCACCGTGCGTGACCCTGAGTGTCTTAATAAAACTCGAGCAAAGGAACACAGTGCAAATCTCTGTGTTGCCTTAATCTGTGCCAGGGGGCGTTCCATGGGCATTGTATGGGAGCTCCCACACAACTCCCATGGTTTTTGATGCATTTCCAGATTTGCCAGAACTGGTAAACCTGGGAATGAACCCGAAAGGTATGGCTCCGCAGGTAAGGCGTAACGAAAAGAAATATTTTTATTTCTCCTTGCTACTTTCTCTTTCTATATGTCCTGCGGAATGCTGCACACATCGAAAGAGGAATTTGCTTCTCAGGATCGTTTATGTGCAAGAAGGTGTCTCTTCCTGCACAAAAAACAATCCTGTCTGCAACACAGTCACCTTTGCAGGGAAACATCCTTTACAACGCAACTTTTACAAGGCAGTGCCTCATTGACGCAACTATTACAACGCATGTCATTACAACGCATTGCGCTGGGGGGCGCTCTAGGATAGGGAATAGATTTAATTTACTATCCAACACCTTCCCTACTATCCACGGGGACTGGAGTTGGAATAGTAAATTAAACTATTCACTATCCAGCACCCCTAAGCGCTATGCGTTGTAACAGCATGCGTTGTAAAAACTGCGTCGTAACAGCATGCGTGGTAAAAGCATGCGTTGTAATGTCATACATCCCCTTTGCACCATAATGCAGGGGTGCCTTCGTCGTCTCTATGCAGTCAAAAAGACGCCAGTGCCGACAAGGACAGGAATGCGAGGTATTCTTTTAAATACCGTGCATTCTTGCCCTTTCCCTGGAATGCCGCACAGCAAGGTGACCTGCCATGCAGCATTGCCTTACTTTGACATAAAAATGTCCCAGGGTTTGAACAAGGGAATGTTGAAATTGACGCAGTCGAAAAGCATTTGTGTGATTCAATGCTGCATGAAAACCTTCAACAAAACGGCAGGAAAATATGAGGGAATTAGTAATAGATGTGTTTTAAGATAGCCAAGACATGCATAAATCCCATATTTCATATTAAAAATGCATTTGATGTGTTATATATTCAGACCAAACATATATTTTGTTTAATTCTTACTAGGGAAAATAAACAAAAAATATACTCATGTATGCTAGAGAGAAGAGTTATTGATTTGACCTTTTCTGAAATAGTTCAGTATTTAAATCAGATTTAATCTAGGATTTGTTTTTGCTTCGTGGCAATTAGTACATTGTCCTATTCACCTTATGCTAATGGGTGGCATTAGATTAATTACAAATGTAGTCATAAATTCATTCAGTTCCATTTAGAGTGCTGCTCCTGTGGCTGTGGGCGGTGATACCATTAAATAACTTGCTGGCAAGCAGCATGCTGGGCTGCGAGATAAGCTGAAACAATCACATTTGTTTGCCGTGGTCTGTGGGAGAAGAAAGCCTTTAAGCCACAAATACCACCCCCTTGGTAATTCCTGTCACTCGTGTTCGCCTCTAGGGGGCGTCTAGATGAACTGTACCTTCAGTCTGTTAGAACCCCCTGAGAATCTGTACCCCTAGTAATGAATGAAACTGATATAATTATTAGCCATACAAAAGTCTCCAAGTGCACTGGTATATTTGCATTTATGCTATTTTTATAATGATATTCCATGAATCTAATTTGTCAGTGTTATCGCAGAAAATGTAACAGCATTATAAACTTTGCTCAATGGAATGCTAATGCGTAAATAAAGATCACGTGAGTACACTATGGAACGAGTACAAACAAAAATCCCATTCCTCGAATGACTGCCACACTCACCACAGTGAATTGTGACTACCCAATAGGTTCATGAGTGGAATGGGGTTCTTACAGGGCCTACTGTGCTAACTGAAGGGCAGGGGGTTTCTGTGGAGGGATAGAACTATTAAAGTCACCGCATGAATAGGCCGGGACAAGACATATATGGATCAATGACTGGGGGGGGAGGGGGTCACAGAACCAGAATAAAAGAAAAGTATGGTTTAAAGGGAAGAACCATTTATATTAAGCATTGGGAAAGTCAGTAAGCCTGGCTGTAAAGTGCCAACACTTGTGAGCATTACCCAAATGCCCTTAAGTGTGTGGCATGCACAAATTCTATTTGTTAACCTTATAGGCTTTGCAACTCGGTGGGTGGGGCGGGGGAAAGTAGCAAAATAAATTGCTTTCTGTATAGAATGCATGTAGATAAAGAAGTGAACGGGAAAAATTGTGATATGTCTGCTCATGTATAATACTTCACGTGTTCCAACGAAAGCACTTCCTGGAATGCAGATTGATACAGCAGACAGCCAAGAGCATGAGGTGGGAGAGTAAAGCTCCTATGGATGGAGCCAAAGCTTATTAAGCCCGGATTTGCATACATTTCACTCATCGCAAAGTCGCTACTCTGCTTTACATGAAAGTGAGAGAGTTCAGCTTTCTCCCTGAGTTAGCGCACTTTGGACTGCCTAGTGCCAATGTAGGCACCCTTGTACCATTGCTCTAGGGTACTTGCATTATGGTCAGAATAGTTTTTGTTCAGGAAGGGGTACCAACCAGCACAAAAACTATCCTTGGAGGCAAATGAAAAAAGAACATAAAGAGGAGAAATAAAGATGTAAAGATTGTTAAGTTAACCTCAAGAAGGTGTACCTTTTTGTGCAAACCCATATCTACAACTCTTTGCAAATATGGGTTTGCATTAAAATTCATGTGTGGATGAATGAGAGTGCACATGCACGACCCAAAGAACACTTCCCTGATGCAAAGGAACATAAGGCAATGCACTGCGCTACTTTTTATTTTTGTTACAAAGCAACACAAATCAACATTTGTATTGTTTTCTAAAAACCAAAACAGATTTTAAGTCAGGCCTGCACCAACAATTTGAAGCAAACCAAATGCAAAATCTTTTTATTACTGTATGATTTAAAGAATTGTTAACAATAGCTAATACAGACAACTGTGTTGTCAAGCCATATCTCATAAAAAGTAATCCTGTTGAAAATCAACAGCTTGTTAAGTGCTTAAAGGGACCATTTGGTCAATGATATCACAATAGATCTAAAAATAACAGTAGACTTTATTAAGTAAAGCAACATTCTAGATGCTTACTGTTAGCGATTGTTGGAGAATGTTACATAGAGACTTCGGGAGCCAAGCGGAGATAAGTACAGCATTTATTTCATGAGATACAAGGTAATTAATAAGGAGCCCACACACAGCCTGTTCTAATTCATCAGACGCCCAATGAAAGCTGAGCAACCGATGTGGGACAGCAGCGCGGGCCATAAAGCAGTAATTTAAAAGGAAACAAGCAATCGTAATGCATTTACTATTGACAAGTGAGCTCGCTCCGCAGAGCAAGAGCTTGCTGGCTCATAACAAGTTCTTAAAGGTACTGCACACTCCATTATTACTGTAATGTCTTAAGGTACAACACTTTCCACTTTTTAAAAACAAACATAGATTAATAATTTGGATGAGCAAAATAAAAATATCTAAAAAACACAATAATTACATCTCTGCCTCTATTAATTTTTTTGTAAGACATATGGTGATCTTTAAATTTATATGGTATAGTAGTATTACGTGCAGCTCTGGTATTATGGGACGTAATGCAATAATTAGACTGTTCAGGCACAATTTCTGTACCAGGTTGCCTTTGTGTAAGTACAAATCATTTGCATTATCAATCTGAGATGACCTCTGACTGTCAGTTGAATGCTCTTGAGTTGTTTGCCACCAATTGCTTTCAGGAGACGAATTGTTGCCATTATAGCCTCACACCCGTTTGTTTTTTGGCTGCCTTTTCCATGGCAATCTTGACCAGATCTCTCTTACTCCACCAGCCTTGTACTTTATAGGTACTGAGCCTTTAGACACTCTTTCAACACACGCTGGTTTTGAAAATTTTGATAAACCCATCTTGACCTTAGTTGAATTTCTTGTCAAAATCCAATCCCTTTCTTTCAATGTTAATTCTTCGACATGGTTTGTTTTGTCAAAAAGTTCTTTAACCTGACTTTGCATTGTATTTTTGTTTTTTAAATTATGGAGTTTTATATAGCGCGAACTTGACCCGAAGGTATCCGGTATCAGAGCGCTTTGCATAGCACCTGTCGCATTACATGAGGACACATTCATTGTTGTTAGGCACGGGGAGATTAAGTGATTTGCCCAGAATCACAGGATGTTCAGCGTCATTGCCGAGACTCGAACCCAGTTCCCCAGATTCAAGGTCGACCACCCTAGCTGTTAGGCCAACTCCTCTCCTGGATGCAATAGTCTGCATATCAGGTGGGCTCTTTATGCTTATCTCTCTCATCCAGTCAGGACAAACTGAAACCCTTGAAAATCTTTTGAAAAACATCATAAATGGGGATATACCTGTTGTGATGTGAGTAGTTACTATATATCACAAAACTTTCTCCCTGAGAAAAGTTTCAACTTCAAGACCCAGGTACAAGGCTGTTTGCACACCCTATTGTAAAACATATTCATGCATTCAACCAAACCATAGGCTGAAGGTGAGTAAAGCGCAACTTTGAGATGCGTAATGTGAAAACCCTCAATGAAGTCCTTCATGTGCGCTGACGTGAAGTGGGTGCTGTTGTCTGTAAATATTTCTTGGTGTGCTCCTTCTACAACAAAAATTATTTTTAAAAATGTGATTATAGCGCCAGGGTTAGGAACAGCGGTAAAAACCAAAATGCACCCATTTTGAAAAATAATCAATGAAAACAATCATGTGTCTTTAATTAGTAGGCAATACCTCAAATGGACCCACAAAACCAAGTGGCACTTTTTGCCAAGCATCCTCCGGTAGTGGGACCATATGAATAGGTGACTCGTGTACCTTCCAGTGGTTACCAAATACCAAACAGGTGGTGCAATTATGAATAAACTTAGAAGCTTAAGCTTCCAATGCAGGCCACCAAATTGTTTTAAATATATTTGCATGTGCAACTGACCCCTAAATGGCCCTTATGTGCTTCCTTAATAATATCATCACTGATAGTCACAGGAGGCACACACACATCATTACGTACTAGTACCCCTTCAACAACTAGTAGCTCCTCTGAAATTTGTACAACAGTTCTCAAAGAGGCCTCAACATTTCTTTCCTTGGGTCAACCTTCTTTCATGTATTTGAACACAGACTGTAACATGGCATCCTGTTTGGAAGCTTCTAACCACTGTGTTTGTGTGATCACCCCTTCGTTCAGCAGTATATCCTCCACAAAAGCAAACATATTCTCATTTTTTTGAAGTGTGTTGGATTCTTCACCTCTGATGGGTAACCCAGAGAGACCTTCCACTCTTATGTTTTTCCCACCAGGTATCTGGTCAAGCACGACCAGAAGCCCCAAAGAGGCACTGTAAGCTTTTAAGCACTAGAAAGTGTTACATCTTTCCAAATGCATATCTCCAGTTCCCTACTTTAGGTTTTTGTCATTTTGGTGTCTATGTGTTCATATAACCTACTTTTATAAATTGGTGTCGGATTTTAATTGTGTTTGGTGTTTTACTTATTTGTTGTATTGGTGTTTTTAAATACCTTACACTCCTGTCTCCTAAGTTAGGCCTGATTGCTCGCTGCCAGCTACCAAGGGTTGAGCAAGGCACTAATTTATTGAGACCTTTACTGGACCTTACACTGCATTAGTGGCCTTATTGCTAGTGGCAGAGGCATACTTACCCCTACCAATAACCCACTTTCCAACAAGCATAATGAAAAACTGGTGAAAAAATCATAACGCTCTACCCTATACCTTGCATTCAGCTGTTTGATGTCAGTTAGTAGCTCACTGTTCTAGAGTAGGATTGTTTTCTTATAAACTGAAAGTAACAAAAAGATCTGTCTGACAAAAGCAGTAACCCATTGAGGTAATTACAGTATATGCACTTTGTGATCTGCATGATACAGGCTGTTTGCAGCAGGCATGTTAACCCTCTGTGCTACCTTAACATCAGTCAAAACTTCCATTAGACAAAACTCTTATCTCTCTCCAGGAAGAATATTAATCACCGGAGTTATCTTGACATTTTTATTGTTGTCTGAAAATTGCTGAAGGCCAGGAACGTGGCATCAGGTGCTTTTTAAACCATTATTATACCTGCAAAAACGGCACCTCCACCTGAAGTTAGCGCCCAGTACGGTGGCACCGGTCGCACTGCCCTAGAGCTTGCACTGATCAGAGCCTCAAAAGACCAGAATTACTAACCCACTTTCGAGCTGGTCTTCCCTTCTACTGTGTGATATTAACTCCTCACTGGGTGACCCTGTGAGTGGGGCCAATATAGCGTAACACACGTTAACATTGTGTGAGTTTGTAGGTGTTTGTTACCTGTTATGCATTGTTTACACTACATGTTTAGTTTGGCAAAGTTATACGGTTATTCAACTGGAAAATGTTTAATGAAAAACACTGAATAATGGATTATATCGTATGGTTGTCTTTAGTAAATAAACTAGTAAAATATTCAATTGTATTATTTATAGGGGATCATTATTCTTGGCACATTTTTCAGGAAAATGAAGGGCTGAAATTGCCCTTTAAGGGCATTCAGCGAACAAAAGACCATGATTGCATTTAGATAATGCAAGTTGTGTTTGCTTTTCTTGTAAAGAATGCTAATTAAACATTGTGTAATGTTGAAGTGGGACAGTGGGTTTTGAGGCTTTCATTGTGCCTGTGCTGTTACAGATTATATGTAGATCGCAAATCAAATTGAAGTGTGAATACTCTGAATGAAATTCAAACTTTAAAGGAAAGGTGTATGTTTTGTGAATGGAACATAATTTTCAATGAATACATCATCCCCATTAAAAATGGCTTTGAAAACGACTGGATTTCGTCTTTTCCAAGTAGTCAAATATGAAATATAAATAATTATATTAAAGAAATATTGGAATAGAGATTCTGTATTAAGCCACTTTATTCTGAGGCCAACCTGAAAGAATAGAGGTACAAGTATTGTCACACACTGTAAGGAATCACATCAGCACATAATGAAGCACCAGATTGTGTGCTTTTTGAAACTCTGTTAGATTCAAAAAACAACGAGGGGCAATGCACTGCTTTTTGCGTAAACGAATTTCAAATGTTCATTTTTTTATATAATTCTCGATTGGTTAAAGGTGCTCCAACTGGTGGCGTAACCGTCCGTTTGCGCCAAGAATATAAGCTGTGAGTGTGTGTGAACAAGTCAATGCGCACATCCCAGTGTTTGGGCACTCCCTCTGGTTCAAAGATAAAGACTCCGATGAGTTTTCAAAAGTTTATTCAAATTGAATTAAAGTTCATATTTTCATAAGTCTTTCATTAAAGGATTATTTGCATCCATTTAATTGAGCTCTACACAAAATCAACTGTGCTCCAATGCATTTCGAGTCCATGACCCTTTTTCAAGGAGCTCTGTAAGAAATCAGAACGATCTATATTTGTATCAGCGTAACATTAACAGATGATTATATACAAAACATACACTTCCCAATAGTGAATATAAACAAACGTGAGTTTGTGTCTGGAAGATACAGGGACAACCGTTACACCTGAAGTATACTGTCAAACTGACTCAAATGTGCAAGAAGATAGTCGGTGAACCCAGATAAGAACAAGGGTTTGTAAGCGGGTAGCAAGTAGCACCCTAAAGAAAAATGAAATGGAAAAATGCTCACGTGAATGTCGGGCTGAAATGCCGTGCTGGGCGGATCAAAAAGTGAAAGGGAAATAGTTAGGGAAACGCTCGACGAGCGAGTGCAAGTAAGTTTAAAGTTCATTACCACATGTTGTCAAGGCTTACCAAAGCGGGAATCTAAGTGGGGACTGTTAAGGTCTCCGGGTCGGTGAGTTTACCGCGTGAAGTCGCCGGGTTGCAGTGAGAGGTCTCCGGTGAAGCTAACTCTATGTAAGCGCGAGGCGGGGAGAGTAATCATGATAGTCAAAGAAGGACTAACGTATGGTGACTTTGAGCACCATGTTGGAATGGATAATGCGGCATGGAGGTGCAATGGAAAAAGAGATGGGGGGGGAAGCTAGACAGACTCATCAAAAATAAAAGATAAAACAGTAAAGTAAAAGTGGAGTGTAGGAAACATATCAAGGAGCGAATACAATAACATTGTAAACAGTAAATACATAAACATCTTTATGAACTCGCACAATTCTAAATGTGTCCTCATATGCCCGGCCGGGCATTTATAAAAAACAGCTTAGTTCAATACGGTCGTTAAGACCAAACGGTTTGTAAGATTGTAGATGATAAATCCATGAGGTTTCTCTCTGGAGGAGAAACTTGTTGTTGTCTCTTCCTTCTTTTTTATCTACGGTTTCAAGGACCATGAATTTGAGCTGTGCAACAGTATGATAATTTTCCATGAAATGTGCAGCCACACTTGATTTAACTTGTTGTTGTGTCCTGATGTTGGATTTATGTTCATTCAATCTGACTTTTATTTTCCGCTCAGTTTTACCAATATATATCTTTCCACAAGGACATTTGAGGAGATAGATCAGGTTGGACGAATCACACGTTGCGTTGACTTTCACCTTAATCTCCGTGCCTCTCATTGGGTGGTTGATTTTGTTACCACTAATGATGTTATTACAGTTGTTACAATTGAGGCACGGTTTTGTGCCTCTGTACGTGGGTTGAACAGGTGTTTCTTTTGACAGGATCTCTTTGAAGTTGTTAGCTCGGGTGTATGCAAAGATCGGGGGGTTTTTGAACATTTCTTTGAAATCTGGTTCCAATGCCAGGATTCTCCAATGCTGTAAGATGATCTTCTTGTATCTTCCACTCAATGTGGAATATTTAGAAACGACTACCATTCGGTTTGTCTCTTTTTTAGGTGTCTTCTTAAGAGCTGTTTTGCGTTCGATCCCAGATACTTTTATCTTCGCTTCCTCTGTGGTTTTTTCTGGGTACCCTCTAACGGTGAACCTTAAACTCATTTCATCGATCCTTTGAGCATATGTATCCGGATTGGATACTATGCGTTTCAATCGCAACATTTGGCTGTATGGGAGATGACGCTTTAGTGAATGCTGGTGGAAACTTGCGAAGTGCAACGTGTTGTTTCGGTCAGTTGGTTTCCTGTAAAGGTCTGTGATTAGACCAGTGTCAGATCTGGTGATGAGTACATCCAGGAAGTTGATTTGAGAATCATCTAGATTCCAGGTCATTTGTATTCGGTGATCTTTAGTGTTTAGATCGTTAAGTTCATCTTCCAACATGGTTCTGGTGCCTTTCCATACAAAGAATAGATCGTCGATGTAACGAACGTACATCAGTAAATTGTTGGTCCAAGCTGGGTTATCATAAATGTACTGCTGTTCGAAATCAGACATGTAAATATTAGTATACGCCGGTGCAGCGCAGTTGCCCATGGACATCCCAGATGATTGTTGAAACCAGTGGTTATTGTGGCAGAAGTAACTGTGGTAAAGCGTGTAAATCATAAGCTCCATGAGGAATACTTTCAAAGCTTCTGAGATGTTGCTGTGAGCTAGAGTCTGTTCAATAGCTTCAATTCCACCTCCATGTGGAATCGAGGTGTATAAGCTGTTCACATCAGCGGTGCAGAAGATAAGGTTGTCATTTTGATTTATTTTGATTTCCGACAATTTGAGTATGAATTCCGTTGTATCTTTCACGTAACTTTTCAGTTCTTTGACAAAAGGTTGAAGATACCGATCGAGAAATTTCCCCACGGGCTCGTGGAGGGATCCCTTAGTGGACACAATTGGCCGCATTGGTGGGTCCATCAAGTTTTTGTGGATTTTGGGTAATAGAGTTATGGTAGGACTTCTTGGGAAATCTACCAATAGGAATTTTTTGGTGCGCTCATCAATGGTTCCTTTATCATGAGCTTCGTTGATGATCGATACTAATGCGGCTTTATATAGATTTGTGGGGTTAGATTCTAGTGGAATGTAGATATCGGAATTCCCGATGTGTTCATTCATTTTGGCATTGTACATACTAGAATTCATAACGACGAGAGCTCCGCCTTTGTCAGCCTTAATGCATTTGATCGATTTGTTGTTGGCAATTTTTTTCAATGTGTCATTGTCTTTCTGTGTTAGATTTCTATTCATGGTTTTTTTCTTAAAGTTGATTTTACCTAGATCCTGTTTGACTAGGGTCTCAAAAGTGTCTATACTTTTATGGCTGACCGGTGGTATATATGAACTTTTGGGGCGTAGTCCACAAAGTAAATCCGGTTTTTGATCAGATGATGGTGGAATTACATTTTCAAAAAAATGTCGTAACCTTAATTTTCTGGTTAATTTAAACGTGCTGGTCTCTAATTCCAGTAGGTTAGTGAATGAAGTAGGAATAAATGACGTGCCTTTCTGTAAAAGTTCGATCTCATGTTGCGATAATTCTGTATCGGAGATGTTGATAACTAACGATTCTGTTTCTTTTTGTCCTTCTTGGAGCCTCTTGTGTTTGGACCTTCTGGTTCCTTTTCTCTTGCTTCGCCTGGGTCGTCGGTTGGTTGGTGGCCTTTCTCTAAAAAAGGACCACTGTCGGATGTGGAGGCGTTCTCATCAGCTTGTGCTCTGTCTCGTTGTTGACCCCTATTCGTGTCATGGGGTGTCTTTTTGGTTTGCCTGCTCGAGGTATCACTTTAAAGGTATCAAGTTAAATCAAGTGTGGCTGCACATTTCATGGAAAATCATCATACTGTTGCACAGCTCAAATTCATGGTCCTTGAAACCGTAGATAAAAAAGAAGGAAGAGACAACAACAAGTTTCTCCTCCAGAGAGAAACCTCATGGATTTATCATCTACAATCTTACAAACCGTTTGGTCTTAACGACCGTATTGAACTAAGCTGTTTTTTATAAATGCCCGGCCGGGCATATGAGGACACATTTAGAATTGTGCGAGTTCATAAAGATGTTTATGTATTTACTGTTTACAATGTTATTGTATTCGCTCCTTGATATGTTTCCTACACTCCACTTTTACTTTACTGTTTTATCTTTTATTTTTGATGAGTCTGTCTAGCTTCCCCCCCCATCTCTTTTTCCATTGCACCTCCATGCCGCATTATCCATTCCAACATGGTGCTCAAAGTCACCATACGTTAGTCCTTCTTTGACTATCATGATTACTCTCCCCGCCTCGCGCTTACATAGAGTTAGCTTCACCGGAGACCTCTCACTGCAACCCGGCGACTTCACGCGGTAAACTCACCGACCCGGAGACCTTAACAGTCCCCACTTAGATTCCCGCTTTGGTAAGCCTTGACAACATGTGGTAATGAACTTTAAACTTACTTGCACTCGCTCGTCGAGCGTTTCCCTAACTATTTCCCTTTCACTTTTTGATCCGCCCAGCACGGCATTTCAGCCCGACATTCACGTGAGCATTTTTCCATTTCATTTTTCTTTAGGGTGCTACTTGCTACCCGCTTACAAACCCTTGTTCTTATCTGGGTGCACCGACTATCTTCTTGCACATTTGAGTCAGTTTGACAGTGTACTTCAGGTGTAACGGTTGTCCCTGTATCTTCCAGACACAAACTCACGTTTGTTTATATTCACTATTGGGAAGTGTATGTTTTGTATATAATCATCTGTTAATGTTACGCTGATACAAATATAGATCGTTCTGATTTCTTACAGAGCTCCTTGAAAAAGGGTCATGGACTCGAAATGCATTGGAGCACAGTTGATTTTGTGTAGAGCTCAATTAAATGGATGCAAATAATCCTTTAATGAAAGACTTATGAAAATATGAACTTTAATTCAATTTGAATAAACTTTTGAAAACTCATCGGAGTCTTTATCTTTGAACCAGAGGGAGTGCCCAAACACTGGGATGTGCGCATTGACTTGTTCACACACACTCACAGCTTATATTCTTGGCGCAAACGGACGGTTACGCCACCAGTTGGAGCACCTTTAACCAATCGAGAATTATATAAAAAAATGAACATTTGAAATTCGTTTACGCAAAAAGCAGTGCATTGCCCCTCGTTGTTTTTTGAATCTAACAGTTCTTCCGCCCCAAAGGCAATAGCACGCATTCAAAATGCAATACGAGACCATTTCAAAATCCACTGAAGCAAGAGCCAACCTCCTAGCATATGGAGATGATGAAAAGGAACGCATCTATGCATTAATCCAGGATGACGTATCACAGGAATCCAGCACTCGCACGAGAGAACAATGTGTCAAACACCTCTTATATTTATCCAAACGCCGCATTAACCAGCAACTGCATGCAAAAACTCTAGTGAAATATCACCAAGCCCTCCGCATTCCCCGTGGACTGAGAATCGCACTCAAACCATCGTTGTGCAAGAACTCAAAAAACTTCCAAGCCAAGTGGAACGCTATTCTCAACAAGTGCAGTCTAGATCTTATATTACTCATTATAGAAGAATTATCCAACATTCTAATTGAGCTAACCAATGAAATCAAAGAGGTAGAGAAAGAACTTGAGGCCTTTAAATCAACCGAAGACATATCTCAAATGTTAGAAGACATTAAAATCCAATTAGAAAAACACACCAAGGACATCAACGATAGGAAACTTAGGAAATTCAAACGTGACACATTGGATTATCAACTAGATGAGGTATATACCTGGGCTGACATCTATGCCCAACGCCGCCGAAACAAGCCTACGAGCCAACACACCGATACCTCCTCCTCGGGGAGTGATACCTCGAGCAGGCAAACCAAAAAGACACCCCATGACACAAATAGGGGTCAACAACGAGACAGAGCACAAGCTGATGAGAACGCCTCCACATCCGACAGTGGTCCTTTTTTAGAGAAAGGCCACCAACCAACCGACGACCCAGGCGAAGCAAGAGAAAAGGAACCAGAAGGTCCAAACACAAGAGGCTCCAAGAAGGACAAAAAGAAACAGAATCGTTAGTTATCAACATCTCCGATACAGAATTATCGCAACATGAGATCGAACTTTTACAGAAAGGCACGTCATTTATTCCTACTTCATTCACTAACCTACTGGAATTAGAGACCAGCACGTTTAAATTAACCAGAAAATTAAGGTTACGACATTTTTTTGAAAATGTAATTCCACCATCATCTGATCAAAAACCGGATTTACTTTGTGGACTACGCCCCAAAAGTTCATATATACCACCGGTCAGCCATAAAAGTATAGACACTTTTGAGACCCTAGTCAAACAGGATCTAGGTAAAATCAACTTTAAGAAAAAAACCATGAATAGAAATCTAACACAGAAAGACAATGACACATTGAAAAAAATTGCCAACAACAAATCGATCAAATGCATTAAGGCTGACAAAGGCGGAGCTCTCGTCGTTATGAATTCTAGTATGTACAATGCCAAAATGAATGAACACATCGGGAATTCCGATATCTACATTCCACTACAATCTAACCCCACAAATCTATATAAAGCCGCATTAGTATCGATCATCAACGAAGCTCATGATAAAGGAACCATTGATGAGCGCACCAAAAAATTCCTATTGGTAGATTTCCCAAGAAGTCCTACCATAACTCTATTACCCAAAATCCACAAAAACTTGATGGACCCACCAATGCGGCCAATTGTGTCCACTAAGGGATCCCTCCACGAGCCCGTGGGGAAATTTCTCGATCGGTATCTTCAACCTTTTGTCAAAGAACTGAAAAGTTACGTGAAAGATACAACGGAATTCATACTCAAATTGTCGGAAATCAAAATAAATCAAAATGACAACCTTATCTTCTGCACCGCTGATGTGAACAGCTTATACACCTCGATTCCACATGGAGGTGGAATTGAAGCTATTGAACAGACTCTAGCTCACAGCAACATCTCAGAAGCTTTGAAAGTATTCCTCATGGAGCTTATGATTTACACGCTTTACCACAGTTACTTCTGCCACAATAACCACTGGTTTCAACAATCATCTGGGATGTCCATGGGCAACTGCGCTGCACCGGCGTATGCTAATATTTACATGTCTGATTTCGAACAGCAGTACATTTATGATAACCCAGCTTGGACCAACAATTTACTGATGTACGTTCGTTACATCGACGATCTATTCTTTGTATGGAAAGGCACCAGAACCATGTTGGAAGATGAACTTAACGATCTAAACACTAAAGATCACCGAATACAAATGACCTGGAATCTAGATGATTCTCAAATCAACTTCCTGGATGTACTCATCACCAGATCTGACACTGGTCTAATCACAGACCTTTACAGGAAACCAACTGACCGAAACAACACGTTGCACTTCGCAAGTTTCCACCAGCATTCACTAAAGCGTCATCTCCCATACAGCCAAATGTTGCGATTGAAACGCATAGTATCCAATCCGGATACATATGCTCAAAGGATCGATGAAATGAGTTTAAGGTTCACCGTTAGAGGGTACCCAGAAAAAACCACAGAGGAAGCGAAGATAAAAGTATCTGGGATCGAACGCAAAACAGCTCTTAAGAAGACACCTAAAAAAGAGACAAACCGAATGGTAGTCGTTTCTAAATATTCCACATTGAGTGGAAGATACAAGAAGATCATCTTACAGCATTGGAGAATCCTGGCATTGGAACCAGATTTCAAAGAAATGTTCAAAAACCCCCCGATCTTTGCATACACCCGAGCTAACAACTTCAAAGAGATCCTGTCAAAAGAAACACCTGTTCAACCCACGTACAGAGGCACAAAACCGTGCCTCAATTGTAACAACTGTAATAACATCATTAGTGGTAACAAAATCAACCACCCAATGAGAGGCACGGAAATTAAGGTGAAAGTCAACGCAACGTGTGATTCGTCCTACCTGATCTATCTCCTCAAATGTCCTTGTGGAAAGATATATATTGGTAAAACTGAGCGGAAAATAAAAGTCAGATTGAATGAACATAAATCCAACATCAGGACAAAACAAGTTAAATCAAGTGTGGCTGCACATTTCATGGAAAATCATCATACTGTTGCACAGCTCAAATTCATGGTCCTTGAAACCGTAGATAAAAAAGAAGGAAGAGACAACAACAAGTTTCTCCTCCAGAGAGAAACCTCATGGATTTATCATCTACAATCTTACAAACCGTTTGGTCTTAACGACCGTATTGAACTAAGCTGTTTTTTATAAATGCCCGGCCGGGCATATGAGGACACATTTAGAATTGTGCGAGTTCATAAAGATGTTTATGTATTTACTGTTTACAATGTTATTGTATTCGCTCCTTGATATGTTTCCTACACTCCACTTTTACTTTACTGTTTTATCTTTTATTTTTGATGAGTCTGTCTAGCTTCCCCCCCCATCTCTTTTTCCATTGCACCTCCATGCCGCATTATCCATTCCAACATGGTGCTCAAAGTCACCATACGTTAGTCCTTCTTTGACTATCATGATTACTCTCCCCGCCTCGCGCTTACATAGAGTTAGCTTCACCGGAGACCTCTCACTGCAACCCGGCGACTTCACGCGGTAAACTCACCGACCCGGAGACCTTAACAGTCCCCACTTAGATTCCCGCTTTGGTAAGCCTTGACAACATGTGGTAATGAACTTTAAACTTACTTGCACTCGCTCGTCGAGCGTTTCCCTAACTATTTCCCTTTCACTTTTTGATCCGCCCAGCACGGCATTTCAGCCCGACATTCACGTGAGCATTTTTCCATTTCATTTTTCTTTAGGGTGCTACTTGCTACCCGCTTACAAACCCTTGTTCTTATCTGGGTGCACCGACTATCTTCTTGCACATTTGAGTCAGTTTGACAGTGTACTTCAGGTGTAACGGTTGTCCCTGTATCTTCCAGACACAAACTCACGTTTGTTTATATTCACTATTGGGAAGTGTATGTTTTGTATATAATCATCTGTTAATGTTACGCTGATACAAATATAGATCGTTCTGATTTCTTACAGAGCTCCTTGAAAAAGGGTCATGGACTCGAAATGCATTGGAGCACAGTTGATTTTGTGTAGAGCTCAATTAAATGGATGCAAATAATCCTTTAATGAAAGACTTATGAAAATATGAACTTTAATTCAATTTGAATAAACTTTTGAAAACTCATCGGAGTCTTTATCTTTGAACCAGAGGGAGTGCCCAAACACTGGGATGTGCGCATTGACTTGTTCACACACACTCACAGCTTTTTGAAACTCTGGCATTTTACTTTTATTAAAGCTTTATATCTGTTGAACAAGACTTTTGTGGTCATGACGGATAGCGCACTGGCCAACAGAGGCGTTGTCCTCCATTCTTTTATTGGAGGACTTTCTAGCAAACTTTGAGACGCCAACCTGGCAGACATGAATCTTTATATAAGCAGCCGAGGTGCCACTCTGGTGGCTCGATTGAAGGCATCGATCCTTTACTGTATGTGCTGTTGTGTTACTCTGATATTGTATGGTCAAACACAGTATACTTTACTTTTTTGAGTTAAGGAAAACCGGGAAATGCCTCTCATCCTTCCCAATACATATGCTGTAGTGGAGTTGGCCTAATAGAAGTTGGACAAACCTGTAAGAGAATATCTAATATCTGCAGGTGATAAATCCGCCACAGAAGGGTATAGTGACGATTAACCCCCCACTCCACTACCATAGATCCAAGCTAAAGGTGCACACCAATTAGAAGAGACTGGGGCTACAAAAGCCTGCTACTGTGGATTATCATAGTATAAGTACATTTTACTCTGTGATAAAATGTCCTTATATGCCCTTTGTTGGACTTTGCCCTCTCTGTAGAGTCACTCACAAACTTTTTGCCTTCATGCCTTCTGTTTTATGAACCCGTTTTTATTGGATTTTAGGGCTTTGTGTTCTTTACCAAGTACTTGTGCTCTCTCCTTTAAACATGGTGAAATTACCTATATCCAATTGCACATCTAATTTACTTATAAGTCCCTAGTAAAATGGTACTAATTAATTGCTTACCAGTGAGCCTGCAGCACATATTGTGCTACACACTTAAGTGGCCCTTTTAAACATGACTCAGGCCTCCACAGTAGCCTGTGGGACACTTTTGAGCTGAGATTTAGACCTGTTAAATTAACCTTTTGCCAGACATAAACCTTCCTTTCTAATAAATAAAGCTAACCCCCAGGGTAGGCCGTACACAGCTCATAGGGCAGGGTGCATTGTATTTAAAAATATTTGGACATGTACATTTACTTTTTACATGTCCTGGTGATTAAAAACTCTTAAATATGTTTTTCACTACTGCGAGGCCCACGTCTCCCATAGAATAGTATTGGCTTACCCTAATCCATTTAATAAGTTAGAACTTTTGATTGGGAACATGTACAAATATCATGTTTACACTCAAATTAAATGTAATTTAAAATCCTCTCTAATAGTAAACTTGGATTTTTTTATTTTTTATAATTCTTTTTATTGTAAATAAATAACATACAAGGCAAAAGACACAATAAGTTAGGATATAGTCCGAGCGAGGAAGGAAGCAAAAGATAACACAGTAGAGTTTATACGTTACATCAGGGAACGGACACAGGAGAGAGACGAGTTCCAGAGCAATAACATGTTCTACATTACGGGAATGGTGGGTCAGGGGGAAAGTTGAGTTTCAGGGACATCCGGAAGAGGAGGAGTGCAGATATCCCCACTTTAAGCATTCCAGTGACCCCAGATCTTCCCCCACTTTCTGGGTCGCCCTCGTGCCACATAAACAGTCTTCTCCCTAAACATGCACCAATCCATGTTTTCCATCCAAGCCTCGACTGTGGGCGTCCTCTGGGAACCCCACAACTGTGCTATGTCTCTCTTAGCCACCAGGGTTGCCCATTGTGTTTGTGTGACATTATAATCAGTTAGTCCCCAGACATTCAAGAGACAACGTCTAGCCTCGGGTAGTAGAGCAACACCAGTGGCCTCTTTCATCTTATCGTGCACCCCTGTCTGGAAGGCAACAACAACGGGACACTCCCAAAGTATATGTAAAAAAGTCCCGAGCAGCCCACAACCACGCTTACAAAGACCATCTTCAGAATAACCCATTCTAACCAAGCGGGGACCAGTCACGTAGACTCTATGTAGGATTTTAAGTTGCACCAACCGCAGACGGGCTGGAATCGCTACCTACTTAGGAGAGGAGATCGCTGACTGCCAGTCCTCGTCGTCCAATTCGAGACCATCCCGGGTCCATGTGTCCCGGAGGAGCACCAACAGGTCAGTTCTACCGTTGATTAGTTTTTTGTATATTAAGGAGATAGTGCTATACGGCACATGGCCGTCCAATATTCTATCCTCAAGCGGAGATGATTCCGGGATATTCGCACTCTCGGGAAAGACCGACCGCAAAGCATGATGGAGCTGGGCATATCAAAAATATTCCCTCTGACTGAGTTGGAATTCAACTTGCAATTCCTCAAAAGTTTTAAATTTGCCTTTAACCCAGAGGTCGCTCACCTTACTGATCCCAATCATATCCCATTTCTCAAATCCTTTCGTATTCCACAAGCTACCCAGCTTCTCAGAAGCAAAAAGCGGGATTGCCCGGGTCAGTCGATCTTTCCAACCCATCGCACTGTTTGCGCAGTTCCATATTCGTACCGCAATCTGTGTGGGCCCCGAAAGCCTCCCTCCGTCCAGTCTAGAGTAAAGCGCTGTATAGTAATCAGCCCCCAGCAACAACCACTTATCCATTGAAAAAGCGGTATTAAGTTCAGGACCATATATACTATGATTAATGGCCCCTAATTGAGCCGCCCAGTAATAACGCTTAATGTCGGGGAGAGCGATACCGCCATCGTACCAAGGCAGCGTCAGCTTAGCAAGGGCGATACGCGAACATCTGTCCCAGATCAATTTTCTCTGGAGACCCTCAATAGCCCGAAAATAACTCGCAGGGACCACGTCAAAGGTGTTATGAAGAGCATATAAAAAGCGTGGTAATGTCATCATCTTAAAAAGTGCCGCACAACCAAGTGGCGAAAGCGGGAGCTTACGCCAGCGCACCACATCCAGTTTCAACCGGTTCAGCGGCGGGAGCAAATTCTGTTCGTAACGGACACTCGGGTCCAATGACACGTATGTCCCAAGATACTTAAAACCCGTATGTGCAACCTGGATGGGGCAATCGCGCGGCAGCAGAGGGACGTCACCCGAAAGGACATATAAGTAAGATTTAGTCCAGTTGATAATTAAGCCGGAATTTTTGCCAAAAGAGGTAAGGACATCAAACAAGACTATTAAAGACTTCCGGGGCGACGTCAGATACAACAGTATATCGTCCGCATACAAGGAGATGCGGTCCTCAAAGTCTGGGGCCCACCGAATACCCCTCATCGACGGCTCCCATCTAATCCATGCAGCTAAGGGCTCAAGGGCAAGGGCAAACAAAAGTGGAGACAGTGGACAGCCCTGTCTCGTACCTCTTCCAAAAACAAAAGGCTTAGAGACCCGACCATTTACCACAACTTGCGCCAAGGGATCTTCATAAAGGAGCTTGACCCAGCTAATAAAGCCAGGACCGAAACCGAACGTAGTCAGCACGGCCCCAAAGTATGGCCACTCAACAGTATCAAAGGCCATCGTGGCATCCAGGGAGGCCAAGATGGCCGGCTCACGCAGTGACGAAGCCCTCACGAGAACGCCGTGTAACCGTTGCAGATTCAAAGCCGTATTCCGATGAGGGATGAAACCGGATTGGTCCGGATGAACCAAGTCACCGATCACCGTTATTATACGGTTAGCTAACACTTTAGCCAGAATCTTAGGTTCTGCATTAAGGAGGGATATCGGCCTATAAGAGGCACAGCGGTCCCTTGGCTTTCCTTCCTTATGAATCACCACTATGGTCACAAGACGCTGATCACGAGGAAGGGAGCCCGCATCTCGTGACTCCAAAAACAAATCCCGAAGATACGGCGCCACTGTGTTGGGGCACTACTTATAAAGTTCAATCGGGAGACCATTAGGGCCCATTGCTTTTCCGGAACTAATGGAGCGAATAGCGAGAGCCACTTCATCCGCGGTTATTACAGAATCTAGTGACTCCTTGTCGGCGTCGGATAAGCTGGGTAGTGCTATATTCCACAATAAGAAATGGGAATCTTCCTCCGGTCTATCAGATACGGGGGAGTACACGTCCTGGAAATGTTCCGCAAAACTCTGGACAATCTCATCGGGATCAGTCACATGCACACCACTCACACCCTCAATCACAGGAACCACGCGACTAGCCCTCTCTTTCTTATCTAACCATGCTATCAACTTGCCAGCTTTATCCCCAACATCATAGAGTCGACCCTGCTGCTCCCTGCCCATGACTTTCGTGGCATCTGTAACCAACGCCCGGTAGTCAAGCTGTTTGAGACGCAACGCGTGCAACTACGGACGGGTGACTCCCTGTTCCAGAGCGTGCTCCAAGTCAGCGATCTCTGTCTCTAACCTCAGCACCTCCTCATTCCTACTTTTCTTCGCACCTGCTATCAAGGGCAGTGCCTGACTTCGGATGACCATCTTAAAGGCCTCCCAGAGTGACACCGCAGAAGCCACCGATCCCTGATTTTCAACAAAATAGTGATTGGGGTACTTAATCAATGCCGCGCGGGTCTTAGGAGTACGGAGATACCAAGGATTAATCGGGGCCACCCGCCCCGCTGCACCTACTCGCAACTCCATCCGAAGCCACGAAGGGGAGTGGTCGGATATTCCCCGAGCTTGATGTCGAACCTCAGTAACAGAGGGGGCATGAGCAGCTGGCATTAAAATGTAATCGATTCTAGACAGGCTACCATGTGCACCCGAGTGGAAAGTGCATTGGTGCTGTGCCGGGTGTTGCAATCTCCAGCAGTCCACTAACGCCAGAGTGTCTAGAAAGCCACTAAGCCAATTCTGTGACCCAGCAAGGTCTCTGGGCGGGTGACGATCATCCCTACCAGAAACGACTGAATTAAAATCTCCGCCCACCACCAGAATCCCTTCAGGAAGCCCCAACAACACCCGTCCTAGGTCTGCAAAGGTTTCAACTGCAGACCCGGGGGGACATAAATGGAGAGTAAGGATATAATTCTTCCCTCCACCCGTCCAGTAATGGCTACATAGCAACCCCTGTCATCTAAAATTGTGGCATCAATCGCTAAGGGAAGAGAATTCCTAATTAGAATACCCACCCCCCTAGATCCGGAGGTGAACCCCGCATGAGCGACCAGGCGATACCCTCTCCCGGGGGGACATAAATGGAGAGTAAGGATATAATTCTTCCCTCCAACCGTCCAGTAATGGCTACATAGCAACCCCTGTCATCTAAAATTGTGGCATCAATCGCTAAGGGAAGAGAATTCCTAATTCGAATACCCACCCCCCTAGATCCAGAGGTGAACCCCGCATGAGCGACCAGGCGATACCCTCTCCGGTTCATGGCATAACACTTGTTACCAATCAAATGTGTTTCCTGTAGCAACACCACATCAGGAGAAAGTCGCTTTAACAACTGCAACACCACTCTTCGCTTTATCCTGTCCCCCAACCCATTCACATTCCAACTCATTAGTCTCAATCCCCTATCCCCCATCCCAAAATTGAAAGCAGATCCAACCCCCCTCGGAGCTCAATATCCAAATCGATCGACAGAACCATATGTTGCCTTGCAATAAACCAAAACACACCCATGTAAACAACCCCCCACCCACCAACAAGAATCCCAGTACAAATCCCCCCCACCCTGCACCCCTGCGTAAGACTAAATAGCCACCCCAACTTGCAGTGTGCCTGTCGCCCTAACATCAAACTAGTCTACAAAAAGAAACCCAGAGGAGGAAAGAGCCCCATCCAGTACCCCGCCACTCCCGGGTATGAATATCAAATCAGACAATAAAAGTTATCGAACCATAGTCAGGGTGCTTAATAAAGTTCAGAGACCGGAAATCATACTCCTATTCCTGCTCCATCGGGCCACCCTCCGCTCCTCCAGAATGCTCCTCCTGGCTACGCCGGTGGTGCAAATTGTCAAGCCAGTCCCCCACCACCTCCGGACGATCAAAAGAGTACGTTCGTTCCTCAAATTCAACGTGCAACCTGGCTGGAAAAAGCATTGCGTACTTCAGTTCCATGTCTCTCAGTCGGCGGTTGACGCCCAGAAACCCAAGTCTCTGCTTTTGGATAGTCTGCGTAAAGTCCGGGTAGAAACTTACAGTGGTATTCTCATATTTCGTGGGTCCATTCATCCGCGATGCCTGCAGGATAGCGTCTCTATCTCTCAAATTAAAGATTCTGGCGATGAGAGGTCGCGGCGGTGCGCCCACCTTAGGTTTACCACCCGGTACTCTGTGGGCTCGTTCCACCGCAAAGAACTTGCTCAATCCCTTTGGAACCAGGTGCTTAGTGATAAGATCTTCCACGAACAGATCAGCTGCCGAATCCTCCGATTTTTCCGGGACCCCTACGATGCATATGTTGTTACGACAGGTCCTGCTTTCAAAGTCCTTCAACCGGCGGGCAAAAGAGTCATTAGAGGTCCTCAGATTGCGGACCTCTGTCTGCAAATCAGACACATCACCCATGAGGCTGGAAGTTTTAAAATCCAAGGATTTGACCTTTTCGTTTGTTTTCGATAGGTCTGTACGGATCAAATTAACATCGATCGCTACAGTGTCCAAATTGTGGGCGAGTGTCTCAAATTGTTGGCTGATGGAGGCCTTCATCCCGTCAATGGCACCCATGACGTCCTGCAGGGTCAATTCCGTCGACGAGGCCAGATCCTCCTTAGTGCCATCTAGGGATCTACTCGGGCCACCAGGGGATCCTTTAGTTTGAGCATAGCGATCCATATTGTTCGTCTGGGTGTAGCCACCGCGCCGAGTGGTCTTGAGTTTTTGTTTGTCACCTTCAGGCTTAGTCGCCATCTTGGACAAAGAGACTCTTCAGAGTAGTGGGCGACGAGTGGAATAGCCGCACCGGGTACTGCAATCCAACCGGCAGCCGCGGCCAGGAGGCACGGTTCGTCTGGGCTCAGAATACACAACCGGAGTAGCGCCTACAATCGCTTAGCAGTCAAGTTGGTTCCGCTAGTGGTAGGTTGGCTCTCGAGTAGGATCAGACTGATGCCCCCAAAACGAAACCGAAAGTCAGATCAGTGTCTCCTCAGGCCGCTGTTGTTCCACTACTGCCCGGACATCTCACCAACTCGAGTTCCGGGCAACTCCGAGGGGGCAGGCTGCAACAATGAATTCGATATTATTACGGTTCCTGAAGTCCGATTCCGATTTAGACAACAGTGTCCGCCTCAGCCATGGCTCGTCTTCAATAACCCATCAATGTTATCAGGATAATAGACAGGATAGATGCGGGAGGTTGCGAGGGTCTCGGGAGCCCTGTGCTCACGCGGCCATCATGGTTACGCGCTAAGCTCCTCCTCCGTAAACTTGGATTTTAATTCACAATTTTGTAATTGACACTTTTAGAAAGCTGGCATTTTCTCTTCCTTACAATGTTGTTTGGGAAAACATACATCACAGAAATAGCAAGCCTTTTCATACACAGACATTTGACTAATCATGCCAAAAGATCATGCGAAGGTAGATTAAAATTTTCAAATGATGTTTAAAGTTCTCCAGCATCTAGGGTAGGGATCACAATAAATTTCATCACTACAGTATCTGTCCAATTCAAGAATCAAATACCTGGGAGCTTTGTTGAGCCAAAAGATTGGAAACAATTTTCAGTCAGAGTACTGACTAATATACCCAGCAGATATGCCTTATCATTAGTCCAATGTTTGTTGAATGTCAGAAGAGTTTAATCTCTTCTGTGCTCAAGGGCATACTGCATTTCTGTTTTGCTTCATTCGTAACTGCAAATAAGACCACACACAGGCTTTTGTTAGAGGTCAATCGCTTATGAGGACCAGCAGAATTAGCTGAAAGTAATTTAAGTTCCTATCAAACCTCTTACCTCATGTTCTCTGAGGAAGCAAATTGACCTAAGAAAATAACAGGTGATAGCATTGCCTTACCTTCTTTATTTAACTAAGTCAGTCGTACAACTCGGCTCCACATATGGTTCAGCTATCTGCCATTAAAGCATATCATAGGTGCATTCTTCAACATTCTGTTGTTTAAGGATTATGTAGAAGGCATCTCAAAAGTATCTTTCCCAATCCTAATGAGAGCATTGTTTTCTGACTGTGATTTGGATTCTCAGTCCTTTCTTAGCTGATGGCCCATCCTTTTAAATCTAGGAGAAGGATTCTTGGTGGCTATTACATTGTCCTTCTGGCTTGGCTCAGAAAGTAATTCCTTGTAGCCTTCAAGCCTTAACTCTCCTTTGCCAGTGCTTTCTACCCAAAAGGCTGATTAGACAAATCCAGGCCATGTGAGTCACAAAGGATGAAGGTCCTAGGCAAATAAAGAAACCCTACACAATACAAGATTCAAACTGAACACCATGAAGGTGTATTTAAAATTAAGAATCAATAAAGAAATCAAAAAGCGGAGTCAGCAATTCATAATAAGCAAGAGCATAACATAAGATACATCTCTGTAATTAAAGAGTTAAAGAGCAGCCTGGGATGCTCAGTTTTGAAAGCAGAACAAGTTGTGAAAGCATTTAAGCACAAAGTCAGAAAGAAGACCAATATGAAGTCTACCTCCAAAAAATAGATAAAAAGCACTTGCACGCATCCCAATTAGGGCACTTTTTCTAGGTTTACAGGAGTTTAGAATCATGCACTCTACGTGATGTGAGGTGGTAACATGAGCTGTACTAATATGTTATATCACACAAACCAATCAACATTTTAGAAATTGTGCTACATAAAGCAGGCTATCCTAAGGGTGTGCATATGTTAATATTTTATAATCTCTTTTGACCTACACACAAAGAGAAATTACCATGCATATTTGAACAATAAAACATTAACATGTGAATAGACAATGCAGTTGACTATGAGCAGCAACAGCCTTGAATTAGAAAACAAAATGTAAAAAAGAAGAAAATACCTTAGACTCTCCAATTTACTTCACTCTCACCCTATACCTCTCTCAATATATTCTCTACCTCCACTATGACTCATCCCAAACCATATTCTGATACTGTGATCTCCAAAATAAACCTTCTAAGACTCTTCCCACTCCACCCCAAAACCCTCCTTGGCTCACTCTAAACCTTATTTTTACTACTATGTTCTGCCAAGCAACCCCTTTTAAATTTTTCCCTCATGTATCCCAAACCTCATCTAACTACTATGATCACCCTAATCCCTTTCTAGAGACCCTTCCCTCCTCCATCTCTCCTTTTACTCATCCAAAGCCTCATCTTACTAATATGATCTCCCACATAACACTTTCTAGACTCTTCCCTCATCTATCCCTCTATTATCCTATTCAATCCAACTAACAGACTTACATGTCCACTGCTCAAATGAACATATTTCCCTAAACTGTCTACTCCACCACTAATCCTCTTCGGGGTCCGGAGCAGCGTGCTACTCGCCGAAAATCGCTTTGAAGCCTCGTCAGGGGTCTTACTACTATGATCTCACAAATATTACTTTCTAGACTCCTCCCTCTTTAAACCCGTCCATTATCCTATTCAATCCAACTAACAGACTCACATGTACACTGATCAAATTAACACATATTTCCTTATACTAACCAATCACTAATCCTTTTTGGGTTCTGGAGTAGTGTGCTACTTTACAGAATGCATTTAAGAAACAATGTCCTGATTGGTAAGGATGTGTAGGCAATTAATTATGCATGCATACAGCATTACTTGCAAGGAAAGAAGGAGACACTACATAGATTTGAAAAAAGATAGTTAATCATCTTTATATTGCAACATACGTTATGGTCGGAGAATATACAGTTAGAAGCAGCACTGCATAAATAAATTAATGACAACCATAAAACACTTGGTGCTTAAAGTGATTGTGATGAGAGTGGCGACGCAAGTGAGGAAGTGAACAGCGAGAGTGGCGCACTGTGACAAAGTGCAGATAATTTACAGTGAGTGGCTCCAAGGTAGGTGACAACGTGTTATCACAATACACAAATTTTCAATTGGTTGTTGAGCCACAGGGGAAAAGTACGCCTATAGTTGTGCTGTTAGGTCGACGGCATTTCGATCCATGTTACTTTGGATCATCATCAGGACAAGGTTGTCTGAATTGGGGCGTGCTTGATCGAATTCTGTGCAACGGGAATCCCAAAGGTGTATTACAGAAAGCACTTCAATGCCTCGTCAGAGGTAGTAAGCGCTATAAAAATACAATTACAATTTGGTGCCTGTACCCTGTGTCACATGACTAAGTATAGTTGGCATTTGTGTATTCCTCATAGACAGTGTCACAAAGGGGGACTGGGTGTTGGCAGGATGAGTTATCTGACAAGATGGGTTGGGGCAGAGCTGTCACTTAACACAATTGCACTTTAATAGGGCTGCTTCTGCCCTAAAAAGGAACTTCACACTAGCATTCTGTCACCCCAGACATCCTGGGACCAAAGCAGGGACGAATGAAATTCCAGAATCACATGCAAGGGGAAGTCTATAAGTTTCTTCCATTTCAAAGAATGCACCAGGTATAAATACTGGACCCTCAGACCATCTCTTCAGTACACGCCTGGACCTGTGGATACTAGAGAAGAAGGTCTGCCTTGATGCCAGAGGACTGCCTTGCTTCCTGAGAAGAAATACTGGACCTGCTCTCTTCATCCCAGGCCACTTGAAGTGACTCTAAGGGTAAGCTGACTAACTTCCTGTTCAGAGCTAAAGGAACATAACAAGCTCCAGAAGTACCCCCCTGTAACCACCCTGCCGACCTGTTGCAATTGGACCTGCCTGGACCTGCAATTGGACCTGCCTAAGCCCTGCTGGCCTCTGCAAGAGTGAGTTCCTCATTCCAGAGAGGCACCACCTCAAGTCATAACCCCTTGGTTAGCATCAGAGCTTATTTCTTTGAAGAAGGAGAAATACCAAAGTTTTAGGCCCTTCATAACTGTGAACGGGCCCGTTCGTGCTGTCATATCGCTGTCCGCGACGATCGCTGATACAAAGCTTTGGCGGGTCAGACTCTTTGTGCTAAAGCAACCACCAGCGGCAACCGGCAACGTGAGAACAGCACTTCACGCTGCAGCATCGACCACCCACAGTGACCACCAATGCGAAGGTCCAGCAATGACTATCCACAACGCTAGACAGGATCTTCACACTACATCGATGACCATCCGCGATGCCCGACTTTCTCTTTGCACCACAGCGATGAGCTTCCAGAATGCTTTTCCTGGTCCTCGCCGATTTCTCCACCCAAACTGGACCCTTTGCGCCATAATTTGAAGCTAATCCTTTCCGCACGACAATCCCAGTTCCTTTATCCAGCCCGAACTCTGTCATGGCCGCCCTGAACTTGTGACTTTCCCCTGGTGTGGCGCGACCAGATGAACGCAAGTGTTGCTTTGTACTTTTGTGTGCTATACTAACCTAAATCTTAAAAAAATGCATATCTCCAGTTCTACTGATAGCATTTTTGTCATTTTGGTCTCATTTTATTTATTACAATTTACTCTTTTTCTACATCGGTGAGGCGTACTTCATGTTTGGTGTTTTCACTTTATTCCTGTTTATGTGTGGCATAAATTCCTTTGAATACAACAACGAGGGGTTGCTGGACTGTTCCAATGTGTAACTGGGGGAAGATTTAACTGGCGTGACCAAAGGTGTAGGAGTAACACCCTAGGGCATCCATTTTGTTGGATGGATTTGCCTCACACACCCAGAAGGGTGTCATGCTTCATCATCGGCGGTTGCTCCTCGTCGGGGAGGCGGTGCAATCCCCGACGGGCTCACCTCAAAGAGGGGCTCTTTGGCGGAGATCTTTTTATCCAACAGCCTTATGGTGAGGTGTGGGTGTGTGGGCAGGGTGGTGTATGGTAGTGATAAGGGATGTAAAAATGTAGCTAAGGGTACCGGAATCCACTTTATTCTGGGGGTCCCCTGGCTACAATTAAAAACAAGGGGCTAGCTCACTAGGTTTCAACGAGTAAGTTCAGGTGACCCTAGATGGGGCTAGGGGTGAAGATGGTCGACATGTTTCTCGCAATGGGTAATAGTTACCCGCGATTCATCAGGACCTATAAAAAGGTGAACAACAACATGCTGGTGTCATGTGTGAAGTGGTGTGTGTATTACCTCTGTGGGGGTTGTCCTATGCCTATAAGTTAAGAACTAACAGCCACCAGAGGGGTCGGCGGGACTAGACATCAAGGATGAGTCCTTGGGTCAGAACTCCAATCTCTTGTGTCCTGGCTGCTTGACCTACCCTTCTCCGCCGAGCTCGAGTATAAATTCCTTTCACATTGTCACTAAGCTAAGCCTGACTGCTTTTGTGCCAAGCTGCAAGAGGGTTAAGCACAGGTTAAATTGGTGACTTTTTTGTGGTTCACCCTGGCAAGGATGGTAGCGGTTGCTTGAGAAGGGCTCACAACACCCTCAACCAACAACCCAATTTCTCACACCTTTATAGCCCACCATAACTGTATTTACCAGCCATTAAAGACCTACTCCACAGTAATTGGTCCTTGCAGAAAGCAAGCACTTATAACAAAGTGGTGTAACTTTAATTACCTATGTAAGCCTTAGGTGAGGTTGGGAAGAAGGGTTGGCCTGTGGCTAAGGCCCTGTGCCCAAACCCTGTGGGAGTGTGTAGAATGGTGTTGGGCATAAAGCCTGCACCCATTCCCCTGTGTGAGTACCTAACTAATCTTTTGGGGGACTCCTGAGGGAATTTCGAAGTGCAAACACATTTAAAAAGCAGGGCATTTTGATTAACCAAGTGAGCTTTTTGCTCCCATCTGACATTTTGATGAGTGATTCGATTGGCTGGCTCCAACCAATGTTGTGGCTGCCATTGTGTTGAAAGAAATTGAGAAAGTGAGTAGGATGAGCACACTCTGACCCACAGGGCATTTGGGGTTTAAGTCAAATCATAAAAAATGGAGAAAAAAAATGGGTTGCCGGTATTACTGTACCAGCACCTGGCACTACAGTACCCAGCTCGTCACAAACTGTGATAATGCAGTAACAGTACTGGTACAGTGTTAGCAAAAAACATTTAAAATAAACTGCCATTGTGCCGTTCATAGGCCATGCTCAGTGGGGGTTGGCCACTTGCTTCCAGTTGGGCCTCTGGCCAGGCCCTGCAGCTAACCCTTGCTTCCCGCAACCAAAGGGCATGCACAGCATGGATTAGGTGCGACGAGGGATTGGGAGAAGGGCCTTTGGCTGTGCACATGGGAGGCATTGCCTGTAGGTTGTCCGGGGTAGTTGGGCGTATGCTGAAGTTTGAACATGATTTTAAAGAAACAGAAATTCACAGAAAGAACCAAATGTAATAGTGATGTTATAGTTAGGTGTAGTAATAAGAGTTTAGCCTACATAAAAAATAGCCTCAGAAATTCATTGAAAGAACCAAAGTTAAAGTGATGGTATAGGTAGATACTGAAATACGATAAAAACTAATTTTTAAAACCTAAAAATAATATTAAAAAATCACATTTTACATTAGTCATGACATGCTAAATGACATCACTGATGAAATCACTGATGACATTTCAAATGACATTATTGATGACAATGGCAAAAACAACTCATAAAACATTTAGTGATACTACATTCATAGTTGTCTCTTAAAGTGTTAAGGGAAATGTGACATGTATATTCATCTATAACCGATACACATTTGTAATTGCAGCTGTTTTATTAAAGGTGAGGTCCTGAGCATTTGGTGTGCTGGTTATGGTTTGCATGGCCGGTGTGCCAATTATGAATTGTGCTCCTAATCATAGCTTGCAAATTACAGTATTTTCTCAAGTGTAATTCCTAACCATATCAGCACTTTAATTGTGTAAGATTCAAAATGTAGCCCGAAGAAGGGTTAAACGATTTGGGGGCAGTGGCAAGCTTACCTAAGGATGTTAGGGAGGTATTAGACAGACCATGAAGGTCGCTTATCATTGGAGTTGTATCCTCTCCGTTTGATAAAAGACAACTGTAAATTCACTGATCAGATTATATGTAAAACAATGGTATCACTGATGTACGGCTGTCGCGCTATTTGCAATCAAAAGAATTAAAAAACAGATTCAGCATATAATACAAAGAGGTTCCTTTTGTGGGATTTGCCAAAAAAACCCTTATAAAGTAACCCCATGTTTGTTAAGGGTACAGGAACTCAATAAATACATCTGATAGTGAGAGCACTAACAGTTCACCAAATAAACCATAATTCACAATTCTGCGCTAATGAGAAAATAAGCAGATTTTATTATGACTTCGGGAATGATTTGCTGGTGATATTTCATGGATCTTGATTATAATTCCAACATGAATAAAACATATTTCACTCCTAATATTTCTTCTGCACAATTCTTTACGGGATCACCAGCCATGCATGAAGTGTTAATGCTGAAGGAGAAATATAACACAGCTTCTTTGACAGTATTTTCTAATTAACTGTATCTCATTTGTTTAAGTCATTGTGACATTTTTTAAATCTGGCACACCACACCTTTCTCAAACTGTGGGCAGATTTTTCAAGCACTTGTGCTCATGGAAGAATGTTTCCCATCGAACACAGAGACACTCAAGGTTTTTAACTTTTTTGAGTACGGCTATTCACCCGGGGCACTAGACAGACCTACTGTAGAGCAGGGGTGTTCAACATAGGTCCAGGAGAGGTAGACCCATGCCATATTTTCAGAATACAAGATGCAATTACATTCATAGTATTAGGTGATTCTAAAAATTTGGCAAGGATTCAGCGTTCGTGCATCTACGTTTGGATATCATGCCGGGAAGGAGCCCTTATGTTAACACAGAGGCGCCCACTTTTGGTCCAAGTGGATCAGAGCAATGGCCTACTTTCAGGTTAACTCCAAATGTGTAAGTGATTGCTATGTACAATACTTGCACTTGGAGTTATCTAATGTAGATATGCTGAACATCTGACATAGCAGTGATTCTTGTGGACGAACACTGGACGCCCGATGCCTTGACATAAGTGTCAAGTGATCCCCAAATGGGCTTCAGCCACTGCCTGCCTGATATTCAACATTTGTGCCTTTGCGCGTCTTTACTTTTCTTGAGAATGTAACTAAAAGTCCACCCTAGAGTTACAAGGCCTGCTGAAAAGAAAGAGTGGCAGAATGCATCCCGAAATCAATGGGCCTGCTTGGCTTCATCGAAAATGTCTAAACAAGCAAGATAAGGCCCACGCACCACGTTCCTGTTGACGCCTTAACCTCCCATACAGATTGATCGAGGGCATAGCCAGAAAATTAAAACAACACCCACTTTGAACGAAAGCTCTGATGGCACCAAGTAAGAGAAGTAAGTTAGCCTGAACATCCATAGAAGAGCTCCCTTTTCTCTTCCATTCACGCATCTGTCCATTCATCCTTTTGCCATTTCATCCACCCGCAGATATCTATCTACCTTTTCACCTCTACCTTTGTCATCCATTTATTCTTGTATCCATCATTCAATATTTCACTATCTTATCCGTCCATTGGCCATTCCATCCATCCATTAATCATTCCATCCATTCATCCTCCCATCCTTCCATCTGTTCACACATCCATCCTCTATACATCCATCCATACAGCCTTCCACTCATACATTCATCATTTGACTTACTACTCCATCAATAAAGCCTTGCATCCATCCATTGGCCCTTTTGTCCATCCATAATCCACCCATCCTCGCATAATTCAATTACTTTGCATTCCACCCATTCTCTCAGATTTCCGTTCACTTTGCCATCCATCCATCCATACTCTCAGATTTACATTTACATTGTCATCCTTTCACCCACCCATTGCCAATCTGCTCAGATTTCCAATTGCTCTGCTATACTTGCACCCTCCGATCCTTCCATCCATCCATCCTTTCAGATTTCCATTTACTGTGCCATCCATTCATCCATCGATTCAGATTTACAGTTGCTGTCACCCTTTAATCCACCCATCTACCCATCCTCTTACCTACTCATCCACCCAACCTTTTGCCCACCTATCCACCCATCATTCGCTGACTCATCCACGCAACCTACTACTCACTCATCAACCCATCCTTTCACCCAATCATCCATCCATCCTTTCACCCATCATCTATCCTGTCATCCACCCATCCTTTCACCCACTCATGCATCCACTCATCCACCTTTCTTTCTCTTTTCTGTCAATTATATCTATTTCTTAATTTTAGGGTTAATTATTAGCTTTTATCTGCCCATTTCCCTCCCCCTACATGTTGTGGGTTGAAAAGTCCAAACACATGAATAGAAAAAGGTGGATAAATAATCCTTCCTTGGATTTATGACCAGGTTTTATTCTCTGTGCAGAATCCTTCCTTGGATTTATGACCAGGTGTTATTCTCTGTGCAGAGAAATCCTCAGTTTACATGAAGATTGATAATCCTGTGGCAACAGGATCCTCTGGGGGATACAGTGAAGCCTGCAGACACCTCCGGATAAGTTCATGGAGGACTGTTGCTGCCCACAAAGCAATTCTGATGAAATTACTGTTTCAGGGGTTAAAGCAACTTAAAGATATGATAAAGGAGTACATTGAGAATAAGAAGCTGATGACGCCAGTTGGTCAGCAATAGTCTCAGTTCCACACTCAGAGAGGTTCCAGGCTTCTGTTCCATCCTGTCCCTTGTTCAGAATGCATTAGGAGATAGTTGACCAATTCTAGACCTCAGGGATTAAATCAATTTATTACTCATCAGACATTCAAGATGGTGCCTTTACAGAACATTACTTGCCTTATCAATCTGGAAGACGTCCATACTTCTATAGATATGCAGGATGCTTATCTTCATGTTCCAATCCACGTGAGAGTTCACGTTTCTACGATTTACAGTGATGGGGAACCATTATTAGTAGAGAAATGTGTCTTTTAGTCTAGCCTCAGCCCCAAGAGTTGTTTCCTCTGGTGGGTATACTTCATGCTCAAGGAATTCAGGTCTACCCTTACAGGGAGGATTGTCTAATTGCATCTTCTTCTTTCTCTAAGCCAGAGGAAAATATACAGCAAGTTTAGAAGCTTCTGCAAGATCAAGGGTTCTCATGAAGCTTCAAGAAATCTCACCTCATTTCTTCAGAGAGTCTCCAGTTATAGGAGCCCTGTTTCACACAGATCTGGGTCAAGTTGTTCTTCTGGACCAAAGAAAGAGGAAACATGTGTGTCCAGTCTCCTAGCAAAAACTCATGCACCAGTAAGGGAATGGCTCAGGAGCCGAGGGAAGATGACGTCAGCCCTTTCCACCCTTCCTTGGAGTCGTCTTCATCTGCATCCTCAGGTACAGAACATTCTTCACTTTTTGAGTCCAGTTTCCCTAGATTATGAATTTCTGGTTCCAGTGACTTCATATGTATGGCAGTAGCTCCAATGGTGGCTAAACTTGGGCAAATTTCGACAAGGTAGATCAGCAGGCATTTCCCCTTGGGTCGGTTGTCATGAGAGATGGCAGCAATATTGTTTTGGGGGCAGTCTTGAAAACACAGGGTCGACGGAGCAGGCAAGAGACAAGTATGTTTAGTCACAGATTATAATCCAGGTTTTGGTACATGAACAAAAAACATGTTTTACTCCCTGTACCTTAAATTGTAAATATGTGAAATGTAAATAGAAACTATATGCATATTATATTTCATAGTGCCTTCTCTTTTGATTTCACCAACATTTCATTAATCCATTTTGAACTGCTCAACACACTATTTAATCTGCAGGACTTTATAGTTGGGACCATAAAATGTTATGAAGTCCCTTTAGATCTCACCCTAAGGCAGCTTTTAGCAGTCAGTTTTTGAAGACCTATTGTGGACAATGCCAAACATTCCAGTGGCTTTGGGGTTGGCCGCTTCTTGGCTTCCTTGTCAATCTTATTTGATTGAATCATATTTGATGGCTTTCCTTTCTCTTCTTGGGTTTGTCCCTCGCCTGGCGCATAGCATCTCTCTCATCCTTTTGATTGGATTACATGTATCCTTCTATTGTTCACTTTTTTAAACTTTGTTCTTTTTCTTGCAGCACTTCATGGGAATACCTATATCTTTTTCCTCTCTCTGTCTGCTGTTTTCCCCCTCAGATTTTCAGATTCGTGCCCCCCAGGGCTCTCCGTGTTGCTCCCTCCATCCCCAGGTTGTATGCTACTTCCTGCATGCCTCACTGTCATTTTTTCACTTTTTCCTTGGAACATTAAATGCAAAAAATGCTCGCTGCATTATTTGTTTAAATTTCTTTATTTGTATTTCCATATTATTGTTACAATATCCATATGGAGTATGATACAGTCTAGATGGTTGGTTCCAACTAGCGGACTTTGCTTTTACCGATCATGAAATCAAGAAATGACAGTCTGAATATATTAACTATGTTAAGCAGGTGTCACGTTTCCAGGTAAGTTAACAACAGTTGCATTGTAAATATTTTGCATAACGGAAATCATAATAGGTATTATATATTCCTAAATCTTGCTATATCGTGACAGGCTTATGTGTCGACTTGCCTACTGTGTTTTTTGCTGGGCCTGCGTGGCCTTTATTTCAAAGAGCAGTGCAATGCTTATTTAACGTAAAGGTGAACTTGTTACAACAATCCAACACATATAAATCGCTCCAGGCTATTGTTGATAGCTGTGTTGAGAGAGCGCCCAGCTCCCCAGCCCCAAACCCCACCATCACTGAACAAAGTAAATTGAAGTTTGTGTTAACCCCAACCCCTGTTTGTACCAGCACAACTTTCTCATGTAGTGTCATTACCGAATTGTTACACCTGATACCTGGCTTATAAGCCGCCTAGGTATCCATAACTGGCCCAGTCCCCTCCACAATAATGGCAGCTGCAGTATGATGCAGCATACGTGATCATGCTGCAGCAGCTTTTTTTTTGGGGGGGGGGGGGGTAATGTTGTCCCACATCAGCCGCTGAGCATTTGTTTATTCTTTTTTTGTCGATGCAGAGCAACATTGGAAAAAAGGTCTTGCAAAGCTAAAATGTTGGGTAACACATCAAAAGGGAAACACAATCAACTATGCCAGTGCTTGTTTTTTAGGGACATTCTCGGTATTGGGCTCATTTTCTTAGCCAATACCGTGCTTTCCACCCAAGGTCCTCGTGCTGCGCTGTGGCGATTCAGTTGTCCTGACGAGGTTGGAGTTGCCATCTCACACAATCAGTCGCCTGAGAGGATTGTCCTGCTACTCGGCTCCCGTCTTTATTCTGATCCCTGTGAGCACATTTGGCAGATGAGCTCACAACACTCCAGCGGTGTTGCCCTCCTCCTATTTACATGAACCTGTGCATTGCTTCAAACATTTCTCTCAGCCAGCTCAGTTTAACCCTTTTTTTCTGGAATTTCGATCCTATGATTTGTGCCAATTATTAGTCTCATTCCTACCTCGTCATCCATATCTAATCAGAGCTTCACATGCATTCAGGCAAAAATATATATTTCCAATATTTGACTAAATTGCTTTTTCTGTTATGGATACACACCATTACTCAGCCTTCTCTATCCTAGTGAAGAGGGTAAATAATGTAGAGAAAATGTGAATCCCTTTATCCAGTCATCTAGGAAACATGTGATGAACTCCTCAAAAAAGTGATAACTAAGAATATTGAATGTTCTGTAGCTCAAACGTTTTAAAAACTATCCTGTAGGAGAAAGCAGGAAGATAAAGTCTACTGCTAGTGTGCAAAAACAACTAACTCATTCATCATCAGATCGCAAAGGATCCCCGATAATGCTGCAGGGTTGACACTGGTTAGAATAAATTAAAAGTATTCTCAGTTATCTGAGAATAAGGTTAGTGAAGGCTCTTTATCTATGGCTGTGGTCATTCTCTCTGAGACCATCAAGTTGTGAGGCGAATGTCCAATTACAAACAGTTCAGTTTCGAATTGTAATTAAATAATCTAAATGAGACGGATGTGCATTGACTGTTTGCGCTATGTTGCTATTATTGAAATATGTTGGATGCATGTCTGTGTAAATGTAGATCTTTGCAACCGGTGCCTTACCATATATAGCTAATTTACTAGCATATACACTTGGCTAACAGATATAGCTAGTAGGACTACTAAGTGAGATAGGGGAACATCCTTTACAACGCAACTTTTACCACGCAGTGCCTTTACGACGCAACTATTACAACGCAAACCATTACAACGCATTGCGCTGTGGGGCGCTCTAGGATAGGGAATAGATTTAATTTACTATCCAACACCTTCCCTAGTGTCCACGGGGACTGGAGTTGGAATAGTAAATTAAACTATTCACTATCCAGCACCCCAAAGCGCTATGCGTTGTAAAGACATGCGTTGTAAAACTTGCGTTGTAAAAGCATGCGTGGTAAAAGCATGCGTTGTAATGTCATACATCCAGTGAGATAATGTCCTCCCTATGGTAAATACAAGGTAGCCTAAAACGAGACAAGTTTGAATCTTCAAAGAAGCAGCCCAGCATTTCATTTTTCACAGATTAATAAAATAGGGTCCACTGACTTGTGTAATGACAAGACCTATCAACATTGCTGCTAATTTGAAAAACTGTGCAAACAAGTGTCACCTAAAAGTACTAAGGGCCAGATGTATCATAGTGTTGCATTGCCCTTGTGTTGCACAATAAAAAGCAAGGGCAACACAACACTAAATTCAGAGTAATCAAGCCACGCAAGGCAACTTGTGTGGCCCTGCGTGGCTTGGTAAATCTGGAGTAACACAAGGCAGCACAAGCCGCTGCCTTATGCTACTCTGCCTTAGGAAGGCCTTCCAATGGTGAAGCATGGGTGTTTCCACGCATCTACCCATGGATTTTGGTGCATTTCCAGATTTACCATTAATGGTAGAACTGTAAATGTGTCAAAATGCTACGCCTTCCCAGGGGAGGTGTGACAAGGAGAAATATCTTTATTTCTTCGCGTTTTTCTTCTTTACACATGTGCTACATTCAAAGTAGTCAAAGTAACACCTTAATAAAAAAAGGTTTGCAGTCGAAAGTATTTCCCAAATCAACACTTTGCACCAGTTTTGTGACTTTGCACCTGCCCAAAGTGCTGATGACTCTGGCTCAAGGCCTAAAAGGGCATCATGCAAATTGTGCTTAGGTCTTGATTTCTCTGAGGGCATGGGGCCGATTACAAGTGACCAGTGCTTAATTTGCAAAATACCAAGTGCCTTGTCCCAGTGTTTTGCTCAGAAGCTTGCAAATGACACTATCGAAGGTCGGGCCCGAATATTAAGGCTGTGTAGTGTTGTTTCCATCTTCTACCTTTTTAATCCACAACCAGAAACTCTCTGCCCCTGTATATCATTTGTGTACATTATTTTTCATCCCAGCTTTCTTCCTTTGTCAGTGTCCTTCCATTTGTCACTTCCTTTTTCTTTCCCCCGTTTGTGTTTTTCTCTCCCACACTGGACCACTCTGTTGATGAATGAGTGTCGGTCCCAAAAAGGAATGCAGTTGGGCCCCACCAGCAATCACGAGCTCAAATTAAGCATTGCAAGTGACCCAGTATTTCCAGTGGGTCTGGTAAAAAAAAAGAAACAAGAACCAGGACTGCGAAATCTGATGTAAATCTGTGGATCTTGTGTTTTTTACCCTAAGATTTTGGCTACTGAAATACCAGGTGGAAATAAGCCCCTACATCATCCCGATCCCACTAGGAAGAAATGTTGTGCAACCAATATGTTGTAAATTAATACAACGTGCCAAGGCATTTGCAAAGATGGTTTGTGCATGTTATTCCACAGTGCAGGTGGCCCAATTTGTAATATGCCTCAAAAATCGACCCATGAACAAATAGTATTTCCTCTGGTGGTTAGTGCTGTTGATTCTTACACGGTTGCTGCATTAAGGGCGCCAGAGACTATTAGGCTGTAAACAACATAAATTCCAAAGACTCCACCAGGGAATGTATCAGGCAGCTCTGGAGCAGAGGATTAAATGCAGTATTTGGAGGCCTATTACGAACAGGCTGTGCTCTCTGAATGTGTCAGTGATGCTGTCAAGTATGCGTTTAAAACTCTGTTCCAGACAGTGTAAAAGCTCATGGTAATGACTGGATTAACCAGGGCTACCGAAATATACAATTGTGCGGAGCTGCATTTTCCACATAATAATGGATGTGCTGCACTTGGAATATAATCTATCATCATCTTTACAATTAACAGATTTTTACCAAAAAAGAAATGTGTAGGTCAAAAGGATCAAAAGTTTAAGGAACAGTCGTACAACCGTTTTTTGTAGTCGCAAATGGGAAATCGGCCCATTTGCAACCCCTAAATAGGTCGGCCCTATTTACAAACCCAATTTTGCGACTCAGTAACCGATTATCGACTCGCAAAAAAGGGTTTGCGACTCACTATTAGGAAGGGGCGTGCCACGACGCCTCGCACTTTAATGTAAGATTGCCGCAAAACACTCGCAGTCTACCACCCATTTCAAATGAGTGGTCAATCAATCAATCAATCAATCAGGTCATTTGTAGAGCGCACTACTCACCCGTAGGGTCTCAAGGCGCTGGGTTGGGGGGGGGGTGCCAATACTGCTCGAACAGCCAGGTCTTGAGCTTCTTCCTGAAGGAGAGGTGGTCTTGGGTCAGGCGTAGGTCGGTCGGGAGTGAGTTCCAGGTCTTGGCGGCCAGGTAGGAGAAGGACCTTCCTCCTGTTGTCGCTCTTCGGATGCGGGGGACGGCGGCGAGGGCGTGGCTGGTTGATCTGAGGAGGCGCTTGGGAGTGTAGAAGTTGATCCGGTTGTTGAGGTAGCTCGGGCCTTGGTCGTGTATGGCTTTGTGCGCGTGGGTGAGGAGACGGAAGGTGATTCTCTTGTTGACCGGGAGCCAATGCAGATCTCTCAGGTGTCCGGAGATGTGGCTGCGTCGGGGGATGTCGAGGATGAGTCTGGCCGAGGCGTTCTGGATCCGCTGGAGTCTCTTCTGGAGCTTGGCGGTGGTTCCGGCGTAAAGGGCGTTGCCGTAGTCCAGTCGGCTGGTGACGAGGGCCTGGGTGACCGTCTTCCTCGTCTCGGTGGGGATCCACCGGAAGATCTTGCGTAGCATGCGCAGGATGTTGAAGCAAGACGAGGAGACGGCGTTTACTTGTCTGGTCATGGAGAGGGAGGAGTCCAGGATGAAGCCCAGGTTACGTGCGTGGTCCGTCGGTTTGGGTGCGGTGCCCAGGGCGGGGGGCCACCAGGAGTCGTCCCAGGCGGAGGGCGAGGAGCCCAGGATGAGGACCTCCGTCTTGTCCGAGTTCAGTTTCAGGCGGCTGGTCGTCATCCATTCAGCTACCTCTCTCATCCCTTTGTGCAGGTTGGCTCGGGCGGTGGCGGGGTCGTTGGTCAGGGAGAGGATCAGCTGGGTGTCGTCGGCGTAGGAGATTATGTTGAGGTTGTGTTGGCGTGCGATGGCCGCGAGGGGGCTCATGTAGACGTTGAAGAGGGTGGGGCTCAGTGAGGATCCTTGAGGGACGCCGCAGATGACTTTGGTGGCCTCTGACTTGTACGGTGGTAGGCGGACTCTCTGTGTTCTTCCGTCGAGGAAGGAGGTGATCCATTCCAGTGCCTTGTCCTGGATTCCGATGTTGCCAAGGCGCTGTACTAGGGTGCGGTGGCAGACAGTGTCGAAGGCCGCGGAGAGGTCCAGGAGGATGAGGGCCGCTGTTTCTCCGTTGTCCATCAGAGTTCGTATGTCATCGGTGGCAGCGATGAGGGCGGTCTCGGTGCTGTGGTTCGCTCGGAAGCCAGACTGTGAGGGGTCGAGGGATCCATTCGTCTCGAGGAAGGCGGCCAGCTGTTTGTTGACGGTCTTCTCGATGACTTTGGCCGGGAACGGGAGGAGCGAGATGGGACGGTAGTTCTTGAGGTCGGTGGGGTCTGCTGTGGGTTTCTTAAGAAGAGCGCTGAGTTCGGCGTGCTTCCAGCTCTCAGGGAAGGTGGCGGTGTCGAAGGAAGTGTTGATGATGTCCCGCAGGTGGGGTGCGATGACAGCGTCGGCCTTGTTGAAGACGTGGTGAGGGCAGGGGTCAGTCGGAGATCCGGAATGAGTTCATTGTTTGGATGGTGTCTTCGGTGCTGATCGGAGTCCAGGTGCGGAGGGTGGTGGTGGGTGGCGTTGTTGCGGTTGTGGCTTGCGTTGTTTGGTTGCTGAAGCTGTTGTGTATGTCCGCGATCTTGTTGTGGAAGTAGGAGGCGAGGGAGTTGCAGAGGTCTTGCGACGGGGTGATGTCATTGTTTCCGGCGTTGGGGTTGGAGAGCTCTCTCACGATGTTGAAGAGTTCCTTGCAGTTGTGTGCGTTGTTGTCCAGCCGGTCCTTGTATGTATTTTTCTTGGTGGCGCGGATCAGTTGGTGGTGTTTACGGGTGGCGAGCTTGAGGGTGGTCATGTTGTCCGTGGTTGGCTCCCTTCTCCAGGCTTTCTCGAGGGCTCGACAGTTCTTCTTGGAGCTCTTGAGTTCGTCGGTGAACCATGGTGTTTTTCTGCTGCAGGGTCTGCTGGGTGGGGTTCTCAGAGGGGCGAGTTCGTCCGCGCAGTTGCTGATCCACTTCGTGAGGTTGTCGGCGGCCTGGCTGGGGTTCGCTGAGCTGTCGGGAGGGTGCTGGCTCAGGGAAGCGGTGAGCTGGTCGGCTGTGATCTTGTTCCAGCTTCTTCGGGCAACCTGTTGCTGGTGGTGGTGGATCGTCGATCTTTTGAAGGTGAAGTGGACGCAGCTGTGGTCCGTCCAGTGGAGTCCTGTTGCGTGGCTGAAGGTGACGTCTTTGCTGGATGAGAAGACGGCGTCGAGTGTGTGTCCGGCGAGGTGGGTGGGGGTGGTCACCAGTTGCTTGAGTCCGAGGTTGGCGAGGTTGTCGATCAGGCTGATGGTGTTGCGGTCGTTGTTGTTCTCCAGGTGGAAGTTGTGGTCCCCCAGGAGGATGTAGTCGGCGGAGGGGAGGGCATGCGGGCTGATGAAGTCGGCGATGTCCTCGCTGAATCGTGTGCGTGGACCCGGGGGTCGGTAGATCTGGGTGCCTCTGAGGGTGGTCTTCGGGTTGGTGTGGATCTGGAAGTGCAGGTGTTCAGCGGTGGTTAGGGTGTCGTCGGTGTTGGTCGAGATGCGGATGGTGTCCCTGTGGATGATGGCGATGCCTCCTCCCGTCTGGTTGGCGGTGCGGTCCCTCCGGATGATCTTGTAGCCCTCCGGGATGGCGATGGCGATGTCGGGCGCTGAGGAGGCGTTCATCCAGGTCTCGGTGAGGAAGGCAACGTCGGGGGCTGTGGTGTCGAGGAGGTTCCAGAGTTCTACGGCGTGTCTGTGGACGGAGCGGGTGTTGAGCAGGATGCACTTGAGGTGGCTGCTGCTGGTGTTCGGCTTGGCGAGTGCTGGTGCAGGGTGAGTCCGGATGCAGGTGAACTTGCAGGCGTGGCAGCTGAAGGGTCCGTGGGTGTGCTTCGGGGCGGCTCGATGACATCCTGGGATGCGGCCGGTGTTGAGTGCGATGAGATCGGCGGCGTTGTAGGTTCGTCGGGTCGGCTTCCGTCGGTGGGGGCCAGGGGTCCTGGCACTGGGCGCGGTCCAGGTGCGGACGGGCGCAGACGGGCTTACCTTTGGCGCGCCTTCGGCGCACAATCGGCGCACCCGCTGCGCGTCAACGCTGCGCGTTCGCACGGTCGCCATATAAGGCGAAGTGCGCGGGTGGGCGGAGCAGCTGGGAGGCGGGAGCGGGGAGGGAACAGAAGGAAAAAAGGGGCGGGGTCGGCGGTAGTGGCGGGAAGCGGGGGGCGGCGAGGAAGGCGGGAAACAGAGCGGGCAGAGATTACGAAGGAACAGGCACAGATGGTAAACAAAGCACGCTTAACACGGGAAAAAGACTCTGAAACAAGCACAAATGAATGACAAAACACGCTTAACACGGGGAAAGGACTCTGAAATAAAAACAAGCACAAATGATTGGAAAAACAAAAACAAAACAAACGACAGCCGGGTCAGCCGGCAGCGAGGCAGGCAGCGAGGCAGCTAGGCACAGCGAGGGGGCACACGCAGCAGCTGGTGGCCGTGCGGCGCGGGGGTGTCCCACAAGTGGGTCACACTCACCTGTGTCGCACGGTCGCCATATAAGGCCAAGTGCGCGGGTGGGCGGAGCAGCTGGGAGGCGGGAGCGGGGAGGGAACAGAAGGAAAAAAGGGGCGGGGTCGGCGGTAGTGGCGGGAAGCGGGGGGCGGCGAGGAAGGCGGGAAACAGAGCGGGCAGAGATTACGAAGGAACAGGCACAGATGGTAAACAAAGCACGCTTAACACGGGAAAAAGACTCTGAAACAAGCACAAATGAATGACAAAACACGCTTAACACGGGGAAAAGACTCTGAAATAAAAACAAGCACAAATGATTGGAAAAACAAAAACAAAACAAACGACAGCCGGGTCAGCCGGCAGCGAGGCAGGCAGCGAGGCAGCTAGGCACAGCGAGGGGGCACACGCAGCAGCTGGTGGCCGTGCGGCACGGGGGTGTCCCACAAGTGGTAAGACACTCGCAAACGGAAAAGGTTCCCCAGAGGACCCCTTCCCCTTTGTGACTGGCACTGGAAATATTTTTTAAGAGCAGGCAGTGATTCCACAGACCACTTCCTACTCTTTTTTTTTTTTATTTCTGAAATTCGTTATTGTATATAGAAAAATATAATTTTACATACAGGGAAGAGGCTTATACATGAGTGGAAAAAGAAAAAGAAAAGAAAATAGGCTGAAGAAAAGAGAAGAGGGGGGCGGGGGGGCGGTAGTCCGTGCTCTTGAGATCATTCACCAGTTCTTAGTCTCATAGTCTCATAGTCCATATTGCGTCCATTGGTGTTCATGGCATTTGTACGTCTCTGTGATCAATCATCTTGTGCCCCGCGCCGCCCCGGGGAGACAGTGGAGAGAGATATAGATAAAGTAGGAGATGCGTTGTTCTGTTAGCACTGACCTATTTCAGCAAGCACCCTCAGATGTATCTCGTTCACGCCTACGGTGGCTTGTGTGATGACAGGTAGTGGTCTAGAGATCCCCACATTGTCGACTGCTTGTGCGTCTTCGGTGTGTGTTTTGCTGTTATGTTGTCCGCCCCCCTCAGGAACGTGACCCAGTTGAGCCACGCCTGTGGAGCCGCCTTTGATGTGTCCTTCCAGTTAGTTAGGACTACTTTGACTGCGGCTGTCAGCAGGAGATCTATGAGGTCCCGGTCCTCTGTCTTTGTGATTGCCTGGGACGTGAACCCTAGGGCCAGGCTTGTGAGGTCTGTTTGTATGTCTATGCCTGTGATCTCGTGGATAAGTGTTCTGATCTTCCCCCAGAAGTCCTTGATTTTTGGGCATTTTAGTAGGAGGTGTTCTAAGTCTCCCCTTTCTTTATCACAGTTCCAGCACACGTCACTGTCTCTAATGCCTACTGTGGCTAATCGGGCTGGTGTCCAGTATGCCTTGTGTATCAGCCAAAATTTTGTCTGGTTCAGCGTGGCCGTCACTTTTTTCCGACTGGTGGACCTCCATAGCTCTGCTTTAGCTTCCTCGCTGAGTGCTTGACCTGCTGCCTCCCCCCAGAAGTTTATGACCTTGTCATTGAGTTTGGTGTGTATTCAGGGACTTCTATGAGGGTCTATACACAAGAGACGACACGCTAAAAGAGGACGGGGGCGAGGAACTCCTTAACAGCATAGCTACACCCACACTAACTGACCGGGAACGAGACGTCCTAGAGCTCACAATCACAGAGGATGAGATAAAGAAAGCCACGGCCGGCCTCAAAGATAACAAGGCACCAGGGCCTGATGGCTTCACAGCAGGGTTCTACAAACAATACCTGACCACACTCCAACCCACTTTGACCACTTCCTACTCTTAAGAAATAAAACAGTAAGGTCTCATTTTTCTTTTTTAAGTGCCTCCCGTTTTCCTTTAAGGAAAACGGGCTGCATTTTTTTAAAACTGCTTTATTGAAACAACTGTCACAGACATGATGGTCTGCTTACCCCAGCAGGCCACCACCCCTGGGAGGGCTAGCCATTCCCAATAGGGTCGCAAATTGCACCTGCCTCATGAATGTCAATGAGGCAGGTAATTTGTGACCCCATTAGGAATCCCAAACAGTGTCTGAAACACTGTTGTGAATTCCAATTCCAAATTGCGAGCCTTTTCCCGGACAGTGTTAATGTTATAAAAAAGCAGGAAAAATAGTGAATATTGCTACAAAATGAGCTGTAATTTGCTGCATTCTTAGCTATTTTATTCCACATACTTTTTCCTCTGCTGCATAATTTGTTCTTCTGCTACATAATTCCAACGGGTGTACTACACATTATGAATAAATGTACTGCGTGCTTTTATGTGCAGTTCTAACTTCAAACCTTAGAGATTTTTTTAAGTGACGGCAAAAAGAGCATTAATGTTCCAAAAGGGAGTGGGCAGGACTGACACATTGCCTGACCAGCAATCTGTAGAACACCTGAAGAGGATACGGAAGCGAAGACCATCAAAGAATTGACATTCTGCCATGGCGGCTCTCCAGCGACCCCTAGCATTACAAATTTAAAAGAGCATGTTGCGAAGAAAAGGTCGGACATTACATGGCAAAGGTCCATTTGAGCCACCCAGCTAAGGTGATCCTGCGCGAATCTACACGTTATTGTTTCCTAAAGTTCACACCGTTTACGCCGTGTTTTGGAACAGAGCGTATCTTAGCATTTTGAAAAGGACAACTGTACAGAAGTCGTTTGCTTGCACAGTTTGGCGCACTTTGATGTGCCAGGGGCTGTCTGTGGCCATCGGAGGGAGGAAACGGTGTCATCCGACGACTTCTTGCGTTGCTAGAGGTAAAAATGTCACGTCTCGTTTGAATCTTTCCATTGCATGTGCCTATCTTGTATCCTGGGCATAAAGCAAAGGGCAAGGAGACGGATCATTTCATGACTCAGTTGGAGCCATATCACAATATACCCCATGCATACACTTACTACTACCTTCAGGAAAGAGTAAGCATTGGCAACGCCAACACGTCTGGCCTTGGTGAGCCTGCAATGTTATTTTTATGTTGTTTTTGAAAGCATGCAAAACGCATGGAAAGTGTACGGCTAACAAAAAGTAAAAACATATCTCCATCTAAAGTTGGGGTGCATGTTGCAAATGAATCAAAATGAATCATTCCAAGAATTAAAAAAACACACAATGAAGCAGACATTGGCCTACCATCTCCGTCACTGAAGTGGACTCCATTTCAGGCAGATGCGCACATGAACATGAGGATAATGTCACTCAAAGTGAAGAGAGCAAATGTATGAAAGTAGCTGTGGTGGCCGGAAGCAAAATGTGAATGGCACTTGAACAGACTAATGGAACAACAAGCTTGAATGAAAAACCCTCTGTGTATATAGAGGTTTGTGTTTTCTTATGATGTTTTTGGAAAACATGAAGCTTATGATACAAATAATGCTGCTTCAAGATCAGATCTTAAAGTAAGGACAGGTAAATGGCTTTATTAAGTGCATGTTCACTACAGTGAATGAGTTTCATGGCTCTGGGGAGAAAGCCAAATAATGGCGTAGGAAGGGTGTCATGGGCCTTAATGCAAGCAAGGAAGACGGGCCACCCACTCCCTTGTTTAGCAGCACAAAATAGCTATATTTGAGAGGCATTGGACCTCCCGCTCCACTGGGGGCCAGTGACACTGCACCTGCTGCACTGTTGAAAGCCAGTCCTGTGAAGCCAAAGCATAACGCCTAGAAACAGCAGACTGATAGTTGAAAGAATTAGCATCTCAAAATCAGCTGTGAAGAATTTCGTGTTTTTGAAGCATGAATATAGAAAGCTCTGTTGACAAAATAACTGTTCTAATCTCAATGTAACCGTGGGTTATTGTACCTGTCCCAACCCGAAACATGTATGATAGAATACGAAGAAGGTTAATTATTTATTAGATGTTTACTTTCTCCATCATAAAACACACAAAATGTGATGGGAGACTTATTGCAATAAGTCTAAGCACTGGTAATAGATTGGGGTAACACTCTAACAAATCAATCAATCAATCAAAAAATACTTTTATTTGATTTCATTAAAATCATAAAAGGGTGGACGTACCACCATGTTTCATAAAAGCAACAATCAACATTTTAAAACGGGAAGTTAAATAGAGACAAGAGTTGTAGGATGGCGATAGGAACAAATCGTTCCTTTGCTCACCATGCCGCCTCAGTTTGGACCCAGCTATATGCAATTCAGTCTTGACCCTGCTCCTCATGGGAACAATACAGCCTGAACTTCCAACCCTTGTCCTCACTGAACAAGAACACAAGCAACACTGGAAGAGTTTCTCCTTAGTTATGGGCTTATCAGCCAGGTACAGCTTGATTCCAGTGGCACAGTGAGCAGGGGACCAACGTCTGGGCATAGCCATGCCACTTAAGACAGTACTTAAAACACACAAACGGTGATGGATAGTTATGGGTAGGCCAGCTGTTCCTTAGGAAAAGCGTTATTTGTGTTGCTAATAACTTTGGGACTGTTTGATGAATTTCCATTAGACTTTTCAAAAAGGTGCTACTTTTGAATAGTTTGTGCATGTAAAGTTTTGGGATGATCTGTCAAGTGGGCGCCGGGAAAAAGTGGGGGTCCCAAAACACAAAATCCCAATGCATTTTCCATAGATTTCTTTAAGAAGGGCTACAGCAAAAGCTGCTGAATGGAATTACACCACATTTGGCAGGAAGCTCAATCTTGGTACTCAGATTGTGCGTTTTGTGATTTGGTATAAATCCATTCAGGAGTTTTTGAGATATTAAAGTTAAAAAAATATCGAAAGCTGGAGGGTTTGATTTGAGGGACTCTTTCAAGAGTCCCTCAAACCCAATTAAAAAAATAGAGCATTCTGAATGTCCCAGGGAGCCTTTTTAACCCTTGGGTCATTTCGCTCCAGTGGGAGGCAGACTCCAGTGGTTGCGAGTGCTGTGATTGACTGCCAGTAACATGAGAAAAAGTTGCTGGCAGTCATTACAGGACTTAGATGGCAGGTATAAAAACATTAGGAATATAGATTTCTAAACTGCTCTTCTCTCCGAATCGCAATTAGAAAATCTGTATTTTTTTTGTAATATCTTTTTATTAAAGACAATATTAGACAATCTAGACAGTTTACAAACATGAGTAATTGCAATATAGTGGTGGTACATTGCGGACGGCATTCATAAGAGTACATGTTCAAGCATTACATTTTAATCACAACTCCCCAATGGCAGATCTATTAAGTCCTTGTCTCTTTTGACTTGAGGAGGCTTGCATAGATCCCCCCTATATTCATTCCATTTCTCCCAGACATGTATCCACTTAGTGGGCCACCCCCTGGATTCATATATGGCCTTCTCTGTCACAATACACCAATACATATCCTTCCCCCATTCATCAAACGTTGGTGGTTTTTGCGCCTTACATTTCCTTGCTATGTTTCTTTTTGACATAATCATCCCCAGAGTCACCCATATCCATTCTTTAGCCACCAAATCTGTTGGGCCCCAGACATTCAGGAGACTTAATTTGATGTTACAATCAATACTTTTTCCCAGTGCTCTTTCCATGCACCCCGCCACCGCTAGCCAGTATCTTTGGATAGTTATACACTCCCAGAGCAAATGTATGAAAGTGCCCTCCTGCCCACAGTTCCTAAAGCACCCTGACTCAGTGTTGTATCCCATTTTACAACATTGGACCAGCGAGGTATATTCTATGAAGTATCTTTAATTGTACTAGTCTGAGCCATGAGGAAATGGCTACCTCTTTAGGAGATGCCGGCGCTTCGCTCCACTCCTCGTCGTCCAGCCCAGCAACGTCATAGTCCCATTTTGTTTGAAGCCGGAGTAGATGGTCTGTCATGTTGTTGATTAGCTTTTTATATATCAGTGAAATGGCTTTTTTGGCGAGATCGCCATCTAAGACCCTATCCTCAAGCGGGGAGAATTATGGTGGTGTCTCCTCCTTTGTTATCACAGCTAGTAAGGCATGTAGAATTTGCAGGTATTTGAAGTATTCAGCACCTGCCAAATCGTATTCCAACTGCAGTTGGGCGAAGGGAATCCTTCCACCCTCTTTCCATAAGTCTCCCACTCTCGATATACCTATTAGGTCCCAACGGTGAAAACCCCGGGTGTGTCTCAACTGGCCTAGCTGGTCAGTGTACCAAAGTGTTGTGGCCTGGTGATCTTGCCCTCCCAGCCCATGCTCCTTGTAGCTGCCCTCCACACTTGGCCCTGTCAGTTTCATCTTTGCCGCTGCAAAGCTACCCCCCGGCAAGAGCCATCTATCCATTTGGAATCCTCGGTCTCCCTGTGTCCTATATGTACATTGATTTATAGCAGTGAGCTGTGTCGCCCAGTATTATTTTTTTAATGTCTGGGAGGCCAATTCCCCCATCATACCACCCTAATGTTAACTTCTGAGTGGCGATCCTTGGTGGTTTACCGTCCCACAAAAGTTTTCTGAGAACACTATTAATGTCTTTGAAGTACCCAGACCCAACCAAGTGCGGCGTATTTTGTAGGACATGCAAAAATTGCGGGAGGGACATCATTTTAAAGAGGGCTGTACACCCCAATAGGGACAGAGGGAGCGATCTCCAGTGGAGAACATCACTCTTAAGTTGCTGTAGTGGGGGCAGAAGGTTATGCTCGTAGAAATGGGACAGACCCTGATCCCCAAGTATTTGAAATCTTCCCTCGCCTCTGTGATAGTGAAACTCCGAGGTAATGAAGGCTGCACTCCACTTAGGACATATAGTACTGACTTAGACAAATTCATTTCATATCCAGCAAATCTGCCAAACACAATGAAGATGTGCAATATCCTATTCAGAGAGGCTGTTAGCGATGCTAAGTATAACAAGATGTCATCAGCTTATAATGAAATACGGTCTTCCCAGCCTTCAGTCCATCGAAGTTCCCTGAAAACAGGTTATGTTTGCATCCCCATCGCCAGCGGTTCGAGTGTCAAGGCAAAGCAGAGGGGATAGGGGGCAGCCCTGTCTAGAACCTCTACTGAATGTGAAGGTGCAGGATTTATTATTTTTGACCACTATTTGGGGTAGCGGTTCTCTATACAGGAGTCGGACCCACCCAATATATTCCGGGCCAAACCCCAGTTTCCTTAACACTGCGAACATGTAGGGCCACTCGATTGTGTCTGATAGGTTTAATTTTCCGATGCCCCGCCCACTTACACTTACGCTTATGAGTTAGCATAATGTGTCTAACCAATGATATATTCATTTATGCATTTACGTTTATATTCTCCATTTCATTATTCATTTATGCGTGTGACACATTATTCAGTTTTCTTAGCTTAGCCTGTGTGCCACCATTTTGGAGTGCTTCTCTCTGTGAGCGAGTCGCACTCGCTCACCCCCTCCCGTAGGAATAGAAAAAACCCTGTACGCAGCAGTTTTTGTTTCTTGGCTAACTGTGATCGAAACTATAACAAATTCCTAATCTGTGATGTTCTCATGTGCTGGAGATGCTGAGGCCTGGCTCCGTGGCCTTGGGCCGAGATAAGCAATGTTGCCATCGCAGGTGCTGATGCTTCTTGTGTGAGGCCATTGTTCGCTTTTTCAGGGGTCCAGTACTTTTCCAGTATGGGCGTGTTTTATCCTACTGTATCCTGTTATAATGTATTGCTGTGATGAGATGAGGCAGTCCTCTCGGCGCACTCCTAGGGATGAGGTCGGACAGGGCCCTCTCATATGGGAGTTTGTGGCCTAATAAAATATCCTGTTTATTCTTCTCCACTGTCCGGCTGACTTATTACTTGGTAATTATAGGAGAGTGCGGTAAGTCACTCGGGTGGAATTGAGCCACGCTTATCATGTCGACTGCCATGGCTGCGTCAAGAGAGACCACCACCTCATCCTCACTTATCATACTGGCTCGGCTTAGCACGTCATGCAACCTTCGCAAATTAAGGGAGGTGTTTCTAGCTGGCAGGAAGCCCGATTGGTCCGGGTGGACTAATTTTGTAATGACCCACAATAAGCGAGTAGCCAAGACTTGCACCAATGTCTTGGCTTCCGCATTAAGCAATGATATTGGCCTATAGGAGGAGCACCTGTTTTTCGGCTTACCCTCCTTGTGGATGACCAAGAGCGATGCCAGCCTCTGATCATTTGGAAGCAATCCCACTTCCCTACTCTCCTGGAACATTTTAGTTAGGTGGGGTGCAGTTTTACTCAAGGTTAGCTTATACAGTTCAATGGGCAAGCTGTTGGGACCTGTTGCTTTACCCCCACTCAGATCCTATATGGTCTTTTCTACCTTTACACTAGTTAAGTCATGATCCAGGTCGGAGCGCTCTTCCTCAGTGAGCAGCAGCAGTGAAATATCCCTCAGAAAGGAGATTGAGAGATTGCCTCCTCTTCCGTGTAGGACATCAGTATTGTCAATGTATGAAACTCATTCGGTTTTATTTAGGGACTTCTTGTGGGTTGCAATTTGACCTACATCATGAATATTAGTGAGGCAGGTCACATTTGCCACCCATTAGGAATCACAGCCATCACAGGGATGGTGGCCTGCTGAGGTAATCAGACCACCATGTCTGTGATTGCTTTTTAATAATGCAATCTTTTTTTAAAAAATGCAGCCCGTTTTCTTTCAAGGAAAACAGGATGAGTTTAAAAACCAAAAAATGAAACCTTATAGTTTCTATTTTTAAGGGGCCGTAATATGTCAATAAGGTGAAGGGAGCCAACGCCCCCTCCCGAGTCTCCTAAGGCCCCAGGGACCCCATGCCCCAGGGTATTTAAACTCTTAAAAGGAAAGGGAGGTGGGTCAGGCGGCCCACCTTCCTGAGTGAGCCAATAATGGCTCCGGTGATCCCATTCCCGGAGCAGGCTTACTAGCTATGTCCCAAGGAGTCCACCCCCAGGACATTGTGGTATCCCTTTTCCGCTGTGAGGGAGCATTTTGTAATCTCCTGCCAAGTGGGAGCAAACACAAAGTCTGCTCCCAGTGGGCCAGTGCTTTGAAAATTCTCCTGTCAGCTGGGAGCAGACTTTTGATCTCTTTCCCTGCCCTCACTGATGTGAGCAGGGAAACAGATCAAATTATTTCTCCCGCTCGGAGCAGCAATAATAGCTTCTCCCTATAGGCAAGAGCAATGCCTGCTCCTGCTGCGTGCAGGTAGCCTGCTGGGGATGCAGGCCTTAGGGCTCCCACCAAGGTGCCCAACAAATGTATGGTGTGTCCCCTGGGTTCGCATCAGGCCAGCCACCTTTAATGAGGTGGGCCCTTGAAGATGGTGTCTCCGGGACAGGGCACTGGGGGGTGGGTCCTCAGGGGCTACTAATGCTTAGGGAAGGGGGCCACATGGCCCTCTCCTTTAATTAAAACAGAAAATGGCCCTGGGGGATGGGATCCCCAGGGCTTAGCAAGGAGGAGGGCCTTGCGGCCCCCTCTTCTTTCATAAAAAAAGGCCCTGGGGGATGGGATCCCCAGGGACTAATAAGGCTTGCGGAAAGGGGCAACACAACACCTTTTCCTTTACTAAAAAAAAGGCCCTGGAGGATTTTTGTGTTTGTTCTTGTAAAGGAACGGCTGCCAGGGTTCGTACTCCAAATTCCAATTTGGAATGATGGAGTAGGCACTGGGACACTTGAGGGGGAAAGCCAGACGAGGAAGACATATGTCCGTGTGATTAATTCCTATATTAAGAATCACTTACTAATTGTGGTTACATAACAAAATGGCGTTGAGAAAGCGCCACTTTTTTGGACCTTAAAGCAAAGAATATTTCTACGACCATTATTATATGTATTGGAGCTTTACGTTTTAAAAGTGGAAAATTTTAAACTGCCTGAGATAACTTGCAAATATTGCTTACAGAACTTACACAAAGATCAGGGCCTGTAAAAAAAATCTAATTTTAAAGATTTTAGATTTACGTTTTCCAATACTAGGCAGGTGTTGGCATAATTTGAATAATAGAACGGCGCATGAAAGTAGAGCTTGTGCTGATTGCCAGTCAAGTGATGCTGAATGCAACGTGCCGGCGCAATGTGCTGCCATATTGGATGTATTATTGAGCACCAATATATTACAGTCTATTCAATGGATGTTCTGCATAGAATATTACTTTTCAACTAAGGCCTACGCTACAGCATAATACTACATGGGGAGGAAATTTTGCCTACATAATTTTCAGCTGCACTCAACAATACAAAGCAATTGTTCGTCAAGTTTCAGTGCAGTTGCAAATTTGATGACGTGTCTTCTTGACATAGGGCCATATGTATGAATTTTCCGATTTGCGATTCGGAATTTGCGATTTTTACCGAATCGCAGATTCAGAATCGCAAATCGGAATGTATCAACATAATCGCAAATATTTAGCGATTCGGATAAAAGCGCTAAATATTTGCAAGAAATACAATTGCGATTCCTTAAATCGGAAAAATCGAAAAATTGCGATTCCTCAACGGAAAAAATCGCAAAATTGCGATTTTTCCAAAATCAGCCAATCGCAATCATGATGCAGTTTGATGACATCACCATCCAGGAAGTGACTGATTACCCATGCTGCAACAGTCTTGTTTGTCAGAGAGTGGGAGAGTGAGGATTGCTACTGAGGAGCCATGGCTGAGAGTGGGAACAAGGAATTGCCTGCAACCCAGCAGGAGCAGCAAGAAGGAGAAACTTCTAGAAAGAGAAAGATGAAGTTCTCAGAAGCTGAACTTGAGACACTCATTACTGAGATGGTGCCAAACCATGATTTGTTGTTTGGAAAGAGCTCACACAAGGTGCCTGAGGCAAGGAAAAGACGCATCTGGGCAGGCATACAGGCGAAAGTCAATGCCCTGGGAGTTACACACAGGAGTGTGGAGGTACTGCGCAAGCGCTGGTACGACCTGCGCCAGCGCTCTAAAGAAAAGTTGGCAGCCAGGCTGGAGCAGTCACAGCTCACCGGTGGAGGGACCTCCAACGTACCAGATTCTACACCGCTTGAGGAACTTGTAGAGGGAACACTGGCTCCAGAGAGTGTGGCGGGCGTGTCTGTGCTAGACAGCTCCGACCAACCAGCTTCCAGACCAGGTAAGATGCATGCCATCACACCCCAAAACCCCCCCCCCTGCAGCAACCTAGGGATTAGGTGAACCACATGTCACGCTAGAGCAAGTACACAGGCAGTCACAGCAATGCATTGTGGGAGATGTAGTCACATGAATAATAAATGTTGCGAGAAACAGCCACGCTAGGCAAATTTCACATGTGCAGGTCAGGAAAGGGGAATAACAAAAGTAAAGTAAGGGTAAATTGTGAAATATTTTATTTTCACATTGGAAATGAGTAAATTAACTTAATGTGTGCTGTTCTATCCCCAGCACCTGCAACTAATAAGCCCACAGGCAGTGGAAGAGATACAGAACCTCCAGACTCTGGAGACGCTGGGCAGGTGTAGGAAACAGATGGGGAGGACAGCCCTGTCATTCCACCAAAGGGACCCAGGAGGAAGATTGTGAGGCCATTGGCAGTCACGATGATGAGGACAACAATAACAATGTGCAGTCTGATGCCATAGGTTCCCAGCAGGAGTCAAGGCCACAACACAGCTAGGGTCCACAGGTCACAGGCAGGCGTAGACCCCGCACGGCCAGCAGCTCCGTTGATCAGCAGGAAGACTCGGTTTTTGCAGGGCTGGAATTACACATGCTCCAGGTGCAGCGCCTACAAGCCAAGCACATGAAGGCAATACAGCGTGAGATGAGGGCAGGGCTCAGGTGCATACGGGAAGAAATGAGGGGTGCTGTGCAAGTGCTTTCTGAGGAGTTGCGTGCCGAACGCGCTGCTAGGCGCAAGGGGCTGGCCCACATGGACCGCTACACGTGCACAATCAACCGCCTGGCCTCATCAACCAATATTCTGTCCAGGCGCACCATTGAAACACAGCGTGAGTTCTCACACGACATACATGACATCGCCACTGTCGTTGTGCAGTCCACATCTGCTCTGGATGAACTGTGTGCCCTACGTACCACAGGCTCTGGAGTACTGACTCCAAGTGAGGAGGACTCCCAGTCAGTGCGGAGCTCCACCACCCCATCACCCACCGTAGAGAGGCGCCGTAGTGGCAGGAGCAATAGGCCTGCTACATACCATTAGAATGTGCAGCCAAATAACAATGATTAGCAGGGGCAAAATATGGCCAACTACATTGTTGACTTTGCAGTCACTCCAGTTACATAGTAGCACTGTGAATTGAACATGTGAATTACATTGGGAGTGTATGTACTTGCCTATGAGGATGTGTGGCATTGTTGCTGTAGCTATTAAAACACAGTTGCACAGATTGAAGTTGTCACTGTGCCATTATTACTCACCTAGAAGTAGTTGCGCGTAATCTCATCACGCCCCTGCCGCCCAGCTGCAGCACCAGCTACACCAGCTGCCAGGCGTCCAGGTCCAGGCCCCTCCACGTCAGAGGATTCAGATTCGCTCAACTCCACTGGTGTGCCTTTCCTGGTAGCGATATTGTGCAGCATGGCACATGCTACAATAATTTTGCAGCAAGTTTTGGGGCTGTATTGGAGTGCTCCTCCACTTTTATGAATGCACCTGAATCTGCTCTTCAATATGCCAAAGGTTCTCTCAATGGTGCCTCTTGTTGAAATGTGTGCCCGGTTGTAGCGCCGCTCCCCAGCAGTAGCAGGATTGAGGTAGGGTGTCATGATGAAATCCCGGACTGCATAAGCACTGTCACCTGTGGTTGGAAATGTAAACGGTAAGTCACTGTAATGCACATGCTAGTCAGTTGAAATGTGGACTATGTATGAAAGCATTTACCTAGTAGGTATCCCTTCGCCAAAATCACCTCTTGAGAGTCTACGGTATAGCCCACTGTGACGGAAGATAAACGCGTCATGTGTGTTTCCCGGATACTTTGCCACTATGTCAGTGATGATGTTTTTGGCATCACACACCACCTGTATATTAAGTGAGTGGTAGCATTTCCGGTTCCTGTATACGTACTCATCGTTTGAGGGGGGGATATTGCAACATGTGTCCCATCGATGCATCCTATGATGTGGGGGAATTGGGCGATGTTGTAAAAGTCCTGCTTGGTCTGTGCTAGTTCCTGTGGGGTGCTGGGGAAGTGTATGTGGTGTTGCATCCTCTGTGTCATGGCATCGAGGAACGCATGGAAAAAGCACGACAGGGCACTTTGTGATACCCCTCCTGCTGTGGCTATCACTCCCTGAAAAATACCTGAGGCCAGCAGGTGTAGTGAACACAGGACCTGGATGTGTGTGGGTATGGCTTGTGTCCTGCGTGTGGGGTGTTCTAGATAGGGTCTGAGTTCTTCAATTCATTCTAGTATGCTCTCTTCCTCCAGTCTGTAGTGGGTGTAGATGCCCTCCTCAGTGCGCTGGTAGATGGTGATGCGAGCACAGAATATCCTCTCCTGCCATCTCCTCCTCTGCGCCACAGCTCTCACTCTTCGCCTCCTCGCTATCACGTAGAGCCCAGACATTGTGGAAAAGAGTGTGTTGCATTGTGGGCTTCCTTAAATACTTTGCACCTGGTTACCACCTGCTCCCACTTGGTGGTAATTGCGATTTCAAGAAATGCGAATTTCGTGAATTCGCAATTTGCGAATTTTATGATACATATCATTGCGAATCCTTATTTGCGATTTCCGGATTTGCGATTATCGCAAACTGGTATAATCGCAAATTTGGGAATCGCTATGGATTTCGCAAATTTCAGGCTCTCGCTATTTTTGGGAATCGCTATATTAGCGATTCCTTGATTTGCGATCAATTTTGCCTTCATACATTGGAAATTGCAAATATTCAGTCGCAAACGCTATTATTACCGATTCGCAGCGTTTGCGACTGAAAATTAGCTTCATACATATGGCCCTAAGTGTTCTGCACTTTTCCTGCGTTTAGTTATTTGTGCAACCTTCCCGTACTCATTAGTTTTACAGAGGAGAAGTTAAAATGATACATTCTCGTATGCTCTTTGTTAGAATTGGGGGTCTCTAGCTGGCACAGGTGGGTACTTGTGACAAATAGGGACCATCTCCTCTAGTCAGAGTAAGGGGGATTACACTCCTAAAATAACCCCTGCTCACCCTAATGGTAGCGTGGCGCGAGCAGTCAAGACTTATTTCAGAGGCGGTGTAAGTTAAACATTTGTGACACATACAGTAACCCAGTGACAACACTACAAATGGATACCACACAGGTTTTATATAAAAAATAAGTTGTACTTTATATAGAGTTACCACAAGACCAATAAACGACAAAAAGAATCCATAGTACTATTAGATTTCAAGAGTTCTTGTAAAAAAGGCTTAAATCGAGGTTCTGTGCGAGTCGGTAGCCTGGTCCGGCTATAGCATTGTTGAAAATAACAGAGAGTCTAGCATATCTAGCGGACCGCGTCGGTACGGGCCAACTCAAATGTTGACAGACTCAGTCACAGTACCTTTTCTTGGGGCGGCCGGCACGGATGTGTGAGCCGTTTTCGGTGATTGTCGTGGTGCAGAAAGGAAGCGTTGCAGGACGCGGTGTCCCTCGATGCGGTGCAGGCAGCGGCCCATTGACAGAGTCGGTGGATCCAAGGCTTGTGTTGCAGGGCGAGACGGTGCTTCGATGCGGTGCTTGCAGCTAGCGGTTCGGCGAACCAGCCGGAGTTCGGGAGCTGGCGTCGAACAGTCCTGACAGCGGTGCGAGTCGGGCGGCGCGTCGTAAGCGCGCGAGGTGGTGCCCAACTCCGGTGCGGTCACAAAACTCGAAGTCAGCAGCAGTGACCGCATCGGTCAGACCAGTTCGATTTGGTGTAGCGAGGCATTGCACGTCGCGGTGTCTACCAGTCGCGTTGCAGGCTACGGCTCGGTGACGGCATCAGGACGGAGTTGGGGAGCACAGAGCTTGCGTTGTTCGAGGTAGACGTTGCTTGATGCGGTGCCTACAGGACACTGGGCCAGTCGTGAGAGTCGGTCACAGCTCCCTGCCTCTGTAGCCACTTGTTTCCAGCAGCAATTCACAAAGGCTGGTGAAGTCCACTGGTCCTGGGACTTCGGTCAGGGGGCAAGCTCTCTTCGAGGCCCTTCGAGATCTTTGCACAAGTTGAAAGAAACGTCCACAAAGTTCTTTCTCCTCTCTTTGGCAGTCAAGGCAACCACTGCAGGCCAATCCCCCAAGCAGCACTTCAGCTTGATAATAGTCTCTCCTCAGTTTCTTCAGGTTCCTTCTCCTCAGCAGAGGTTTCGTCTTGTAAGTCCAAAGGTGATCTAATTTCATGGGATCAGGTTCCCAATATTTATACCCCAAAATCCTTTGTTCTCTGAGGGGAGAGGGGCCTGTGCCCAGTCCAAACCAGTTCTGAAGCACTCTGTTTACCAGACTTCCCCTTTCCTTTCACAGTGCAGGGCAGGAACATCAGACACCACACAGGAGGTGGAGCCAGCATTGTGGAAGGCAAGTACAGCCCAGGAGCACTTTGTTGACAGTCTTCCTTCTCTTCTTTCAGTGTGCAGGGCAGAGGCATCAGACACACCACAGGGGGTGGAGCCAGCACTGTGGGGGGCAGGCACAGTCCTATTCAGGTCCCAGGTGTAACTCCTCACTCCCATCTAGATGCAGATCTCTCTATTCACCACCGGGCTGCCCCAGCCTGTCTCCTGGAATCCCCAGCCCTGTCACTCACAAAACCAGACGAAGGAATACACCACCTCGCAGAGGCAGGCTTAAATGGTTAAGCAAGCAAATACCTACTTTCTAAAAGTGGTATTTGCAAACACAGAATATTCAAATAAACTTCACTAAAAGATGTATTTTAATATTCTGAGTCCAGGCATACTAAACTCGAATTTCTACCATGTTCCTTGAGTCTGCTGGGATTATAAACATGTAATAATCCAGCAGCCCATTCTGGCCTATGGAGAACAGGTAGCCTTGCAATAGTGAAAAACGAAAATGGCTGTAACACATCAGGGCTTGTCCTACCTTATACTTACAATGCACCCTGCCCTTGGGCCTACCATAGGGGTGACTAATATGAAGTCAACGGAAGGTTTAGGGACTGGCAAGTGGGTGCACTTGCCCAGTCAGCATGACAGTACCGGACTGCACGCAGGATCTGCAATGGCAGACCTTAGGCACATTTTTACAAGGCCGCTCTGTGGGTGGCACAACCAGTGCTGCAAGCCGACTCGCGCATTTGGATTTACACGCTCTAGGCACACTCAGTGCACTGTACTAGGGCCTGACAAGTAAACCAAATATCCAATCATGGAACCACTAATTAATACATCAATTTATAGTAGGGAGCACTCGCACTGTGGCACTGGACAGCAGTGGCACAGTGCCCAAAGCATCTAACACCAGCAAAAACACATGAGGCAACAGTAAAAATGGAACGGTGACCCACGCCAACGGTGCCAGGTTTAACACTCTTCATCTGTGTCATACTATTACGGGGGTGAAGAAAAAACACTGGTAACTGCTTTACAGTGAACTAGTCCCTTGTGATAAGTCAATTGTGATTTGAATTGGGATGAAGTACTGACACTCTTTTTGGTGCTTCACACTAAACTAGTTCCTTTTATCTCCATTATTACATTCCAACATGTGTGTGCAGAATTTCTCTTTAGCTCCTCCACAAAGTTTTTGGCCTGCTTTAGGCACACCTTGCATGAAGTGGGCTGGATGCAAAGCCTATTTTTAAATTATAAAGCCAACATTGATGGGGATGCAGAATTTCAAAATCTTCCGTCTATTACCAGGAACGCTGAGTTGTCAAGCAGAAGTACGAAAGTGGTGCAAGCGAATGTGAGTGGAAAACATGATGAGTATGTAAGATTGCAAACAAGTCTTCACAAAAAAAGTAGGAATTCAAAAATTGGATAATAGGCAATCTGAAGGAAACATGGATAACTTAAGCTGTTTATACTGTGACAGTAAGTCGCATCTTGCATATAGCAAAACGTGCCCAACCCTCAAACAAAAATGTTCAAATTTTGGGGTGATTGGTCAGTTTTTGAAAGTTTGTACAAAGAAGAAAATATGGTCAAAAGTGTGGATGGAAAGGATTTAGGGGCCATATGTATCATCAGCCTGATTTGCGATCCTCAAATAGCGATTTTTAAGAAATCGCTATTTGAGAATCGCAAATAGGTATGTATGTACAAAATCGCATTAAGGAATACTTTCCCATTCATTCCTATGGGCCAGGAGGCCCATAGGAATGAATGGGAAGTTATTCTCAATTTGCGATTCGCAATTTGCTAATCGCAAATTAAGAATAATTTCAAGGGTGCATGGGGTGTCCAAAGGATACCCTGTTGTACCCCAGAAATATGCATGGGTGCACATGTGGTGCACATACATGCCCTAAGGGCATGTATGTGCGTCACATGGCACTTTGAAAAATGCAAAAATGTGCATTTTTCAAGGAATTCGCAACTTACCACCAACTAGAAGTTGGTGGTAATTTGTGATTCCTTAAGGACATTTTGCAAATTTTTTTTGCTTTATACATTGCATTTAAGGAATCGCAAAATTTGCGATTCCTTAAATGCAATTGCAAAATAAGGAATCGCAAATTTTGCGATTCCTTGTTTTGCACCAAGTTTTGCTTTATACATACCATTTAGCAAATTCGCATTCGCAAAGGCCTTTGCGAATTCGAATTTGCTTGATACATATGGCCCTAAGTGAGCAGGAAATTCTATTGTATGACAAACAGAAAGAAAACACGTGTTTTAAATTTAAAGGAGGATGAATGTTAGATTTTAAATATTGACAATGTAATGATAATGAAAGGACCCTTGTGACATGATGTTTGGCCTCTTGAAAATGCCTCATATAACATCTATTCCATGGTTTAGCCACTTGAGAGATCTACTTAGGAAGCTTGGGTTGGGGGCATATTGGTTTAACCTTAAAGTTTGTCTCCAATACCAAGGGCCAGGAACAAAGTGATTTATGGGGAAACAGTAGCAGAGGTAAAGATGGCAAAATTGGTGGGTACATTGACCACGGATTTTATCCGTTTTAAATCTGTTCCAAGTTATAAGGTCACTATTGATGAAAATGCTCCCCCCCTTGGCACGTAAATTAATTATCCAATTTCGCTATAAGACCCTACCCACCAAATTGTTTTGTAACAAGTGGAGTAGTAATGTCTCCACCTATGATTTATGCCCATCTTGCAAAACCTGTTCAGAATCCATTGTGCACCCTTTTTTTTTTGTCCCCACTATAAATCTTTGAGGGGCAAGTGGATTATCCCATTGTGTAGGCTGGTTGGTCTTGGCCACTACCTTGAGATGATGAGAACTTTGCTCACACACGTAGGGTAATAGTTTTGGGCTTTGCCAAATATTGGCATGCAGTATGGATTCAGCGCTCGAAATGTATTGTATGAATTGGCTATCGTTGTTTTTATTTTTTATATTGTATTTTATGGTAGCCTTGTGCTCTTTTTAGAATGGCTTGTATATTTTTACTATTATATTGTTCTAATCTAGTTTTGTGCTGAGTACTTTTTAAGATCCTTGTGATGAAAATTAAGTTATACATGACGATGATGATGATGATATGATGATTGGAGGGGTTGGAATACAAGTGTATGCAGGAGCGGGTTCACCGTATACCATTGTTAATGAAATTGCACGGAATTCCACATTTGCAGACAGATTAGGTGGTATACTGGAAGAACCTGAACTGGGGTGGCAAAGTGAGCTAAAGAACGATGATGTATTCAACCCAGATCCGTGACTGGGGGTGTGTGTCTGAAAAGTTTCAGCGCTCCGTCCATCCTCTCCTTGTGCTTGCTTTGTTCGCCCTAAGTTGGCAGGGTATGCCCAGATGTGGGTCCCTTGCTCACTTTGCCACTGGATTCAAGCTAGCCTGGCTTATGACGGCTGTTAGCCAGAAACCGGTCCTAGGATGCTTGTTTCCGGTCCAGGGAAGACATGGCTTGGCAGTTCGGGCTGGACTGTTCCCATGAGGCACAGGGTCAAGACTGATTTGCATACAGCTGTGTATGAACTGGGGTGGAAAAATGAGCTAAAGAACGATGATGCATTGAACCCAGATCTGTGACTTGGGGTGAGTGTCTGAAAATGTCAGCGCTCCGTCCAGCCTCTCTTTGTGTATAGTGGAAGAACCTGACATCAATCCTGATGGGAATTTAGGGAAGAGAATAGAGATGCTGTGTTATCGTACGCTGTTTTTCAGATTAAAAAATCTGGAAAGTATTGGTAAGCTTTACTGTTACAATAAAGGGACCCTGGGTGTTGGGTTGATACGATCAATGGGAATGTGGCATGATGCTGAATCCTAATGTCAAGAACCAGTGATGATCATAGATGAAGGAGAGAGCATGGGTGGGACCATGCTTAATACATTTCCTAAAGTGTTTAATGGAAACATTGGCAATTTAACTGAGTTTGAATACGAAATAATATGAAAGAAGGATGCATGTCCTAAGATACATAAGGCTATAAATATCCCTATTCTAGTTAGAAATGAAGTGTAGTCGTCTGAATGGATTTCCCAAATTGTAGTGGCCAGGCGTGCCAATGAAAAAAGTAGTATATGTATTGATCTACGCCATTTAAATAATAATATCCTGCTAGATCAGTTTCCTCTGCCGAGGATATCAGAGTTGTTGGCACTTGTGAAAAATGCTACCTTTTTTTCCACTATAGATCTCTCCGCAGCTTGGCACCAGACTTCTCTGCAATAAGGCTGCACAAGTTACACAGCATTTGTAACTCCTATGGGAGGCTACCAGTACAAGAGAAAGCTTTTCAGGCTCGCATCGGCCGCTGCTATGTTTCAATGGCAGATGCATCAACTGTTTGAAAAAGTACCCAATATCCAGTGCTTCCAGAAGATATTCTGATACGTGGAAAGGACAAAGAAGAACATGATTACATCTTGGAGACAGTGTTGGAGGTTTTGAATGCAAGAAGTTTGACTGTGGAATATTCCAAACGCAAGTTTGCAATAAGGTCAGTGACTTATTTAGAGCATGTCTTAGATAAGGATTGTGTGAGACTGAAAACTTTGTTGGTAGATGCGATATAATTAACACCTGCTCCCCTAAGCTAGGATGATGAAAGATCTTTTTAGGTCTCACAGATTTCTATGCCAAATATATTCACATTTTTTCATGCTGAACATTTTACATTCGACAGTTACTTAAAAAACTAGAGTAAGTTTGATTGCTGCAGGGAATCTCAGAGGGAACTTAATGATGTCAAGGCATAAACTGCAAAAGACTCCGCTTTGATTGGTTCTGAACCCAATCTTACAAGCGTGATCACCACAGGTGCTAACTCTAAAGGGTTAGGCACAGTCTTATGTCAAAAATGTGAAAAGGGTGGTGAGTCAACTATAGCATATGCATCTCGAGCTCTGACATCAACAGAAGAAAATAATTGGTTATCGAGAGAGAAACCTTAGCTTGCACATTGGCTTTAGAACACTTCAGATCTTTTGTGTGGGGTAAACAATGCAAGTTAAGGAGTGACCACAAATCCCTGGTCGGGTTACTTACCACTGAGAGAATGATCAAAGTTTCAGCATGTATAGCCAGAATGTCAATGAGACTTCAAGATCTTTTGTATAATATAATCTCTGAACTGGTAAAGACAATGTACCTGCAGATTTGTTTTTATCTTGGATGCTGTTACAATTTAGAGAGGATGTGAGTGTGGATTCGGATGGATATAAAATAGCTCTAGGACATGATGAAGGTATTCCTTCCATAAATAAAGAAGTGTGGTTGGAAGAATAAGTAAAAGATGAGATGCTGCAAGATGTTTTGAGGTATTTGATCTATGGTTGGCCCACTAAAGGAGCACAACAATCAGATTTACTGTGTTTTTGGGAGGTTAGAGAGGAACTATTCTATGTGAGTGGAATAACTTGGAGAGATGACAGAGCGATTCTCTCAAGCAAGTTAAGGCACTCAATCACTATGCAGTGTCATGAAGACATGGTAGTATTGTTAATATTAAACAGTCAGTTAATAAAGGATTCTGGTGGTGGGGTTTGGATATCTTTGTGGAACGATTAGTCAGGAGTTCCATAATACGGTCAAATGCTGATAAATCGTTAAAAACTTTGAGATCTAACCTGAGTGAATCATGTATGCCCAAGAATCCTTGGGAGACTATTGCTGTGGATATTATGGGTACCATAGCTATTAAATCCAAACATGTAACTGGAGTAATTGATATCTTTTCAAGGTGGCCTGTAGTTAAGATAGTGGACCAAATCGATACTGAGACTATTTTCTTCTTTCTCGACAAAATATATTTCAGTAGTTGGGAAGTACTTTATAAAATTCTGATGTGTGATGGAAACACATTTTAATAGGATTAAAACAAATCAGAACTTTACTTGGTGATGTGCAAATGATAACATTAGCTGAAACTCAATTTCCCCATTATTGTTTATACGGTGAGGGCACAGTTGAGTTTGAGCAGATTGCACTGCTTCTGCAGTCTACAATGGCAGGCCTGATGTCAGTAGGTTGCACGTGTCACCCAGGGTGGCACAAACTCATGCTGCAGTCATTGGGACTCCTTTCCTACCAATGCCGTGGGTACGTCTGGTACCATATACTAGGGACTTATAAGAAAATAAAGCTTTTGGCAATTTGGGATTACCAAGTTGAACATAACAGTTTAGGGAAAGAGCACAGTCACTGGGGTCTGGGAAGGAGGCTCCAGTGCACTATCAGAGTCATAACCATCAGCATTTGGAGCAAAAAGTGAAGTGTGACCATACGAAAAGGGAGACTTTCTTACATGTTTGTTTTAGGAGAGGGTGGTAATTTCAAACTAAAGTTGCATTGATTGAGAATTGGAAATAAGATGCATGGAATGATTAGCAAGGCATCTATCTCTTATTCATGCTTGATAAAGGATGTTAAAACGAAAAAAAAACAGCTTGATAAAAAAAACATGCTCCTAAGTAAATTCTGCTTTCTGACAAACCTGGTAATTCTGTGCTTTACTCTGTGAGAGAGTAATCTTTTTAAAGTATTAATGGAAAATGCTTCTTTTTTGCCACCCATAACTTTCTCTTTCCTGTTCTGATTGCCACAAAACTTTGCATGCCAAACCTGAGCTGGCTACATCAAGCAAGGCCCACATGCCATGCGTATTCATCAAAAAGCACCATGGGGCAGATTTATAAGCCCCTTGCAACATATTTGCGCCACCGTTGCGTCACTTCTGTGACGCAGCGGCGGCGTAAACCATGCGCCATGTTGTGACATGTTTACAATGTGACGCATCTAGGCAGATGCGTGACGTAAAGCACTGCACCACATGAAACGTGCATCAGGTTTCATGTGGGCGTTCCATCGCAGGGTTGGGGTTCCGTCGCAGGAAAGCCTCGTAAAACTGATTTCACAGAGTCAGTTTTACAACGCTGCTGTGTCAAACTCTTGTCTAAGGAGTGACGCACCATGTGCATTGCTGGAGTTGCGTCGCACTTGCGACACAACTCCAGCAATGTGCTGCCCTTACGCCACAAGATGCGACACGCATCTGCCTATCCTTTCACCATGGTGCACCATATTGTAAATGCGGTGCATCCATGGTGTCGCAAGGGGAGAATTGCATGTTGCATCTATTCTGAGGCATCCATGCTGATTTGCAGAGAGGCGCCAGACGAATCACTGACAAAATATCAACCTAGAAAATATCGACCTACAGGAATATCGATGCAGAAATATCGAAGGCAAGAATATCGACTTCCTATCTCCACATGGTAAGTACAAAAATATCGGCAAAAAAATATAAATGTAAAATAAAGTAAATAACACTAACAAATAAAAGAAACATAATTAAAAATATCTAACAATGTTTAAAATTAATAAATAAAACATATAATAATAATACATTAATTTAACATATACAGAAAATGTATAATATATACGTACTTAACAATAAGTTGTGATAATTATTTTAATAATTTATAAATTAATAAAAAATATTATAAATTACAAATACATTTACAAACATAAAACAAAAACATAAATAAAAAGTAAAGAATTACGTTTAATGAATTAAAAAAATTGAAATATACCTTTATTATTTTTAAAATTAATTATATATTACATCATCTAAATTTATACAAAAAATTAAATATCTAAATAAATAAAAATACTATTAAAAATCCATAATTAAAAAAAAATACAGTAATAAAAATGTTGGATAGCATAGAACTTAAAATTACCGTTCCCACTCCAGAGAGCGCAACAGTGGAGAAACCGTTGTTAGCGTAGAGGTAAAAATTACTATTCCAACTTCAGAGAGTGCAACAGTAGGGAAAACATTGGATAGCGTAGGGGTAAAAATTACTATTCCAACTCCAAAAAGTGCAACAGTAGGGAAAGCGTTGGATAGCATAGGGGTAAATATTACTATTGCAACTCCAGAGAGTGCAACAGTAGGGAAAGCGTTGGATAGCATAGCGGTAAAAATTACTATTCCCCTCCAGAGAGTGCAACAGTAGGGAAAGCATTGGATAGCGTAGGGGTAAAAATTACTATTCCCACTCCAGAGAGTGCAACAGTAGGGAAAGCATTGGATAGCATAGATGTTAAATATAACATACTTATAAATAATTGTTGTAAATAAAATAATTAAAAATTTAATTTTTAAATAACTCTACATCATTTTCAAATACCCATTAATAATTACTAAAACATAATTACAATTGAATAATGAATTAACAATAGATTAACAATAAATACCAATAAATATGAATTAATAAATATAAATTACCCAATAATAAATATTGAACACTAAAATATTTTTCAAAACAAAAAACATATTGATAATTAAAAATTGATTAACAATTAAAAAATGGTAAACAAATTTTTTATTTTTAAATAAATTTTTTTTTTATGAAAAATGAATTACCAATTACTAAAATAAATTTCCAATTAATAAAAAGTAATTAACCATTAAAAATATCAATTACCAATTGTAACAAATTAATTACTAATTAAAAAAATTAATTGCCAATTAAAAAATGTAATCACCAATTACAAACCTTAATTACCAATTAAAAAAATTAATTGCCAATTACAAAATGTAATTACCAATTACAAACCTTAATTAACAATCAAAAAAATTAATTAACAGTTAAAATAATTAATTAGAAATAAAAAAATATCAATACCAATAAAAAATAAATAATTACAATTAAATTACTTCCCACCCAATTCCCCTATAAACCCACAACCCGCTACAGAACTTAAACGCAAAAATTATTTAAAATTAATTTACAATTACTAAAAATTAATAATTAATTTACTATAATTATATTACTTCCCACCCTATTCCCCTATAAACCCACAACCCGCTCCAGTACTAAAACATAAAATTAAATTAAAAATAAAATTTTTAATATACACAAAATAGTACACATATTATTTAAAACAAATAAAATACTTTAAAAAAACATATAACACATACATATAAAATACATAATAAAATACATAACAACAAACAAATATCGATATTAGTAACACCCAAATTAGTAACATTGATATAATTGATATCGATATTACGAACTTCGATATTATATACATTGATATAAAAAAAATCGATATTACTTACCTTAGGGCCGATATTCTGGCCAACGATATTCTTGACCTCGATATTCTTCACCTTCAATATTTTCAACTCGATATTAATGTAGGTCGATAATTACGAATCGATATTTTGACTGTGTACCGCGCCAGACATTGTAAATATGCCCCCAAAGTTCTTAAGCAACAAAAAAATGCCTTTTCAATGGAAAGTGCAACTGAACCATATTTGTGCATTCACTATTGTAAACTGTGCATAATGTTCTGTACAACTGCTGTTTGGAGCATTTATTGTGACTTCTGGACTAAAAACTCATATTATTCACAGCTCTGGCATTAGAGGAGAGAAAACATAAACAGACTTTCACTGCTCTGACACCACAGTAAGTAAGTTCAGTCTTCTGCATCCTTCTGAAGCCCTGTTTGGGAACGTATGGGCAGGGTGGGCTCTCATCTGCTACTTCCCACTGTTGGTGCTCTGTTAGAGTTGCCAAAACAAAATGGATACTACTGGTCTGGCAACAAAGTAAAATACAACTACAAACCGAATCTATAGGAGCTGAGCATGTGTTAAACAGGAAAAGAAACCCATCAGCCCACCAAATGGCGGATCTCCAGTACAGAAACCTCCCTTGGATAGACTTACATTCGTTACCACCTTTAGTACTTTATCTAACCAGGTACAGAAGTCTGTTTGCAAGAATTGGCGTATTTTGAATGTAGCTGGCACAACTATCTCGATGCCACTCTTCTCTTTTAGAAGGGGGGAGAGTTTACTGGATAGTTTGGTTCATACAAGACCAAGACAGCAGACTCAAGCATCTACTAGCACTTTGTGGAGCCTTCCGGCTGTCCATGGGCATTACCCTTGTGGCTCCTGCACGGCATGCCCTCATGCACAGAAAACTCTTACAGTAGACATAGGGACTGGAAGACCGTGGATTCTGAAGAAACATACCAACTGTAACAGTGACAAGGTCATCTATATGGTCAAATGCCCATGCTCCTTAAAGTATGTTGGCCTGACGACCAGAAAGGTCAAATTGAGAATCAACGAACATAAGAGTACTATAAGGTGTAACAAACAAGCAACACGCCTTACCAGCCACTTCTTGAATAAAAATCATAAAGCAGAGGAAATGAAATGGGTGTTTTTTGAACAGCCCTTTATTCCACATCATATCAGTGATGTCACACGTTATCTGTTTTTAAAAGAACAAAAATGGATCTTTAAACTTAAATGTGACACAGAGGGCCTAAATGATGACATTCCGTGGGTTATGATTTAATCCACACTTATATAACTGCTTGGCGTATAACTGCTTGTCGACTAATCCACACTTATACAACTACTTGTTGTTTGTCTTTGCGGGCCGATTCACTGACTACCTCGATCCTAAGCTGCGCAGTATATATGCTGATGAAACCACCAATAACAACTGACCTACATCAGCGCAATCGCTCTTATGTGGATCAACACAGTCGAATATGACAAGCTTGAGTAGTGTTTGATTCGATAAACCTCGTAAACACACTGAATCACGAGATGATACCCTGCAGTTGGTGGGTGGGTATGTAGTAGTGCTTACACTCAACACGGCTACTCTCTGAGAGTTTCCCTCACCATTCCGCCTAGGGCGTGTGGCAGGACCTAGATACATGTAATAGTGTTGTCCACCATGTCCTGTACACCTTATTAGTTACGAACATTTCTCTATATTTCAGATTTGAAATGTGACTTCCCTCTGGTCCCCGTCCAAACCGTAGCCTGCGCGCAGCGAAAAACACATACATAGTGCTTCGTGTTCCCTCAACATTCCGCCTACGGCATGCGATAGGACCTAGAAACCTGCAGTAGTGCTTTACTTCACACCGAATTAGGCAAAAACACTCCTTTGAAATATGGCTCCCTCTCTGGTCCGCTTCCAATCCGTAGCTTGTGCTCTACGAATTGGATGTTTAAAACAATACAGAGGGCTTCCTGTTCCGTTTTCGTGTATCATTCATACACATGCGCAATTATTATATACAAACCTGCGGTTCCCTCTTAGGTCCGCATTTGAACTGCGCATGTGCCGATGTAACAAGGATCTGCCCGGCGAACGAGAGAACTGTGCAGATGTAGCAGGAAACACTTGTGGAGCATTTCCTGTTATGAGCGCTGTTCCTCTGTGGTCCGCCATGTACACAATTATGACGTGTATAAATTCGGCCTTCCGGTTTCGTTCCGGTACCTCCCCCTCGGCTCAGGAGTAGCTTGGGGTACCGATGGACAGTTAGGACTGAGATACATGTCAGCGGCTCTTTACTTTCTCAATTATGGAGCGGCAATCAAGTTCTGGAGACCCCTCTCTTTTTGCCCGACTTTTTTGCCCGACTTTTTTGCTGATGTGAAGGTGGCACTGCGAGGTTCCTGTTGCCCCTAGGCCTATAGAAACATGGCTTGGTTGGATATTTTCTGGCAACAGTAGCTGCAACTAATAGAGAGCTAGGTCTCCATCACAATACATTGGGATTTAGCTGCTCACAAGTAATGAAGGGCATTATTAATCCCAGGAGGTCTAACACCATACCCCTGATCCTATGATTTTTTTTATATTAAAAATAAACAAAGAAAACAGCAAGGTAGCAATAAATTACACAAAGCAAATAGACTGTACAAGGGCGGACCATCAGTACATAAACAACAATATAAAAAGGATATGATTGGGGGGGGGCAAGAAGGAAAAGGAGGCCTCACATATAATATTTAGTCAAGATTAGGGGGAAAGCCGGAGACCAAGTGCAACTGTTTCAGGTGGCACACATATATCTCCTCTATAGCGATTCCAGAGGGCCCAGATTTGATGCCACTTTCGGGGACGACCTCGAGCCACATATACAGTCTTTTCCCTGAACATACACCAATGTTATGTTATGTTATGTTAATATTTACTTATTCAGCGCACGTACGCCCATGGGCTTCATGGCGCTATAGGAATTTTGGGAACACAACATAGCACTTTAAGTGCAGACTCCTCACAAATCTAATCTAAGGATAGGCCTGTGTGAAAAGCCACGTCTTAAGGGCATGTCTGAAAGTGAGAAGATCATCACACTGTCTTAAAGGGAGTGGAAAAGAATTCCATAGGGAGGCAGCAAGAGAGTGAAAACAGCTGCCACCCTGGCGTTTCTTCTTAAATGAGGGGACAACCAACAGATCTTTGTAAGCAGAGCGAAGGTTACGTGAGGGAGCATATTTAAGTACCAAATTCCTTATGAATTTGGGACCCTTGCTCTGCAAGGCTTTAAAGGTAATGCAACCGGCCTTAAATGCAACCCTTTGAGCCACCGGTAACCAGTGAAGTTTTTCTTGACCTGGTCTGATGGACTGCCATTTAAATTGCTTACAGATTAACCTGGCTGCCTGATTTTGGACAAATTGCAGTCTCTTTAGCTGACCTGCTGGGAGTCCTAAATACAGACTGTTAGAAAAGTCAAGTTGGGACAAAACTAAAGCAATAGTTACCTGAATCAAAGCAGAGTGAGTTAAAAAATGGGCTATTTTCTGTATCTTTCTCAGTTGAAAGAAACTAGATGAGACTACCGCCCCTATCTGACCTTTGAGTGACAGATCTTCACTTAAAATCACCCCTAAACTCTTGACTGTGGGAGATTTAGTGGGTGGGACCCCCATATCAGGGGGTCAAAAATGAGGGCCCCAACTAATTTCACTTTTCCCGGGTAAGACAAGTTCTGTCTTGCCCTGGTTTAGTTTGAGGTGATTCAGATTCATCCACCTGTGGATGTGGGTCATCGTGTCCTGAAATTCCATCACAGAATCTGCAGATTTCAAAGAAAAAACAAGTTGCAAATCATCTGCATAATTAAAAATTGTAACCTTGTGATTTTTCAAAGAATGTAATAATGGGCGAAGGTACAAATTAAACAATAACGGGGACAAAGAAGAACCCTGAGGGACCCCACAAGTAGACAAAGTCTTTGAGGCCGTGAAATTCCCCAATCTAACGGATTGCGTGTGTTCAGAAATAAAAGAAGTCAACCAACTCAGGGCGGATCCCCTGAGGCCGGCCTGCTCGACACGGCTGACAAGAATGAAATAGTCAACCGTGTCGAACGCGGCCGACAAATCAAGGAGCACCAAAGCCTGGTGGATGTCTTTGTCCGCATTAGATCTGAGGGTATTCTGAACAGCAAGTATCACGGTCCCAGTGGAATGACATGGGCGGAAGCCTGCCTGATTCGGTTCCAGGTATTCCGACATTTCAATGAAACTTGAGAGACAATTGGAGACATGGGCTTCCAGAATTTTAGACAAATAGGGTAAAAGGGAAATCGGCCTATAGTTAGTTAGATCATGTGGGTCAATACCAGGTTTCTTTGTTAAAGGGATTAACAATGCGCTCTTAAAGCTGCTAGGTACCTTGCCCTGTGCAAGTGACTCATTTAAAAGAGAAAGAATGCTTTGTGGAATGGCTAAACCTATTTCTTTAAAAATGTGAGGAGGGCAAATGTCGTCAGGTGATCCAGACTTAACTCGCAAAAGAAGTTCTGAGAAAGTTTTAAGATCAATGGGAGGAAGAGTATCTAATGTGGAGGGATTGTGAAAAGTATCAGCCAGCAGAATTGGAATAGGGGAGCCGGTTATACTTTGTTTCATGGTGACATTTAGTGAGTCACATAATTTTTGTGTGGGGCTTACAAGAGGAGCTGTCTGTCACTATTACAAAGGTCATTCACTATGTTAAACACCTCCTTAGATTTATTTACAGAATTAAAAAATTTTGTCGAAAAATATTCAGTTTTAAGGATAATCTTTTGATATTTTTTCCGAGCAGAACAATAGATCACTTTGTCTTGTGATAAGTAACTATTTCTCCATTTCCTTTCTTTTTGTCTTATCTCAAGCTTTAACTTTTTCAGTTCCGGAGTGAACCATTTATGGGCATCATTCATACGTGATCTAGGGAAACTCACAAGGGGAGCGTGGATATCCGCGGCCTGTCGCAACCATTGTGACAGCGACTCCTCCCTGGACTCTATATCCTTGCATTCTGGGGGCAGGGTAATGGCAAGAGTGTCTAAAAAAGCCGGTAGATCAACGGACTTCCATTTCCTAATTTCCCCACCCGCCCGCGACATAGATTTAATAGTCCCGTTAACCGTAAATGAAAAATGTATGAAAAAATGATCTGACCAAATACAAGGTCGTATGGAAGGGTGGAGCAGGGAAATATTATAGGACCAGATTTGGTCCAAACTATGACCTTTCTGATGGGTAGGGGAGTGTATGTGCTGAATTAAATTCATGTCCAGTAATAGATCCTTAAGTTCTGCTGCCTGTGGGTCCATGGCCATATTGTCAAACCAATAGTTAAGGTCCCCAATTAAAATAATTTTGGAATAATTAGTCACATAAGAGGCCAGTTGTTCTGCTAATAATGAAGGGAAGGTAGGCATAGATTGAGGGGGACGGTACAGTAAAACTAGTAGCAGAGCCCCGCTTTCAGTGTCAATCTTAATAACAATATTCTCTGTATCCGTAAGAGATAGAGGTGAAAGTTCTCGAAATTGATGAAATTTAAGAATGATAGTGGCTACTCCTCCGCCCATTTTCCCAGGTGGACGGTTGGCCGCAATAATATAATAATCAGAGGGGAGAGATGCAAGAATATCTGGCAATGAATCTTGAGTAAGCCAGGTTTCTGTTAAAAAAAGAATATCTGGTTTTTCAGAGGTGTATTAAGATATATACAACGAAACTCTGACGTAGAATTGGTAGACAAAGAAGGGCTAATATGCGAAGATTTCCTGGGCTTAAAATCAGCTACTAAAGTCTTGACTTTAGAAATACCGTACTGGTAGGTACGTTTTAATATGTGCAAGGGTAAAAGAGGGCACCGATTTTACGAGGGTCTCAATGTGAGTAAATCAGAGGCAGAGTAGGTGTAAATTTGGCAGAATCTGTGGCCCCTGGTCCTGAACGCTCGCGGACGGGCGCAGACGGGCTTACTTTAGGCTTACCTTCGGTGCGCCATCGTCGCGCCTTTTGCGCTCGTCCGCTGCGCTCACGTAGGCACATTGCGTTTTATGGGAGGGAGCCTCGGGCAGCTAGACCGCTGACTCGGGTCAAAGTGCCCTTCAGGCTCCTCCCAATATGACGCCCGCTCTCCACCGACCGGCACGAAGAGCCGCGGTGAGAGAGCCACCCTCCACAACAAACGGCAAGATGAGCCACGATGGACAGGGGCGGATGGGAGCACAACAGGTGATCACACAATGCAAAATAAAAGTTTAAACAATAAATGTTTAAAAGCTAAGCGCCTGCCTCAGAGCATGCAGAACGCCGCGATGCCACACTACAAGACTTTAAAATATATACATGTGCCACAGTGTTGCCCCTTAAGCGTGCTGGCTCCCAGTGGCAACCAGGAACTGCCACTAACCTGGAAATCCACAGGAGACCAGCGAGCCTTAGCCGCTTTATGGGAGGGAGCCTCGGGCAGCTAGACCGCTGACTTGCGTCAAAGTGCCCTTCAGGCTCCTCCCAATATGGCGCCCGCTCCCCACTGACCGGCACGAAGAGCCGCGGTGAGAGAGCCACCCTCCACAACAAACGGCAAGAGGAGCCGCGATGGACCGGGGAGGATGGGAGCACAACAGGTGATCACACAATGCAAAATAAAAGTTTAAACAATAAATGTTTAAAAGCTAAGCGCCTGCCTCAGAGCATGCAGAGCGCCGCGATGCCACACTACAAGACTTTAAAATATATACATTTGCCACAGTGTTGCCCCTTACGCGTGCTGGCTCCCAGTGGCAACCAGGAACTGCCACTAACCTGGAAATCCATATCATCCTTCCAACTCTCAATAGTAGGAGGTCGCTGGGATCCCCACAATTGTGCAATATTGCGTTTAGCAATCATCGTTCCCAAGTCACCCATTGCGTTTGGGCTACATTATGATCAGTGGGCTCCCAAACATTCAACAGGCTACGCCTGGCGTCAGGCAAAAGTGCCACACCCGTAACTTCCTGAAGCACCTTGTGGACCCTACACCAATAGTCGGCTACTTTCCCACACTCCCAGATGACGTGCATAAACTTGGCCAACTGGCCACAACCCCGCCTACACAGACCCTCCTCCGAAAAACCCATCTGAACCAAGCGGGGACCCGTGACATACACTCTATGTAGTATTTTGAGTCGGACCAATCTCAGGCGAGCTGGAATCACGACCTCCTCTGGGGAGGAGATCGCGGACTGCCAATCTTCATCATCAAGTTCAAGACCGTCATGGGTCCACTGATCTCGCAATTGCAACAGAAGGTCTGCTCTGTGGTTAAACAGTTTTTTATACACTAGGGAGATGGTACTATCCAGTATATAACCATCCAGAACACGGTCCTCCAGCGGGGCAGACTCAGGTATCTCCTCCCCCCTAGGGAAGACCGAATCGAGCGCATGACGGATCTGTGCATAACGGAAGTACTCCGTTCTTCCCAGCTTGAACTCGGCCTGCAGGGCTACAAAGGACTTCACTTGCCCCTTAACCCAGAGATTACCCACCCTGGAGATACCAATGAGGTCCCACCTGTCAAATCCCTTCGTGTTCCACAGTTTACCAAGCCGATCTGATCCAAAAAGCGGGGTCGCTAAGGTCAAACGATCTTTCCACCCCAACGCGCTGGTGGTGTCCTGCTAAACCAGCACAGCTGTCCGCGTCGGCCCCGTCAGAGACCTCACTACCGATTTGGAATATAATGCCCTATCCATAGCGAAACCTGGGTTCGGCCCGTGGCAATACGTACCGTGGTTGATGGCCCCCAACTGCGACGCCCAGTAGTACCTTTTAATATCGGGAAGAGCAATACCCCCGTCGTACCAGGGGAGCGTCAATTTGACGAGTGCAATCCGGGGCCTACCATCCCACAGCAATTTCCTCTGTAGACCCTCAACTATACGGAAGCAGCTACAAGGAACAAAATCAAGGGTATTCTGCAGGGCGTACAAAAAACGAGGAAGGGACATCATCTTAAAAAGGGCCGCACGTCCGAGTAACGAAAGTGGAAGTTTCCGCCAATTTGCCACGTCTCGCCTCAACCGCGCCAAAGGGGGAAGAAGATTTTTCTCATTCCGGATCAAGGGGTCCATTGAAATAAAAATACCAAGATATTTAAACCCCTGCTGTGCGATCTGGATAGGACAGCCACGCGGCAAAACCGGTACATCACCACTGAGTACATAAAGAGAAGATTTCGCCCAGTTGATAATCAGACCAGAATTCTTACCAAAGGAAATCAAAACGTCACATAACACTATCAGGGACTTTCTGGGGGAGGTCAGGTACAAAAGAATGTCATCCGCATACAAGGAGATACGATCTCGTGTTCCGGGGACCAATAAATACCCTTTATAGAAGTTTCCCAACGGATCCACGCAGCTAGGGGTTCAAGCGCCAGCACAAACAGGAGGGGAGACAGCAGGCAACCCTGCGGGTACCTCGCCCAAGACTAAACGTTGCAGAAACATGGCCATTTACCCCTACCTGAGCGAGGGGATCCGCCTAAAGAAGCCACACCCAGCCAATAAACTCCGAGCCGAAACCAAATTTAGTCAGCACCACCCATAAATACGGTTATTCCACAGTATCAAGATCCTATGATTTTTAGTAGATCAATTGTTACAAGCTCTATTCTCTACCATACTGTGATAAGAAAAATGTGTAAGTGAGTTTTTGGCGCATCAGTTCTTTAGGAGAGCCTGTTATTTATTGCTATCTTTTGTACTTATTGTAGTACCAAGGTTTTAAAACTAGTGGAAAGTGATGGAGGGATAATGTAATAGTCCTCTGCCATTTTATCCACCTACAGAGCGGGGCCTCATCACCTGAGCAGTCGCCAGGAGAGGTGAGGTTTACTCCCAAGAAATATTGGGTGAGTTAAATAAAACTTTTTTTATAATTAACAATTGTTCATCGTTCAATAACTTTTATTCGATTACCAGTTATATAATCATAAAAAGTACATAGAATTTTTTTTCATCACAAACATAAATTTAAAAAAGACAGACAAAGTTTAAAAAGGTACTTAAGAAAAAAAGCTTATGATTTAAGTATTTCTGTTCAGTTTGAAAGATTTTGACGTATTGTGATAGTGGCTTTTAAGAAAGTCGCTATGAATTTAGCTACATGTGGCGAGTCCAAACACTCCAAAAAGAGAAATGCAGAATGACACTGTCTATGACCACTGGATCGAAGAAGTGGAATAATCCAAGATTTACGCGGAGATTTATAATATTTGCAAAACAAAGTAATGTGAATCGTTGTTTGTGAAGACATTCCATCGCATGGACAGTTCATGAGCGTGCGGGACCAATTGTGAATTTCAGGAAAGGAAACTAAATGAAAAAAAGTGTTAAAGCGAAATCTTGTTAATAGGAATTTCTCGTGGTTTGACAGAAAATAGGACAAGTAGGGTTGTATACCTTTGAGAGGTTGTATTGCACAAATTTGGGTATTTGAAGTTTTTGTAATCTCTGCCTGATTTCGCAGCTCTCTCAAGTGAGCCAAACACATTGACTTTAGCTGTTTTCTAGAGATATCTTCGATAGCAGCAGGATCATCGAAATAAGACTTGCAGCCAAGGTCAGTAAAAAAGTTCCGCACATAGATCAGCCACGGGATCTTATGCCAGTTGATTAGGGCTAAACAGTCTGTGATGAGGGATCGTGTTAAATGACACTCGGGTTTGGTCCATATGCATTGCCATAGTAAGATAGGTTGGTAACGGATGGTGTCTGTGATGTATTCCATGCCAAGCTCGCTATGAGAAGCGGAGTTCGGGGAACTTTGCGGGAGGGCTAGCACATATTTGATAAAGCCGTTCTCTGTTACTTGTAGGTGATCTATATGGCCGTACCCCCACACACCTGCTCCATAAGTAGCCACACTGTGGCACTTAGCATAATATATTTTCAAGAGTTCAGGTGGAGCAGGTTTCCCCAGTTTTATCGAAAAAGAAATCAGGGCCGATGTTGCACGCCGAAAGAGGAGGTTTCTAGTGGCCGTAGCTTGACGCCAGTCTAAAGCATCATCCACGAGAATTCCTAGATAAGGATATACAGAGGTTTTTTCCAACTTTGTGTTATCCACCAATATTGATTTATGGTTTTTGACCCTGGGGCCAATGTGCATGGTGAAGGTCTTTTTTATATTGATTTTCAGGCCAAGTGAGTCCATAAAGCTGCTATATTTATTGATTTGCTTCTGTAGTTGATTTAATGTACGGGCCAGGATGACTAAATCATCTGCATATAGCAGGGTCGGTATTGGACGGTGGTTTATCTGGGGTAGATCCTGGCTCCCTTCCAGCATAGCCTGCTCTAGTCCATTGGTGTAAAGGTTGAACAGGAAGGGAGCCAGTACACAACCCTGTCTTACTGTCAAGCTATCCACGTCGTCCCTTACCTTGCCTTGATAGAAGCTCTCTAGGATGACGCAGATGATTTCGCAGAGACGCAAGGGACCAACTTCCCTGATCCCTAACTAAAACTTACTGGTTCTAAAGTAACAGCAAGGATTTAACTAGGAATTAGGGAGGAGGGCCGGTACTGGACGTTGAAGTGTTGAGTTTTGGGTCTTGCTGTCGACCTGCGAAGCAACAAGCACAAAAGACTTTACTATTCTAATCCACAAGATTTCTCCTAGCTATTCTAAGTCTCTTTAGCTTTTCTAGTCTAGGCACCTAAATTCTGTCTGGATGTTTTGATGTTCCCCTACCTGCGATCAGTAAGATGTTGGCCTTCGTCCAGTATTTCTTTCTAGGTAGTGGTGATGAAGTCGTCAGTCGTCCTCTAGGATAAGTGGTCAGCTTGTAGGTGGTCGGCTTATATGATCAAGTTGCACTAGGCTGAAAATAAAAGATTGGATTACTTTACATTCTTTAAAAGACCTTTCGCAAACCTTTCCTATCTATTCTATAACTTACTTGCAATTAACTTCTTGCTTCATAGACTTGGGGCTCTTGTATGTTTCCTCTATTCTTTGGGGAAAAATGAGCTTAGACCAAAAGACACACAGAATCCTATCACCTTACAACAGATACAGAACTAAATTCGCAATCAAAAATATAGCACTGAAAATTACACTCGTGAAATCAGAAACAAAATTTCTTCCCTTGAAAACTGAGATACAAAAATCAGAAATGTTCAAAGTCTCTTCCTTGCATTTTCTTCTGCTAGTTTAGAGTTCCAAAAATGATTGTTGACCTTTCTTGCGAAGGGCGCCTTTAACAAAAAATGAAAGTACTTAGCTTTCTATTACTTTGTCTTTCAGGGTCTTCATTCCGATTGCAAAAGAAGAAGCGCCTTGAAGAGGAGCTGAGTAGAAGTCCTGCCGGTATAGAAAAGGCTTCAGGTAGGTTCCAACTCCAGACGCGACCTTCTCCGGTGGAAGTCAAAAGGCAAAGTGCCTTCCAGAAGACTGGGTGCGGTTTAAGTACTGGACCGCACCCAGCCCCTCCCGGTTACACACTTAGAACGTGCGCGAAGACGAGGCCTTCAGATCCCTTCCAGATGCGCACCAAAAGGCGCGTGTGAGGGATGCGGGGAGAGAACAACAAAACCTTCTTAGAGCTAAGGCTCGGTTTTCAACAGCGCCACGTCCCAATTCCTGAAATATAACATATTAGACCACAGAAACCTGCGCAAGGCACAGTGAAAGCATGAATGTTGAAAATACAATAAGTTATAAGGCAAGAATAACAAGTTTGAAACGCACCCAAACACACTGACTTTGAAGCGTGCGGGGCGCACGGGACAGGGGCGGGTTTCAAAAAGGGAAATGCTACACGTGCCTAAAAGGGTATGTGTACTTATATGAAGGGGGTCGTGGAATCATGACAGTACTCCCTCCTCAAGATCCCCCCAAGAACAGTGGTAATGGGTTTTGGCTTATCTGGGTGTCTTAAATGAAAGATTCGGACCAGTTTAGGAGCACACTTAAGATGTTCTAAGGGTTCCCATGACCTTTCCTCTGGACCATAGTCTTTCCAGTCTACGAGGTAAAACAGCCTTCCCCTAACTCTTTTAGAATCCAAAATTGACTTTACTTCAAACTCTGGGTTGCCTTCAACAATGATAGAAGGTGGAGAGTTAGGAATACGAGTTTGGGGATGGAAAGGTTTGACTAGGGAGACATGGAAAACAGGATGTATTAAGTACTTGCGAGGAAGAGTCAATTTCACACAAACCGGGTTTATTACTTTTTCAATGGAAAAGGGGCCAATAAACCTTGGATTCAATTTCCTGTTCCCTTTTAATTTCAAATTTGTACTCAACCATACTTTATCCCCTGCTCCATATCTAGGTTGTTCAGTTCGATGTTTATCCTTGGCTTCTTTTTGGGATTCCTTTGCTTTGGCCAAGTTGAATTTAGCTTCCTCTTGAATGGTGAACACTTTGGACACATAGTCAGAAACTGCAGGTACGGAATCATTGATGTTGTTGTTAAAATTTTCGGGAATGCTTTTTGGATGAAAACCAAAATTACAGAAGAATGGGGACATTTTGATGGAAGAATGTTCGGAGTTGTTGTAGGCAAACTCCAAAGGGCTCAAAAGATCGGACCATTCTTCGGAAACATTAGGCAACATACAACGAAGATATTGTTCTATAGTTTGATTGGTTCTTTCAGTTAAACCATCAGTTTGGGGATGATAACTAGAGGATAAACGAACTTCCATATGTAACAAAGAACTCAGCTTTTGCCAAACCCTAGAAACAAATTGGGACCCCCTGTCCGAAATTACAACCGAAGGAATTCCGTGTAGTCTTATCACATGAGTCATGATTAAGTGAGCAAGCTCCAACGCAGTAGGAAGCTTTTTTAAAGGAATAAAATGGGCCATTCGGGTGAACTGGTCTACAACTGTCAAAATTGTATTGAATCCCTTCTTGGTTTCAGGTAGTTCGACTATAAAATCCAATTATATAGTATGCCAGGGTTGAGGAGGAATTGGTAAAGGCATTAACAAACCACTAGGAGCCTGATGAGAAGATTTGTGTTGAATACAAATGCTACAAGTTTCTACAAATTGCTAAATGTCTTTAGACATGGAAGGCCACCAAAACTTCCTCTTAATAAGTTCCATAGTTTTCAAGATACTTGGGTGGGCTGACAAAACAGTATCATGATGAAGATGAATAACCGATCTTTGAATCTTTTCATTCGGAACGAAAATCAAATCATGGACCATCATCAAATTGTCTTTCTCATATAGAAAAGGATGATCTCTTTTCCAATGCTCTAATTCCTTTTCCTTCAGAGCTTCTTTGATGTCATTAATGATGTCACTAACAGATAAACTTCCCTGAAAACAAAAAGTTGGGATTACAGGATGAACAATTTCAGGTTGATCTGGAACCTGATCTCCAAGTCTAGATAGAGCATCCGCTTTTAAGTTCTCTTTTCCCGGACGATATGTGATTACAAAATTGTAGTCATTGAAGAACATAGACCAACGTAGTTGCCTAGCAGATAGAGCCCTTACAGACCTTAAAGCTTGGAGATTTCTGTGGTCTGTATAAATCGTTACAGGATGACGAGCTCCTAATAGGTAGTGACGCCATTCTTCAAACACTGCTTTTATCGCTAATAACTCCTTATCAGCTATCGCATAGTTTTGTTCGGTTTCTGATAATTTTCTTGAAAAGTAAGCTATAGGGTGCATTTGGCCGGTGTCAGAATTTCGTTGTGAAAGAATTCCGCCCAATGCTAATTGAGAGGCATCGGCTTCCACAATAAAGGGTTGACTGGGATCTGGATGACATAAAATTGGAGCCATAGTAAACCTCTTCTTTAGGTTCTGGGAGGCTTCTTCAGCGACTGGGGACCATAAAAATGTGACTCCTTTTCTCAACAACTTGGTAATGGGTGTTATAATTTGAGAAAAGTTTTGAATAAATCTGCGGTAAAAATTCGCAAACCCTAGAAAACTTTGGATTTGTTTTACAGAAGTGGGACTCGGCCAAGTTGTTACTGCTTCTACTTTTTTAGGGTCCATTTCTATTCCTTCTGGGCTAATATTATAGCCCAGAAAGTCCACTTTGGAAACATGAAACAAACTCTTTTCCAATTTTACAAAGAGTGAGTTCGAAAGCAGTTTCTGAAGAATGGCGCGAACCTGTTGAACATGTTCTTCCTCGGAATCAGAATAAATGAGAATATCATCTATGTAGACTACACAACAGATGTCAATGAACTCATGTAAAACCTCATTTATAAAAAACTGGAAGGCAGCAGGAGCGTTACATAGACCAAACGGCATCACTTGGTATTCGAAGAGACCGAATTTTGTACGGAATGCTGTCTTCCATTCGTCTCCTCTCCTTACCCTAACTAAATGGTAAGCTCCTCGTAAGTCCAGTTTCGTATAAATCTTAGCCTTCTTTATTTGGTCTAAAAGTGTAGGAATCAAAGGTAAGGGGTACCTGTTCTTAATGGTCACATTGTTTAAAGCTCTATAATCTATACACGTGCGCAACTCCCCTCCCTTCTTTGGAATGAAAAAAAGAGCTGATGAAACTGGAGATTTAGAGTGCCTAATGAAGCCGTTAGCAAGATACTCATCTAAATATTCTCTCAGATGAACAGTTTCTGCCTCCGTAAGAGCATAAATTCGACTGCAAGGCAAGGTCGCTCCAGGCATTAAATCTATCCTACAGTCGAAATCTCTATGTGGTGGAAGGGTGTTGGCCTTTTTTTTGTCAAATACGTCAGATAGGTCATTATATACCGATGGAACCCCTTCCAAGAATAGTATATTGGGTGATTCAATTCCAAAGTCGAAACCTTGAATCACATCCTTAGATCTCTTAATGAGGAAGCAATGATCTGTGCAAGTTGCAGATTGAAAAGTAAGTGACTTGGTTACCCAATCTATGATTGGGTTATGTTTTACCAACCAAGGGATCCCTAAAATCATTTTAAATTGAGGGGCATCAATAATGTCGAATTGTATCCTTTCTCTATGTATAGGAGAACAATCCATTTCCAATATTTCGGTCTGTCTATTTACTGGACCCGAAGTCAATTCTTTGCCATCCACAGCTCTGACGGTTTCTGGATGGTCCTTTAACAAAGACTTAAAGCCTAACTGAAGGAAGAAATGAGAGTCAATAAAATTTCCGGTAGCTCCAGAATCTATAATGGCTTCTACCTGTCTAGAGTAAGAGTCTGGAAGCAGACCTCGAAGTTCTACCAGAATTGAGAAGTGTCTACAACCGATGGGAGGAAGAGTTGAGGCCAAACTAGAGAACAAGCCCGATAAACTGGCCTCTCCCTTTACCGAGCTTTCTAGTTTTCCGACTTTTCTTGTGTGATAGCTAAGTCAGATGATTTGGTTTTAAACTTATTTGGTCGTGTTGGACATTCCTTCACAAAGTGTCCTGTCTTTCCGCAATACAGGCATTGATTTAATCGTCGTCTCTTTTCTTTCTCCTCCTTAGATAAGGGACCACGGATAGAAACTATTTGCATAGGTTCAACAGTATCAGATTTAGAACTAGTTTCTCGGTTTGTTGTAGGTCTTTCCTTAAAGAAAACTAGCTTATGTTCAGACTTCCCTCCTTCTCCCTTTCTTTCAGAAATACGATGATTCAATTTAACCACTAAGTCGATGAAAGCACTTATATCCTCGGGAGGATCTAAGATCTGGGTGATCATATCCTTTAATTCGTCCCTCAATCCTCTGTAGAAGATAGAGACTCTTTTGTCGTGAGGCCAATCTGCTTCTAAAACCAAACGGTTAAAGGTAGATATGTAATGTAATAAATCAGAAGATCCTTGCTTTAAACCTAAAAGCTCATTGTCTGCTGACTGAACAAAGAGATGTTTAGCAAACATCTTTTTTAAAGCCCTCTCAAAGTCCTTAAAGTTATACAAAATCCGATCGTCATTTTCCACTAAGGGGACTGACCAAAGGGCTGCGTCTCCACCCATGTAAGATAACATGAATGCAACTCTGGAGGAATCATCTGGAAAGGCTGTAGTCTTTGCTATAAAGTGCAAGTGACATTGTTGTAGGAACACTGAGAATTTGTTACAATCCCCATAAAATCTCTCTGGAGGGGCTAAAGGGGTTGGTACCGGAGTCACAACTTGGATTTGTGTCTGAGAACCTGAATTGGAGGAACCCTGGAAAGTGGCTGGTTTCTGTTGCACGGAGTCTTGGAGAGAGGACAAATCCCTTCGTAAATCAGCGTTATCCTGTCTAATTGCGTCTAATACTGTGGCTAAATCCTGCAGGGTGATTTGATCCATTGCGTCTGGGCGAAATTATCAACGTGGGCTTTGCCTTCTGTCAAGCTATCCACGTCGTCCCTTACCTTGCCTTGATAGAAGCTCTCTAGGATGACGCAGATGATTTCGCAGAGACGCAAGGGACCAACTTCCCTGATCCCTAACTAAAACTTACTGGTTCTAAAGTAACAGCAAGGATTTAACTAGGAATTAGGGAGGAGGGCCGGTACTGGACGTTGAAGTGTTGAGTTTTGGGTCTTGCTGTCGACCTGCGAAGCAACAAGCACAAAAGACTTTACTATTCTAATCCACAAGATTTCTCCTAGCTATTCTAAGTCTCTTTAGCTTTTCTAGTCTAGGCACCTAAATTCTGTCTGGATGTTTTGATGTTCCCCTACCTGCGATCAGTAAGATGTTGGCCTTCGTCCAGTATTTCTTTCTAGGTAGTGGTGATGAAGTCGTCAGTCGTCCTCTAGGATAAGTGGTCAGCTTGTAGGTGGTCGGCTTATATGATCAAGTTGCACTAGGCTGAAAATAAAAGATTGGATTACTTTACATTCTTTAAAAGACCTTTCGCAAACCTTTCCTATCTATTCTATAACTTACTTGCAATTAACTTCTTGCTTCATAGACTTGGGGCTCTTGTATGTTTCCTCTATTCTTTGGGGAAAAATGAGCTTAGACCAAAAGACACACAGAATCCTATCACCTTACAACAGATACAAAACTAAATTCGCAATCAAAAATATAGCACTGAAAATTACACTCGTGAAATCAGAAACAAAAGTTCTTCCCTTGAAAACTGAGATACAAAAATCAGAAATGTTCAAAGTCTCTTCCTTGCATTTTCTTCTGCTAGTTTAGAGTTCCAAAAATGATTGTTGACCTTTCTTGCGAAGGGCGCCTTTAACAAAAAATGAAAGTACTTAGCTTTCTATTTCTTTGTCTTTCAGGGTCTTCATTCCGATTGCAAAAGAAGAAGCGCCTTGAAGAGGAGCTGAGTAGAAGTCCTGCCGGTATAGAAAAGGCTTCAGGTAGGTTCCAACTCCATACGCGACCTTCTCCGGTGGAAGTCAGAAGGCAAAGCGCCTTCCAGAAGACTGGGTGCGGTTTAAGTACTGGACCGCACCCAGCCCCTCCCGGTTACGCACTTAGAACGTGCGCGAAGACGAGGCCTTCAGATCCCTTCCAGATGCGCACCAAAAGGCGCGTGTGAGGGATGCGGGGAGAGAACAACAAAACCTTCTTAGAGCTAAGGCTCGGTTTTCAACAGCGCCACGTCCCAATTCCTGAAATATAACATATTAGACCACAGAAACCTGCGCAAGGCACAGTGAAAGCATGAATGTTGAAAATACAATAAGTTATAAGGCAAGAATAACAAGTTTGAAACGCACCCAAACACACTGACTTTGAAGCGTGTGGGGCGCACGGGACAGGGGCGGGTTTCAAAAAGGGAAATGCTACACGTGCCTAAAAGGGTATGTGTACTTATATGAAGGGGGTCGTGGAATCATGACACTTACTCCCTTTGTTATTGGAAATGAGCGAGACAACTCTCCGTTGGTACCATATCTGACTCGCCCTGAAGCATTGGAATAAAGTTCACGGAGGAAGACTATTAAAGGAGGATCCACTCCAAGATCACTAAGTATTTTCCAAAGTTTACCGTGTTGGACGCAGTCAAATGCCGCACTAAGGTCGACATAGACAAGGAAGATGTTACCTCTTTTGGCGCCAACATATTTCCCGGTCAAAAGGGCAAGGTTCAGGGCCTGTTCCACGGTCCCAAGCCCCTTCTGGAAGCCGTATTGCAGGTCGGTCAAGATGTTATTTTCGTGGGCCCAAGATTGTAAACGGTCCAGGAGCACTCGACCTGCAATTTTACCCATGGAATCCAGAAGGGAGATTGGCCTGTAGCAGGCTGGGTCGTTACGGTCGCCTTTTTTAAAGATGGGTAACAAGGTTGACGTCGACCATGAGTGAAAAAGACCAACTGATGTTACTGCTGCCATAACCTGAGTAAATATCGGTGACCAGAGTTCTATGTTATGGAGAAAAATGTCCATTGGAACTCCATCAGGGCCCGGAGCCTTGCCTGGTTTCGATGCCTTAATTGCTTTAATAACTTTGGTGTGTTGAAAATGGATATTTATTGGATAGATGTTATTCATCGATATATGGGCTTCACTTGGTTCTGATCCTGGTTCTGTTGCATTTTGAGAGGATGGACCGAAGATTTTAGAAAAATGCATAACCCAGTCATCCTCCGTAATTGCTACATCTAGATGCTGGCCTTCTGTGCTATCGGCCAGAAAAGGAGATCGTATAACTTGCCAGAATAGGGCGCTATCCTTCCTTTGGCTGCTGTCATGGAGTTGTATCCATAGGTCTTGCTTAATTGCTTTTTTGCGTTCCTGTCTGGCTAAGTTATATTGTTTCCTTAAGTTGGAGATTTCCACTTGGTTTCTCACAGGTCTAAGTAAGGCTTCTTTCAAGCTTGAGAGGGCTTTTCGACAAGCTGTGTCGAACCATCTCGTAGTAGAGGGCTTAGTGTTCTTTAACTTAACAAAGAGTTCCTTACCATTTGTTTCTAAGATGTTCTGAAAGCTATTAACGATTGACCGAGGTGTAGTATCTGAAGATAAACATTCAAGTACCCAAGGCTTAGATTTTTCAAGAATCTTCTCTGTCACTTCCACCGGGTCAATCTTGGCCCATTTGACTGTGTAGCCATTCAGTTTGTTCATGGTTAATGAATTTTGATTTAAGAGACTCATTCTTGCGGAGTGTGCATTAGCCATTTTTGGGGTGATTCTTACACTGATTGGATGGTGGTCACTCATTGCATTTGTCCCTGTTACAAAATTGGTTAGTTGCCCCTTGAGCGATTGGGAGGACAGTATGTAGTCTATAGTTGTTAGGAAGCCTCTTCCATGGAAAGTTGGACAAAAATCTTTCTGTGGATCTACTAGCTCATTTGCAAAGTCCAAATCTAAAGAGAATAGAATCTCATTTAACTTGTTTCCACAGGTCGAGTGAGCAAAATGGGGCATGTTCGTTTTGCAGCCCACAGTTTCCACTTTTGTGGTTGAGACACAGTGGGAGATTAAAGTCACCGCCCCATATTAAGTGTACTGTATTTTGGTTAAAATCATTTTGCAGGGCTGTTAAGAAAGTGGCAATCTCTACTAGGATTGTCAGACAATCCAGTGTAGTTAAGTTATTGTAATAATTAATAAAAATGTAGGTGCAGTCGTTTGTAAAATTTATTTGCATAATTTGGTAAGTCGAGAATTCTTTTAGTATTTTGATGGATAGACAGGGGAGAGTATTGGCGACATAAATCACAAGACCCCCCTTAGGCCTGCCCATAGCTCCCTGAACTGCTGGGGTGAAAAAGGTTTTGTATCCCATTAAATGTTTTGGAATAGTAGACCATGTTTCCTGGAAACAAAGTACCTGATGTTCCCTTACTGTTTCGGACCATAACTCTAGCGTTTTGGAGGACAGTCCTGAAACATTCCAATACATTATGAAAAGGTTCAATTTATTGGGGTCAGGGGATGCGTGTAAGACGGGAGGTTCCCTAGGAAAGCTCTCTGTCGAGATCAAAGGGGAGTTAATAGTATCTCTCAAATCGTTTGGCTGGTGAGAGTTAAGATCTATTCTATCCATTAGGATAACCGGAACTCTGGTCATCGCTTCGTTAGTAGTGGTGTGATAGGTATCTATAACAACAGACCCGGGCTTGGAATTTATATTAATAGGCGAAGTTTGTCTTACTTGACATCCGGTTTTAGGTGGGGATGGCTGAGATCTAGGGATTACTGGAGAAAGCATGATATGGATGTTCTTGCTCTTAAGTTTTTGGGACCTTGACGGTCAATCCACCATCTCTAGGCAGTCAAAACGGTTTCTTGTTGGAAAACCCTGCCAGCCCTCCAGTGGATGATAGGGTCTGCCTTGCCAAGGCTGCTTGTGCCATTCTCTAGTTCTATTTCTATTTCTATTTCCGTGACCGTAGTTATATCCCACCTGTTTCCACTGATCTTCTTGGGGGTGCTGCCAGTTCAAGGTAGGGATATATTGATGGGTATTCAATGGTGGATAGAAGAAAGAAAGGTGTTGGGCATCTATTCCACCTTTTTTCTCCAATGAGGGCCAGAAACAGATGTGGTCCACAGTAGATGGATCTCTGCAAGTTACTATGATGCAGTCTCCGTGGATCGACTTAGGTTCTCCACCTACCCATATTACTCTACGGACTGTGGAGATCCCTCCAGAGTGGTATGGTTCTAGTGGTCTGTTTATACCTAGCCACTGCATGACCTTATTCTTAAGTGACCAGGCCGTTTCAGTCATACCTTCCGTTAGTTCAGGTACTCCTGTAAGAATGATTGTATATGGGGTAGCCTCTGGTGGGAGGTGCACTGGGCGCCTAACTCTTGTCTCTTTTGTTGTCTTTTTGGATATCAACTGGGGTGTGACCGTTGGTTTGGAGGGTATAGGTGTTGATTTATTTATAGTATGATTTATGATTACATTGCCTGCTGATTTCCCCATTATTCCTGTTTTTACCGGACCTGTGCTAGGCGTGTGTTGGGGGAACTCCATAGTGGTTTTAAGCTTTTGTACACTAGGCTTTGAAACTTGAAGGTTTTGTGTTGGAACACTATGTTTTGGTTTTTGAGAGGGTGGAATGATCGGGACAGGTTGTTTTGTTGCTATAGTTGATTGTGGTTGAAGAGGTGCTTTTGTGGGGTGAGTAACGTTTCCTGTCCCTTGCTTAGCTAGATGTGGGTTTGTACTGGGATATGTGGATGATAGGATTGCTAATTGAGCTTCCAGGTTCCTTATACTAATTTGTATAGGTTTCAGCTGCTGAGAAAGAAGGTCTTTAATTGAGGTTAGTATTTGGGATGTGGTTTTACATACTTTACAGGGGTTATCTATGTCCTCAATGAGAATAGGAGGAAATAAGAAATTGTTATCTGTTGAAGTAATTGTCGTTAGTTGTGCAGGTTGCGTTGAGTGTTTGGAACGATCCCTCCTGTATTCCCTCTCATGTCCCGTAGGGATGACAGAGGCTACTGCATTATCAGAGGGATTCATGCTACCTTGTTTGGGAATGGCTCCTTCCCTTACTCCTCGAAGATGATTATCTAAAGTTGATTCTGATCTTTCGAGTGTTTGACATGCTACTAGATCGGGGGTGGCCTCTAGGTCATCTGATGATAATGAATCAGGCTCAAATTGAGTTACTGATAAATCAACTGTGCATGGGACTGTATTGGTATCAGAAACAGTCTCAGGTAGGGGAAGGGATAAGGTAGGTAGAGTTTGCTGGATGGGGGATACTGCAGTTGCTAGAAGACCCAAGGATGAGCGTTTTGCTTTCATGAGGTCCAGTGACACTCTACGCTCGCGAAGAGAGATACTATGATCGATTACCTCATTGGTCCGTGAGATGAATTGGTCTATCGGTCCAGTAATTTGAGCTACAGCCAGGGCAGTTTTGGTTTTGGTTTTACTTCTGGTTCTACCGGGCATGGTGGACATATGGAAAATCCTGTGTGCTGTAAGATGGTAAGGTTAGCAATAAAAACCAAGGGGGGTGGCCCGGTCCGGTCTCTACCGGGCACTAACGGGCAACATTGGGCCCGCCCTTGGCCCGGGCTTAGCCCCGGGCTACGCCCCGCGCGCGTCCCGCGGTGCGCGTTAATGGACTAACTTATAATCCAATTGAAAGAGAGGAGGCGTGGCACTGGGAGGGGGCGCGGCTCACGCGGGAAGAGGACCCAGCTGTTGGTGGTGAATGCTGGTCCTCGCAGTCCCGGGGCCGCGCCTCTCACCTCCTCTGCGGCCACGAAGTTGGTCCCCTCCTCACACAGCAATCCGAATGGGGCAAAGAGTCTTCTCAGCTACTCCTGTAGCGAAGGGCTGGACACACAAGGCAGAAAACCTCTAAGCGAGCGGCTCCCGCGTAGCGGGGGCCGCGAGAGGTAAAGAGCGTTTTGCTGGAGGCGTGGCACTGGGAGGGGGCGCGGCTGACGCGGGAAGAGGACCCAGCTGTTGGTGGTGAATGCTGGTCCTCGCAGTCCCGGGGCCGCGCCTCTCACCTCCTCTGCGGCCACGAAGTTGGTCCCCTCCTCACACAGCAATCCGAATGGGGCAAAGAGTCTTCTCAGCTACTCCTGTAGCGAAGGGCTGGACACACAAGGCAGAAAACCTCTAAGCGAGCGGCACCCGCGTAGCGGGGGCCGCGAGAGGTAAAGAGCGTTTTGCTGGAGGCGTGGCACTGGGAGGGGGCGCGGCTCACGCGAGAAGAGGACCCAGCTGTTGGTGGTGAATGCTGGTCCTCGCAGTCCCGGGGCCGCGCCTCTCACCTCCTCTGCGGCCACGAAATTGGTCCCCTCCTCACACAGCAATCCGAATGGGGCAAAGAGTCTTCTCAGCTACTCCTGTAGCGAAGGGCTGGACACACAAGGCAGAAAACCTCTAAGCGAGCGGCACCTTTTGAGATCTTTGACATAGAAAATTTAAACTGTATGTACGGCCAACACATTTGGATCTATAGTTCAGTCTGATCAGCTGTCCGTGTATATATATTCTTCTATTTTTCAGGAAAGAATCCAGTTCTAAAGATATTCGTCCTACACATTGGAGCTAGATGTATGGTAGGATGTATTATATTGTCTGTTAATATTTCATTCATTTTCTCCTTTTTTGCAGTAGTGTAGTCCTTGGTCCTGAAGAAAGCCACTGGTCCACTTTTGACCTACGATGGCTGAAACATTTCGACCTCTCTAGTCAACTGACGATAGTTATTCTGACAAACTATCAAGACGCTGTTTTTAGCTTTGACATTATGATAATCCCCTAATAAATCTATCTTTGTTGTCATAATAGTCAATTTTAATCTGCACTTATGATTTATTGTCACATTTAATATCACTGCAAAATTATTTTCCAGCACCACAGAGCTTACATTCATGGCCTATTCCATCACTGGTGGTTTTTGTGTTAGGACAGCTCACGATTATACAAGGTGAGATGCCTGTCATATACCAGCTTCATAAATCCCAGATGATGAAGATCCGCCATTTGGTGGGCTGATGGGTTTCTTTTCCTGTTTAACACATAATCAGCTGCTATAGATTCGTTTTTTGGTTGTATTTTACTTTGTTGTCAGACCAGTAGTATCCATTTTGTTTTGGCATATTGTGGATGGGGGATGGAATACTACTTGGTCTTTAATTACATTTCCCCTTGGACCCCTTGTTAATTGTGTATTTAGAGCTCTGTTAGAGTTGTCTATGGTGTCATTCTGAAACGTTTGATGGAAAACAACCATATTTAGAATTTTTGCACGTTTAACTTCTATGGGTTTTCACAGACTAATGGACTGATTTAAAGTTTGGTGGACGAGTACATTGTTACAAACATGACCCATAATCCTTCTGCCGTATTAGAAGTGCCTTAGGATGTAATGCACTTGCAAATAGGGGGATGGGCCTTCCATCACGTTTGTGACACAGTCCCCATCTTCCAAACTCTAAATCACTCCCTAACAGTAGATTCCAGATTTATGGAATATGGGCAGTTGTATAATGAAATGGTTCTATGTTGCAATTATAA